>NC_053497.1:25402450-26602450 GCF_905171775.1 Rana temporaria | reverse complement strand
GTAGCTGCCAAACAAAATTGGCATCCTTTTTTTCCCACAAATAGAGCTTTCTTTTGGTGGTATTTGATCACCTCTGCGGTTTTTATTTTTTGGCTTTAACCACTTGACAACTGGGCACTTAAACACCCTTAATAACCAGACCAATTTTCAGCTTTTGGTGCTCTCACATTTTGAATGACAATAACTCAGTCATACAACACTGTAACCAAATGAAATTTTTGTCCTTTTTTTCCCACAAATAGAGCTTTCTTTTGGTGGTATTTGATCACCTCTGCGGTTTTTATTTTTTCCGCTAATAATGAAAAAAGAACGAAAATTTTGTAAAAAAATGAATTTTTCTTCATTTCTATTATAAAATTTTGCAAAAAATGAATTTTTCTTCATAAATTTGGCCTAAAATGTATACTGCTACATATCTTTGGTAAAAAAAAAAAAAAAAAAATTGGGTTATTATTTAGTCTGGGTGAAAGTTATAGGGTCTACAAGCTATGGTACCAATTACTGAAAATTGATCAATTTGATCACACCCGATGTACTGACAGCCTCTCTCATTTCTTGAGACCCTAACATGCCAGAAAAGTACAAATACCCCCCAAATGACCCCTTTTTGGAAAGAAGACATTCCAAGGTATTTAGAAAGAGGCATGGTGAGTTTTTAGAAGTTGTAATTTTTTCCCACAATTCTTTGCAAAATCAAGATTTTTTTTTTTTTTTTCACAAAATGTTCATATTCGCCGGTTATTTCTCACACACAGCATATGCATAACACTAATTACACCCCAAAACACATTCTGCTATTCCTCCCGAGTATGGCGATACCAAATGTGTGAGACTTTTACACAGCGTGGCCACATACAGAGGCACAACATGCAGGGAGCACCATCAGGCGTTCTGGAGCACCGAGACCAATTCTGACATTTCTCTCCTACATGGAAAAATCATCATTTATTTGCTAGAAAATTGCATAGAACCCCAAAACATTATATATGCTTTTTTAGCAAAAACCCTAGAGAATACAATGGCGGTCGTTGCAACTTTTTATCGCGCACGTTATTTTCGCAGCAATTGTTCGAATGCGTTTTTTTGGAAATAAAACGGTTTTGTGCTTTTAAAAAAAAAAAAAACATTAAAGTTAGCCCAATGTTTTTGCATAATATGAAAGATGAAGTTACGCCGAGTCAATAGATACCCAACATGTCACCCTTCAATATTGCACACGCTTGTGGAATGGCGCCAAACTTCGCTACTTAAAAATCCCCATAGGCGACGCTTTAAATATTTTTACTGGTTACATCTTTTTAGTTGGAGAAGAGCTCTAGGGCCAAAAGTATTGCTCTTGCTCCAACGTTCGCAGCGATACCTCACATGTGTGGTTTGAACACCGTTTTCATATGTGGGCGGGACTTGCGTGTGCGTTCGCTTCTGTATACGAGCACGCAGGAACAGGGGCGCTTTAAAAAAAAAAAATATTTTTATTGTTCATTTCACTTTATTTATTTTAGTTTGATACTTTTTTCCCCAAAAATAAATGTTTTGATCACTTTTATTCCTATTACAAGGAATGTAAACATCCCTTGTAATAGGAATATAGCATGACAGGTCCTCTTTACAGTGAGATGTGGGGTCAATAAGACCCCACATCTCACCTCTAGGCTGGGAAGCCTGAAAAAAAATAAAAACAAATAAAACGATCCTGGTTTCGATCGTAGCGGTGAGTCAGAAGAGGCACCAGAGGGAGAAGGGAGGGGAGACGTCCCCTTTCGCCTCCCGTAAGAACGATCAAGAGGCGGAACAGCCGACATGATCGTTCTTATGGTGTAGGGAATCGCCGGCTGAAAAAAATGATATCTGAATGATGCCTGTAGCTGCAGGCATCATTCAGATATCCCTGCACAAAGTCAAGGACGTCATGACGGCCGGCGGGCGGGAAGTGGTTAAAACGCATTTTTTTCCCAGAGTATTTTCTGGGTACTGCAGAGTATTAGCCGGGGTATTGCAGAGTATTGGTGCGGGGGTATTGCAGAGTATTGGTGTTGGGGTATTGCAGAGTATTGGTGTTGGGGTATTGCAGAGTATTGGTGCGGGGGTATTGCAGAGTATTGGTGCGGGGGTATTGCAGAGTATTGGTGCGGGGGTATTGCAGAGTATTGGTGCGGGGGTATTGCAGAGTATTGGTGTTGGGGTATTGCAGAGTATTGGTGCGGGGGTATTGCAGAGTATTGGTGTTGGGGTATTGCAGAGTATTGGTGCGGGGGTATTGCAGAGTATTGGTGCGGGGGTATTGCAGAGTATTGGTGCGGGGGTATTGCAGAGTATTGGTGCGGGGGTATTGCAGAGTATTGGTGCGGGGGTATTGCAGAGTATTGGTGCGGGGGTATTGCAGAGTAATTGCGCAGAGTAATTGTGCAGGGGTATTGCAGAGTATTGCCGGGGAGTAATGCAGAGTATTGCCGGGGAGTAATGCAGAGTATTGCCGGGGAGTAATGCAGAGTATTGCCGGGGAGTAATGCAGAGTATTGCCGGGGAGTAATGCAGAGTATTGCCGGGGAGTAATGCAGAGTATTGCGCAGGGGGGTATGCAGAGTATTGCGCAGGGGGGTATGCAGAGTATTGCGCAGGGGGTGGTATGCAGAGTATTGCGCAGGGGGGTATGCAGAGTATTGCGCAGGGGGGTATGCAGAGTATTTCGCAGGGGGGTATGCAGAGTATTGCGCAGGGGGGTATGCAGAGTATTGCGCAGGGGGGTATGCAGAGTATTTCGCAGGGGGGTATGCAGAGTATTGCGCAGGGGGGTATGCAGAGTATTGCGAAGGGGGGTATGCAGAGTATTGCGCAGGGGAGGTATGCAAAGTATTGCGCAGGGGGGTATGCAGAGTATTGCGCAGGGGGGGTATGCAGAGTATTTCGCAGGGGGGGGGTATGCAGAGTATTTCGCAGGGGGGTATGCAGAGTATTTCGCAGGGGGGTATGCAGAGTATTGCGCAGGGGGGTATGCAGAGTATTGCGAAGGGGGGTATGCAGAGTATTGCGCAGGGGAGGTATGCAGAGTATTGCGCAGGGGGGTATGCAGAGTATTGCGCAGGGGGGGTATGCAGAGTATTTCGTAGGGGGGGGTATGCAGAGTATTGCGCAGGGGGGTATGCAGAGTATTGCGCAGGGGGGGTATGCAGAGTATTGCGCAGGGGGGTATGCAGAGTATTGCGCAGGGGGGTATGCAGAGTATTGCGCAGGGGGGTATGCAGAGTATTGCGCAGGGAGGTATGCAGAGTATTGCCGGGGGTATGCAGAGTATTGTATGGGGGGGTATTGCAGAGTGTATTGCACAGTATTGGGGCGGGGGTTTCAGGGATGGCTGAGCAGGGATGGATGGATCTGTGACTGCAATAGTCACAGATCCATCCACAGCGCTGCTGACACCCGCGCTCCCCCCTCTCACACTGTACCGCTCGGTACAGAGAGAGGAGGGAGGAACCGGCGTCATCAAAAGACGCCGGTTTGTTTACATGTGATCGCTCCGTCATTGGACGGAGCGATCACATGGTAAACGGCCGCTATCAGCGGCCGTTTACCGCGATTCGTGATCGGCCGGGTCCTCTGGACCCGGCGGTCACGGATGTTCCCGTGTGCGCGTCCCAGGGGACGCGCGGGAGACGGACTCTGGGAGGACGTACATTGACGCCCTCCTAGAGTTAACCACCCGCCCTGTAGACGTATATTGTCTATAGGGCGGTTACCAAGTGGTTAAACAAAAATAGAGTGACAATTTTAAAAACAAAATGCAATATTTTTTACTTTTTGCTATAATAAATATCCCCAAAAAGATATAAAAAAAATTGTTTTCCTCAGTTTAGGCCGATGTATTCTTCTACTTATTTTTGGTAAAAAAAAAAAAAAAAATCGCAATAAGCGTTTAACGATTGGTTTGCGCAAAATGTATAGCGTTTATAAAATAGGGGATAGTTTTATGGCATTTTTATTAATATTTTTTTTACTACTAATGGCGGCGACCAGCGATTTTTTTGTGACTGCGACATTATGGCGGACACATCGGACAATTTTGACACATTTTTGGGACCATTGTCATTTTCACAGCAAAAAGTGCTATAAAAATGCATCGTTTACACACGTTTACACACACCTCTCCCTGTTCTTCAGCTCCTGTGACCTCTCGCCGGACACCGGCTGCGATCGGGGCCGCTGTCTCATGGCTGGGCTCTTAAAGGCGACGTACCTGTACATGCCTGTGCCCAGCCGTGCCATTCTGCCGACGTATATGTGCATGAGGCGGTCCTTAAAGCGGAGGTTCACCCAAAAAAAAAACACTTTGGACCATCCAAACGAGCATACTAGCATCAGCTAAAGTATGCCTTTTTTTTTTTTTTATGCGCTGTACTTACGGTTTCATCCGTAAGTTTCGTTTCAGACACCCGCGGGGAATGAGCGTTCCTATGAAGAGTGGAACATGATTGATGGCCGGCTATGGCGCGTCCCACGTTCCGAAAATAGCCGGAGTAGGACTCGGCTCTTCACGGCGCTATACGGCGCCTGCGCATCACACTAGAAGATGACTGCGCAGGGGCCGTATATGTCGGCGTCCTATTTAGGAACGCCCATTTCCCGGCCGGAGTCTGAAACGAAAGTTACGGATTAAACCGTAAGTACAGCTCAACGCTAGTATGCTCGTTTGTATGGTAGATCAAGAATTATTTTTTTTCAGGGTGAACCCCTGCTTTAAGTGGTTAAATACCACCAAAAGAAAGCTCTATCTGCCTCAAAAAAAAGTATATCATTTGTTTGGCGACAGCAATGAAAAAAGGAAAATTGGGCAGAAAGAGGGTGAAAATGCCCAGTGGCAAGTGGTTAAACATAGAATAATGAAGTTATTGCCAACTAACACTTTTATCGCAATAACAGAGGAACTTATGTAGCCCGGGATCTTCTACCCTGAAACATTGGTGAAGGATATTTTTTTTAGGTCCATATTAGAAGCATTTTTTTTTTAAATCTTTTACATGCATCTAACTTTTAGAGGTATACAAATCTACCAAGGTTGTAGCTTGCAGCCTTTTTAGTTGTAGATAATGCAGCGTTCTTCAAATATTGTGGTTCCCCAGTACACTAAATGTAGATAGGGACATTACAATAAAAAAATAACTAATTCATTGCCAGGAGCCATCAATTATCTTATGATCCGTTAGGAAGAGAAGGTGTTAAGAACTGTTAAATTGACATCTGCTGATAATAGAGTAGAAAATAAAGGTATGACACCAAATTCTTCCAGATGATGCCAGAGGTTTGAACCTAGAGTGATTTTCCAACAGTAACCGAACATAAACCAGCAGTGACACCTAAAGTGGCTGCTGATTTATAGCCGTGGTGAGTTTGGGCCTGCGTCCCCATGAATATTAGCACTACAAATCTGGGCCCATTTAGCAGAGAGAGCCTGGTACATACATCACCAGCTCCTGCTCCTAGCCAAGGTCACCCTCAGAGCCATCAATCTTTCCTACTAGGGGCAAGTGGGCCAGGCGTGGAGTTGTGCAAAGGGAGAAAGCAGCGTTGCCGGTGCTTCTCATCTGCCTTTTTATCATGTAAAGAGCGTGCAAACCTCTATTATATTTATCTGCTGGATAGTCCCTGCCTTGTCCATCCATTACTGCCTCTGTGTACATGAGAAAAGCCTCTCTTTCACCTACTCGATTCTCATCTCTGAATATAGATTCCTTATTTGCACAGATCATCACATACTGGGAAATGTAGCCAAGTAAACAGATACACATATATAGTTTTCATCCTACTTACTGGAAAAAATAGGAGACGAAGCAAAGTAATTTCCTATGGCAGCCTGATTTTTGGTTTCTTATTCCCACTAAACACTAAAAAAAAGATGAAACCTAGGCCATATTTATACACCAGCCTTCCTAACTAGCCATTTTGTGCATTTACTGTTGATATATATATATTCGTTCAAATATACATGTAAAAAATATAATTGTGCATTCAAGAGGATTCATTTATCTTGTATATCTGGTTGCCCTGCGCAATAAATCCTAATGACATAATTAACCATTTACAATGAATACTCAATCTAGGCCTATTTTATCCTCATCCATACCCAATGGAGCATAATGAGGAGGCAGAAGGTTCTATAGTGGAGATTAAAGTGACAAGAGGCTGCAGTCCCACTCAAAAGAAACCATAAAACATTTGGTTGCAATGGATTATATACATTTCAGACGAAAATAATCAAGAGTAGAGGTCGACCGATATGGGTTTTTCTATGGCCAATGCCGATATTTAGAAATCAGGGCGGCCGAAGGCCGATATACAATGCCGATTTTTGCGGCCGATATTTTAGGCCGATTTATTTATTCTCACCCCCCCCCCCCATTTAGTAAAATGTAACAATTTAGTTAAATAATAAAAAAGGGATACAGAAAATTACATCAGGTGTCCCCATCACAGTGCCCCTTTACATCAGATGCCCCCATCACAGTGCCCCTTTACATCAGATGCCCCCATCACAGTGCCCTCTTACATCAGGTGTCTCCATCACAGTGCCCCTTTACATAAGGTCATGTGTCCCCAACACAGTGCCCCTTTACATCAGATGTCCCCATCACAGTGCCCCTTTAAATCAGATGTCCCCATCACACTGCCCCTTTACATCAGATGTCCCCATCACACTGCCCCTTTTACAGTATCCCCGTACGGTATGTACGGAAAAAAACCCCAAAAAAAAACAGCCGATTGTCATTAGGACAACTCGGCTGAATGTAATGTTAAAAATGTATTTTTTGGGTGAACCTCCACTTTAACATAAAATTTGCAGAGAGCTCCTTAACATACAATATGCCCACCTACACATTAAAAATATACCCATCAGCGTGCCCCTTAACATAAAAGTTTTGTTGTGCCCCTTATCATAAAATTTGCCCAGAGTGTCCCTTAATAACATAAAATGTGCCCATACCTAGAATGCAGGGGCGGATGCTGCAAGATAAGGAGCCGGGAACGAGTAGCAGGGGGCGGGGCGCACACTGGACGTCACGCCTCTACTGGCAAGGAGAGCCAGAAGACCCGGGAACCAGGAGCAGCAGGGAGCGGGGCACACAAGTGACGTGGAGAGACAGGCATGGCTCCTACTCACATTGTGAGCAAGGAGTGGACCGTGAGCTGCTGGGGGAAGGAACATGAGGTCACGCCCCTACTCGCCGCCGTACGCTTGGACTTCCAGGACCTGCGGTGAGGTGCAGGGGCCATGCGGAGGAAGGATACATGATGAATGCGGGAGCAGGGCCACTCGTTTACTGGTCAGTACAGTACTGCAGGGCAGGCGGCCATGCAGGCCGGATATTGAAGCCGCGAATCGGCCAAATTTTTCACAATAATCGGCCGATGCCGATTTCACAAAAACAGCCAAATATCGGCTGATATATCGGTCGACCTCTAATCAAGAGGATACTTTCTAGCATAATGCAAACCTGTGACAGCTATGAAGTTTGTGACCTGGCTGCTGGATTATACTACAGGTACCTCCAGAAGTCTACAATCAGCTAAACAGACTGATAGGGAGGACCATAGCAAATAAGGTTACTGGTTTTACAACACAGCAAGGGTCCCAGGGTGCCCAGAAACCATGCATGCAGTTTCCTGGAGGTCATATAAAATAATTTCTATCGGCAGGCATTATCTCTTTTCACACATGCGGTCTCTCCGGAACTTTGAACTAAATTGGGTGGGGTGTGAAGTGGCACTGCTCTGACTCAACTTGTGTGTGTAAATTGTAGCTTCACTCACTGAGCTCTAGAGAACAAGGTAAACAAACATTGCAAAACATGAACAAATAAATGTAATGCTTCTCCTGTTGGCTAAAAAGGAGACTACAAAAAAGTTATGTGCAATATTTTGTAATTACCCAAAAAAGGGACATTTTGACTTGATCTGTAAATGACATATCTAGGGAGTACAGTGCCAGAAACAGTATAGTTCTTTATTTTGATCAGAACTAAAAAAAGATCTTAAAGTTTTTAACTTAATTACACAGTACAGGACACAGGCTGAGTAGTCACAGACCTTGGCTTGAACCTTTAGGCGACTAGACACTAGCAAAGCTTTTGATGACATGCCCCGGGCACCTCCCTCCATAACCCCACCCCACTCTATGAGTCCTCAGTTTTGTAGCAAGCAATGCCGCATAATCAAGGAATTAGAAGGGAGGGTGGCCAGTGTCCTGTACTGTACTCCAAGAAATGTAATTTACAGGCAAAAGTCCCCTTATCTTAACCATACAATACAGAGCAGACTAGGTAGATTGCACACAGGAGAGAAAAGCATATATCAGCCTAAACTACTACCAGTGCTAGCGGAGCTTGTTGAATCTGAAAGCCAGGGTATTCAAATCTGGGGTACAAAATTTCAGACATATTGGGGGAAGATGTTGGGGTGAAGGATCCATTTCTCACGAACCAGGCAGTAGGCACAGAGCCAATTTGCTTTCTAGTTGTCCACTCCTGGGTGGTGGACCTCAGAGATTGTTGGACAGTGAGATGATATGGCTTTCTTCATTTAAAGCTGCCTGACCTCTGGTGCCCCCTTGGTGGATGACATAGGCCATAGCTGTTGCACTGTCTGACTGCACCCTGATTGGGTGTCTTTGCAGAAAGGGGGTTTGAAGTTGCAGATACATTCATATTGCTCTAAGTTCCCAACTGAAATACTGGCATCTGTTGCCATCACTTTCCAGTGATCAGGAAGGAAAAACTTCATTGTTGGGACTAGACAGGTGATCCACCAAGCTAGGGAAATCCTTGTCTGGCAAGACAGGAGCATGGGTAGGTCATGAGAAGTATTGTGCTTGTTCCAGGTTGACATATGTTGTGCTGGGGTGAGATCTCAAATGAAATTGGGCTACCATGCAGGCCAGGACGCTCATGGAGATGGATCTCACTGAGGGATATGTCTATGATCTCAGTTTACAAGCGTAACCTCTGGGAGAGGGCATTTTCTTCTCTGGAAGGAAAGCCTTTGCTTGGGATGTTTCCAGGATCAGATTCAAGTTTTCTAGGTGAAAAGAAGGCTGAAGAGCAAATTTTACAAAGTTTTCACCCAACCGAAAGCCTAAAGCACCTGAAATTATCCTGTGGGCGTTTGAAGATAGCTGGAAGGGAGTTGAGTCCTTCAAGAGAAGGTTGACTAGATAACCTATGACCTGCATGCCCTGAGTTCTTAGAAGGGCAAAAAGAGGTGCTAGGACCTTTGTAAACACTCTGGGAGCAGAGGATAGGTCAAAAGGAAATGCGATGAACTGGATATGATTGCCTTTCACTGCAAAGCACAGAAAACGCTGATGAGGTGAATCAAGACTGCAAAAATGTAAAAAAAACAACAGGTTGCAGAGGACAGTAGGAAAATTCTTCATATACAGTTAGGTCCATTTATATTTGGACACAGGCACACATTTATTTCAGGTATTTACCAAAGCATATTCAAGCTATAATTATACAATGGATATGGACTGAAAGTGGTTTCTTCTCAGGTTTATTTTGAGGGTATGTACATCTAAATTGGAGGAAGGGTTTAGGAATTACAGCTCTTAAGACTAGCCATCGCCTCTTTTTCAAGGGCCCAAAAGTAATTGGACAATTGAATCAAAAGCGGTTTCATGACCAGGTGTGGGCTACTA
This sequence comes from Rana temporaria, assembly GCF_905171775.1. Taxonomy (NCBI): domain Eukaryota; kingdom Metazoa; phylum Chordata; class Amphibia; order Anura; family Ranidae; genus Rana; species Rana temporaria. Next base: position 26,592,765 of record NC_053497.1, on the reverse strand, counting down.
CTCCGTTATTTCTTCATCGATTAGGCAGGAAAAGGGTCTGGAGTTAATTCTAATTGTGGTATATATATATATATATATATATATATATATATATATATATATATATATATATATATATATATATATATATATATATGGAATCTATTGCTGTGAACCTACATCATGCGTTCAAAGGAGCTGTCCATGCAAGTGAAACAGGCTAATGCAAGGCTTAAAAAATAAATAAAAATCCATTGGAGAGATAGCAGCAACATTAGGAGTGGCCAAATCAACAGTTTTGTACATTCTAAGGAAAGAACGCACTGGTGAGCTCAGCAACATAAAAGAAGACACGCACTAGTAACTCGAAACCTCTAGTATCAAATATTTCTTACAAATGTGTGTTTGCCTTTGCCAACCAACCAGGTATAAAAGTAAATTTCTTGACCTTTACTAAAAATGTAATCTGGATTCAGACCAGATGCTATGTGCAATGCATTTACTTGTGCACGTTTGGTGGGAGATTTATAAATGATCCTACTCCAAAAGAAAGGTAGGTAGAAAGGAGTGTCTGGTGTTCAATAATGTGCAAGTCGGAAGGGGAGTTAGAAGGCGTTTATTGAAAATAGCAGCAAGTACATTGAGTCAGCGCATTTCAGGGGAACAAGATCTTCCCCTTCTCTGCCACCAAAGCCGACACTCTGACCATTATCGTTCTGATTTTATTGCTTTGAACACACCCGATTGGGAACCTTCTTTAAGCATGCAGAAACAGTCCTGAAGGCGGGGAAGTCTTTGTTGTCCTGAAATGCGTTGGCTCAATGTATTTGTTGCTATTTTTAATAAACAGAGAATGACATAAAGCAGCACTGAATCCAAAAAAGGCAATATTAAGAAAATGAAATACTGTACACATACTGTATACATGTGAATAAAGAATAAAATGTTTAATACTTAATTAATAAGCAAATAGTCTGTGAAATAATAATATTGAATCACAAGCTATAAGTGAGAACCATATAAAATATAAAAAAGTCTAAAATGCAATCCGTGACAGATAACTCATGTGACAACCAATATGTTGCTATAAGTTTCCCCACACTCCTACTTTCTGTTGGAAAAGACGTGCCTCCACTACCAGGTAACACCATTTAACCACTTAAGGACCCCTTCAAGCCGATATACGTCGGCAGAATGGCACGGCTGGGCACAATCACAGTCTCTTTAAGCTCAGCCGTTGGGTCGCGAGCGCGCCGCCGCTGGCGCGCTCGCCACCCGGTTCGAAGCTCCGTGACTGCGCCCGTGGGACCTGATCGCCGCCAGTGTCCCACGATCGGTCACCGGAGCTGAAGAACGGGGAGAGGTGGGTGCAACCCACCTTCCCTGTTCTTCATTGTGGCAGTGTCAGTGATCGTCTGTTCCCTGATATAGGGAAAGATGATCACCGACGTCACACGTCCAGCCCCGCCCCCCTACAGTTAGAAACACATATGAGGTCACACTTAACCCCTACAGTGCCCCCTAGTGGTTAACTCCTAAACGGCAATTGTAATTTTCACAGTAAACTGTGCATTTGTATAGCACTTTTTGCTGTGAAAATGACAATGGTCCCAAAAAATTTGTCAAAATTGTCTGATGTGTCCGCCATAATGTTGCAGTTACCAAAAAAAATCGCTGATCGCTGCCATTAGTAGTATAAAAAAAAAATGCAATAAAACTATCCCCTATTTTGTAAATTTTGCTCAAACCAATCGATAAACTCTTATTGCGGTAGAAGAATACGTATCGACCTAAACTTTTATATTTTTGGGGGATATTTATTATAGCAGAAAGTAAAAAATATTGAATTTTATAGAACAAAAAATAAAAACCGCAGAGGTGATCAAATAACACCAAAAGAAAGCTCTATTTGTGGGGAAAAAAGAACGCCAATTTTGTTTGGGAGCCACTTTGCACGACCGTGCAATTGACAGTTAAAGCGAAACAGTGCCAAATCGCAAAAAGGGGCAAGGTCCTTAACCTGCATAATGGTCCGGGTCTTAAGTGGTTAAATTGGCCTCTCACCAGACAGAAGGGGCAATCAAATTATAAATGGTCACACAGCGCTCAAACACTTTCCATAATGTACGATCCTCTAGGCATAAGATGCATCCCTTCAACGGGATCTCTCTGCCAGCATTAGATGTTTGCTAAATTGCACATATTTTTATTTTGTTTGATATTCAATAAAAGTCTTCTAACTCACCTTCCAACTTGCATATTATTGGACAGCGGGACCACACTGTGGAAAACAAACTGCACGGTGGAGGTAAGGTTTACAATAGATATATAGCAGGGCTTGACAAATTTGCTTGGAATCTAGGAGCCAGCTAAAAAAGTTAGGAGCCAGGAACGCGCCCCGTCCCGCCTAGCTCGCACACAGAAGTGAACGCATACATCAGTAGCGCCCGCATATGAAAGTGGTGTTCGCGAGGTATTGCCACGATTGGTAGAGTGAGAGCAATAATTCTAGCCCTAGACCTCCTCTAACTCAAAATATGCATCGCGCGGCAGAGGCACTCGGAGATGAAGGATACCCCAGCTGTACCGCCCCAGGTCGCTAATTCTAATTCGTTAATTCTAGTCGCAATTGCGGCCTCGCACCCGGGTTTCGTTGAACCCTGATATATCTATCTATCTATCTATCTATCTATCTATATATATATATATATATATATATATATATATATATATATATATATATATATATATATATATACACACACAGGGCTCAAAATTTCAAGTCCTGAGCTACTAGCCAGGCCTCAAGGCGTACTCGCCACCAGTTGCCCCGTCCAACCCCTACCATGTCCCGCCCCTAATCCCGCCCCTAGACACGCCCTTATAAATCTCATGAAATGGCACTTAAATGTTTTATGCAGAATGAAGTTAAAAAAATAAAATATTAACAACAACTTTATCCGTGCCCAAAAATACAGCCTGCCCATGTCTACCAATTCAGCATGTGTCCCCAGTGCAGCAAAATGTCCCCACATTACAGTCAGGAGTCACCCCACATTACAGCCTACCTGTGCTGAGTAGGGTAGGAGAGGAGCCGGAGCCGCCGTTCAAACCGCGGGGAACATTTCAGCTTTCAAATCAATAGCTGCTGCAGCCGCGAGCGTCATATACAACCCCTCCCCCTTGTCCGGGAAACTTTGATAGACAGATCACCCATCCAATCCTGGGATGGGTGATCTGTCTATGAAAAAAGTGCCCGGAAAAGGGGGAGGCGCTGACACGTGCGGCGGAGAACACAGCTATTGAATTGAAAGCTGTAATGTTCCCCGCGCTATTAACAAACAGGCGGCGGCGACAGCAGCAGCTGCAGCGGCGACGCGACTCTCCTCGCTCGCCCCCCCTGCTCCCAGGCAGCCCACACTTGCCAACCCTCAAAATTTACTCGCAAAATGCGAGCAGGCGAGTGAAATTTTGAGGGCTGTATATATATATATATATATATATATATATATAATTATTATTTTTTTTATTATTGGTTGAACTAGATGGACTTCTGTCTTTTTTCAACCTGACTAACCATGTAACGAATCCCAGCCTTGCACGATAAAAGCATTCATTTGGAGAATGGTTTGATCTTTTTGCACTGTATCATTATATACAGTAAAAGAGGAAAACATGGATGCAATTCACACACAAATTTGGGTACTTGTCTAGCTCTGACCTCAGTGTAGCTGTGTTTAAGATCAGACAACATAACAAAGATAATCATATTATATAATGAAACATTAGATGAGATCTGCCATTTATGACACAGAAATGTGACAAGATCAAGCACAGTATTATAGTGCAGGTATGCACCCACTGGAACTCGCTCGGCAGTGCTGTCCATTCTATACACACTGTCCTTCACACAACTCCCTCGTGAGATCAATATGATCAATAAAGCTTCAGGCTTGCAATCAATGGCTTTTGGGAAGTGGATATCTCAGATATAATTGTCTCTACTCTTTGACAGGCAACCTGCAGCAGCCCATACCTGAGGATATCTACAAAAGAAAAAGCTGTTTGAGAAAGTGTTTTACAAATGTTCCAACCCCTTCCGCTATATTGTAAATCTCACGCGTACTGATGTGCTGCACAGCTAGCATGAACATGGGCATAAAGAAAAAAAATTAAAGGAAAGATCCACCCCATATTTTAGTTATGGGAGGACACTGGATAGTTACACTGCAAATGTCTTGCAAATCTCTGGGCCCCCAGCACACAATGCTCTCCTTAGATTTTCCAGTTCTACAGTACACCCCCCCCCCCCCCAAAAAAAAAAACCTCTAACCGACTTGAATGCCAAACTGTTTCACCCGTTCCAGACAAGGCCATTTTTCAGTTTATAGCGCCATTTGAATGACAATTACTTATTGATGCAATACCGTACCCTAATAGTTTTTTTTTGACAGATATTTTTTTGTTTTACTCCTGGAATGGGTTGTGTTCTGGTGCAATCTATTAGGATCACTGTACCAGGCCACTGTCGCTACCATGTGATCGCTGTGACCAATCACAGCAGATCACATGACAATTGTACACAATGGATGTCTGTACTGGTGTTTTCAGGCCTCAAGATAGGATTGATCAATTTTATGATATACATATACTGTATATACCGTGTATATAAAAAGTCTACACACCCCTGTTAAAATGTCAGGTTTCTGTGATGTAAAAAAATGAGACAAAGATAAATAATTTCAGAACTTTTTCCACCTTTAATGTGACCTCTAAACGGTACAACTCAATTGAAAAACAAACTGAGTAAAAATAAAATAATGTGGTTGCATAAGTGTGCACACCCTCTTATAACTGGGGATGTAGCTGTGTTCAGAACAAAGCAATCACATTCAAACTCATGTTAAATAAAAGTCAGTACACACCTGCCATTATTTAAAGTACCTCTGATTAACCCCAAATAAAGTTCAGCTGTTCTAGTAGGTCTTTCCTGACATTTTCTTAGCCGCATCCTACAGCAAAAACCATGGTCCACAGAGAGCTTCCAAAGCATCAGAGGGATCTCATTGTAAAAAGGAATTAGTCAGGAGAAGGGTACAAAAGGATTTCCAAGGCATTAGATATACCATGGAACAACAGTGACATTACAAAGTCCCTCCAAAATTGATGAAAAGACGCAAATGAAAACTGCCAAGAGGTCTAAAGAAATATTAAAGTGCTACAGGAATATCTGGCAAGTGCTGCCCGTAGTCTTCATTCTGTACATCAAAAGCCATGGTGAAAAACAGGGGGGGGGGGGGGAGTAAAAATAAAATAAAAATAATGTGGTTGTATACGTGTGCACGGGTATTTAGTAAGAGGCATTGTACGTTTTTTGAAGTTGTGATTTTTTTTGTCACAATTTTGGGGAAAATACATTTTTTTTCCTACAAACTTGTCATTTTAAGTTTTCTCACACATGGCATAGGCATACTTAATTAAATGGCAAAACATATTCTGTATACTTCTGAGTATGGGGATACCACATGTTCAAATGCATGCAAATGTAACTCACTGCGAGACAAATCAAGACAAACTAGGCAAAAAACAACCAAAAATACCTTAACCACTTGCCTCCCGCTGTATAGCAAAATGACGGCAGCAAAGTGGTTTAGTTATCCTGATCGGACGCCATATGACGTGATCGAGATAACAGAGCCGCAGGGGGCGCGCAGTGTGGCAATCAGAGGTCCTGTGTGTCGATCTGACACAGGCTTCATACCATGTGATCAGCTGTGACCAATCACGGCTTATCATCACGTGAACCAGGAAGTGCTGGTAAACAGCTTTCCTTGGTTCACGCTGACAGGGAGAGCCGATCAGCGGCTTTCCCTGTCAGAGGGGATGGTCTGTGCTGATAATCAGTACATTGATTATCAGCACAGCCCCCATCAAAAGGTGCCAATCAGTGCCCATCACCTGCCAGCCTGTCCCCCTCTATAAAGCCTACCAGTGCCCATAAAAGTGCAGATCAATAGATATGATGACTGCATCAGTTTCATTTTTTTAGGCATTTTTTCCCACGTTGTCACCTGCTGATCTGGCCAGTAACACACCTCCTGTATTAGACTGCCCCCAACCAGGGCCGCTGATAGGCCAGTACAACTGGCCCTGTTGTACCGGGAAACCTGAACAGATAACTTATGTAGGGGTAAAAAAAATCCTCCAGCCATGACCGAACATCGTCGCATCACATCCCCCTCTACGTTTTTTTTTCTTCTGACATCTGTCTGCAGACTATCTATTCTAGTAGGTGGCGGCAGGGGGAGGGACTATTCTATTTCGGGCACGGGGGAGGGGTGGATTCAAGATCTACTACTGCATCAGCATCTATACATTACAGCATGGGTGGCACTGTATGCAGGTAGCACATATGCATTATGGGCCATAACGCATGTGCTACCTGCAGAAACAGTGCCACCAATGCCGTAATGTGCTGCAGACAGTGCCACCCATGATACTAATGCCGTAACACATGTTCTGCCTGCAGAGACAGTGCCTCCCATGCTGCCATTGGCCATATGTGTAGCACTGTCTGCAGCACAATATGGCATTGGCGGCATGGGTGGCACTGTCTGCAGCACATTACAGATGCAGCACATATGATGCATTAAGGTGGAAAAACTGGAAGCTTTACAACCCCTTTAACGTTCCAGGTGGGTAGCATTGTCCTCCCCCCACGACATGGTGTGTTACCATAGGGGGTGTCCAGGGGTGTTGGACAATAATCCCTACCTTATGCTTAACCCTCATTACAATGTTTACTACTGTTTCGTCATATGTTTCCCGTGTTTCCTGTCTCCTAATGTATGGCTAACACTGTTCATCTCCTTTACTGTTTTTACAGAAACTTCAATAAAAACTTTGAACAAGAAAATCCAAAGCTGGAAAACGCAATATCTGAACGAGTCCTAAAATCCCATAAAAATAAATGTAGGTAGGCACCAGGAGACAGGAGGACACACTTACCCAGCTGCACATCTGTGGTGAATCGTAGCCTGTGGATCATGCTGACCTTGAATGATTTGTAATGATGACTGCTAAGCATGTCCTGCACTGTGGCTATGTCTATCTGGGTTTCTTCCTCCTGGGGCTCTTCCCCTCTTGAACCTTAAAAAAAAAAAAAAAAAAAAAAGGAAAGAAGATGTATTTAAGTACATACAGTTTAAATCATGTACAATGTATTTATTACCCTTCATTGTTTACAATATACACAGTGATGGATGTGGATTCTAATAATTCTAGTGGCTACACCACATGAACCTAGGCTACTATCGAGACCCTTGACCCATAGCTACAAAGTACACGATTAGTCATGCAAAATCATCATGTATTCTTTAAAGTGATATTAAACTTACAAACATGTTATACTTACCTGCTCTGTGTTTTCTCAAGTCTTCTGCCGGAGCTCCTTCCTTCTGAGTACCCTCAGAGCAAGCAGATTGCTATGGGGGCACCCAGGCAGGCTCTCTCCCGAGCCACTGCTCCGTGTCCATTCACACATGGAACAGAGCTTGTCCCTCGTCTCCTTTCTTCCCTCATTGGCTCACTGGCTGTGATATACTACGGTGGGAGCCAATGACTCCTGCTGCTGTCTCAGCCAATTAGGAGGGAGAAAGTCGTGCACAACACTGGAGAAAGATCAAGCTCAGGTAAGTATTGGGGGGCTACTGCACAGAGAAGGTTTTTTACCTTCATGCATAAAATGCATGAAGGTAAAAAACCTTGAGCCTTTAGAACCACTTTAAGGGTAAAAAACATGCTAGCAATAACGAATCTACTCATGTACAATGTAATGCTACCAAAAACCTATATTAACCCTTTCATTCCTAAGCCTATTTCTGACATTTGGTGTTTACAAGTTAAAATCCGTATTTTTTGCTAGAAAATTACTTAGAACCTATATATATTTTTAGCAGAGAATCTAGAGATTAAATGGTGATTGTTGCAATATTTTATGTCACTCGGTACTTGTGCAGCGGTGTTTTAAACGCAACTTTTTGGGAAAAAAGACACTCTCATGAATAAAAAAAAAACGAAACAGTAAAGTTAGCCCAATTTGTTTGTATAATGTGAAAGATGATGTTATGCCAAGTAAATAGATACCAAACATGTCATGCTTTATAATTATACACACCCGTGGAATGGCGACAAACTACGGTACCTAAAAATCTCCATAGGCGATGCTTTAATTTTTTTTACGGTTACCAGGTTAGAGTATTGCCACGTACACACTCTCGGAATTTCCGACAACAAATGTTCGATGTGAGCTTTTGGCCGGAAATTCCGACCGTGTGTAGGCCCCATCGGACCTGTTGGAATTTCCGGCAGCAAAAATTTGAGAGCTGGTTGTCAAATTTTCCGACAACAAAATCTGTTCTCTTAAATTCCGATCGTGTGTGGACAATTCCGACGCATAAAATTCCACGCATGCTCTGAATCAAGTACGAGACGGAAGCGATCGGTCTGGTAAAACTATCGTTCGTAATGGAGATAGCACATTCATCACGCTGTAACGGACTAAAAAAAGCACGAGGCTGAAAAGCAACAATCGTCTCTCACCAAACTTCTACTAACACGACTGGTATTGAACTTTCCTTTAATAGTGCTGTCGTAGGTGTTGTACGTCACCGCGTTCTTGGCGATCGGAGTTTCCGCCAAGATTTGTGCGACCGTGTGTATGCAAGACAAGTTTGAGACAACATCCGTTGGAAACAAATGCACGGTTTTGTTGTCGGAATGGCACTACAGACGAGGTCTAGTACTAAAATTATTGCTCTCACTCGGACGATCGCAGTGATACCTCACATGTGTGATTTGAACACTGTTTACATATGCAGGCACGACTTCCGTATGCGTTTTGTTTGCTGCGCGTGCTCGCGGGGACGGGGCGCTTTAAAAAGAAAATCTCATTTATTTTATATATTTTTTTTTAAATTAAATTGTGTTTTAACAAAAAAACTGCAGCTGCAGGCATCATCCTGGCATAACCCCGAAAGCAGAGGACACATATGTGCGTACGCTCGGCGGGAAGGGGTTAAAGTGGTTGTAAATGCTAAAGCCTCTTTATCTTCTCTTAAAAAACCTTCTGTGTTCAGCAGCGCCCCCCCCCCCCCTAAAACGTAGCTGATCCCCATCCCGATCCAGCGATATGCACCAGAGCCTTAGCTCTCCCGATTCTCTCTCTTCACTTTGGCCAAGGCAGCAGCAGTAGCCATTGGTTCCCGCTACTATCAATCACAGCCAGTGAGACAATACGAAGAGAGTGGGGCAGGGACGAGCTGCGCTCCATATGTAAGTGGACACAGGGAGCAGCGGCTCGGAAGTGAGCCAGCTCCGGTGCCCCCCCCCCCCCCCCGAGGGAGGGACCAGGAGAGCCGATGGGGGATACGAGAAGAGAAGGATCAGGGCTGCTCTGTGCAAAACCACTTCACAGAGCAGGTATGCATAACATGTTTTTTTTTCCAAAACAAACTTTTAATATCATTTTAACCAGAATCTGAAAGCATGTTATATGCAGTACACCAGTTTTATAAATGTCAAATATCTTAGTTTCTCTACTTATATGGCAAGTTATTAGTATGGGGGCTTCTTGATTCATCTGCTATTGCAAATATTGTCTAGTCCAGCTCACAATCTGTTTATTTTGAACAATTTGCCTAATGCTATGCTGCTTCCCACAGCACCTAATATACAGTGACCAGAGAGATGCAAGTAGTAATAGAAAAGTATAGTATACAGTCCCAATTATTTTTCCTTGTTTTATACATGTTTCATAGGGATGGAGGTTTGTTAATGCGGGTGTGTCAGGTCACATCTCTCTTTTTTGTAGAAAGCAAAAGGGGTTTTAGGACTTTAAATGAGGTGCAAGATAACATGCACCTCCATCCCTAAATCATAAATAAGAACAGTGGTTTTGGGACTTTGAATGAGGCACAGGACACGTGGCAGGAGAATTATAAAATTGTTTAATTCGCATATAAACAAAGCATACCTCATAAACAAAAAATACATGGTTGAACATAAGTATTTGTATCTATATACAAAAGGATGGCATACAGAAAAGAATTTTTTTTTATATATATATATATATATATATATATATATATATATATATATATATATATATATATATACATACATCTAAAATCACATAGGAAGTAATTAGTATAAAAAGCCACATTCTTCTCGAGTAATGGATACAAATGAGTTACAAGATACAAATGAATGACAGTTGAGGTCTCGTGGCCAATCGTCACTCATTAGAGATAACGCATAGCATAACTGAAAAAAGGTACCAAATAGGATCTAATGTTTTGTTAATGTTCGGCAAAACATTAGATCCTATTTGGTACCTTTTTAAAAAAAAAACAGTTATTTTTTCTCCTGATGAGTGGCGAATGGCCATGAAACACGTCGAGCGTATCAATGTCATCATGTTTCCAACACATAGCTTGACCTCAACTGTGATTCGTTTGTATCTTATAACCCATTTGTATCTTATAACCCATTTGTATCCATTACTCAAGAAGCATTTGGCTTTTTATACTAATTACTTCCATAGGATACAATGCGATTTTAGATGTGTGTATGTTTATATATACAGTATATATATTTATAAATTCTTCTTTTTCTGTATGCCATCATCTTGTATATAGATAAAAATACTTGTGTTCAACCATGTATTATATGTATATGAAGTATGCTTTTTTTTATGCCAATTAAACAATTTCATAATTTCTCCTGCCACGTGTCTTGTGCCTCACTCAAAGTCCCAAAAACCCTTTTCTTATCTCTCTTTTTTATTTCTCATATTGGGTGGAAGACACCCGTTTTTTTTCCAGGTGACCTGCCATGCCATTTTATCATTTTTATGACATACCATATACCCCCTATTATACCCAACCTATTGTAGGGGGGAGGGAGGGTTCCCTTGACCGCGTTCTGTTTCCGGAGCTGCGAGTCAAAGCACCACCTCCTTTCCTTTGAGATGTGGGCGGGGAGTGTCCTTTTGTGCATTAGCGTCATGCACACACGCCCCGCTCGTGGCATCATATGATGCCGGACGTGGGGTAGTGTTTTTATCATCTGACAATGGAGATTGGGTGGGTGTGATCCCGCGTCTGTCATGCCAGACGTGGTATCCTCTGCCTCCCCTTGCCTCTATTGACATTTCAGCATGAGATTGGCAGGAACCCGCCACGACTGGGGGGTACTTATACAGCCAGGACTAACCAGCAGGCTATATCTGATACATCCATCACCAGATAGACATTTTTTTTAAGGTTCTTCTCATGTCTTCACACATGTAAGTCACATCTGACTCCATTCACCATTTCACCTATCTACATACACATTGTTTTTTCTAAAACACACACACAAGGTGGCTACTTTGAAGAACCTAGAATATGAAATATATTTTCAGTTGTTTCACACTTTTTTGTTATGTATAATTCCACATGTGTTAATTCATAGTTTTTTTTTTTTTTTTTTTCTCTTTTTTTTTTTTTTTCCACCTCAGCTTTTACCAAATTCTAGAGACCAGCTCATGAATCGATGCTTCTTACGTCTCTTATTTGCGGTGGTTTGCATCATGCGTGGTATTTTTTCATAGCCAAAGTAGGGCAAAAGTAGCCGTTACTTCCGATAAGCTTCAAACGATTTTTTTTTTTTTTCACATGTAATAAGTGTAAGTGTCAACATCCGGCAAGGGGCTAAAATCTTATCCATGCTCTTGTATTGTTTTACAGCCCCTCTGGGATATCTACACCTCGCTACCATATAATGCAACCCCCCCCCCCCCCCCCCTCCTCGTGGCGCCCAGGGATCTTATCTTTTTCCATCGCTAAAATATCTATGAGATTTTACAAAAAATGCGTAAGATTCGAAAATAACAGTCGAAACAATCGGGCTTTGTTACGGGGTCGATCAAACCCCATTATCTCAGAATCAAAAGACTTAAAGTACTCTTAAACTCTCTACATAACTCCCAGTTTTTTTGTACTCCTTCCATTTTTCCCATTTTTTCTTAAAGTCGTTGTTTGTCTCTGATAGACTTTCCTTGAGCTCTTCCAACCTATAAGTTTCCTCCACAGCGTCTATCCAATTCCACAGGAGTGGACTTTCCTTTTCCTGCCACCTTTTTGGTATGATTCTCTTCGCTGCATTTAACAGGTGTGGTAATAAAGACTGCTTGTATTTTTTTATACCCTCTTGACTCCCGTGAAAGAGCACTACCCAGGGATCTTTCTTTATCTCCCTACCCGTAATCTCTTTTATTTGACTTATTATTGTATCCCAATAAATTTGGATTTTCGGGCATGTCCACCAAATATGTGCCATCGTTCCTCTCTCCGTACAACCTCGCCAACACTCGGCGGACTGGTCAGATCTGACATTGTTAGCTTTGTCGGGGGTAATATACCAGCCCGAAATGCACTTATAATTTGCCTCGGCGGTTCGTGTATCTATTGCGGAGGAGTGTGTTAATTGCATGATCCTCTGAAAAGTGTTTGTCCCTCTCGTGATTTCTAACTCCCTTTCCCATTTATGTACAAACGGTGCTTCATCCCGTGCACCTATCTTAACCAGTATCCCATATAATTTAGTGATTGTGCCTTTAGAATTTTCTGATTGACATAGCTTCTCGAGTGGTGTCAACTCCGCCCTCGTCCGTAGAGGACGAGGGAGGTGCCGCACAAAATGATGTAGCTGGGAGTAATGCCACCTATCGAGATTCCAATATTCTGTTCTAGCTTTCAATTCTTCAATTCATAGTTTTGATGCCTTCAGTGTGAATCTACAATTTTCATAGTCATGAAAATAAAGAAAACTCTTTGAATGAAAAGGTGTCCAAACTTTTGGTCTGTACTTTATATATATATAAATTTTCATCCAATTTTTCACATACACCTATTTATTTTATTTTTCACATTTTAGATTCATGTTGTTGAGGCACGATCACAATATGCACCCAATAACATGTAATGTGTAGTGGCATTCTGGCACATATCTGTCTGTTTCCTTGATTTGGGCGAGATTCCTGCCTCGGCCCCGGACCAGACATTTTGTCTAGGGCCCTGTGCTTCCCTTTTTAACAGGCTGAGCAGGGGTTTAGAGCCTATTTCGTAATTAATAGATCCGTTGCCCCCTATTAGTCCCTGTCCCCCTTAGAGGAAGATTTAATAACACATTTTATGATGATTTTTTTTTACTACTTTTGCATCTAACTCCTGACGATTGGTCGTGAGTCATGAAACGCGTAGAGTTTACAGGGTGCACAGACAAGTTTGATTCATATTTTTGCTCAACTGGCTCGTGCTTGCTATTTATAGAGTAACCATTTATTATATGCCAATTCTGTAAATGACATGTGTATCTCTATCAGTTTTGGCATGTGGCTTTGAAATTTAACCTGTATATAATATGTATTTTATATCATTCATGTTTACATATGTGTTTGAACAAATAAACTATTGATACCTATGCATTGTTAATAGCATTGACATCACTCATTTAAAGTCCCAATCTTTTTTTCCTTTTTTATACATGTTTTATAGGGATGGAGGTTTGTTACTGCGGATGTCTCGGGTCACATCTCTCTTTTTATTTATAATATACAGTATTACTTTTCATGACAGACTGACCAGTTCTGGGAAGAAGAGTGCAGCAATTACACACCTGCTGTGCTGGCAGTCACACGTACAATACAGTCTTTAAGATAATTAATGTATGGCAGGTCTCATCACTCACATCTATAGGGTGTAATGTGGTCAATATCAAGCCCATACTACACCAGTTACCATTATTTAAAGTTGAAAAGTATGAATTACATTGACACATCAAGGAATGCAACCTTGACATATATAGAAAATCACCCCATAGCATTTTTTTTTCTCTTAAAGTGTAATTTTTTTCTGAGATTGATCAGTTAAGTTGGGTCTCAATAAAGCTTGAGTTTTCTTTGAGTGATATGATCAACCGATTGTCTAATGTCTATTGTCAACTTTATAGTAAAACCTAATAAAAAATAAAAATAAAAAATGGAAAGACATTATCATCAACCGATGGACATGGAATTTTAACATGTTTGGCCTGTGAGATGTAGTTTGTCTATTTCCAGCAAGGACAGGTTGTCTTTTTAGGTTGTTGCTGCTACAATAACCGCAAATTCCTATTCGCGAACGACTTACGCAAACTACGTAAAAAATTCAAAATTGTACGCGGGAAGGACGGCCATACTTAACATTGAGTACACCTCAGTATAGCAGCTTTAACTATACGCCGGAAAAATCCAAACGCAAATGACGGGAAAAAAAAGCGTCAGGCCGACGTACGTTCGTGGATCGCCGTAAATAGCTAATTTGCATACTCAACGCGGATTACGACGGGAACGCCACCTAGCGGCCGCCGAAAAATTGCATCTTAGATCCGACGGCGTACGAAGACGTACGCCTGTCGGATCTAGCCGAGATGCCGTCGTATCTTGTTTTGAGGATTTAAAAAAAAAACAAAGATACGACGCAGGAATTTTGAAATTACGCCGGCGTATCAATAGATACGCCGGCATAATTTCTTAGTGGATCTACCCCCTCCTCTGTAACTCAAAACTGGTAGAAATTTTTAAACATCGCCTATGGAGATTTTTGAAGGGTCAAAGTTGAAGCATGACATGTTGGGTATCAATTTACTCGGCGTAACATTACCTTTCACAATATAAAAAAAATTGGGCTAACTTTACTGTAGTCCTATTTTTTTATTCAAAAACGTATATTTATTTTTCATACATCACGGGACACAGAGCCATAGTAATAACTATGTGGGTATATAGACCACCTTCAGGTGATGGACACTGGCACACCCAAGACAGGAAGTCACCTCGTCTATATAACCCCTCCCATACCGGGAGTACCTCAGGTTTTGGTGTTGGTCATGGTTAAAGAAGTTCTGCTGGAGGATCCTCCAGGATCAAGCGAACTATGCTACCAGATCCATCCAAAGTGCCATTGTGGCCAAAGTATGGTACCCGGGCCTCGGAGAAGAAGAACAAGGTTTTGCCTGTAATGTTTCACTTAGGACTGGACTGGATCCTGGGAACCAGTGCTTTGGTTATGCACCAGATACCAAAGATCTTTCTGGCAGGATGCGATAAAGGTCCAGGGAAGTGGAAACCCTATTAAAAAGGTACACGGTCCCTGAAGTTCTTTAGGCATGGCCCGCCGTGATGGGTGAAGGTTGGGTCTGTTTTTATCAGCAAAATCCTGCGGTGGGAGAGGTAAGTGAAGATTCCTAAGGAACTTTTAAAGTTCACTTATGGATTTCTTCTTTTAGTAAAGTGTCATGCCTAAATTTCGCCACAAGAGGGTGTGAAAGCAACATATCTGGTCCATGCCTTACAGTGTGTTGCTGAAGTTCAGCAGGCTTGTGTGCAGGCTTCCTCCTGGGTGCAGTCCAGCCATATGGGTAATGTTGAAGGGGGAATTGCTGGTAAAGCAGCAGGCTGTGCATGCAGTCTCACACCCCCCACCCCCGGCAGGCTGCGCAGTCCAAAAAGCTTTGGGCGCTCTATTGTCCTCCCCCTTGGGGGTCCTGGAGAGTTTTCCCTCCCTCCTTCCCCACCCCGAGACCCAAGCAGCATGCGCGGGAGATGCACATTTAAATGTCGGTGGGTGTTCCAGGAGGAGGAGGAGCTTGACCTAGTGCGGCAGCATGTGCGTGGTCCGGTGTCTATGTTTTTTTACACGGAGCAGGACTGTTCACCCCATAAAAACAGTTCCTTGTAGGAGGTATGGCTGACAGAGGGACACAAGAGCGATGGGGGCACGCGAGTGGTTGATACAGGCACTCCCAATAACACATTTACTTGCATCAGGCTGAACGGTGGAGAGGCAGCATTACTTTGCTGGACTATATTTCAGCAGTAGATGCATTTCTTCTATAGTACCTCTGCCTTTGTGCTTAGGATTATGCCTTCCAGGAATCCAGGAGCAAAGGCTGCTAAAACAGGGGGCCAATTCTTCAAAAAAGTCTCCAAAGGCATCACCATCAGGCCCTGAGGATCCTGGTCATGCCTCCACTGTGACATCCTCTCCGGAAGTACCAGATGTGGCTGACCAGGGTGAGTCATCAGGACTGACAGGTGTTGCAGCTGCCTCCAACCTCCCAGACCCTGCCTATATTTACTGAGGAAGTTTTTTTCTCAGCCCTCATAGGTTTGGAAAAGCGGTTAGGGACTTTAATCACATTTTCTTCCCAAGTTGGAAGGAAACATGGTAGGTCTCCCTCTCCTTCCCCAGATCCTCGGGCTACAGAGCAGCAGTGGCCAATGGAGGAGGAGTCACCCTCAGGAGATTAAGAGGAGGGACAGACTGACGATTCCTCTTCGGAGGAATCAACTGTAGAGGAACCCTTTTCAGCAATCGGAGAAGTTGCTAATGCAATATCTTACAGAAATGGTTCATTCAGCATTTAAAGCGGAGCTCCACCAAGAAAAAAAAATAAAAATCTAAAATGCTGCACAAAAAAATAAAAAAAAAATAACATAAAATAGTGCAGCAGATGGAATGGCCTTGAATTACTTGCAGAGACAGAAGTAGTAAGACAGCCAAAATCTAACTATGGTAAGCTATCCAGGATTCTTGTACCAACCTGATCTTGTGAGTACTTAAAAAAAAAGTAATGTAACTGTACCTATGGTAATTACGGCTGTGTTGATGCCAAGGGTGGTCACACCAAACACTGATTTGATTTACCGTATATACTCGAGTATAAGCTGAGTTTTTCAGCCCTTTTTTTAGGGCTGAAAATACCCCCCTCAGCTTATACTCGAGCCAGTGTACCTGAATTCTTGACAGGCGTCCATTTTAAAAAAAAATCGCGGCTTCCTCCTGTCGTTCCGTTCCGTGATAGGCATTTGACACTGTGTTCCGCCTATCACGGAGGTCCTCTCATCCTCAGACAGTTTCACAGCAGACACTGTGTTCAGTGTCCCACCAATCACGGACGTCTTCTTGTCTGAGGATGAAACAATGTCCATGATTGGCGGAACACTGAACACAGTGTCTGCTGGGAAACTGAGTCTGAGGGTGAGAGGACCACCGTGATAGGTGAAACACAGTGTCAAATGTCTATCACGGAACGGAACGCCAGGAGGAAGCCGCGACTTTAAAAAAATGGACGCCTGTCAAGAATTCAGGTACTCGGGCACAGTGAGACTGCAATGGGCACAGTGAGGTTGCAATGAGCACAGTGAGGTTGCAAATGGGCACAGTGAGGAGTGCAAATGGGCACAGTGAGGAGTGCAAATGGGCATCGTTGACCCTTGTTTCCGCTTACAGTAGCGGCTGCATTGTCACCCTAGGCTTATACTTGAGTCAATACATTTTCCCATTTTTTTGTGGTAAAATTAGGTCCTTGGCTTATACTCGGGTCGGCTTATACTCGAGTTACTGCACAGAATCAAAGTCCAGTAGAAAATTAGCCATCATACAGGTAGACTGCATTCCTTTGTGTATACAATTGTGTATACAATTGGCGAATTGTCATACCTGTGTACCTGTTTCATACCTCAAAGTAACATACATGGTTTTTGATCAACTAATGTGAACACTGAACCCCGACACTCCCTCAAAGTCATACAGTTGAGTGACTGCAGCTCCTTCCAGTACACAAGAGGTTAATTCCAGTATTCACTCCCTAATGATTTAGGCACAGGGACATTTTTAACAACTTTTTCCCATAAAACTGCCATTAGCCCTATTATCAAACTCATATATCCTTCTTTACTAACACCCTGTTTTTCCTTAAAGCCATTAGTTATAATGAAGGTAACTGCTCATTAGGCGAAAAACGTCTATTACTTTAAAAAATAACACGCCGGAACACCAGACATTTGCTGCCCTTTTATGATATTTTGGATCACAACCAATTTGGAAATGAAGGTTTCTGACGGATTTTGTTTAAATATAGCCCCCATGATGCCAGCATTGGGAGCCGGGAAATAATCAGTCAGATGCTTTTAAATAAAGTGCTGCATAAAATATGGCAGAAACGGTGATTTAGCCTCTTGCGGAGACAGCATGACATGCAGCTTACTGCACTTGCTAATGCAGGACCTAAAAAGCCATAGACTTGGGATTTCAGAGACAGATTAATGAAGACGTCATTGTTTTGTTTAAATGGAAGTGCCTTGTGATACGAGAGGAAATAAACTTGCCTTTATGTAGATAATTAATATAAATTAGAGAAAATGCCACCATATTCCAACAAGGCTGAGCAAGCAAGGACTAATAAATGTACAAGCATAAATATCGAAGTAAAAAAAAAAAAAAACACAGACACAAAGTGCAATGTGTCATAGCTGAACTACCTGCTGCAGCAAGGAGACGTAACCAAGTTCACAGTATCAGATTTTATTCCTGAATAGGTAAATAAATCAATGGAAACATGTTTTACCACTTGTGTCCATCCAGATTGTATGCATTAGATCCTATATTTAAGTTATCTGCATTTCACGTCTACTGACCTGAGTTTTTTCCTAAGTTTAAAGGCAGAAGGTTTTTTTTTATCTTAAAGTGGAGGTTCACCCAGAAATGACAATTTTTAAGATTAGATTGATGCTCGTTTTGTCAAGGGGAATCGGGTAGTTTTTTTTAAATCGAAGCCTCATATAGCAGGGGTAACTTTACGCCAACAAAAGCCTTACGTAAACGACGTATATCAATGCGCCGGGCGCACGTACGTTTCTGAATCGGCGTATCTAGCTCATTTGCATATTCTACACGTAAATCTACGGAAGCGCCCCTAGCGGCCAGCGTAAATATGCAACTAAGACAAATTCTGGTGTATCTGATTCTTTGAATCAGGCGCCAAGATACGACGCCTCACACTCAGAGTTACGACGGTGTATCTGGAGATACGCCATTGTAACTCCTTTCTGAATCTGGCCCTATGTGTGCTTCTTTCACTAGGGGAAGACAGAGATTCTAGTCCCTGCTTTGCAGAGACACAGAATCCATGTCTTCCACTGTCTGTGCAGAATATCAAATGCCGACACCTGCAGCTCGGCTCCTGCTTTGAAATTTCACAGAAGAACCTCCCCGGTGCGCAAGCGCTGCCTGCAGGCGGAAGTCCGAAATCACGTATAAATATGCGATCTGGTACACAGCTACTGCCCTGTAGCAGTAAAACTGTTATAAAGCAGTCACTAAATGGTTAATTTAAATAGTCAAGTAGCTTCAATTGATGGAATTACTGGCATTTCCTAATGGAATCGACAATAATTTGGCTTATATATTGCAAGTGGATATCTTACAGGGGTGCAGATGTAGAATTTGTAGCAGTAGTTTGCTGTGTGTAGACTTCGCTAAAGGGATGGCCCTTACAGGACAGGCCTCATAACAGATCCGTACTCACTGTAGGCAGAAACAAATCCTTCCTGGTGTGTCTCCCTTCTAGTCAGCTCTACAGAACATCGGAGTTGCAGCTTTTCTCAGATACAGGCCCTCAGGTCAACAACCTGGGGCCATATAGCAGCCTGTACAGAGGAGGGGCAGCCACACCCTCCACCCCGGGACCCTGCGCACATGTGCCCTTGGCATATATACAGTCACCCAGCATGCACTGAGGCACTTTCCTCTGCCAACTTTAACTATGCCAACTTTAACTATGCCTGTGCTCTCATTTGTCAGATTTCTTTCCACTGTCCAATATGCCCAGTCCTATTGGACCAGTTGTGAAACATTCATGAGCAGCACCTGGTAGGCAGAGAGCATCTACATTTACCTGGCAGCCTTCCCTGTAAACAGAAAGACTCAAAAACTATACTCGCTTCTAGCACCCACCTAGGAGGGTGCTACATAGGCAAATGTCCTTAAAAAAATGGCAGTGGGAGGCATATGAAAACAACCAGCGATGGTCAGTACAACACAAGGCCTTTAGTAAAAATGGTGGCTGCCACAACACAAGACGCACTCCTTGAGATCAGGAAAAAAAAAATCAGTGAAGCGCAGCCACATTTCCCATAGGCAAATCTTTAGAGCTGTTGCTCTTTGGATCGCTTTTGGTAGGCCAGGAACATCCCACATGAGCTGCAGTTTTGGAGATGCTCTGACCCAATTACTTTATATATATTTTTTTTACTTTAACTAAAACATTTCTGCATGTTGATTCCTTGTAGGAAGTTGGAGGTCTTGTTGTTATTTTATAAACCTCTGTTTACTTTTGCTTGCATTTGCACAAAGGCTCAATGTGCCAAGTTCTAAGCTGGAGGCAGAGACTGCCCCCTAATATCACATGTGTCAAACACAAGGCCTGCGGGGCCAAATCCACCCCTCCAGGCCATTTTGCGAAACCCTCGCAACCAGGGATAGAAATTGAAGTGACATATTAACAGTCTGTGAAAGAGAGCTGAACACTGCACACAGCCCACCCCTAAGCCTGCAGTCTGTATGTAGCGCGCTCCTCAACCCTGCACTCTGTACACAGTACAGTGCACCCCTGAACCCTACATTCAGTATGTAGCGCACCCCTGAGCTCTTCACTCTGTAGCCTCATAGCAGCTATATATCTTTAGTGCGAGATCTGAGGCATTTCTTCCTCTGCCTGTTAGTCTCAGGAGCATTGGATGTGAGATTTGGTGATATGACTTCAATGTTGCTCAATGTTCTCCGCTGAATGCTTTGGTATAAGGAAGCAAAACCCTGCCTCTATCAAGATGGCAGCCTTCACACAGTAAGAGTGCGCAGATTGTGTCATAGTATGTCAGCAATAGGGGAATAATCAGCTGCATGGAGAACACAGACAATGCTACTGACCAGTCCTTTGCCCTCTACCTGTCTTTTTGGGTACAGCTTCCAAAGTTCAGTTCCTCTTTAATGTGAAGACTTTAATTTATATTCTCGATTAACAAGATTGGATAATAATTCCTGAACATTTTATTGCTGCCTGTGGCCCTGTTCAGAAGATATCCCCTGCTTTGGTGACCACCACCAGAAAAGGTTGATGTTAATCAAAAGTTTAATTGGAGACAAAACCTTGTTTCGGTTTTAGGTAGAGTTATGGAAAGATTTTGAAATTGTGAGTATTTTTTCCACAATTTTTCCCAGTTCTTTAAAAAATATTGGAGAACACACATTCACCTGATAAACTCTTATGTCAACAAATTTTCTTCTCTGATCTAGTTTTATATGCACTCATCCTAATTTTTAAAATGGAATAGGTGAAAATTCTCCATCATTCACTTAGAGAGACGGCACTGTAGATTCATAACCTGTAGGTATCTGTCACCTGCAAGGCAATTTGGACACTATGTAAAAAGGGTAAAGTGGTCGGCTAAAACATACCTCTCCAGCTCTGCTTGATCAAGACTTCTCATACTGGAATTTTGAACTCAGGATGTTGCTGGTATTTTCATGCCAGATCCTTGATATCGTAATTGTCTCTCTAGCAGCCAACAAGCATGGTGTCTTCTGGATTAGCTGGTAATCGGGTATTTCACGTTGACAGCCTTGAACTTTAATCGGTCTCTGTAGAGGCATACTTGAGTATTGAAGCTATTTGCACTGCATGTCATGCCAGAATCTATTCTGGGAATCCACTGCAACAGCTCAGATTCCCAGAAACCCAGTTCCAAGGCTGGCTCCAAAGATCTGCCTATGAACTGGCAAAATGGTCATGGGCGGACCAAAGCTCACTGCATGAAGGGAGCGCACGCTGCCCCATGTAGTTTGATCCAATAAAAGAGCTATTGTAGCTCAAATTGCTGAAAAAGTTAATGCAGGTTCTGATAGAAAGATGTCAGAAAACACAGTGCATCACAGTTTTTTTTTTATGTATGGGGCTGCATAGTTGCAGACCAGTTAGGGTGCCCATGTTGTCCTGTGTCCACAGCTAAAAGCACTTGAACTTGGCAAATGAGCATCAGAACTAGACCACGAAGCAATGGAAATAGGTAGCCTGGTCTGATGAATTCAAGTTTGAAGAACATAAAAAGTTTGAGGTATTGACTTTAAATTCTCCAGATCTCAATTAAGCATCAGTAGGATATGATGGAAAAACAAGTTGGATCCATGGAGGCACAACTTACAGGACTTAAAGTGGAAGTTTAGTCAAAACTAGGGCTGCAACTAACGATTATTTTCATAATCGATTAGTTGGCCGATTGTTGTTTCGATTAATCGAATAATCGGTTAATAACCTTAAAAAAAACCCAATATTTTGCTGCGATTTGCATTTCTTATTTATTTTTGGCCAATTTGTTGTTGGGCAGATTAGAAAAACACAAATTGCCACAAAAAAAAATTTCTGCAGCTTCTCCATTGAAGTATATTGAACAAAAAGTAAATAAAAAGCACCGTTTTGCGTTAAAAAAAAGTCCTTGCCCTTTCCAAATACACAGCAGCTAAAAAAATCATGGATTTGAAACCATGTAAATGAACGTAGTGTGTGACCCCGGCCTGGGATGTTTAGTAACATAATGGGGGTTAAAAAACTAAAATTAACGTGAGGACAGTGCCCCTTCCCTCTCTGGTGGGAGACCGTTCCCGGGTCTGTGAGCCCTCCCTCCCTTCCTCTCCCTCCCTGTGCTTGCCCCCCCCCTTTTTTTTTCTTTCTTTTTTCTTCTTTCTTTCCCTCTCTGTGTCTGGGCGATCTCGCCCACTCTCTTCTACTCTACTCATCTCTTCTAACCTGCCTTTCTTTCCTTTTTTAACACCTTTTAGACGAAAAAGGAAAAAGAAGTGGCTGGCCCCGGCGGGTTGCGGTATAATTCCTTAATATACGGGGGTTCCCGTCATTGCTGCTGCACCATTTCTACAGGAGAACCCTTCCTGAGTATAGGTTGTGTTGCAATGCTATGGATATGTATGTTGTGAAATGATATGTATTTGCTGCGGCCCATCCGGGCCAGTTTCTTTGATAAAAAAAAAAAAAAAAAAAAAAAAAAACTAAAATTAGTACACAAAGAGCAAATCGCTACTGTAAGGGGTTAATTTTTTACTGTGGGACAGTGAAAGTAATATTTACAGTTGAGATTTGCTGTTTTTGTACTATAAAGGGCTATTTTTTTTATTTTTTTAACCCCATTATGTTACGTAGAATGTGGCAGAGAGTACATTTAGCGTTAGTTAAATTTTGTCTTTACTTTCACTTTAAGGGATCTGCTACTGACGGCTTAGTGCCAGATACCACAGTATACCTTCAGCGGTCTAGTGGGATCCATGCCTCAACAGGTTTGCATTGTTTTGGAGTGGTCATAAAATGATGGCTAATCAGTATATATAAAGTACAGGACTTAAAGGTTCTGCTACTAATGGCTTGGTGGAAGATACCACAGCATACCTTCAGAGGTCTAGTAGAGTTCCATGCCTCAAAGGGTTATGGTAGGTGGTCATAATATTATGGCTGATTGGTGTATATACACGATATTCCTCAATGACATGACTGAGGCCTACAGGTAAAGATACAAAAGATCGCCTATTGTATCACTGTTGGTAATGATACAAAATATACACTAGAGAGCAAATTACACACATTCTTGTTTGTAGCAAAAGCAGAAGTTTAGCATGCAGATCCATATTGCTGTATCATTTTTATGGAGTAGTATTTTGCTTAATGAAATTTTTTAATTGTAATTCAATTAATTACATACACAAAGTCCCTCATTACGGCCCCCAATAAGACACTGGCTTTTCATACAGGTCTGAAAGCACTTAACCAATTTTAATATATTAAGAGCAATTTCCTCTGAATACTAATTAGTTCTTAATGATAAGATAAGGAGGGGAGCATCATAGAAAGCAAGCGGCAGGATATAAAATTAAATTAGCCGTGGAAAGGCCGTGCGCTCGCACAACTTGCATTTTAGAGGGTGGATAAGGCAGGAATGCGAGCTTATAAATCTTTAAGATATTTGGAAAAGAGTATAGAAGCAAATGTAGGGGTAACAATGTTCCCTGTGTTTATTACAAGATCTGTTCTACATTTTAATGATCTGGATAGATACCTCTACTATGTACAGTAGTATTCAAAGCTGAACTCCAAGCAAATGAAAAACACAATTTTATCCAGTTATATTTTTTTCAAGAAAAAAATAAATGTATTCAATACAGCTTTTGACAGGCCCAACTGGGACAGGGGCATTTGGAGAAGACTGCAGGGTAGCATCTTGCCCACTGACTATGGGCCCTGAGGGAGTTATGAGCATTCAGGAAGATGTCCTATTTTATGATGCAAGATGACATTCTATTACCACATTTAACAGTCAAGGGAGCCATGATGATCTCTGCCAACTTGAAACTTCGTGAGAAGACGAATGTGAAAAGAAAGTTGGTGAATTAAATTTTGACAGTCCTTCTTGAGTGCTGGTCCTGAACTGTCTGGGTAGGCACTAACCTAGGCGTGTCCAGGTGACAAGTTGTGAATTAGCTAACTGTTAATTAGTTAGTTACTAGCTGTTGAGTAGCTTATAGTTTATTTTAGCTGTACTGTTAGATGTACTATGAAATTACTGTTTGAAGTTTGCATTGTTTAGGATAATGTGATCAAGCTCTAATCTGACTTTGTGTGGTATAAATTCTGTATGAGTTTTCAATAAAGAGTTTCAGTTTGCACCTAAGCTAGTGGTGTCTAGTTCTTGGGTGCAATGCTATAATACCTGGTTCCAGAGTGGAGTAAGCTCTTGGTGGAAGCCCTGAGCTGGGGGGTGCCAGGCAGTCTGTCACACAGCCATTATAAGTATCTTAAATCAGCCTTAATGTTGGTCTTAGGAAATCCTTTGCACACTAGGTCTGGTAGTTTGGGAAAAGGAAGCCCAGCAGTGGAAGCCCAGCAGGGATCTGTTGCATTGCACTGCATGGTACTATTAGTCTAAAGCCCCATACACACGATTAGATTTTCTTCAGATTTACCAAAACCATGTAGTGCAAGGGCCTGCCTGATTGCATACAAATTGAAATTTCTTACTTTTTGGTGCATTAAACTGTCATAGATTAAGAAACATTAAATAACAGTAAAATATACCAAAAAAAAAATAAAAAATCCCTACAGCAGCCTCTCTCAGCTTTTACCTTCAGAATCCTTGAAATCATTTTCAGGTCTCAGGGAACCCCCTGCTAAAACAAGTTAATTGGGGCTCGGTAGGAAGAACACATCCTTACAATGGTGGTCAGAATGCCACCCTTATAGATAGTTAAAAAGATCATAGGTATCATGCCGTTGCCTTTTCCATTTGGCACTGGTCCTGGACCTACATAGGCACCTACCAATAAGAGGCCAATTAAGTCACAGCTCAAGGAACCCTGGCTGAGAATGGCAGCCCTACAAATGTACTGACTCCTATGTTACACATTGCCATTTTCATACATATTGTGAAGGGGAAATTTCCGTGCCAATTGTTCAACAACTGTTTGTCCAGCAGCCCTTTACAGGGCCAATCAAAACCCATTCTCTATTGACTTCAATGTCATTTGAGGTGAATTTTTTTTTATTTTTTTGGGTGGCACCAAGAAGATCCACTCATTTATTTCTGTTACAGTATACTGCATGTTTGCTATTAGATCTTCGTGCATCTCAGGTACACATTAGGAGCTGGTGCTGATGTCCTAAGCAGCTGTAGGCAAGAGACCTGCAGAAGGAAACTTGGAAGGAGACTCAAGCTAGATATCAGGTGATACATCTTCTATCAGTTTTTCTATTCAACTTTCTTCCTCTGCCCAACCAACTACTTAAAGCGGGAGTTCACCCAATTCGTTTTTTTTTCTATTTTCCCCTTAGCTTCATGCTCGTTTTGTCTAGGGGAATCGGCTATTTGTTTTAAAATATGATCCGTACTTACCCGTTTTCGATGATGCATCTTCTCCGCCGCTTCCGGGTATGGGTCTTCGGGAGCGGGCGTTCCTTCTTGATTGACAGTCTTCCGAGAGGCTTCCGACGGTCGCATCCATCGCGATCGGTGCGGCTCTATACTGCGCCTGCGCACCGACGTTCGGCTTCTTTCGGAAAATCGTGACGCGATGGATGCGACCGTCGGAAGCCTCTCGGAAGACTGTCAATCAAGAAGGAACGCCCAGTCCCGCAGCCCATACCCGGAAGCGGCGGAGAAGATGCATCTCGTAAATGGGTAAGTACGGATCATATTTTAAAACAAATAGCCGATTCCCCTAGACAAAACGAGCAGGAATCTAAGGCTAAAAAGTGTAAGCTATGGGTGAACCTCCGCTTTAAAGCTGAACTAAGCTCTATCAACATTAACTATTTGTAATACTTATGCTGCTAGCATTAGTAAATAGATAGGAAGGTATATCATATTTACTTGTTTTAAACGGTTTTCTTTTTTTAATACATTTTATCAGTTGATTCCTGGTTTCTAGCCTAGGCAAAAATGAAGTCATTTCCATTCACAGGGGTTTGCTTAGCTAAGCACGCCCTCTTGCCTGCATGCCTGGGCTAAGGGCATATGGATTCCAGGAAGTAAATGCTACATGAATCATTTGCCCTTACTCAAGACACTATAATGGTATCATTGAAACTTTACTGGAACAGGACCTATATAGGACCTACGTTTTACACACTTAAAGTGGAGGTTCACCCAAAAACCTTTTTTTTAACATTAGATTGAGGCTAGTTTTGTGAAGGGGAATCGGGTGTTTTTCTTACAATCGAAGCCGTACTTACCGTTTTAGAGAGCGATCTTCTCCGCCGCTTCCGGGTACGGGCTGCGGGACTGGGCGTTCCTACTTGATTGACAGGCTTCCGACGGTCGCATACATCGCGTCACGATTTTACGAAAGTAGCCGAACGTCGGTGCGCAGGCGCCGTATAAAGCCGCACCGACGTTCGGCTTCTTTTGGCTACTCGTGACGCGATGTATGCGACCGTCGGAAGCCTGTCAATCAAATAGGAACGCCCAGTCCCGAAGACCATACCCGGAAGCGGCGGAGAAGATCTATCTCTAAAACGGTAAGTACTGCTTCGATTTAAAAAAAAACACCCGATTCCCCTTGACAAAATGAGCATCAATCTAATGTTAAAAAAAAAAATTCGGGTGAACTCCCGCTTTAATATGCTAAAATCGTTGCCCCCTTAAGGGAACCAAGAGTGATATCTAGCATTTTCTATAATCCTAGCACTATATGCACTTTTAAAAGACAGGTTCATATTTATGTGTGTTACTGTCAACAGTGTCCCACTTACTGCCATTTTTGTAGCATCTGTCCATCTATAGCAAGCCATATTATGTTTTATTGTCCAACACATAATGCAAATGAATTCTACGTAAGTGAAGGAAGGCATGCATTTGAGTTAATGCATAATATATTCTGTTTCTTCAACTCATGACCCTTTCATCAGTTATCTAGAGAGTCTCATTTCAGCAATGCTGGAGTCAGACCCTCCACACAGATTTGTCATAACTGAGATAAACAGGATGCTGATACTTAGAGAGAGTGAGTCAATCTATCACAGTTCTTGGGCACATTGCCTGAGCAGAGAAATAAGGGAGCCGTCAGTTGTCTGAACTATCACGTGTATGTGAGGGCACAATGGAGACACTTACTGTTTTCTCTTACTAGGCAGAACTCCAAGGAATTCTGACTCTCCAGGCTGCTGTCCAGATCCACCGGGACATTTGGCTGGCTCTGTTTCTCTAGTCGATATTGAGGACCTACAACACACAAACCAGGTTGTTATATGATCATATCATATATTGAATAGAAGTGATAATTTTATGCAAACTATGCGCAATATAATTAGTATTTTATACAATGGTGTACAACATTTCAGCCCCTCAATAGTTACAATGTGTTTGGAAAATGAAACACATTGTGTCCAACAAGCTATAAAAAAAAAACGTTGCAATCTTAGATGTAATTCAATTTTCGTTCATTTCCAACAACCTATAAATCCATGGAAAAGTCTGGGTCCCCAATGGTGAGATTCACCCTTTCTATTGGTCTAGTTTTCTTAGTGTCTGGCACAAGAGGTGATTAAAAAATCCATAATTTCATTATGCCTGCTTTAGGCACTGTGGCTAATTGGGGACCATATATCAAATCCGGTGGCAATACCACAAAGTATCCAGATTCTGAATTAGAATGTTTAACCTCATCCATTGGGTGATGGAAGTGAATATTTGCAGATCTCCTGAGCTAGCCTTATTTCAGAAAATTCCTCCGGAGGTCACAAAGAATTCCTCAAGGTTGATTCTGTATATGACTTTGGCAGCCAGGATCACTATTGAGAAATATTGGAAGCAGCCTATGACACTATTTGATTACGTCAAATGAAAACTTAATTAGATTATGGTTAACAGGCTCACCTGCACCCTCCAAAATAACAGTACGAAATTTGTGAAGATGTGGGATCCATGAATTAAGTATTTGTACAAAGACTAGTGAGTCTTGGGGGACCCTCTTTACTTTGCCTTTCGTCATTTTTTTCTCACAAATTAACCTTTTCTTATTTTACATTACTCTTTACTTTATTTCAGGGATAGGCAATTAGTGGACCTCCAGCTGTTGCAAAACTACAAGTTTCATGAGGCATAGCAAGACTCTCACAGCCACAAGCATGACAACCAGAGGCAGAGACATGATGTGACTTGTAGTTTTGCAACCGCTGGGGGTCCACTAATTGCATATCACTGCTTTATTTCCTTTTGCCAAAGTTGGCAAACATCCTTTTCCTTTTCTCACTTATTAACTTATGTAGTGCTCCCAGGTATCCCAATAGGGCCACTAATGCCTACATGGCATACACAATGAAATTATCGGACAATAATTGTCAGTTTTTATTTTTTTTGCATGCTAATCTTATATTGAAAAGGTTTACTCAAAAGAGTTTACTGAAGTTACGAAAATTCTCATACGACAGAATAAAAAATCGAAAGTGATTTAATGTGTTGTAGTGCATTTGTATTGTATTTTTGGACAACAATTGTACTGCTAAAACTAAAACCGTATGATCTGGTATCATACGAGAAACATTTTCGTGCATGTCCCATCAGATAAATTTGCATGAATTGTCGTGATCGGTTCTGGAAAGCTCTGTACTAATGATCTGATTATCATAAGATCGGTATTTCCCGTACGATTTTCTAATCGCGTGTACGAGCCATTAGGCTTTGAACCCCCCTCCACCCCTATACGGATTATGGTTTGTGCCTATTTGGGATCAAATTAGGATAAAACACTTCTATTATGTTCACCAATATAGATATTATTGATTGCTATGTACCTAAATCCATCTGACATCTCTACGACAAGAAATATCCATGTTTGGTAAAAACTGATCAAATTTTTTCCTCAGATTATTGGTGTACATGTTTTCTGAGAATTTTTTGATGCTTGTTCACTACCCACTTCAGCCCCGGAAGAATTGGCTGCTGAATGACCAGGCCATTTTTTGCGATTCGGCACTGCGTCGCTTTAACTGACGTGCGACGTTGTACCCAAACAAAATTTACGTCCTTTTTCCCCACAAATATAGCTTTCTTTTGATGGAATTTGATCACCTCTGTGTTTTTTTTTTTTTACGCTATAAAGAAAAAAAAGTACTAAGGAGTGATTCTTACTGTTAGGGGGCGTGGCTACACGTGACACATCACTGATGACTAGACATGTGCACTGTAGAAAAAAAATAATTCTGTTTTCGTTTTATCTGTTTTTTTGCTTTTTATTTTAAATTGAAAATTCGTAAATTCGAAAATTTGTAAATTCGAAATTCGTAAATTCATAAATTTGAAAATTTGGGAATTCGGAATTCAGAAATGATAAAATTCGGAAATGATAAAATCTCGAATTTTCAAAATGTCCAATTTTCAAAACTTCCAATTTCCGAAATTTCAAAATTCTGAAATTCGAAAATTAATCTCCCCCAAAAATATATATAAAAAACAATTTTTTCCTTAGTTTAGGCCGATACGTATTCTTCTACATATTTTTGGTAAAGAAAATCGTAATTAGCGTTTATTTATTGGTTTGCGCAAAAGTTATAGCGGCTAAAATATGGCATAGTTTTATGGCATTTTTATTATTCTTTTTTTACTAGTAATGGTGGCGATCTTTTTACAGTGACTGCGATATTGCGGCGGACACATCGGACACTTTTACACTTTTGACGCTTGTTTGGGACCATTGTCATTTATACAGCGATCAGTGCTATAAAAATGCACTGATTATTGTGTAAATGACACCGACAGTGAAGGGGTTAAATAGGAGGGGGCGAGGAAGGGGTTAAGTGTGTCCTAGGGAGTGATTCTAACTGTGAGAGGGCTGGGCTACAAGTGACATGACACTGATCACTGCTCCCAATTACAGGGAGCAGTAGATCAGTGTCCTGTCACTAGGCAGAACAGGGAAATGCCTTGTTTACAAAGGAATCCCCCCGTTCTGCCTCTTTGTGACACGATAGCGGGACACCATAGGACAGATAGATTCCGCGGGTCTGGTGGATAAGGTCACGGAGACCGCGGCGGGCGGGCGTGCGCCCACTAGGTGGCAGATTCAAAGCAACGTACCTGTACGTTGCTTTGCCTGCCCATGCCATTCTGCCAACGTATATCTACGTGAGGCAAGCGGCTACTATACTTGTTGTGGATGACCCATGTGCCTTACCGTTTTGTGTATCTTTGAGACTTTGCCAGTATTTGCATTGCTGTTCTTGACTACTTAAAAAAGCAAGAACTCCAGAAATCCAAAAATGTTGAGGTGTTACAGGAACGCGAGGTGAAGGAAAATGGTGCAAAATATGGAAACCTGTTCTAGTGACAACTGTCTAGAAGGGAATATGGCTTTGCTTTGTCAGTGAGACAGAAAGCGAATTGACAATTCCCAAAACAAAAAAAAACGAAAAAAAAAAAAAGAAAAAAAACCTGACTGGGGTCTTCTTAACCTTTAACTACTTTACAAAACTATCCAAACCATACAGAAAATGTGGGTTTATGTACCTTTTAAATATACAATTTGAAAGCATTTTGTTATATCTCTTATTAAAGATAATTTCCAGGCATTTCTGTGTTTTTTTAAAGTCAGCAGCTACAAAAACTGTGGCTTCTGACTTTTAATATAAACTCATCTGTCCCGGAATCCAGCAATGTGCTGTCCTTTTCCCTCCATCTTTCTGTCACTGGCATCTCAACTGTAGGCACCCGGCTGTGACAGCTTGTGGCTTCATAGCGAGCTGCTCACTGCGCATTCGCAAGCCGTGCTGCGCATTGTAAAAGGTCCTGCAGTCTTCTGGGACCTGTGACATGTTTCAGATGATTGCAGGGAGGGAGGGAGAGAACTTCCGCTATGATCGCCTAGGTGATCCGAGCGGAAGTGGGAGCGGGTACTTGTCAACAATATGTACTTTTTTGAGTGGAGCTGTGCTTTAATAAAACATAAAAATCCTACCAGAAATCTAGTGAGCTCATTGTACAACACTGTTTTTAGATAGCATTGTTCCCAGCTCTCTCTTTCTATGGACTATAGAACACCTCCTCCCTATGTTATGAAGAGGAGAAAGTAAAGTGCTCTGTAATCCCATCCTAGGGTAATGACCCTGCTCCTTCAAAGATACACAACAGTGAGTAAGCAAAGTCATCTTAAAGTCTCATACATACAATCGCACTTCCATCTGACTTTTTAATGGATTTCTGTCCGAAGGGCGTTGGCCGTGAACTTGTTCTGCATACACACGGCAGAACATTGTCAGCCAACATTCACCAAATCCAGTGTTTTTTCAGCTCTTTACCGCCACCATTTGGGCAACTTCTGCTATTGTTGTCTGATGTTTAGCATTGGTTCTGAGCATGCGTGTTTGTACTTCGGATTTTAGTCTGATGGACTTGTGTACACACAATCGGATGATCCGACGAAACACATTTGTTGACGGAAAGTTTGAGAGCATGCACAGCAAACATTTGTCCGTGGAAATTCCAACAACAATTGTCCGATGGAACTAACAGAAGGTCAGATTGTCCAATAAAACACGTCTGTCGGACCGCTGTTGTCGAAAAGTCCGATTGTGTGTATGGGCCTTAAGACAGAGGTATGTTACTGGTAAGACCATCTAGTGTAAATAAAAAGAAAAAAGGTTGGAACAAAAAGCAAAACGGATGGAGCCACCACATCTGAGGACTGATAATCTGCAATATATAACACTGTTATTCTCCGGTTTCAATACACTTTAATAATAAAGACAATATTGCACATTCTACCCTTTCAACAACAGCAACCAATCAGATGCCAGATATATTTTATTTATTGCTTGTGCACTAGAAGAATGTTAGTATTAATATTCTGCTTGCATGTGTGGGGGGTGAATAGCTCAAGCAGTTCAGACCTCTTCTGATCTACCACTAATTAAGAGGGTCTCTCACACAAACAATAAATCAGTGCTAATGGAGAATGTGAGTTATAGGTTTGGAACGGCTCTCCTAAATTATGATGCTGGATAAGCAAAAGACAAGTGGATCTTTCCTACTTTATTCATTTTTAACATCCTATAGCTTAGATGTTATGGCAATTTTGTAATTTTAAATTAAAAACGATACAGTTTAATATAGAATTTTAGCTTTAAATTAATGATAGAGACTTGACACAATCCATTATAAACTATAAAAAGATGTCTTGAAATATAGATACACACGTGCAACTTTAGTTCCTACAAGTACACATAGGGCTCTTTCACACGTCCGTTCAGTTTTTCAGATCAGTTTTTTTTTCATCAGTTGATCCGTTTTTCCATCAGTTTTTGCATCCGTTTTTTTTTATTTTTTTGGGGCTTTTTACATAGAAAAACGGATGTTAGCGGAACGGATGATAAACGGTTCATCCGTTAACGTCCGTTTTTCGTCCGTTCCGTTTTTTAGACGGAAGAAAAATAGGGTTTTCTTCCGTCCAAAAAAACGGAACTGAACGCAGACGGACGCTAGCCCATAGGGAAGCATTGCGGTCCGTTAACGGACGTCCAAAAAACGGACGAACGGAACGGACGTGTGAAAGAGCCCTTAGGGGGGAGATCTAAAACTGGAGCACTCAGAATCTGGTGCAGCTGTGCATGGTTTCCAATCAGCTTCTAACCTCAGCTTGTTCAATTAAGCTTTGGCAATAAAACATGGAAGCCGATTGGTTTCTATGTAGAAGTGAGTTTGATTTTGCCCTCTCCAGCTTTAGTAAATCAACCCCACAGGTTTGTAACCAGGAAACCACGATCTTCATTATTCCCAGATTGTAAGCTCTAATGAGCAGGGCACTCGGATTCCTCCTGTATTAACCACTTCACATCCCGTCCATGTACATATGATGTCCACAGGAGGGAACTAGCATCCTGGGTGGACGTCATATGACGTCCTTGGGCTTCCCGGCCATCTAGGGGGCACGCACGGGCCGCATCGCTCGGAACCCGGTACGCAAATGTTTACCTTTAAAATAAAGTCAACGCAATAGGTAAACTTAAAGGGGTTGTAAAGAAATATTTTTTTCCTAAATAGCTTCCTTTACCTTAGTGCAGTCCTCATTCACTTACCTCATCCTTCCATTTTGCTTTTAAATGTCCTTATTTCTTCTGAGAAATCCTCACTTCCTGTTCTTCTGTCTGTAACTCCACACAGGAATTCGAGGCTTTCTCCCTGGTGTGGAGAAAGCCTCTTGAGGGGGGAGGGGGCGAGCAGGAGGGTCAGGATGCTATCTACTTTGCAGATAAAAGAAAAGAACTGTGTGTTAGTGGGCGTCCTGACACTCCTGCTCGCCCCCTTCCCCCTCAAGAGGCTTTCTCCACACCAGGGAGAAAGCCTTGCATTACTGTGTGTAGTTACAGACAGAAGAACAGGAAGTGAGCATTTCTCAGAAGAAATGAGGACATTTAAAAGCAAAATGGAAGGATGAGGTAAGTGAAGGAGGACTGCACTAAGGTAAAGGGAGCTATTTAGGAAAAAAAAAAATTCCTTTAGCCCAGGTTCACACTGGGCTGCGGGAGTGAAGCCGTACGAGTTCAGCTGAACTCGCACGATTTCACTCCTGCTGGCAGTCCCTGATTTTGGCCGCGATTTCAGAGAAGTCAATGTAAATCGCAGGCCCCAAATCGCAAAAAGTAGTACAGGAACTACTTTTTGAAATCGGTGCAGCGCCACACCGATTAGGACGGTGCCATTGCCGGCAAATGCCACCGATTTGAGATGCGATTTCACATCTCAAATCGCATCTCAAATCGTACCAGTGTGAACCAGGCCGGACAACCCCTTTAACATTTCTTAAAAAATTGAATTGTTAGAATTGTGAATGTTTGGAATTAGGGAGGATTAACATGTAAATTTACACTAAAACAGAAAATGATATATCATGTGATCAGAAGCATGACATAGGTTTTTGCTGTGTACTGTTTTTGAACCTTCTTTTCCTGTCTACTTTTTACAACCAGTTATTAAATGTCACAAAAAGTAAGGAAATACCAATAATCTCAAAAAGACACAAACCTTGAAATGATTCTGTATAGTATAAGGTCATATTTATCTGCTAAAATATTGCTGTGAGCCTGACCCGAAAGCCACTCGCACTGACCACAAACATAATGAAACCTTTTAAAAAGCAGCACAGATGGAAAAGGTTAAATATCTCACAGTATAAGCGATGCCTCCAGGGAATTCCTATTTTGTAGCATTTATTTCTGGAATTGGACTGGGGTCTCCCTATGACACCATGCACAGGGCTGCAGGCCTCCTGTACCCTTTACAGAGACCTTAAAAATGTCAGCGGCCTGAGAGGAAACACGTTTGTTTATGTGGCAGCGGGAGACGTTTATGTGAAGCAGTAATACGGCCGTCAAGAGAGAGCTAGGCGGAATGATTGATCTACTGTGCAAACACGCCATGTAATGGACCACAAACAGAATTGGCTGTGGGCTCATAGAGCCAATGTCCGAATGTGACAGTCTTTTACAATAAAGAGGCTGAACAACTGTCACAAAGCAATCAACAGACTGCCATTATTGCTTGTAAAGAATAAACTTAGTCTTGGATTAGAACGCCAACTAATTTATCTAATCACACTAGGGCAGAAATGTATAAGCATTCTCAGGCATCTGAAAAGCACCAAAGCAAACCACCGCTGGTGTGACAATGCAACCGGCCAATGTTCATGCATGCATAGAGGTTAATGGGGGTTAAGGTTCGCAATAGGCCAAGGAAATTTAGTCCAGGCAATGACTTTCCTCTGTGACTGGTCAACGAAGAGAGGCCTTCTTCCAGTTGCAAAGTATCCACAGACAAAGCAAGCATGCTCAAATCCGCTGTAGCCAAACCTAGTATCCTTGGAACTTATTATGCATAGAGGTTAATGGAGGTTAAGGTTAGTAATTGGCAATGGAAATTTAGTTCCGTCAATGATTTTCTTGTGTGACTGGTCAACACACAGAGGCAGTTGCAAGGTATCCACAGACACAGCAAGTAAACTCTAAGGCCGCGTACACACGGTCGTCCCAAACTGATGAGAATGGTCCGACGGGCCATTTCCATCGGTTCACCGCTGAAGTGGCCTGGTGGTCTGATGTGCGTACACACCATCGTTCCAAAAACCGATTGGGTCAGAACGCGGTGACGTCAAACACACAACGTGCTGAATAAAACGAAGTTCAATGCTTCCAAGCATGCGTCGACTTGATTCTGAGCATGCGCAGGTTTTGAACCGATGCTTTCTGTACTAACCATCGGTTTGGACCGATCGGGCAGCGGGCCATCGGTTCGATTTTAAAGCATGTTTTAAAATTTTGGACCGAAGGACAACAAACAGATGGGCTATACACACGGTCGGTTTGGACCGATGAAACTGAACCTCAGTCCATCCTCATCGGTTTTGTCCGACCGTGTGTACGCGGCCTAATCCTCTGGTGTCCAAACTACTGTCCTTGGTACTTACTGTGAATAGAGATTAATGGGAGTTTGGGTCTCAACTGGCCAAGGGAAAATAACCCAGCCAATGACGTTCCTCTGTGACTGGTCAACAAGGACAATCCTTCAATCCAATTACAAGGTATTCAAAGACAGAGCAAGAATGCACAATGATGCCCAACCTACTGTCCTTAGAACTTGTATATAGGTTAATGGGGGTTAAAGTGGAGCTCCATCCAAAAGGGGACTCTCAGATGATCTGTCCCCCCCCCCCCACCTGCCACATTTGGCACCTTTTGAGCGGGAACCTGGTTTTGACAGGAACCCGCTTCCACCTCCGGCCGAGTTGGCCACAGCGAACTCAGTCAGAAGTTTGGCCCCCCTCCTCCTTCAACCGCAGCTGGCCAAAATAGAGAGAGCACTTCACGCAAGTAGGGAACTGGCTGTGACGCCGCACAGCTTTACTGCTGGTTTCCCATAGTGGAGATGGCGGAGGCAGCACCTGATAGCCAAATGAAAAATTGGCCCGGGTGAAGACACCGCTGGATTCCTGGACAGATAAGTGCCCCAATAATAAAGGCCTTTTAAAGACTTAAAGGGGTTGTAAACCTCCGTGTTTTTTCACCTTAATGCATCCAGATAAAAAAAACACTTTGCGGTGATAGCCCCCCCCCCCATTTTACTCACCTGAGCCCCGTATTTTCGTGGGCGTGTCCCTGCTGTCCTTCTCTCCACGGAGTCCCGGCTTTGATGAGATAGATTGATAGCGGGGACCGCCCTGTCAGCTGCCAGCTCAGCGGGGATTTTACGGAGGATCCCCGCTGAGCAAAGCGGATACACTTTTCGATGTTTCTAAACCTATAACCTTCTGTTCACATCTATGTGTCATACATTGCACGACAATAGCTATCCAATCTTTTTCTAAGGCACATCAATGTAGTATTCACTTTTTTTAAAATTTCCTGCACATCCTTTTATGCTGTGACTTTGGCCTCATAGACTTTAATGGAATTGCATTAACAATGCATGTACATCATTTTTTTTTACACTCTTTTGCCATAACAATGGGATTCTTTCCCTATACAGACATTAGATATTACCAGTGACAGCAGCTCCATTAGGGGCACTGCCCCCTAATCAATGTGTCCGGGTCCTAATCTTCATGCAGGGTGTCGAGACTCAAGAATTGTTATGTTTTTTTTTTTAGAAGCACATGATTAGAGCCCGAGACTCCAATTGGCTTCAAAAAAGCACACCCAGTTGTGTGACATTAGCGAATTAACCACTTGCCGAGCAGCCGCCGCAGTTTTACTGTGGCAGCATGGCACAGCTGGTCGAAACTACATTATGTTGCGTCACTTTGCCCTGTGGCCACTAGCGACGTGCGCTTGTGACACAGCGAGAACACACACAGATCCTGGTTCTTTCCCGAGAGAAATGACTGATCGTGTGTTCATAAAAATATGAACAGCGATCTGTCATTTCCGTTAGTAAGTCCCACCCCCCTTCAGTTAGAACACAGTTAACACAGATCACCCCTAGTGTTAACCCCTTCCCTGCCAGTGACATTTTTACAGTAATCAGTGCATTTTTATAGCACTGATCGCTGTAAATTTGTCAATGGTCCCAAAAATGTGTCAAAAGTGCCCAATCTGTCCACCATAATGTTGCAGTCCCGATAAAAATCACAGAACGCTGCCATTACTAGTTAAAAAAAAAACAAAAAAAAAAACATACTTCTATCCCCTATTTTGTAGACGCTATAACTTTTGCACAAACCAATCAATATACGCTTATTGCGATTTTTATTTTACCAAAAATATGTAGAATACATATCAGCCTAAACTGAGGGAAAAAAATATATTTTTTTGAAAAAAAACGTGGGATATTTATTATAGCAAAATGTAAAAGGTAGTGTTTTTTCGCAAAATTGGCGATGTTCTTTTGTTTAAAGCGAGAGAAAAAAAAAAACGTAGAGGTGATGAAATATCACCAAAAGAAAAAAGAAAGCTCTATTTTTGGGAAAAAAAGATGCAAACTTTGTTTGGGTACAGCGTCGCACGACGCGCAATTGTCAGTTAAAGCGACGCAGTGCCAAATTGTAAAAGGTGCTCTGGTCAGGAAGGGGGTAAAAACTTCCGAGGCTGAAGCAGTTAATATATGCTAATGTCTTCCTGCTTCTCCCCCCAGCCAACCAGAAAGCGGGTCCCGAGATTGGCCAGGGAGTCTCAGGACACCCTTCCCGTTTGACCGGGAGGAGAAGCAATGGCCTGGCTCTTCAATCGGCAAGCTGCGGGCGGAGGAGCAGCAACAGTGGCTACCAGAAGTCCTACCCAGGCCCCCCGGGGAGAGGAGCCATGTTGTATGGGGGAATGAACTGGGGAGAGGAGCCATGTGTACGGAGGAAGGTACCTGGGGAGAGGAGCCATGTGTACGGAGGAAGGTACCGGGGAGAGGAGCCATGTGTAAGGAGGAAGGTACCGGGGGGAGGAGCCATGTCTATGGAGGATTGTACCAGGTAGAAAATGGGAGAAGCTGCCACCCCATCACTCACCGAGCTCCAAGTAAGTACTGGCGTGTCTCCTGTCCGGGCTGCTCCTCCCCACACTGATCCCACCTCACTGCATAATGTGTCCAGACCTTCTGTGTTCTGTCAGAATTTCCTTTATTATGTGCTATGAGCTCATTTCACCCTCCCATTCCCCTATATACAGATATAGGGTCCACTGATTCCTGTGTATGGTGTTATCCCTGTTCTAGGGAAGGAAATGCATGTGTGTGTGTGTGGGTGGGGGGGGGGGGTGTGGAGCAGGTATTGCACACAGGTTGGGGGGGTTGTTTGCGGGAGACAACTACGCAAATGTACGAAAACACATCAAAAACACATTAAAAATGCACCAGATAGGTGAAAAAATGTATAGAAAATAGAGTGTAACATAGGCATAATATTAAAAAATCATATTAAATGAAAGAAAAAATAAATATTAACATAATAAAAATAACTGCCATTTTATATGGAGATGTCCCTTTGGGGGAGATTTACTAAAACTGAGGCACACAGAATCTGGTGCACATGTGCATGGTAGTCAATCAGCTTCTAACAGCAGCTTATTTAAAGGAGTTGTAAAGAAAAAAATGTTTTGCCTAAAATTAATGTCTGCACGGTAGACAGACAGAATAGTGTAATGATTCTGTTAAAAAAACAAGTAAATACCTATTAAATTTCTTCATCTATATCACCTCCGGTGTTCAAGTTTCTGTTCTCTCATTCACTTCCTGGTTTGCGGCGCTCGTTCATGCAAGAACTACATTTCCCAGTATGAATTGCGGCACGCCCAGTAATTCACACCTCCTTAAAGTCTCTAACATGTAGAGAGCGTCCTGCCGCACAGATGTAGTTCCCAGGAGGGGGTGAGCATGTTACTGACCACCGCAGTAAAGCCTCCCTTCACGGTGGTCAGTAAAATCAGACAAGCAGGAAGTGAACAGAACAGAGAAGAAATAGAGCAATTTCTGAGCAAAAACAAACAATGAGGAAGTGAAAAGAGGAATGTCTGCAAATTTCCTTTACAACCCCTTTAACGAAACTTTGACAATAAAACTTGGAAGCCAATTGGTTTCTATGCAAAGCCGCGCCAGATTTTGAACGCTCCAGTTTTAGTAAATCTCCCCATTTCTGTCTATTCTAGCTGGACATATACACAAACAGGTTTGAAAACAGTATTATTGTATAGATACAGGTTAAGAAACAATCACCTTCTGTAAATTAAAAACAGCTTTTAAAAACGATATCCAGCAGGGTGACTTTGCTTTAAATACCTTGGCCAGCTGTCAGGAATCACACTGAAAAATCCACCACTGTCGCTTCTTATTTGGAGCAAAAAAGTTATCCCTTCAGTCAAGGTTTAAAGGGAAAAAAATAAATAAAAAAATCGGGAAGAAAGGCCCTAACTTTTATCTGAGATAGTGATGTCTGTAAACTCTATCTCTCTTTTCTGCTGACAAGCGGCGGCTGAGATAAGATTGGAAGCGAGGCTCACTTTACTGGGATAAATAAATAATCAATACTCATCTAAATGGAAATGAGGAACAGCAGCCCCCACACCCCCCTTCACACCACCACCTTCTGATAACAGGACCCCTTATCAGGGATCCAATTTTTCAGGCCTGGGCCTTATCAACATCACTCAGCTCTGAGGTAATGTGCAGGAGGGAAGGGGGGAAAAAATCCTGCTGCTAAATTAAAGCGATTGAATGAGATCAGTTTAGTGAGGTGTTGGTTACCCGCAGTTCAAATGTTTAGAAATGCAATTTTGCTCCCATTATGTAGCAGTGGAGGTGAGAGATACGCAGGGAAATGCTTGGGGCATTAACGTGACAGCAACTTAACTCTTCAGCCCG
Source organism: Rana temporaria (assembly GCF_905171775.1). Taxonomy (NCBI): domain Eukaryota; kingdom Metazoa; phylum Chordata; class Amphibia; order Anura; family Ranidae; genus Rana; species Rana temporaria. Next base: position 26,552,486 of record NC_053497.1, on the reverse strand, counting down.
GAGAGGCCAGCAAAAACATTGTTGATTTCACAAGCGCATTGCCTTTCAACTTGCTGCGTTTCCTTATAACCCTTGGACCACCCTGTAATAACAGTACCGAGCAAGGCTGCACAGAAATGTGCACAAACAGCAATTTGGTCAATCTACACTCTTATTAGTTCTTGGTGGCAAAGCCACGGCACAAAGAGAAAAGTTGATATGAAATAATTAAGGGTTCTTTCACGCTAACTAGCAATTGAAAGCATGTTGCTGCTTTTTTCTATTGCTAGCAAATTGCACATAAGGAAATGCATTGTTTTCAAATAAGTAATCAAGAGAGGATTAGACTTCGGGGCATTTGCCAGTACTAATAAGATAAGCTGGGTTGGTGGCCTTGAGATAAGATCCTCCCACATTCAGACATCGATAAGAGTTGAAACTATAGACATACAGAAAGAACTACCAGACCAAAACCAGATGAAAATGGCCGGAATTTTTTCAACTGTTGGTAAAGTAAACAAAACAAATTAAATATGACTTTCTTTTTACCAACAATTAAAATGATCGTTCCGTTTTTGTCTGGCTACTGTTGGGTTCCCATCGAGGGAAGTCTTACTTTGGAAGCTGTCTTCCCAGAGCTTTTGATCTTGTTTGAAGTTTTCCTTCACCTGACTAAGGCTGACCATGCACGAGAGAGAGAGAGAGAGAGAGAGAGACTTGTAAAGCGCAACACATGCGAACTGAATCGCCTCTGGGCACTGTATCCATTTCATGGGTAAGGAACCCCTTGACCTCAGAAGAGATGGGTTTTAATCCTTCTCCTGAAGGCCAAGTGGTCCGACTCCAGTCGGATGGTGGTTGGTAGTGCATTCCACAGGCAAGGTCCTTGGACTGCAAATCTTCGATCTCCTTTGGACTTGTATCTGGAGGAGGTTTTGATTGGTGGATCGCAGAATGCGATTGGGGTTATGGGCCTTTATTTTTTCGCATAGATATTGGGGGGCGTTGCCTTGAATACACTTATGTATTAGGCAGAGTGCCTTGAAAGTGATTCTGTCTTTTACTGGTAACCAATGAAGGGATCTCAGTGAAGGTGAGATTGATTCCCAAGGTTTTTTCCCAGTCACTAGTCGAGCGGCCGTATTTTGAACGACTTGCAGACGAGTGATTTGGTATTTGGGGAGTCCTAGATAGAGGGCATTTGCGTAGTCAAGTCTGGAATTGATGATTGTTCCCACCACGACTGCAATGTCCTCTTTCGGGATAAAGGGCGTGAGTCTGCGTAGTAGGCGCAGCAGATGGTGGGATCCGCTGACTACTGACCCTATTTGTGCATCCATTGTCATGTAGGTATCGAAAATGACTCCGAGACTTTTGACTTTGGTGCTAGGGGTAATAGTTTTACCCAGAATGGGTGGGGGAGTCCATGTTGACGCGGGGTGATTTTTCCAGTTAGCGTCCCTTTGTTTGTTCGACCGGCGAATGGAACAAAATAAAATTACTTGATTCTCCATCCGAACACTCAATCTGAATGGGGGAATCTTCCTGCCAAGTCTCTGCATTCTGACAGCAGGGAGACTTCTCCGCCTTAGGAATACATTGATCAGCACTGCTGGGTATATCCAGTGGCATTGATTGACAATAACATTTCCAACAAGCTGGTTTGATCGGTACTTTTCATTTTACAGGTATCGTGGCGGGACTACACGCAGTAGTAAGTGTCAAGTGTGTCCTATTACAGATAGGCAGTGCATATGTCCCAGCCCAGTCCAGACACGATTAATCGAGATGACAGACAACAGTGTGTGGTGATGCAGTTTCTTGTGAACAAAGGTGTAAAACCCAGATATCTACAGAAGACTTCAAGCACAGTAAGATGATGAGACGCTCAGCCGCAGTAAGACATTTTAATGGCGTAAACGATTTACAGATGGTTGTGGTGGTTCCCAGCCCACAGCACTCATTTCTGTGAACATTCAGCACGTTGAACACCTGATCCTGGATAGTTGACGCATAACCTGTTCTGAAATTGAACAAAAGACTAATCTTTCTGTGTGAACAAAAAAATACAATCACTCACGAACATTTGCATTTTCAAAAAGTTAGCGTACGCTGGGTACCAAGATAGCTTTCCACTTTTGACCAGCACAGAAGAGTTTAAATCTGACCTGTGTTGAAGGAACGTTTTGACAGGGAGGGCAAGGATTTATCAGGATTACATGTTACGAAACTTGAGCACATCTTTTTACTCCGGAATGAAAACAAACATCATTGCAGTGGAAGCATGTGGGCTCAAGACCACCAAAAAGATTTGAACAATTGCATCTGCAGGTGGTGATGGAAAGTGTTTTATGGGACAAACAAGGCGTAATTCATGTGGATTTTCCAACCCGTAGTGCCACTATCAACAGTGAATATAACCATTGTGTTCTAAATGATGTGCATCTGCAGAAAAAATTGCCTGGTTTGATCACTAAGAGTGTCCTGTTTTTCCAAGACAAAGCACAAGTTCATACTGCTCCTTGCACTACGTGCACATTACAGCAACTCGGCTGGAGTGTATTGCCACCACACTCCGAATGATTTCCATCCATTTGGGCCCCTAAAAGTGTTTCTCGGAGGTCAGCATTTCAGCACTGATGACTAAGTTAAGCCGGCTGCCCTAGCATGGTTCAGGCATGCTGACAAATCTTTCGATGCTGAAGTTTTCCAGACTTTAGTAACACTGGGATCAGTGAATAAATCTAGCAGGGGATTATGTTGAAAAATAAATGCAGTTTCCACTCCTTGAAATGTGTTCTTTTATTATATAAACTCAAAAGTCCAGGTTTGACTTGAACGCCCCTCGAAGATCGAAATTCGTCCAGTCCCTGCTGAACCTGCCAAATTTAGATTCATGTATGGCCGGCTTAAGGGTGCAAGTCTAAAAGGACTTGCACATGTAGTCAATTTATTAACATAATTGTGCTGTAATCAGCCTAGGACTAAACTTGGGGGTATGTACTCCCCCTGCCATTACTAATAAGATGTGTTAAGTTGGTGGCCTTGAGTTGAGATACTGCTCCCAATTCAGACACCGATAAGAGTCGAAGACATAGAATTGCAGAAAGAAGCACCAGACAAAAACCAGATAAGAGTCCAAAATTATTTTAATTCTTGATTTAAAAAAAAAAAGTAATTTTAGGACTTTTATACCAGCAGTTAAAATTATTTTGGGCTACGTCTATGGTTTGAGCTACTGTTGGGTGCCCATTGAGAGAAACCATGCTTTGTGGAAGCCCCCTCAGCATAGTATTTGGGTTTGATTGACATTTTCCTTCATCCAACTACAAAAGCAAATCTAAACGTTCCAAAAGTTGTTCTGGAATCGTTCAGAATTCAACACGTGCTGGGCAGAGTATTAAATAAGTATTCCAGCACCAATTTATTTTGGCGCTCTGAGAGGCCATGTGACCGAAGGCTAGGAGCCAAAAAAGAAGTCAATGCAGGAGAAGAAAAGGTGCGTCACAATTAGGGCTTTAATAGGCCAAAAAAAAAATGAGGGTTTTGACGTCAGTATGAGAAGCTTCTCAGATCGTTCTGAATTTACTGCATGTGCAGTTGACCTTCAATTAACCTACTTCAGCTGTTTTTGCATCCGTCAACGCTGGCTTTTAACCATATCCCATCATTCCCCATGTCCAATCACTGTGCCACTAAGCCACACTTTGTGCGGTACATTTTTAGTCCACAGAGATCTATCCCGTAAAAGAAAAGACTAGCTGGTTGTGTTTTCTCTCTAGGACAAGCATTCCCAGTCCTCCCCTGGCTGTAATGAGGTATAGTGAAAAAGTCCTCCATTTAAGATTTTTCAGGATATCATATCATCTCATGAAGTTGTGAACAAAGTGCTCCAATTAGCTTGTAAAAACGGCAAACAAAATGCGATGGAAAGCAAAAAAAGTCTCATGCATTAATGTACAATATTGCTAGGCATTTTCAAGCACTGCTGGCAGGAAGATGTTAAAGGCCTAGCGATATTGTAATAAACCTTATATGGGTTACAGTATATACATTTTCATACAATTTGTTAATTATGTCATCAAGTATCTTTAGATAATAATTCCTGTCAGATTGTTGTATTATATAGGTCATTGGAGACCTCTGTTAACTGAGTTTTCTGGCTCCACGGCCAAATTCACACACATTTTAATCATAACGGCGATTTAATTTCATAATATAAAATATATTTCTATTCAACCATCGTTATACAGGGAAAATCACTGAGTGCCATGTATACATAATGATATATATATATATATATATATATATATATATATATATACACACACACACACACACAGGATATACATAAAACATACACACATATACACACAAAAGCAGAACTCTGGGCAATTTTTTTTTTTACATGTCCTTGTTGCCGATCTTGTACCTTCACCAACTATGTCACCCATGTTCTTCTGAGCTCTGTAGATCCTCTGTAATAGGCTGCTCATCTTGCTGAAGAAACTTTAATGTTTGGTGACTTCCTGTTTGTAAGACCGCTGGCTGCTAGTCCTCCCGTATCCTCAGCCAGCGGTCTGACATGCCCAGTTGTAGTCCTCTGAAAGCGAGCAGGGAGGAAGCAGACATGTAGTGGGCGGAAGGGGTCTCACAGCCCTTGGTCTGTGCCACCCATGGAGAAGGTGTCCTCCTCCTCTCTCCACTGCTCCTGCCAGTCACAGCACCTCCTGCCACACCACCCCCCGCCTGCCATCTTCGTGCAAAGCGGGGATTATGATCACAAATCACTTGTATGACACAGCAGGGATCTCCTGCTGTGTCAGGTATTGTATATGAGAACACCAATCGCTGATGTCCCGCCTCCTGCCGGTATTGGAACAGTGCGCTGTCAATCCCAAGACTGGTGGGAGGTGGGACATCAGCGATCAGTGTTCTCATATACAATACCCGACACCGCTGTGTCATACAAGTGATTTCTGATAATAATCCTGACTCTACACTGGTGGTCCCTAACATTCGGCACTGGTGATCCCTAACATTCGGCACTGGTGGTCCCTGACATTCGGCACTGGTGGTCCCTGACATTCGGCACTGGTGTTCATCCCTGATGGTGCCTGACATTCGGCACTGGTGTTCGTCCCTGGTGGTGCCTGACATTCGGCACTGGTGTTCGTCCCTGACATTTGGCACTGGTTTGCATTTATATTAAATTAATATTGTATTAATATGCATTTATACTAAAATGCTTTGCATTTATAAGGCTTTAACCTATCATACTATGCTGTGAATGAGAGTGGCATTTGTATCCGACTACCCAAAGGTCATTCCCAGAGTCATACAAGGTGAAGGCACAGTGAACGAGGGGGAGCGCCCATCCGGGCGGCAACCGCTAAAATAAAAAAACCTTCTGTCTTTACAACCACTTTAGTGTGCCCCCTTCAGCTAATACTGTTTGAGAACCTAAGTAAACCAAGGCATAAAGACATTAGTCAGACAAAAAAGAGACTCGACTGTAGGGCATCTACCCACCAGTGAACCAGAGGCTCCAGGGAAGGCTCAGAGATGATCGAAGAGGTGGGCAGCTGATACAAGGACATGTAATGTCAGAGAGAGTCAGCCCATGCCCTGACAAAGCTAGGAATACAAACAGCTGTCACCAGTGGCGACATAACATTTGATATTAAAACCCAGAAACATTTGCAGCACAACCAATTTGTATCGCACCTATAATCAGTATAGTGCAAATCTATACTTCAACACATACACAAATATATATTACAATATGTGCATACAAATACAAAATAAATGCGCATATAAGAAGAGTGCATTCAGTGCCTTGAAAAAGTATTCATACCCATGGAAATTTTACACATTTTGTTGTTACAACAAAAAATGTTAATGTCATTTATTGGGATTTTATGTGATAGACCAACACAAAGTGGCACATAATTGTGAAGTGGAAGGAAAATGATAAATGGTTTTCAAGATTTTTTACATATAAATATGTGAAAAGTGTGGTGTGCATTTGTATTCAGCCCCCCTGAGTCAATACTTTGTAGAACCTCCTTTCACTGCAATTACAGCTGCAAGTCTTTTTGGGGATGTCTCCACCAGCTTTGCACATCTAGAGAGAGTGAAGATTTTGCCCATTCTTCTTTGCAAAATAGCTCAAGCTCTGTCAGATTGGATGGACCGCATGTGAACAGCAATTTTCAAGTCTTGCCACAGATTCTCTATTGGATTTAGGTCTGGACTTTGACTGGGCTATTCTAACACATTAACATACTTTGATCTAAACCAGGGATCTCCAAACTATGGCCCTCCAGCTGTTGCGGAACTACGGAGGCATTGTAAAAGTCTGACATTCACAGACATGATGAGGCATGATGGGAATTTTAGTTACTGAACAACTGGAGGGCCATAGTTTGGAGACTCCTGATCTAAACCATTCCATCGCTGCTCTGGCTGTATGTTTAGGGTCGTTGTCCTACTGGAAGGTGAACCTGCGCTCCAGTCTCAAGTCTTTTGCAGACTCCAACAGATTTTGTTCCAAGTTTTCCCTGTATTTTGGCTCCATCCATCTTCCCATCAACATTATGCTGCCACCACCATGTTTCACGGTGGGGATGATGTGTTCAGGGTGATGTGCAGTGCTTGTTTTCCGCCACACACAGCGTTTTGCTTTTAGCCCAAAGTATAATTTTGGTCTCCATCTGACCAGAGCACCTTCTTTCACATTCGCTGTGTCCCCCACATGGCTTCTCGCAAACTGCAAACGAGACTTCTTATTGCTCTCTTTCATCAATGGCTTTCTTCTTGCCACTCTTCGATAAAGGCCCGATTTGTGGAGAGCACGACTAATAGTTGTCCTGTGGACAGATTCTCCCACCTGAGCTGTGGATCTCTGCCACTCTTTCAGAGTTACCATGGACCTTTTGGCTGCTTCTCTGATTAATGTTTTCCTTGCCCGGCCTGTCAGTTTAGGTGGACAGTCATGTCTTGGTAGGTTTGCAGTTGTGCCATACTCTTTCCATTTCTGGATGATGGATTGAACAGAGCTCCGTGAGATGTTTAAAACTTGGGATTTTTTTTATAACCTAACCCTGCTTTACACTTCTCCACAACTTTATTCCTGACCTGTCTGATATGTTCATTGGCTTTAATGATGCTGTTTGTTCACTAAGGTTCTCTAACAAACATCTGAGGGCTTCACAGAACAGCTGTATTTATACTGAGATTAAATTACACACAGGTGGATTCTATTTACTACTTATGTGACTTCTTAAAGTGGTTGTAAACCTTTTTTTTTGGACTTTTACCTATAGTTAGTGGAAATATCCCCTAAACGTGCGCCGTTTAGGAGGTATTTCACTTGTTTTCTTTTAACAGAGAAGTTTTTTTTAGCATTACAGTACAGTCAGCTTTCGACAATAAAATATTGCATAGTACAGTATGAATTTGAAACCTCCATGCTGAGCATCCTACTAATACAAAAAAAAATATCATTTCTACCAATACTCAACCAGTGAGAAGTCACCGGTATATATCCAACTAGGTCCGGGTCATGGTAACCTTAGGGTACTCGATCTCCGTCCCCGATTGGGGGGGGGAGAGGCCATTAGCCGCCCAATCTATGTAAAAAAAAAATATATATATATAGTTTTATTAAAGCATGGTTGAGTGCCACCCGGTGGGCGGGGGAGTGATATATCCCCATCTGGAAAAGGGGGGGGGAATACATCAGTAGGTCCACCTCCTCTCCGGCTCCTCACCTACTTGCGTCCACCCATGCAGCCCACACCTTATCAAATTTAGCCGGGCATTGCCTGTTCTCGTATGTGAGCTTGTACAGAGGAAGTACTAAATCAACTGCCATTTGCCAGGCTTTAAATGTAGGGGGTTCAGCCGCCTTCCAGTGGAGCATTACCTCCCTCCTGGCATAGAATAGTGAGAATGTAACACAGAGTTTAGCATACCTGTCTCCCTCCACGTCTCCCAAATAGCTCAGGAGGAGCACCATAGGTTCCCTTGGCACCAGAGTTTCCAAGAGTTCGCTCAGTTTCCCAGCTACGTGTTCCCAGTATGTTTGGATTTTGCGCAGGCCCACACCATATGCCAGAATGTGCCTATTTTCGTGTGGCATCTGGGGCATGACGGGTCTAAGTTCGGGTAGATGCTGGCCATCCTATGTGGGGTGTAGTAGGCCCTGTGAATAAACTGGATATTTCACTTGTAGTCTGCCGAAAATGTTAACAGTGCATTCGCGGGGAAGAAACAAAACTCTGTGCCGATTCTTCCCTAGCCTGTGCAGTTAATGGCGGCTCCTGTGCGCATGCACGGGATTGACGTCACGCGGCTCCGGCAAATCACAGAGCCGGAGTCCATGGCCCGGAAGGAAGATGGGCCAGAAGATGGATGCTGCCTACACATGGGACATCGCTGGATTCTTTTGCAGGTAAGTGTCACATAATGGGCTAGTATGCGATGCATACTAGTCCATTATGCTTTTCATTTGCAGGCTTTGCAGCGAACAAAAAAGGAAGTAAAACCCATCAGGGTTTACTTCCTCTTTAAGGCAATTGGTTCAACCTGTTTTTAGTTAGGGGTATCAGAGTAAAGGGGGCTGAATACAAATACAAGCCACACTTTTCACATATTTATTTGTAAATTACCATTTATCATTTTCCTTCCACTTCACAATTATGTGCCATTTTGCGTTGGTCTATCACATAAAATCCCAATAAAATACATTTAAGTTTTTGGTTGCAACATGAAAAAATTTGGAAAATTTCAAGGGGTACGAATACAGGGCCTTGCAAAAGTATTCACTCCCTTGGCTTTTTACCTATTTTGTTACATTACAGCCTTTAGTTCAATGTTTTTTTAATCTGAATTATATGTGATGGATCAGAACACAATAGTCTAAGTTGGTTAAGTAAAATTAGAAAAATAAATACATAAAACTATTTTTCAGAAAAAAAAAAAAATGATAATTGTCATGTGCGTATGTATTCACCCCCTTTGTTATGAAGCCTGTAAAAAGCTCTGGTGCAACCAATTACCTTCAGAAGTCACATAATTAGTAAAATGATGTCACCTGTGTGCCAGAGGCTGAAACACCTAAGCAAGAGGCACCACTAACCAAACACTGCCATGAAGACCAAGGAACTCTCCAAACAAGTAAGCAACAATGTTGTCAGGGTTAGGTTATAAAAAAATATCCAAATCTTTGATGATCCCTAGGAGCACCATCAAATCTATCAGAACCAAATGGAAGGAACATGGCACAACAGCAAACCTGCCAAGAGACGGCCGCACACCAAAACTCACAGACCGGGCAAGGAAGGCATTAATCAGAGAGGCAGCACCGAAACCTAAGGTAACCCTGGAGTAGTTGCAGAGTTCCACAGCAGAGACTGGAGTATCTGAACATAAGACTACAATAAGCCGTACGTTCCACAGAGTTGGGCTTTATGGCAGAGAGGCCAGAAAAAAGCCATTACATGGCACATTTTGAGTTTGCTAAAAGGCATGTGGGAGAATCCCAAAATGTATGGAAGGAAGGTGCTCTGGTCTGATGAGACTAAAATTTAACTTTTTGCCCATCAAAGAAAACACTGTCTAGGGCAAACCCAACATATCACATCACCCAAAGAACACCATCCCCACAGTGAAACATGGTGGTGGCAGCATCATGCAGTGGGGATGTATTTCAGCAGTTGGGACCGGGAAACTGGTCAGAGTTGAGGGAAAGATGGATGGTGCTAAATATAGGGATATTCTTGTGCAAAACCTGTACCACTCTGTGTGTGATTTGAGGCTAGGTCGGAGGTTCACCTTCCAGCAGGACAATGACCCCAAACACACTTCTAAAGCAACACTTGAGTGGTTTAAAGGGAATACATGTAAATGTGTTGGAATGGCCTAGTCAAAGCCCAGACCTCAATCCAATAGAAAATCTGTGATTAGACTTAAAGATTGCTGTTCACAAGTGCAAACCATTCAACTTGGAACAGGAACAGTTTTGCAAGGAGGAATGGGTAAAAATCCCAGTGGTAAGGTGTGGCAAGCTCATAGAGACTTATCCAAAGTGACTTGGAGCTGTGATAGCCGCAAAAGGTGGCTCTACAAAGTATTGACTTTAGGGGGTTATGCACATTGACTTCTTCAAAGTTATGGGCATGTTTTGTAAATAAAGACTTAGGGAACACTGTCACTTCAAAGCATAAATCACTACATGATTTGCGGATGTGAAAGTGGTGACATGTTTCACATTGAAAGTGGAAAGCCATGTAACATGGGACACTAGTCAGCATAAACTCCAAACATACAAAGAACACACCAAACTGGATTAAAAACAGCTGAGGCCTTGTTTGTTGTTTTTCACAAATAGAAACAATTAACAATTCACCATAACTTGTAACCACTTGCCGCCCACCCGCAATGTACTGTGGGCGAGAGACAGCAGTAGGCAAAGTGGGAAACTCAATAAAGGGGTGGGATGGACCAACCTGTTGACCTTAGAAGGAAGGTTACTGGTGTGTCCAATATTTAAGGCAGGTGGACCTGCTAAGTGAGAGATAAGAGAAGTGTTGTGGGTCAACGTTAAAGGGGTTGTAAACACTCATGTTTTTTCACCTTAATGCATCCTAAGCATTAAGGTGAAAAAACTTCTGCCATTCACAGACCCCCCAGCCCCCCTGTTCTACTTACCTGAGCCATGGAAAGTCCCCCGACAGTCTTTCTGCCCGGGGTTCTCGGCTGTTGATTGAATAGATTGATAGCAGCCATTGGCTCCCGCCACTGTCAATAAAATTCCAATGACAGGGGCGCCAGTGGCGAAGCCGAGTCTGGCATTCGTGTCCATAGACGCATAATTCTGACTCGGGAGCGAGGCCGCAAGGTAACCCCCTCGGAAGAGCTCTTTTCCAAGGGGGGTTATCGGATGCGGGGAGGAGTCGGGAGAGCCGCCGAGGGACCCCAAAACAGGTGGATTGGGGCCACTCTGTGCAAAACGAGCTGCACAGTGGAGGTAGGTATGACATTTTTCTTATTTAAAAAAAAAAAATTTAATATCCTTTACAGTCACTTTAAGGTGATGTGTGGCAGTAGAAGTAGTGCAGAATGAAGATTTCACCCAACACAGCAGAGCTCTTGCAGCAGGGAGAAGCAGAATCCAAGACTGCTGACCTAGCATCTGGCAAATCCCGCTGTCATGGATATGCAATAGTCTGGCAGCTTACCTGTTTCCATCTGTCCATTAAGAGGCCTGACTCTGTTCTGGTTACCTTCTTATTTCCTCTCCTTCCTGTATGGCCCCACCCAGGCCATCCCAGGAAGTCTATATTAACCATTGCACTACAGGCCTGCAGTGCTGTTCAACAGTGTTGTTTGCTCAAGTTCCTGTCTGCAGTGTGCTACGATTATCTTCCTGTGTACCGTTTTTGGCTTGTCCCTGACTTCTCCTGTTTGCCTGTGCCCTTGACCTTTTGCCTGTCCCTCGGTTACCCTAGTCTGCCTGTTGCTCTGACCTCGGCTTACCATCACTACCGTTTGTCCTGCCTGCTGCTTCCTCTCTCTCCCTGCGGAGCGTGACCTATGGGATCCCAGGGGTCGCGACCTGGATCCAGCTGCAGCGAAGGCCATCCTCACCACTAGAGGCTCTGGTGAACACAAAGCTGGGTCTTAGACTCTGTGCCCTGGGCGATCTTGGGTTCGCTTCCTCTCTGATTGCAGCAGTCAGCTATAGGGTTCACTACTCTGTGGTTCATCCCTGACCCCCACGGGGTGCACTTGTCACCTGGCCACAGGTGACCTGACACCCACCCACTTCCTGAAATTTGCTTAGCCTAGGGGGCAACCCAGGAAACGGGTCATGAAAGGATATTTTTCCCTTTTACTTAAAAAAAAATCATAAAAAAATGCACATATTTTTGCAGGTAAAAAAATGTGCATTTGTTATTTTATATTATATATATAGATCTATCTATCTATCTATATTTTAACAGTAGCCTGCAAGGTAGTGCACCTATGATCAGTGGATGAAACTGCTAGCAGCTGCTTGATTAGACAAATCCAACAGAAGACATTTTGATTCAGTACAGCGTTTGATGTTCTACCTTCTTAGAACACTTGGCTAAACTGAGCAGGTATAGGGGTATAATTAAAGGGAGCTGAACCATTTTAGTTTTAAGTGACTACATTTTCTGTAGGTGGCAGTGTATCCACACATACTTAAATATACAGTGCTGTGTCCTTTAATGAAAGTTTGTATTAGATGTTAGTTACTGATATAGCCTGTCTGTAAATATTTTTTTCCCAAATCTTAAGCCTGAGAGTATCTGCTCAGCATTTCTCTTGGGGCTTAGACAAAAAGTCAAGCAATGAAGCTCTTAGAAATAAAATGAAATTATGTTTTTGGGGGGACGGATACAATAAAATATGCTTTTTTGGCTAAAAAAAGCAACACCAAGTATACTGACAGGTTCACGTTAACGTCTCATTTGTTAAACAATGGAGGCTTATTCTTTATGTAGTAACGCCACAAATGTGATTCTCTATATTACAATTCTGGCATCCTGTTTTTGTTCTAGAGATTTGTAAATCACTCACATTAATAAATCATTCAAGATTATTTAAGGCCATTTAGAAAAAGTCAGTTTTCTCATTTTAGAACGTTACGTATTTCCTTTTCTAGGTTTAATGCCAACAAAGTCTTGTTCCAGATGGATGTTTAAGAGGAGGAAATACCTACATTACTTAATACAAATTATAAACAAACATTTTGGGTAAATATATTAGCTAGGGTTATTTGGAAACATGTGAAATATATCAGCTTTTGAGAACACACCATATTTTATAAAATGCCGATGACAAAAAGCAAATGTTTATGAAAGAACATAATGGGAAAAAATAGTCCAGAGTGAAAATAGAAGTAGAAAAAGTACAGTGGGCATCAGAAACCATAAGAATATTCTGGATTGCCTATTAAAACCAGGCTATTTTGTTGATGTTTATAATGCATAAAAGGAACAGCTTGATTGGTCATTATGGACAACAAATTTTATTAGATTATAAAGTATTTTTCAAAATGCAATGTTCCTGCCTCACAAAGAACTGTCAGGGTCCATTAGCAGCAACATGTCAGATTATGTCCGTTCAGACCATATCATCCTAGGCTAATGGATAGTTTTTAATATACAGGAAAAAAATTACTAGTGGTATTAAACCTCCAAAGTTTTTTTTTTACCACGTTAAGCACAATATAATAAAAATTCAAAAGTACACGATTTGGTAAGTTCTTAGCCCACCATATGCAGTGTACAACTTTCAATGCTGCTGGCTCCTGCTCTCTCTGTCTTTCTTCCCTGAACAGGAAAGATTAGGCAGTATACAGTACAGTCTCCAGCCAGCTTGTTCGCTTAAAGTGGTTGTAAACCCTTACACACCACTTTTACCTACAGGTAAGCTTGCACAGTTTAGGAGATATTTACCATATACGCTTGCGCCAATGTCATCGGCGCTTGCACACTGAAGAAAGGGCATGATCGTGCAGTTCCTATAGGGCCCGTGCCATGATCGACTCTGGCCAGTCACAGAGCTGGAGTCAACGGCCCCGAAAGGAAGAGGGGTGAAGATGGATGTGGCCACCAGCAGGGACATTGCAGGCTTTGTTTGCAGGCAAGTGTCGCATAAAGGGCTAGTGTGCAATGCATACTAGCCCATTATGCTTTTACTTTGCAAAGGAATAAAGAGGAAGTAAAACCCATCGGGGTTTACTTCCTCTTTATTGTTGTTTATTGTTTATTGCTTATTGCTTGTATAGCGTAGAATCACCGAAGGTATCAAAACGCTTCCAGACCTTAACAATTCACAACAGGACCGAGTGTTACAGGCATAAATTAACATAGTAACAATATAAAATATGTACCACAATTAAAATCAAATAATAAAACAACAATATAACACCATAAAACCAATACAGTACAAAACCATAGAAATCACATAAGACCAAAGGAGAGACAACACACAATTCCCAACAGATCTAGCAGTGCTTCCCGCCAGAATGACCCTAACCTCACTCTTCCTATCAATCTGCCTCTGCCCACAGATAGGTTTTTAGATCCCTCCTGAATGTGGGTAGGTCAGGACTCTGTCTAAGACTTAGGGGAAGTAGATTCCATTCTCTTGGGCCAAGGACAGAAAAAGCCCTGCCCCCCCATTTTTTCAGCCGACTCTTTGGCTGTTCCAAACGGAATTGGCAGCTCCATCTAAGGGAGCGGCCAGTAACATGTCTATTCAATTTCTCACAGAGATAGGCAGGTCCTAGCCCGTGAAACGCTTTAAAAACAAGTGTTAGAATTTTAAAACGCACCCTCTGACCAACTGGCAGCCAATGCAGGGCAGCTTGATGTCTTGCGGTGGGGGGGGGGGGGGGGGAGGAGTGCCTTGCTATCCTAGGATGCAGGGCTGTGTCTTTCTATTAAAGCATACTGTGAAGGCAGACACAACTATAGCCCCCTGCATGTAAGGGTCACTCCATAGCAGGGGTAGGCAACCTTAAAGAGGCAGAGATCTACCTGAACAACACAAGAGAAGTCAGAGATCACCGGGCACAGAGTTGCCTCCTCACACCCGATTTAAACCTCTAAGTGCTGTACTACCGAGTCACAATCACATTCAGTGTGCAGCAATCATGGGTTTGAATCAGGTGGTGAGGAAGGACCCCCTGTCAACACATACTCGGATCCCTTTGCCTGTTGCACTTGTCAATGAGCCCTTAGTTGCATTAGGCAACATCACACTTAGGGCTCATTCAAACCAAGTTGGGGGTTGGTAAAACAGCAGGACATAATAGAAGTCTATGGCTAAGTGCAGCAACCCCACAGGAAAGCTGCAGATACACTGCACCCACGGTGTATGTAAACCACAGCACATCAGTGTGAAAGCAGCCCTATACTATTATTGCTTCACACTGACCTGAAGATCTCTTCTTATCTGCTGCTGGCACCACTCTGGAGTCCACGAGCCGGCATAAGATGTGGAGTGCAGTTGATAATCGTCAAGGGACAGGAGGCGGCTCTACAGAGGTTTATGCGCCTCTTGCTCCCTACTACAGCTCCAACTTTACAAGTAGTTCCTCTGCAATGCACTCTGTTTGATGGTCTGTAATGGTAGGTCAGCAAGCCCAGACCGCTATATACCAGTCACCTGTCTGAGATCTACAGGTTGCTGACCCCTGCTCTAAAGGATACCGCAGGAGAAAGAAGCCACCCTGAAGTTATGCTGGTGCAATGATTTCAAGATAAAAAAAAATGCATACTTAGTAAGTGATTAAATCAGTTGCTAATCAGGCCTTTACTCAAAAGTACATTCAAAAACACACCAAATTTTGAGCATCACAATAAAAAAATTAATTTCAAAGTCCCAGAGCCTCTGAGTCTCTGCAGAGACTTGCCACGTTAAGCCATTCAGCCTTGTGACAAATTGCCCAACTTGGGCTTGAAAGGCTCCTGCCTAATTACCTACAGTCTTTAATACCACTCTCAGGCAATGGCCTGCTCAGATTGCCTCTTCTTGACAAACACAACTTCTGCAACAGCTTGCCTCGAGGGAAGAACCCCTGAATCATGGACAGCCCCTTGATCAAGAGGCTTGTGCATGCCTGCACAATCAAGATGCTGGTTTCCTGTACAATGTGGACCCAAGCCAGGAGTTCTACTAGCTCAGAGCACTGCTCTAAGTGCCAATGTACCCACTCCAGTGTTCAATGTTAGTGCTGGTGCCAACATCCAAGATACTCAGCAAGAAATCAAGACCTCTATGACCAAGTCTGGGGGCAGAGGAATGGCTCGTTTTTCACCCTTATTACACATTGGTCTGTCAGGAGTGAAGCGTCTACACATTACACATGTACCAAATCTGGGAAAAACTGCAAAACTCATTTTCTCCATTCAGAACAGACATCCCAGAGCTCCTCGCCCTGCATAAGTAGGAACGCTGGATGACACCCTCCTGACACCGTCACAAGGCCTAGCAGGGTTCTGGAATTCCCCCCGGCCACCAACCTGATATGATACCTGCATGTAAAAAAAGATGGAATACTGTCTGTGAACTAATTAATGTACGATTTAGACCTCCTATAATATTAAGAGGTCTGCAGCGGAGGTGAGAGTGTGCGCCGACACATGGTGGAGGATCTGGCATGTTTTGGTTTGGGCACACAGTGCACATATTTTTTATTACGTAGTAGGTAAGGTTGAAGAAAGACACCAGTCTATCCAGTTAAACCTGTGTTGTGTGCATTATGTCTCTACCACTTCCCATATCCCTTATTTTGTATTCAATATGATATACCAATAAAATGCAGCACTATATATTCAAATGAAATTCTAAGGATAGATACTGTATATAGTCCATAATGACGTGGATCAAAGTTCCAAAAAGAGTCCAGTGATGATAATCCCAAACAGTTGGTGTTGCAACGGAAACCACCACTGATAAAAAGGACACAAACTGACCCTTACCCTAAACGTTGGACTACCCGAAAAAAGTAGTCAATACAACATTGTTTTCAATTTGGGCTTGAGGCTCCTTTGAATCCACAGTGAATGTGACCATCAGGTTACATCTCCTTTCCAGAAATTAATCAAATAAACATTAAATGTAAAGTAGCATTTGTGTCCACTGACAACAATGATAGAAAAGAAGCGACAGTTTCCAACCAGCAAAATGTCTGATCGTCAAACGTGGCGACGTCATGTAACTCAGCACCTCCCTATGCATTTCATCATCTAGACATCATCAGGAGCGTGTGAATGATGAAACACGTAGGGAGGGGCTGAGCTACGTGACGTCGCCACGCTTGACGATCAGACATGTTTCTGGTTGGAAACGTTCGCTTCTTATCTCACACTGTTGTCAGTGGACACAAATGCAACTTTACAGTCGATGTCTAGTCAACTAATTTCTGGAAATAAGACTTTACCTGATGGTCACATCACTGTGGTATCCACAGAGGAGCCTCAAGCCCATATTGTAAACATTGCTGTATTGACTACTTTATTCGGGTAGTCCAACGTTTAGGGTAAGGGTCAGTGTGTGTCTTTTTCACCAGTGGTAGTGTCTGTTGCAACACCTACTGTTTAGGATTATCATCACTGGACTCTTTTTGGAACTTTGATCCATGTCATTATGGACTATATATCTATCCTTACCATTGCATTTTAATAATACACTATTCACTTGGTGTTTTTGTTTCTTTATAGCTGCATTTTATTGGTATATTTGGTTTTCTAGGAAACTTTGTGCTGGCCGGTTATATGAATATCTATAATAATTAATTTATTTAACTATTAGTTCTTTAACGAGTGCAGATATTTTTGTGCATACTATATGCCAAAAAAGAACTCCTTCAAATGTTCTAACAGAGCTTCCGTATCAAAAGCATTACCTAAAACAATTCTATTGCCTTTATTTAGAACCCATAACACCCTATTTGTGTATGTAGTAATACAAATTTAATTAAAAGACTTTACTTTCAGCAGATTTTTCCCAGTCCATCCAAAAAAAAAAAAAAAAACTGGCTGGAGTTAAAGGGTCACTAAAGGATTTTTTTTTTTTTTTTTTGCTAAATAGCTTCCTTTACCTTACTGCAGTCCTGGTTTCATGTCCTCATTGTTCGTTTTTGCTCTGATGTTGCTGTAATCCTTCTCTGTTTTGAACAGTTTGTTTCCTGATGAAAAAAGTCATGGGAGCTTTCTCTCTGTGGTCACTAATCAAGGAGGTGTGATTACCGTGTGTCTAAAACCCCACAGCACCAATCAGTTTCGTTTTCCAAACCATCACTGCCCTGTTTTGGCTCTTTGTCTCTGTTCATCACAGAAGCAGGAAACAACATCCAAAAACGAAACTGAAACTGTAGGTACATTATATGATTGATTTTTATCTATTTTTAATCGTTTTTAAAAGGAATCAGTTAACTGTTATGTCTCTATACCCTGTAAACAGTCATTTCAGCAAAAAAAAAAAAAAATCCTTTACAACTCCTTTAATCTCAAGAAGAACCTACCGCAATCATTATCTTGTAAAATTCTTAAGTGGTAAGAACAAAAATGTTACCGCCCTTCAGTTTTTTTCTTTAAAAGTTCAATTTCATAGAAGCTTCTCTTTTAACCACTTCCCGACGGCTGTACGACTTTATACGGCCGCAGGGTGGTTGTAATTCTCTGACTCGCCGTCTTTTTTTGGCCTCCGCTCCTCCTGGCCACTGGAGATGCCGATGCGCGTGCCTGGCGGCCGCGATGTCCGCCAGGCACCCGCGATCGGCGGTTACAGAGACAAGGACGTGGATCTGTGTGTGTAAACACACAGATCCATGTCCTGTCAGGGAGAGAGGAGACCGATCTGTGTCCCTTGTACATAGGGACACAGATCGGTCACCTCCCCCAGTCAGTCCCCTCCCCCCACAGTTAGTAACACTAGGCAGGGTACACATTTAACCCCCCCCCCCCTCACCCCCTAGTGTTAACCCCTCCAATGCCAGTCACATTTATACAGTAATTAGTGCATATGTATAGCACTGATCGCAGTATAAATGTGAATGGTGCCAAAAATGTGTCCACCATAATGTCGCAGTCCCAATAAAAATCGCAGATCGCCACCATTACTAGTAAAAAAAAAATAATAAAAAAATTATAATTCTGTCCCATATTTTGTAGGCGCTATGACTTTTGCGCAAACCAGTCGCTTATTGCGATTTTTTTAATTTTTTACCAAAAATATGTAGAATACGTATCAGCCTAGACTGAGAATTTTTTATTTTTTTTTAAATTGGGGATATTTATTATAGCAACAAGTAAAAAATATTATTATTTTTTTCAAAATTGTCGCTTTATTTTTGTTTATAGTGCAAAAAATAAAAACCGCAGAGGTGATCAAATACCACCAAAAGAAAACTATTTGTGGGAAAAAAAGGACGTCTATTTTGTTTGGGAGCCACGTCGCACGACCGCACAATTATCAGTTAAAGCGACGCAGTGCCGAATCGCAAAAAGTCCTCTGTTCAGGAAGGGGGTATATGTGCCCAGTAAGCAAGTGGTTAAAGAAAACTTTTCTTATAAACTTTGGAGTAGACTGCAGCAGTGATGTGGTTAAGCCAATTTTATTAATTTGGAAACATTTACATGCCAGACATCAGCCATCTGATCGTATTGCCGACTCTCCCATTTCCTGTCTGGCTGAGATAATATGCTTACTCAATGGTGCAGACATTTTTTGGCTATTTTGTGTCACTTTAGACAATTTAAGATGCAAAGTCTGACAGCTGTGACATGGCTTATAAACAGATGTTTTCATTTACACTGAAAGGTATTAGCTACTCTGTGGCTGTGCCTTAATAACTCTTCAGGGCCTGTGGAAAATTCAGGTCATTCTGGAGAAGCATTGGCAAGGAGCTTTGTTTAACAATTAGGATAGGAGAGCAGTTTGTACTAGATGGGATTAAGTATTCTTAGCTCTAGAAGTTTACACACTGAAGCTGCCTGAGGACGTTGCATTAGTTTTGTAAGGAATATAATTGTATTGTGGTTTTAGACCTCTTTCACACGGGGCGGATCCGCTCAGCGGACTCCACCAGCTCAGCAGGCGATCACTCCATTGTTCCCTGCCAAAGCAGCAGATAACAGGTCCATCTCTCACTGTGGAGGGACGGACCTATCAGAGCCCCACTGTCCTCTATTGGAGATCGGACGACAAACTGATCCACCTGTCTGTTTTCATTCAATCCCATCCAATTCAATCCACTGGACAGATGGCGACGTATCGCCATATGTCTGTTTTGAGCGGATCTTATCGGAAAGGATGGCAGGCAAATGATCTTGCCTTGAACCCTGTTTTTCTTGAACCTTGAACAATCTGCTCATCCCATGACCATTCTGAATTCAGCCACGTCTGTGCACTTCCTGTTTCCCAGATTATTGTGCTCTCTCCAGCCAAAATCATGCTCATCACCTCTTCACTACCACTCATTGCCAACATTTGACTTGTTCCTCGATTAAAGGATCTGTAAAGGAAATTTTTGTTTTTGCTGAAATGACTGTTTACAGGGTATAGAGACAATAGTTAACCGATTCCTTTTAAAAATGATTAAAAATAGATAAAAATCAATCATATAATGTACCTGCAGTTTCTAGTTTTGTTTTTGCATGTTGTTTCCTGCGTCTGTGATGTACAGAGCCACAGAGCCAATACAGGGCAGTGATGGTTTGGAAAACGAAACTGATTGGTGCTGTGGGGTTTTAGACACACAGTAATCACATCTCCTTGATTAGTCACCACACAGAGAAAGCTCCCAGTACTGTGGTTATCAGGAAACAGACAACCAGGAAGTGTGGAGATCAGAGAAGAATTACAGCAACTTTAGAGCAAAAACTAACAATGAGAACATGAAAACAGCACTACATTAAGGTAAAGGAAGCTATTAAGATAAAAAAAATAATTCCTTTACAAACCCTTTAAGCTTCTGCTTGAACCCAACCTGCAATCACTCGTTACGGACCTTTGGCTTGTGTACTGACAATACTTCTGCTTGATCCCTACCTGCTATATCTGCTACTGGACCCCGGCTTGCTCACCTCCTGGTAAAGCAATCCTGAGAAACGCGACCTGATATTAACATGCAGCAATCCTCATCTCCACCATCAGGAGCTCTGGTGAACACCAGTTAGTACTTAGACTCTGCACCTCAGGTGAGCCTGTATCATTTGCCAGGGTGACCTGCTTCTGTACTTATCCAGCTGGTCGCTTGGCGCCTCTCCACTGCTAATGGCCTGACTCTAGACCATGACATCCTCACTGATAACCGTCAGGGCCCATAGAATCTTATAAACCATTGGGAGGCCCAGTAATGTAATGAAGCCTAATGGCAAAACAAACATATGTTGCCAAACTGAAATATTATGGCTGTACACCAAGCTAAAGAAAGCTGGGGCCTATTTCTGCATGCCAAAGGCAATTTATCAACTCCCAAAATATGTATCAAGGTAAACAGGAGATGAGCTGCATTATGTATGCATCAAAGGTAAGCTTCCCATATCCCCTACCTGACTGTGACCCTTGAGATTAGCATAAAATTGAGGGTAGGAAGGCTGGCCTTCAGGGTTGGGTAAACTTTATAACTAATAATAATAATTATAAGTACATTTTAATGCAGCACAGTCCTTAAGCATTCTCCAACTATAGCTAATAAAAAATTCTGGTAAGGAATATGGTATCTTAATTTGCCGCACATTACAACACAATACAATTTCAGGACTGCAGCTGGTTATATTTATGAGGCCTTCATGCATACTGTATTCGAAAAAAGTTTAAACAATTGGACCTGTGTGGTCACATTAAGGTTGTATGAATCAGGAAAAAAGCTCTAATCCCATAGGGCGTTTCCTTGATATCAGTAAGAATGTTATAGTGAAATGGAAGGGACGGACATATTTGTAGTGTAACACTGAACTGTATATAAACTGCTCCCATACTGAATGAAAACAATTGTATTAGTTGGTATTAATTAGAAAGGTTAACAACGGCTTATTAATAAAAAAATAAAAATGACTTTTACATTAGTCTAGAGTTTTTCCCTAGCAATAGGGGAAAGTTGCCATGAAACCACAAAGGCCCAGGATGGTTAAGTGGGTGCAGTAACCAGAAAAGTGGACAACAAACCACAGGTCGCTTAAATCAACTGCTTATAAATTTTGTCATTGGTTCTGTCTTAATCACAGACCAGAACTGAGTTTATTAACAGCCATGTCCTGTCATGCCATGTACTAAGGACCCTGGAGAGATATCATTTCTAATTACTGAAACCAGCCAGATCTTCATTGTAGATGTACATGCCTTTGCTTAGCAAGGCTCGCTTGGCAGCTATATTCTTTGGTTACTGTCATGGGATTACATAAATGTCAACCTCCTGCCCTTTGCAATAGCAATAAGTGGACACCAGCAGCAAAGCTGGCCTTGTATTTATAAAGCTGGATTCTAAAGTAGTTAGAACTCGTTTCGACCTTGAGAAAGACTCAAGAACAAGCAGCGGGTTCCTGGGCGGTGATTAATTGACCTGGTCTCACTTTCCTGCGAGCAGCAGCATGGAGAGATAATTCACAGATACACCAGATAAAGGAGAGTTGAAAAAAAGTGCACAAAAGACCAGATAGAGAAAAGGCAAAAGGAAGAGAAGAAATAGGGGGAGAAAAGCAGCCCAGCCCAGCAGACCATTTGCAGCAGCTAACGACTTGTTCATTATGAGTGATGATGGATAAAGACTTCTCACGCTGCGATGGGATGGAGATTTATATGCATAGTTCTGTCTCCCAACTTGGGAGAGAGATCATCATCATTTAATTCTATCTCAGCGGTCAGAGATGGGCGTCCGGAGGAGCTAGGTACCACAGCGTGCTGTCAGCTGGCACAATCTGAGCGCGTGCAGCTGGAACATCTGGAGCAGGCTGCCCAAGGCCCAGGCTGAACAATAGAGTCTGGAGCTCTGCCAAATTGCTTGCAGACGTTGGCAGCAGAATGAGGCTCCTGTCCCCTCTGCCTCTCGCTCATTCTTTATGAGGATCTGATCTCTCCCAGGCTTCCTTATCTGTCCCTGGGAATATGGCCTTGAGATTGCTCTCCCGTGTCCTTCACCACCTTATCTCTCACCACTTTTATTAAAAACTTGCTCCCCCTTTACTCACGGCTGTCAATAGCTTGTTAAACCTTGTGATGAATGGGATGCTAGTTGTTGGGTGAGGCATAACAGCTAAAAAGGGTTTTTGGGAACAGTTTAAACTTTATTACATTTCTAGGATAGCAGAAAATTCTGTTCCCTGAGACTTAAAAAGGAACAAGAAATGATAAACGTGTCAACATAGTCAAAACTTTTTTTTTCTTTTTGCTAGAGTGGGGAAATGAACCCCCCGTGGAGGTTTTATTGCTGTCCCTGATAGGTCGATTTACCCATTCTGCTTGTCATGGTGGCCATTGTCACTAAGACAGAAAATGAGGGGAAATCTAAAATGTTATGGTTGTTACCAGGAAACAAGGTGAGAACAATGGAGACACCTGTTCCAGAGAGGGGAATTTTTCTCACTCTGCAGAGATATATTTCCAGTTCCTGTTGTATCTATGGGGTTGGGAAATAAAGGGAAATCTTTCCAAAGGGACTGCAGGTGTTTTTAACACTTCCCCAAACTGCCCAAAACTTAACGCAATATTAAAACCAGGCTATAAAAAACTCCCATTACATGCTATATAACAGTCTGCATACTTACAATGCCACTAAAGCATTTGTTTTGTGTAAAGTAAAATATACCTGGTTGATGTTGCCTTTATCTGTCCTATCTTCTCTATGTCCCCACTGCAGGTTAGGATTGTATAGACCAGCTGGTGTCCTCTACTGAGCATGTTCAATTTTAGTTCCCTTCTAAGCTTGTCCTCCTTTTTCCTATTAGTTTAGCCCATATGACTAAAAAAATCACACACGTGGGCCTACAAACAGTGGCAAATGACAATCTCCTCCATGTCCTCCTATTGCTAAACACTACGCAAGGTGGGATATAGGATTATGATTGAATGCATTCACTAAAAAACTCATAAAAAGCTTAAAGCGGGAGTTCACCCAATGTTGTTTTTTTTTTCTCTTTTCCCCTTAGATGGATGCTCGTTTTGTCTAGGGGAATCGGCTAATTGTTTTAAAATATGATCCGTACTTACCGTTTTCGAGATGCATCTTCTCTGTCACTTCCGGGTATGGGCTGCGGGACTGGGCGTTCCTTCTTGATTGACAGTCTTCTGAGAGGCTTCCGACGGTCGCATCCATCGCGTCACTAGTAGCCGAAAGAAGCCGAACTTCGGTGCAGCTCTATACTGCGCCTGCGCATCGACGTTCGGCTTCTTTCGGAAAATCGTGACGCGATGGATGCGACCGTCGGAAGCCTCTTGGAAGACTGTCAATCAAAATAGGAACACCCAGTCCCGCAGCCCATACCCGGAAGCGGCGGAGAAGATGCATCTCGTAAACGGTAAGTACAGCTCATATTTTAAAACAACTAGCCGATTCCCCTAGACAAAACGAGCATCCATCTAAAGGGAAAAAGTGTTATGTACGGGTGAACCCCCGCTTTAATTTTAATAATAAGTATTAAATATATTAAATGTAATTGCTAACACCTGTAAAGGGAAGAAAAGGAGCTTTGGATGCTGATGCTGTCAGAATAAAAGCTGGTGTCAATCATAATTTATGTTCAATAAAAAATTATAGGGAGCTGTAAAATTGTGGGCATACAAACAGTGGTAAATGCCAATCCCCTCCCTATTCATCCTCCGTGTCCTCATAAAACTATTTTTTTATATCTATATTTTTTTTTTTTTTGGTCATGCGACCAGCATAGCACCAATCATACTGCACTAATAGAAGCCCTTCCCAAAGGATCTCTCACCGTAGATCCCAAGGAACAGGGAAAGATCATGTGACCACACAAAAGAGCTGCAGAGATCAGGATTAAAAAAATAGGATTTTTATAACAGCTTACCTGTAAAATCCTTTTCTTGGAGTACATCACGGGACACAGAGCTGCATATTCATTACTATGTGGGTTATAGAGTCTACCTTCAGGTGATGGACACTGGTGTAATCAATTAAACAGGAAGTTCCCTCCCTATATAACCCCTCCCCTACTGGGAGTTCCTCAGTTTTTGTAGCAAAGCAATAAGTGTCCCAATATCCCCAAACAAGAGGGGTGGGAGCTCTGTGTCCCGTGATGTACTCCAAGAAAAGGATTTTACAGGTAAGCTGTTATAAAAATCCTATTTTCTTTATCGTACATCACGGGACACAGAGCTGCATATTCATTACTATGTGGGATGTCCCAAAGCAATGCTTACTGAGGGGAGGGAGACACCAACAACGCAGACCGCCATCAGACGTGAGGACCTATAATGCTGCCTGCAGCATACTGCGCCAAAAAGCTGCATCCTCTTGCCGTCTTATGTTCACCTGATAGGAGTTAGTGAACGTAAGCACAGATGACCAAGTTGTGACCTTGAAAATCTGCGTCATAAAGGCTTGGAAATGCATTGCGCATAAAGCGCTTACCATCCTGGTAGGGAGCACCCTCACAAAAAAACAGGGGGAATCCTACTCTAACCACAAGCCTGAATAATAACCTGATGAATCAACCTTAAAAACAGTTGATTTTAGACGCTGCCTGCCCTTTCCTGGGGCCTCCTGGTAGCGCAACAACATCAGTTTTCCGTATCCGAGCAGCCGCTTCAGATAGGCCTAGACCCTTCTTACTCCAACGAGAGAGAGAGTGTAACCATTTTAATAGCTGACCTGAACACTGCCTGCCCATCTAGGGTCTTCTGGCAGCCCAATAAAAACGTCAGCTTTCTATATCTGAAACCTTCAGATAGGTATTTAACTGCTCTCATCTCAATTGAGAGAAAAGCAATAACCTTTCACTCCGTGAAACAAGGTTTTGAAAAAAGGGAAGGTAAGAATATCTAGATTCAAATGAATACTAGATCCTTCTAGTAAATAAGGTTGGGTGAGGATGAAAATCACTCTACTTGTAAGAATAATTGAGTATGGCTCTATACCAAGAAAGTTGCCAATACTGAAACTCTTGGAGGCTACCACAACCAAGAACACCAATTCCCTTGTTAAAGGATGAAGGGAAATATGGTGCATCGGCCCAAGGAGCTGACCCTGTAAGCCGACAAAACTAGAGCCAATCCTCCGAGCACAAGGGCGACCTAACTGGTGGACTTATACAAGGGGTGACGTGCATAACAGCCCGGACCAAAGAGTGTGAAGTAATCGACCTTTGGAAGCAAGGCCGAGATCGGATCCTTGATATAACTTAAGGCTAGCTCCGTCTCCTTTCCAAATGTAGGAAGGCAGGAATTTTACCTTTGACAAACTTCCACGGATGCCACCATCTGGTTTCACACCAGGAACATGGGCCTTCCAGACCGTAGGCTATCTGGTCCTGGAGGCCAGCTCTCTTGTATGAATAAAGGGAATTGCCGCTGATTCTGAAAGCCCCGATCCTCGAGAATGTGGTCTATAATAGCCAGACCATTAATTCACCTGTTGCAAGGCAGAATGTAATACCCCCTGCAAAGTAGGCCTGGACAAGATGTAAGGGACTGTGGGTCCTCTACTACCACCCTTACTGTCCCTGCACCGAGAGTTTGTCAGGGTTATGCCGGAGTAATCAGGCCAGCTTCCGTTCTCCTCTAAATGTTGCATAGAAGCCACAAAAGTCGCGGCACTGGGGGAGAGACACAACCAGTGACAACTGGTCCCCCCCTCGGATTAAAAACACATCTGCCCCGCATGCGGGTGGATCCTTTATCCTTGACCCCAAGCTGTTCAATCTCTTGTTGAGCCTGGACGCCAATACATCTTATGTACAGGGTACTATTTCTGTGACATTTGGTCAGGAAAACAGTCGGGGTGTAGAGGTCATTCTCCCGGAGACACTTGTTGACGGCTCCAGCGAATCGCCTGCCAATTCTGCATTTCATGAAATGACGAATGCCAATAGGCAAGGCACAAGCTCCTCCTAGGTAAATTAAGTAAATCACTAGTATGGCATAGTCTGATTGTACTCTGACAGAACCAACCTGCCACCTGAACGTTCAGGCCCCTAAGCCAGATGCTCCATCGGTAGCTCTAGCTGACAGATAAGGCTCCCTTGGAGCTTGACTACTTCCCCTGGGCCATGGTCTCTTCCTGACCTGGCAAACCCTTTTAGTTAAGAATCACCAAGAGGAATTCCAGCATATCTCTGGGACCGGGTTCTTTGGATAATGCTAGGTCAAGATCCACTCTTTCTAGGCCGACAAAATACTGTTTATAACAGCCCTGAATAAAAGTTAGTATAGGGAACTGTCTTGAATGAAGCCAGCATCTTCCCTAGTGCCTTAATCAAAAGGCCAAAAGTAAGGAACTGTTCCTTGCCGTGACCACATAGACCAGTTTTCTTATAGCGATGGTCTTGTCTGAGGCCAAAACTCTCCTTTTTGGACTGTGCCAAACATACCCAGCTTCTTGTCAAATGAAAGAATGTATCTTTAGAGTTCCAGATACTTGACCATGCTGGACACCCTTAGGTCCAGCCATGCTACTGACGGACCCATCAGCAGGAGTTTGCTTCGGTATGCCATTACTGCTATACCCTGGGCCTACAGACCTGCTAGAGGCGGGCCCTAGCACCCTGACAACCCAGGCACGGAGGCTAACCCAAAAGGGCAAGACCACCAACTGGAGATAGTGCTGTTCCCCTGCTAAACGCAGACAACCTCTGCAGACCCAAGTAAATAAACACATTTGCAACTGGCTCCCCATGTGTGTATGTGGCAAGTGTTAAAGCCATATGCCTCAATGGAAGTGTGTGTACATGGCAGCGTGTGTTCCTGGAAGCATGAATTCATATAAATATGTTTTAAGAAAAACATGCATATAGCATGTGTGCTCTGGAACAAGCATCTTGCAAGCAAGCATGCGATATAAACGTGTTATGCAACAATGTGCAACATGAACCCATGCAGACACGTATTTCTATGCAAACACAAGGAATCCTGTATTGCTTAATTAGGCCGCCATGTACAACTTTAAAGTAATCATGCATCCTTATGCGATTCAGCATCTTCCATGCGATCAACATCTTATGCATTTTAAGCACTACTGTGCGGACAAGAACCCTTGTGTGACCAAGGACTCTTGTGTGACCAAGCACCCCTGTGCGATCCAGCATCCTTATGCACTCAAGCATCTTAATGCGACTTTAGGCATTTCTGTGAAACAAGCCTCTCTATGTGATCAAGTATCCTTGGGTAATCCAGGACGCTGTTGATCCGACAACCATGTGTGATCCAGCTTATTTTTGCATTCAAGCATCTTTAAGCGATCTTTAGGCATTCTTGTAGAAACAAGCCTCTCTGTGCGACCAAAATATCCTCGAGTAATCAAGGACTTGGGTGATCGGGTAATCATGTGTGATTCAGCATTTTTATGCCTTCAAGCCTCTTTATGCGATTCTAGGCATTTCTGTGGAAACAAGCCTCTTTGTGTGACCAAATATCCTTGGGGAATCAAGGGCTTGGGTGATCAGGTAATCATGTGTGATTCCAGCATTTTTATGCCTTCGAGCCTCTTTATGCGATTCTAGGCATTTCTGTGGAAACAAGCCTCTTTGTGTGACAAAATATCCTTGGGGAATCAAGGACTTGGGTGATCAGGTAATCATGTGTGATTCCAGCATTTTTATGCATACAAGCATCTTTATGCGAACTTAGGCACTTCTGTGGAAACAAGCCTCTCTGTGTGACCAAATATCCTTGGGTAATCCAGGACGCAGATGATCAGGTAACCATGTGTGATGCAGCATCTTTTTTGCATCCAAGCAACTTTATGCGATTTTAGGCATTTCTGTGGAAACAAACCACTTCTGTGTGACCAAACATCCTTGGGTAATCAAGGATTTGGGTGATCAGGTAACCATGTGTGTGTGATCCAGCATTTTTATACATACAAACGTCTTTATGCGATTTTAGGCCTTTCTGTGGAAACAAGTCTCTCTGTGTGACCCAATATCCTTGGGTAATCCAGGACTTGAGTGATCAGGTAACTAGCATCTTTATGCACTCAAGCATTTCTATGCAACTCTAACAAACATGCAACACCATACAGACAGAAACATGTATCCTTATGCGATCCACAATAAAACATGCTTTGTTACTTGTTTTTATCCCACATGCATTCCAAACTCATGTATCTTGTGCAACATGCGGACTGGTAAAAAGGAAGTTATCCTCTGTAGATGTGCGTTTCCTCAATTAAGAGACGTTAGCTCAGATGTGCATTTGGTTAGCCTGAAGCCGACACCAGGCTGAGGACCATATGGAGGTCTTACTAGTCACCTATAGGAAAACCTCTCTTTACACTCTAAGGAGAAGATAGAGGCTTTGGCCGAGTAGGCAGAGGGAAATTATATGCAGCATGAATCTCTGAAAAGACTGCAGGTGCAATCAGAACCTGTAGAGCTATTGATAGCTTCTCCTCGTTAGGCTGCAGCTCCTGTCTCCTGTCCTCTGACAGTGAACCTTCATCCCCAGCTCTTCTAATCCCTTTGTTTAAGGATTAAAGCAGGAAAAGGGACACACCCTGCTTTTTTTTTTTTTGCTTCTTGTGAGGATGCTGCGAACATAGCAGTTAACCTCTTGTAGAACAACAAATGTGATGCAAAAAACAAAACACATGCAGAGTGGCTGCAATGTTGGGGGAGGCTGCATTGATTGCCTGACAGGTCTGATGGCTCAATCTGTGAGCTGTCTCTACAGGGGAGAATAAGGGGCCACCAGGTTCAGGTGGCGATTCCTTTTTATATTCCTACCCCTGACCTTATTCAATGGGGAGACCAAAGTCCTAAGCTAAAAGCAGAGGAGCTTAACCCAGGTGCATCAACAGCTGAACATAGTCTGGCAGCAACAATGCCTGCTAATCTGCACAGCTAGATGCGGAGTAGGCGTCTTAGATGAATCTGTATCCAACTCACACAAGGTGCTTGCGTTTGTGTCTCCCTAGCTTTACAGAGCTCTGACGTCTGGGCCTTTTTGAAGAGCCCTCTCTGCGACTGCACTGAGCCGGTGAGCACGTGCGACATGGTAGAGCCTGAAGCTGAGGAAGTGGGACGCACAATAGACCAGCTAACAGTTAAGCTTCCGTCTTTGGAAAGTATGGTAAGCGAAAACATCAGGCATGTCTTTCACTGCCCATAGTAGTGGAAAAACAGATAAGACTTGCAGCTACTCATGGAAGACAATGCTTTGCATAGGATTAAGGGCATTTTTTTTTTTTTTTTTTATGTACCAGCCCCTTCAAGGGGAGATATATGGGTACTACAGCCATCCTGTCTGAACAGACATAGTGGCCCAGGCTACATGCCGGCTAGGTGAGGTATATGGGTGCCCTGAGCCATCCCGTCTCAAAAGACATTGTGGTTTACATTGCCCATGCATAAAAACATAATATAGGCGAGACCCATAGTCCCCTACAGAAGACCTACTGTCGAACCAAGTCCCGTAGGTCCCTCTCTTACCTTTCCACGCTGCAGGGTATTGCCAAGCAAGAGGCCCAATCTTCCCCCTTCACCGTGGGTATAGTCCTAGACCTTCAGGGACCGGGGTCCATGGCAGGAACACCACACCCCTGGACCTATATAGCACCCTGGCAGCAGAAAAAACATTTGGTCCTTAGAAGGCACAAAGTTCTGGAACCCAGGATCCAGCCCTCCGCAGAGAGGCATTATAGGCTAAACCTCGTTCTTCGTACCGAGGCCGGGGTACCGTCCACTTTGGCTATGAAGCACCTTGGACGGATCCGGATTTATGGAGGCTTTTTACATCCAGCATGGATCCCTCCAGTGGAGCTCCTAAGAGCACATGTTAACTCGTGACCAACACCTTAGACACTGATGAAAAAACTGAGGAACTCCCAGTAGGGGAGGGGTTATATAGGGAGGGAACTTCCTGTTTAATTGATTACACCAGTGTCCATCACCTGAAGGTAGACTCTATAACCCACATAGTAATGAATATGCAGCTCTGTGTCCCGTGATGTACGATAAAGAAAAGACAAACATTTTGTTTGCTCTATCTACTAATCTAAGTGCCTTCAAGCGCACCTCTCTTCCTATTCCTTTCCTTCTTTTTCGCTCTATACCTGTTATCTACTCGAAGGAAAATAAAAAACACGGCGTGCCGGGCCCCTCGGATCACACCGTTTTGACTTTAGAGGCGAGTAGGAAATGACGCATATACACTTTATCCCTATAGGCCCTAACGCAGGGGCTATTACACATTATCCTACCAGCCATTTTGTCACGCTATCAAGTATATGCACACCTTGAAATATTATGTAACTGCCGTTCAGGATACCCTGTATGTTTCAGATAAGTGCCTTGATTTGTATTCTATCGTGTTGTTTTATTACTCTGTATGTGGTCTGTCGGGACCGGTTTCCTGATATAAATAAAACAAAAAACAATGTACTATATGTTGTATGTTAATTATGCCCATTAACACTTCTCTGTTTAGTATTACCTTAAAATAGTTTGTAGACACATTTTAATATAAGGCAGAAAACAAAGTAAAACACCAAGAAAACAAAATGTGCGGTGAGTGTTTCCCAATCCTACTCTTATTTTGTAGCTGCAGTGCATACCCCATGCCTGGTTTCTTCTGTTTGGCAGGGGTGCCTAGAGGCCAAGGCAGTTTGCAGAGAACTACAATTCTAGGTAATTAAAGTGGAAGTCCATGCAATATCTAAAGTCCCTGCATCTATAGACACCAGGCATCCAACACTAACCTCTCTATCCCTGTAAAGAAAAGATGAGTATACATACATTTTTGGAAGCCGATCTGACCCACTCTGATCGGATCCCACGCTGAGCTGTCAGCCGCGGCTTCTCTGTGTAGGTGGGTGCAGAGGAGAGAGGACAATGGAAGCCCCATACTAAATCTATGGGTGACATCACTTCCCATTAATTTCACAGTCGTTGTCCTTTGTGTCCTCTGCAGAGCTTCTGGCGCTGGAGATCGGGTCAGAGTGGGTCAGATCGGCTTCCAAAAAGGTATGTACACTCATCTTTTCTTTACAGGGCTAGAAAAGTTAGTGTTGGATGCCTGGTGTCTATAGATGCAGGGATTTTAGATTTTGCATGGACTTCCACTTTAAGGAAAAACAGTACACATGTATGTGTTTTAAGTGCGTATTTAGTGATTTGCTTGGAGTTCAGATTTTATCCTTGACTTTGAACTGAAAGTGTTAGCCCACCTAAAAAAATACAGGAGTCAGACCTTGGCTGAGGACTGGATCAATAAAAGGATTTTTCCCCATAATGTCTCACACACCTGAGTTTCTTTGAGAACCCCTCCTGCGTTTCAGAGCTTTCTCCAAGATCTCACGCATGGTTACACTGGTACTGTCCACCTGGATCAAAGAGAATCCATGGGCCGCATTTCTGTAGAGAAAGAAGAATTATTTTAATGTACAATATTAACAAAAAACTTGGTAATAAAAAATATATTGGTTACTAAACAAAAACACATAAAAAAAATGCAGAGCTTAGCAATATTTTGTTCAGAGGAATGTTAGAGGTTAAAGGAGAGCTGTCTGCTGAGGTTACAGAGCCGGTCGAGGTTCGGGCAAGATCGCAACACTAGGGTCAGGATCTGTCCACGTACCTGGACCAGCACCCCGGCACTGCTGGTGGGGGACTGATGCGGCATCCACCAAGGCAAGTATAAATCTGCAAAAAACCCAAATACCATACTTCTCTTTTAAACTGGGTGAAGAACAGCCAAACTCTGCTACTAAGGTAAGGTTGTGGAATACAGTCTTATGTCACCGGTCATGCACCATGGCAAGACTAAGCACCCATCAAGACACAAGAAAGTTATATTTCACCAGCAAGGTATCTCCCAAGCAAATATTTTAAAGCAGACTGGGGTTTCAAGATGTGCTGTTCAAGCTCTTTTGAAAAAGCACAATGAAATGGGCAGCGTTGACGAACGCAGATGTAGTGTTTGACCAATGAAATTTAATGCAGCAGATGAGACACCTCATGCTTTCTTCCCTTCCACATCACAAGATGTTCAGCAGTGCCATCAGCACAGACCTGGCGGAAACCACTGGGTTCCCAGTTACACCCATCTTCCCTCCGGAGAAAGTCTGGCCAGAAGTGGTCTTCATGGAAGCATAGCGGCCAAAAAGCCATACCTACAACATGGAAACCAGGCTAAGCGACTCAACTATGCATGAAATCATCTTTCATATTATACAAAAAAAATTGAAAAACCACTGCGCGCAAATACAGTGTGACATAAAATATTGCAAAAAACACAATATTTTTCTCTAGGGTCTCTGCTAAAAACAAATATATATAATGTTTTGGGGTTCTAGGTCATTTTCTAGCAAAAAATAATGATTTTAACTTGAAACCAACAAGTGTCCGAAAAAGGTTAAGTCTTTAAGTCAGGGGTCTTTAAAGCGGGAGTTCACCCAATTCTTTTTTTTTTCTCTTCTCCCCTTAGATTCCTGCTCGTTTTGTCTAGGGGAATCGGCTATTTGTTTTAAAATATGATCCGTACTTACCTGTTTTCGAGATGCATCCTCTCCGTCGCTTCCGGGTATGGGTCTTCGGGAGCGGGCGTTCCTTCTTGATTGACAGTCTTCCGAGAGGCTTCCGACGGTCGCATCCATCGCGTCACTCGTAGCTGAAAGAAGCCGAACGTCGGTGCGGCTCTATACTGCGCCTGCACACCGACGTTCGGCTTCTTTCGGAAAATCGTGACGCGATGGATGCGACCGTCGGAAGCCTCTCGGAAGACTGTCAATCAAGAAGGAACGCCCAGTCCCGCAGCCCATACCCGGAAGCGGCGGAGAAGATGCATCTCGAAAACGGGTAAGTACAGATCATATTTTAAAACAAATTGCCGATTACCCTAGACAAAATGAGCATGAAGCTAAGGGGAAAAGGTGTTGGCTGTGGGTGAACCTTCGCTTTAAACTGTGGCCCAAGGGCCAGATGTGGCCCTTTGCTAGCCCTTATCCGGCCCTTGGGGCACTATTCCTCCAACTGACACCAACAAGGGGGCACCATGTCTTCTACTGACATCAATGATGGGACAAAAGAATGGCTTTATCAACACAGGGGTCTCTTCATACAGCAGTGATGTGTAGGTAAAAACCGGCACATTGCTTAGTAAAACACCACACAGTAAACACACTAATTGTGTGTGTGTGTGTGTGTGTGTGTGTGTGTGTGTGTGTGTGTTTTTATAGCAGAAAATCCTGTTTTTTTTTTTTTTTACTTTTAATTTGTGATTTTTCATAAAAATTAAGATTGCAAAATATTGATCAAATACCACCAGAATAAAGCTCTAATTGTGTTTTCGTACAGCATTGCATGACTGCACAATTGCCAGTTAAAGTAGCACAGTGCTGAACTGCAAAAAATGACCTGGTTATGAAGGAGGTAAAATCTTCTGGAGCTCAAGTGGTTAAAGATGGTACATTTAAAACTCTATCATTAATATTGTTACACTTAACATCAGCACCACTGGGTTCTTTTGTATATTAAATGCTAAAGAATGTTTGCTTCTTCCTATTCCCCAGTGACCAGCTCAGGGATTTTCCAATGTTAGAGGGCTACAAAGTCTTTGACCCCTTGATGCATATTATAGAAATAAAAAAACATACAAAAATGTATCAAAAGCATTCCATATATACACATCATATAGTGTATATATATACACACACACACACACACACACACACACACACACACACACACAGATCCATCTTATTCTCTTTAGCTTGCTATTCTTTTAGATTTATTTCCACTCGATTATCTTTTCATACAATTTGTTTTATTATATCAAGTTATCTAATAATAGGTGTTTTTCCAGTATTTTCTGTTATTTTTATATACCCCTTTCTTACTGACAGTCTTTTGTTACATTGGCAGTAAGCCACATGGGGTTAATTTTTAGCCTTTTATAACTTATTGCCCAAATGAACAAATTTCATAATGTGTTTAGATAAAAATGATTTGAGACGCTGCTATTTATGTTTTGCGTCTTTTGCGGACAATATTTTCTCCCAATCTATATGTTGGAGAGCGGCCTATTGCCATTGAAAAAAATTGTCTCCCTTAAAATTAAGTGTTTTTGTCGTTTTGTATTTTTATAGCTTAGATTAAATGAAATAATGTTATGGTCACTGTTACCGAGTTTTCTCTTAACATCTGTAATAAGCTCTACATTGTGTGAAATTAACAGATTCAGCAAAGCATCATTTCTATTTGGGCCTTCTATAAACTGTCCCATAAAATGTTCCTGTAATACGTTAATAAATGTCCACCCTTTTGCTGTACCAGCAGTGCCATTACACCAAACAATTTCAGGGGTAGTTAAAATCTTCCATTATTACAATAGTCCCAAGTCTCTGCAAACCTTACAATTTAAGGAGTCGCGTCTCTCCCTACTCATGAATATTAGGGGTTCTGTAACATACTCTGGTAATTCAGGCAACCCTGTTAGTAATCTCAAATTCCAAATAAAAACGGCCCCTGTAATAAGTATTGCATGAACTACTGTGCATGGTTTATTATTCATTTCTGTACAACTATGTTGACCAATATATGAATATAGGTCAACTGCATTAGAAAATACGTAACACAAAATTACATGTTCTTGTATGAAAATGTATCCATTTCACTTTGTATTGCTTCCTTTGTGTGAAATACCTGGTGTTCCTGTCATTCTCTTTGCACTCCTATTAAAAACTGACCACACTAGGCATGACAACACAGGATGATTGGTTTTCTAACTGTGCTGGGAAATCAGCCTTTTCTCCTCCAATGATCATACTTGTCCCGAGACCCCCCCCCCCCCTCTCTGCCTCCGTTTACAGCCTTTCACTGGGAAGACCTGCTGTTTCTCCTCCCGTATGCTGCTGAGAACAAAGGGAATGTGATCACTTGTAAAAAGGGAAAAATAAGATATATATATATACCTTATTTTTCCCTTTTTACAAGTGATCACATTGTAAAACAACCCATTTAGTTTAATATAAAAAAATGAAAGGCAAAACATGTTTATATATATATATATATATATATATATATATACCTTATTTTTCCCTTTTTACAAGTGATCACCTTGTAAAACAACCCATTTAGTTTAATATAAAAAAATGAAAGGCAAAACATGTTTATATATATATATATATATATATATATATATATATATATAAACATGTTTTGCCTTTCATTTTTTTATATTAAACTAAATGGGTTGTTTTACAAGGTGAAGGATTACAATCACTTTAACCGCTTCAGGTTGGATATCACTTGTGTTGCTTTCTGCACTATTAAATACATATTGCTTAATACTTCCCCTTTCCGGATTTAGGTGGGTGGATGCAGCATCTGTCCCCCGCCGGCTCTAAGGTTAAGAACTGAGAGATCAAACAACGCTGATCACTCGATCCTCAGAGGTACGTGAGCAGAGAGCTGGTGACCGTCAGTCACTACTGTCTTTCACATACACCTCAAGCTGTGGCATAAGCTCCTAGCTCGCTGAGAGGCCAAGCCAACTGACAGAATGGCACGGCTGGGCACATCCGCGTACAGGTACGTCCTGTACTAGTACCCAGCCGTGGGTCGCGGGCGCGCGCCCACGGCTCGCTCCGGTTCGAAGCTCCGTGACCGGGGCCGCGGGACTTGCGGACCCGATCGCCGCTGGAGTCCCGCGATCGGTCCCTGGAGCTGAAGAACAGGGAGAGCCGTTCTTCACTGTGGCGGCTGCATCGATCGTGTGATCCCTTTTATAGGGGGACACAATCGATGACATCACACCTACAGCCACACCCCCCTACAGTTGTAAACACACTTCAGGTCACACATAACTCCATCAGCGCCCCCTGTGGTTAACTCCCAAACTGCAATTGTAATTTTCACAATAAACAATGCATTTTAAATGCATTTTTTGCTGTGAAAATGACAATGGTCCCAAAAATGTGTCAAAATTGTCCGAAGTGTCCGCCATAATGTCGCAGTCACGAAAAAAAACGTTGATCGCCGCCATTAGTAGTAAAAAAAAAAATAATTAATAAAATGCAATAAAACTATCCCCTACCCTGTATTTTGTAAACGCTATAAATTTTGCGCAAACCAACCGATAAACGCTTATTGCGATTTTTTTACCAAAAATAGGTAGAAGAATACAGCCTAAACTAAGGAAAACATATTTTTTTTATATATTTTTGGGGGATATTTATTATAGCAAAAAGTAAAAAATATTGCATTTTTTTCAAAATTGTTGCTCTATTTTTGTTTATAGCGCAAAAAATAAAAACCGCAGAGGTGATCAAATACCACCAAAAGAAAGCTCTATTTGTGGGGAAAAAAGGACGCCAATTTTGTTTGGGAGCCACGTCGCACGACCGCGCAATTGTCCGTTAAATCGACGCAGTGCCGAATCGCAAAAAGGGCCTGGTCTTTCACCTGCATTTGGTCCGGGTCTTAAGTGGTTAAAGTTAACATTTGGAATTATGGACAATCCACCCATGGATATTTAATGTGGTTATACATTTTCAGTATGCTGACCCACCCACCTCCTTGCGCAATAAAAAAAATCTGCTGGTATGAATATATCCTTAGAGGCAGGCTTCAGTTGGGATCAAGGCTTAATCGTGACTTGGGCAGAAACAAAGGGCCCATGCATACCCTGGGCCTAGGATCCATGATGGCTCTACAGTGACATAGGCATTCAAGAAACGCAGGTACTTGAAGTCTCTAAGATACCTGCACCTTTCCATTGATCCAACCTTGGAAACATTTCAAGAAGATCAGATTCAATTTCACCTTGCCCACAGTAGTGTAGGCCACACAAATGCATTTCTCATTCCTGTATATTTTCAATAACTAAACTTAACAATAACTATCTTTAAAATATGAACGTATTAATCATTAGAAACAAACTCGAATAAAAAATTTGGGAGCTGAAGTACCATTAGAGGTATACAAAGGAAGACAAAAGACACCCACTTATCAAAAACGTCATCAATCTAATTGCAACGTTCCTCCTTAATTCTGACAATGTTAAATATGAGCACTTATGAGAGAATGCATGCTCAGTATGACCTAACTGGTAACTTTGCCTGTAAATATCTGAATATGTATGTCTACCCTTAGAAGTCTTATTTCATAATATGTATCTGTCCTTTCTGTTTAAAAAGCACAAGACAGGCCGTTGTTGATGGATGGTGTAGGACACAGATAAAGGATGGTCTACTGTGTTCGTTCATTATACTGTGCGTTTTTACTTAATGCACAGACTGGCTGTAGGACCTTCGCAATTTGTTCTACCTGTGGAAAGCCACATCCAGTCTGCCATGTAGAAAAGCCGGCAGTGATAAGTGAAGCCTCCTCCCGTCTTTAATGATAGCGATCATTCTTGACTAACAGGTCTCTCTATCTTCCTTTATGGCCACTGCCTATTTCAGCCAGGGCAAGGAGGGAAAGGATGGCGGGGGTGGGGGGTTGGAGGAGAAGAAATGTTACTGCAACATGCCTCATAGACCAAGTTCAGATATTACTAATGTACAGGACGACAGAATAGAGATACAATGGCAGGCAATCTCTTTTTAGTCAGCACCTTCTCATCAGTGGAGGACCACTGTAGCTTATACAAATATATCTAATATATACATGACAAGAAATCTACAATGTGCCTTTTTCCTAATTGTACCCTTTAATATTTAATATCTTACCTGGTAATTCTGCCAAAAAAAGCCTTCACCTATACTTTTTGAACTGGGGAGACAATGCTTGCTTCCAGAGTCTCAAAGGAGGAGGATCAGTGTCACCCTACTAGTATGTTCCTACACTGAACTATAACCTGATGTTCAGGTAAGTCTTACATGCAGTGTAAGTGTGGGCTATTCCTGGCTCCTTTCCTTCTGTAATCCCCTCACTGCTGCTTTGCAAATGCGCGCTGACTAAACCCCTGTTTTTAACGCAGACTGATGGACAGGTTCACTAACACACAGCTCCTTTCTCTATCTGCAACATAGAGAGCATCCTGACTCTCCTGTAGTCCAAGGGAGGGGGCGAGCATGACACTCCACACCAGGGAGAAAGCCTTGCATTACTGTGTGGAGTTAGAGACAGAAGAACAGGAAGTGAGGATTTCTCAGAAGAAATAAGGACATTTAAAAGCAAAATGGAAGGATGAGGTAAGTGAAGGAGGACTCCACTAAGATAAAGGAAGCTATTTAGGGGGAACAAAAATCTTTACAACCCCTTTAACTCTATTGTCAGCAGGACATTACAATGTGTTCTAGTTTTCCAAAACATCCCGTGCAAAAATGTAACATTACCTTTTTTTCAGCTTACACCAATGCAGAATGTTGGTGTGAACTGAAGCAATAGGACATAAGGCACATCATGCTGGAACTGCATTGGGCAATGCTGCCCAATGGGGCTGTGTGAATGAGCCCTTAGCCATCAGCTCTGATCAGCTGCTTCCAACACATGATGATTCGCAGTCTGTCCAGCTGCTCTTGTGAGTTTAAATCTTTTCCCTTGTGTGTTATAAAGAGAGATTGAACATTTCACTTATGTTACTGGAGTATTCTGCCACTAGGAATTAATGTAGCAGAAAACCACATGTGCCTCTTCAGACTCGATCCCGTCCGGGTTTTCATTGCATCACTGACAGCTCACCTGCAGACACATTGTTCACAGAGTAGTGCACACACTTTTGTAGAGTTATTTGATCAATAGTGTCTATGGGCCAGATTCACAAAAGAGATACGACGGCGTATCTCCTGATACGCCGTCGTATCTCTGTGATCCGCCCGTCCTAACTATGCGACTGATTCATAGAATCAGTTACGCATAGATAGCCCTAAGATCCGACAGGTGTAATTGACTTACACTGTCGGATCTTAGGATGCAATTCTATGCCGGCCGCTAGGTGGCGAGGCCATTGCGGTCGGCGTAGAATATGCAAATGACTAGTTACGGCGATCCACGAACGTCCGCGTTACCCGTCGCTCTATCTTTACGTCGTTTCCGTCGAGATACGCGTCGTAAAATTAGGGCTGAGCCCAAGGTGTTCTAAGCCATGTTAAGTATGGCCGTCGTTCCCGCGTCAAAATTAAAAAAATCACGTCGTTTGCGTAAGTCGTCCGTGAATGGCGCTGGACGCCATTTACGTTAACGTCTAAACAAATGATGTCCGTGCGACATCATTTAGCGCAATGCACGTCGGGTAATTTTCCCGACGGAGAATGCGCAGTACGTTTGGCGCGGGAACGCGCCTAATTTAAATGGTGCCCACC
This sequence comes from Rana temporaria, assembly GCF_905171775.1. Lineage (NCBI taxonomy): Eukaryota > Metazoa > Chordata > Amphibia > Anura > Ranidae > Rana > Rana temporaria. Next base: position 26,512,540 of record NC_053497.1, on the reverse strand, counting down.
CCATTTGAATTAGGCGGGCTTGCGCCGAGCGGATTTACGTTACACCGCCGCAAGTTTACAGGTAAGAGCTTTGTGAATCAGGCACTTACGCTGTAAACCTGCGGCGGTGTAACGTAAATGGGATACGTTACGCTGCCGTGGAGCAATGTAAATGTATCAGAATCTGGCCCTATGACCCTGGTACACACTTACCTATGCAGTGTGCACATCGAAACATAATGTCCCCTTGAGTTGTACCAGCTTCTGTCTCAGCTCTCTTTCACTTTCTGAACTGCACTGTCAGATATATCCCCCTATTCTCCACACTGCATTATCTGCCCCTTTATGCAAGCAGACCCTTTTGGCTACCTCCATCCACTAGATAGAAGTGTGTATTTGGCTGCTACAAACAGATATACTATGACTTAAATAAGATGGGCCAAAGCACTTTTGGCCCTACTTCTACTGGAGATCTCAGGTGTGCACTTCATTCTGCACTCCCGTGACCAGTATTTAGCCAACAATGGGCTAAAGCCAGCCCAGGCTCTGGAGAGTGAAAGGAAATAAATGTATATAAAAAAAGCAAACATGTCATACTTATCTGCTCTGTGCAGTGGTTTTGCACAGAGCAGCCCCGATCCTCCTCTTTTTCTTGGGTACCCCACCGGCGCTCTGGGCCCCTCCCTCTTGCCCCCATAGGAAGTCGCTTGTGCAAGCACTCGTGTGTGCTGGCTTCTGAGCCTTCTCTCTGTGTCCATAACTCACAGAGAGCATGGCTCAACCCCACCCACACCTCGCTGGCTGGGATTGACAGCAGTGGAAAATCAATGGTGCCTGCTGCTACATCTCAGCCAATCACTAGGGCGAGCCTTGGGTCTTGCGCACATCACTGGACCGAGATCGTGCTTAGAATAAGCATTAGGGGGGCTGAGGAGGGAGCTGCACACTGAAGGTTTTGTTACCTTCATGCATAGAATGCATGAAAGTAAAAAACCTTCAGCCTTTACAACCACTTTATCAGGATCCACTTAGATGACTGACAGACAGCTGGCTCGGCCTCTAAGAGAACCTCGGAGAGCCTGAGCCAGCTTCTCCTGCCCCCCTCCACAGCTAGGCGCTCCAGTGAGCACTGGAGGGGCAGAGCAGGGAAACAGTACCATTCTGTTCTCAAAGCGGACCCTAAAACTGAACGACAAGTGGAATTCGATTGCTCATGAATTAATGTTTTTATTTTTTCCTTAATCCTGTACTTCTCTTTTGATGCATCAGGACAAAGTGTCAAAACAACTATTGTGTCCCAGGAGGAAGAAAAGACGATGTCACCCCCTGACCAAAATCTCCATCCTTATCTCCTTTCTTTTCACTCTTCAATCCATGGCAACCATTTCCTCTGCATTCTTTCCCAATGAAATATCATTAGCTGGTGCTCCTCTCTATACGCCACCTCTTAGTCACAATCCATTTTCACTTTGCATCCTCTATGTCAGGGATATGCAATCAGCGGACCTCCAGCTGTTGCAGAACTACAAGTCCCATGAGGCATAGCAAGACTCTGACAGCCACAAGCATGACACCCAGAGTCTGAGGCATGATGGGAATTGTAGTTTTGCAACATCTGGAGGTCCGCTAATTGCATATCCCTGCTCTATGTCATGCCTTAAATAAGCTCCACAATCATCTTCCAGTTTGTCCACCAACCATTCTCAGTTCCACTAACTATACCTATTTTCTTTTTTAAAAAGATATGTACTTATTTTTCAAAAACAAACAAACCCTCACCACCCCCCCACTTCCAACCCTCCCCGAAACGTATACAAAAGGACAGCAAGTAACAACTGGTAGGGTTTCGACCACACTACTACATTATTAACTTTGTCACATACATTAAAAATAGAAGTATGGGCAAAACTTTTTTGGTCATACTCTGATTCTGGGTCACAGGAGAGCACTTAGAATCCGCATCACCTAAAGCCTATTGTCAGCTAATGTCAAAGAGCCACTACAGGCTCTAGAAAAATGCTAACAGAAATATCAGGATCCACCTAGATGACTGATCGGCAACTGGCTGAGGCCCCATACACACCTCCGAGGAACTCGACGTGCCAAACACATCGAGTTCCTCGCCGAGTTCAGTGTTGAAGCCGCCAAGGATCTCGGCGGGCCGACTTTCCTCATTGAACAACGAGGAAATAGAGAAAATGTTCTTTATTTGGCCCGACGAGTTCCTCGTCGGCTTCCTCGCTGAAAAGTGTACACACGACCGAGTTTCTCGGCAGAATACAGCTCAGATCGAGTTTCTGGCTGAATTCTGCCGAGATACTCGGTCGTGTGTACGGGGCCTCAGACTCTCAGCATGCTGCTGACACCTTGAGCCAGCTGCTCCTACCCTCTCCACAGACTGGAGCTCCAGAGGAGCAGAACGAAGACTAACAAGCACAGCCACACTTCTCCTTAAGGGCCATTTCACACCAGACGCAGTTCCATACAGTTTTGTGTGGATTTTTTCTGCACTAAAAATGCATGCACAGTGTTTTCCATGTATTCCAATGGCTCTAGTTCACACCATGCAGTCAGTTTCCGGTGCAGAAACTGACCGGAAACTGACTGCACGGTGTGAACTAGAGCCATTGGAATGCATGGAAAACACGTTGCATGCATTTTGTGCAGAAAAAAAGCACACGGAACTGAACGGAACTGCGTCTGGTGTGAACTTGCCCTTAAGTAATGAAAATCTTTCTTGTAGCCTGATAACACGAAGCTCATGGTTCAAAACGTTGCTCAATGACATTTTTGAATATGTCAATGTCCCACTTCTGGGCGTGACAATCACTTTTGCTTTTTTTTTAAATGGTTCATGATCAGATCATGCTCAGCCAACTCTATTTCCTATGCAAACCCACAAGAAAAAAAGAAAGCTGGTCACCATTAAAAACCCTTGTTACTTTGTTATTAAATTCTCCAATATACAGGCTGTCCCACCTGATTCTCTCCTTCTGAAACTTACTCACAGAATCCTATGAGTAAACTCGGGAAGGAGAGAAACGCGTTAACATTCATGTTAACCAGGTGGAACAGCTTGTATATTGGAGAATTGAATTGAGTCCAACAAGGATTTTAATGGTTAGCAGATCCCTCTTTTTCCTTTTCTTGATAACTCTTGCCAGCAGAGTTTATGGAGTGGCCCGGCGGCCACTCGAAACTGGCTCCCTGATTCGGAGGATTAGCTGGAGCAAAACCTGCAGCAGAACACTGTCTTTTGCATCACAAATCTATTCCTTGTTCATGCTTCTTTACTTTCCCAATCCAAGTTTCTCTTTCACCCTCCCTGGTTCTTGATCAACTTGTGTTCTGTCTGTTTTCTCTTTCCCCTGTCCATGATCATTCGTCTCGCTATCTGAACCCACCCGATACTCATTCTCCACCTCTCCCTTTCCTCTATTTTCAGCTACTATTCTACATTCTCAGCTTGTCACATAAAATACTTCATGGCCTGCTGTCCATCCCCTGCCATGAACAGCTTCCACTTTGCCTCTCCCATGCCTGCCCCCAAACCCCCTCATCCCATATATCCGTGTATTGCCACCATCTACGCTTCCTCTTTCTTTCCTCATAGACCATGATTGATTTCTGTTCGTCTTCTACACATCACTATGCTCCATTGTCAGCTTACTCTCAATTCATTTAATAAGATTAAACTACCAATATTTCCTGCTAAAATGTTGTATTGGGCATTACTTCTTACCAATGAGATATGAATTCCTCAAATGCCCAAAAAAAACAGCCTAAATGAACCTGTTCACAAACGGACAAGCATTTGCTAGTCATTTTTTAAATCCAAGTGTAATGAATAGGCCAAAATGGTAATCCAATGTTTGAAGAAAACCAACATTGTTACTGTAGCTTTCTACTATGTATGGTGGTGCCAAACCCAGTAGGTCATCTACTTCCCAGCTGTCTTCATCCAATATTGAAATGAAAACATTTGAACTTAACAATAAATGCATGTAAAGGAATGTACACACTGAACCAATGATAAGATTTCCCAGTTAATCCCGCTTTTGACAGGTTGTTGTAACATTGTCAAAACACTAAGAAAAGTATGTGACAATAGACCTGGATCGATATGGAAATGTATGGAAGTTGCCAGCCCTGGTTATGCCTGTTCGCTCGGCTGGAGCACAAATGAGACACAGATGTATTTCAGCTCTTGGCACAAAAGAGACAGCTAATGGCTTTATTCTGTGCCCTGCCATCCCAGTTGGGCACAGGTACTCAGGGTGTGAACTGGCTGCCCCCTCCCCCTGCCTAGACTCAAACAGTTATTGATTGCCCTTGCGGATAGCCGCTACTGATGCCTAGCAATCCGCTTCCAGCCAAGGGCTGCTGGGTATTCATAGCAAGTTGTAGCCAGTGCTCTGTTTGCGTTGGCAGCGGCTGGTGTGGGCAACATGACTGCAAACACTAGCGGCTGTTAGGTCTCAGAAGAAAAGACAGGCATGCAGCACTTTGCTAGGGAGAACGTGGCCAAACCAACTGTTTCACGCTACGGGAACACAGGCTGGGGCACTGGAAGCTGTACTGACAGCGTGGTGCTTTTCTGACTCCTTATTTAATTCAGCCATTATCTAATGCATAAAAAAAAAGAACATTTCAATGAAAGACAATATCTGTCTAATCATGCAGATGCAAAAATGTTTAACATGACTAACATCAGAGAGTTCAATTATATTACAAGTTATTATTAATTATTTTCTGAATCAGTGCCCGCAAAGCTTTCACGTAAGCATTGTATAATTATAATGTCTTGTGCATTATAATTATAGCAAAAAAAAACTGTTAAAAATTCTGCATGCGTATTTCACATACAAAAGTTATTCATTTATAAGAAAGGGAATTTTAAGTAATACGAGAAAATGTTTTTGGTCCCACATAACTTGTCCTTCACTCAGTACAACTGTGCGCATAAGCCAGGGTTTGACAAATTTGCTTGGAATCTAGGAGCCAGCTAAAAAAGTTAGGAGCCAGAAAACGCACCCTGTCCCGACGAGCTTGCGCGCAGAAGTGAACACATACGTGAGCAGCGCCCGCATATGTAAACGGTGTTCAAACCACACATGTGAGGTATCGCCGTGATTGGTAGAGCGAGAGCAATACTTCTAGCCCTAGACCTCCTCTGTAACTCAAAACATGCAACCTGTAGATTTTTTTTAAACGTCGCCAATGAAGATTTTAAAGGGTAAAAGTTTGTCGGCATTCCACGAGCGGACGCAATTTTGAAGCGTGACATGTTGGGTATGAATTTACTCGGCGTAACATTATCTTTCATAATATTAAAAAAAATGGGGATAACTTTACTGTTGTCTTATTTTTTAATTTAAAAAAGTGTAATTTTTTCCCAAAAAAGTGCGCTTGTAAGACCGCTGCGCAAATAAGGCGTGACAGAAAGTATTGCAACGATCGCCATTTTATTCTCTAGGGTGTTAGGATAAAAAATATATATAATGTTTGGGGGTTCTAATTAGAGGGAAGAAGATGGCAGTGAAAAATTGTGAAAAATTACATTAGAATTGCTGTTTAACTTGTAATGCTTAACTTGTAATACCAACGGCCACCACCAGATGGCGCCAGCTCACATCTGGTGGTAATAACTTGTAATACCAACGGCTCACCACCAGATGGCGCCAGCTCACAAAGAAAAAGCCAAGTCGCCAGGACACCATTTCTAGTCGCCATGGCGACCTGGCGACCGGGATTTGTCGAGCCCTGGCATAAGCAACATAGGGCACAGCTCACTAAAGCTTATCGCATGCGTTATGACGATCACGTGATCACTTACCACATGCGATAACGAAAATGTCATATCACTATCGCTCGTATGCGGTATTTAATGGAAACACCAAAAAGTTTGTTAAATAACGCATTAAAAAGGCATTAATGGAAATTCACTAAAGGAAATACATTTAAAAAATACTGCTTCGAGCTTGCAAAAAACTATTTGGTAACTATGCAGTAACCATGGCAATGTCAGACCCCCCTATTGATTGGTTGAAGCAAGAAAGTGCAAGCTGGAGGTGTGTGGAGTGTAAAAGGAGTGAGGAGTGTTATCTGGAGGCTATCTTATTGACATGGAGCCCTTTGCATTCAGTCTCCTGGAATTTAGGGCAATACAGAAGAGGAGGAGAAGTGGTCCTTTTAAAGGAAAGAACCTTCAAGGAGAACACACTTCTGAACCAATTGTCTGAAGCTGAGACCCTGCAGAAGTTCAGGTTATCCAAGCAACTGATAATGGAGCTCAATATCCAAGTGATTGGGTACCTTGAGCCCTCTACACCAGTGGTTCTCAACCCTGTCCTTAAGTACCCCTAACAGGCCATGTTTGCAGGTTTTTCTTTATGTTGCACATGTGCTTTAAATCAGAGTCAATGGCTTGGTATTTTGGACAGCTATTTTATCTAAGAGAAATTCCCAAACATGACCTGTTGGGGGTACTTGAGGACAGGGTTGAGAACCACTGCTCTACACAGAGAAGTCATGCCATACCAGCCATGACCAAGTTGCTGTCAGCCTCCCATTTCTATTTGGAAAGGCGTCATACCAGATGGTAGCAGGTGAGATTGTGGGAATTTCCCAGTCCTCCCATCCCCCCCCCCCCCCGTCTCCTCACCCAAGTTCTAATTGGATTCCATGAAATAGCACCAAAATACATATTTTTCCCTGATTTTCGCCAGGAGTGGGATGAGATAAAAAAAGATTTCTATAGTATTGCCGGAATACCCAATGTGCTTGGTGCAATTGACTGTACCCATGTTGCTTATTTTGCACCATAATTTAAGGAGCACAAATACAAGAACAGGAAAGGTTACCACTCCTTAAACATCCAGGTGGTTTGTGATGCCAATCTGATCATCAGGAAGGTGGTCACAGGATTTACGGGATCTGGGCATAAAACACAAATATTTCGCCAATCCCTAATCTATAAGAATTTTGAAGCACAAAATATATCCACAGGTTGCCTGATAGGTAAGACACCTACATGTTTCATCCTTTTTTTTTAAAGCTTGTGTTCTTACCCTCAATACATTCTTTTGAAATTGAACAATTTCAAAAGACTTAAAAAAATGCATAGTACAAATAAAATAATAATTATCTGCCTTAAAAGTCCCATGGGGATCATGCATATTTTTTTAGTAAAGTGAGGGATGTTAGCAGTAATATCCACCCATTTATTTATTTTTTAAATACAGTATAAATATCTACAATGCTATGTTTTAACATATAACACACATTATGCAGGAATAAAATTCCTCTTTAAATTATTTTCTGTTTCCCCTACTGAAGACCTGTCTACCACTGGGTGGGCCTGGGTTATCCATTGATGAAAACATTCAGGCCACTGGAAAAAGGGCTAAAATGGCTGTTAATTTCAGACATTAGTAACCAAAGATTCCAGGTTCACTCTAAATAAACATGCATGTTACCATTTAAAGCCTGAAATGATCCTAATCGTCCTCAGTGTCACACATCAAAAACAGAACACCATGCACAGAGCTAATGGTCGTTTTAAATTTCAGTCCTAGTTATCACTGCAAGTTTTGTAATTTTGCAAAAGGCTCAAAACACAAGGATAGGATTTTTATTTTAGTCATATGATTACTTTTTCGTATCTCATTAGACTCAGCATTCTCATAGCGATTTATCCATCTGTGTTAGCTTTGTGAACTTAGCCTAGTGCGTGTACTCAGTCATGAGCCCCGCTAATACTCCAAAACCTATTCTCTTAGAGCCCTTTCACACTGGGGCGGTGGGGGCGTCGGCGGTAAAGCGCCGCTATTTTTAGCGGCACTTTACCGATGTTTTGCCGGCGAAATTTGGCCACTAGGTTTTAACCCCCGCCAGCAGCCAAAAAACAATTAAAACCACCCGCAAAGCACTGCTCCTACAGCGCCTCAAAGGACTTTTTTTTTTTACCGTCCTGCCAGCGCACCGCTCCAGTGTGAAAGCTCTCGGACTTTCACATTGGGGTGAAAGAGCGGCTCTTTCAGGGTGCTTTGCAGGCGCTATTTTTAGCGTTATAGCGCCTGCAAAGCACCTCAGTGTGAAAGGGGTCTTAATAACTGCAGACCACCTAAAAACAATCTTTCCAACTAATTTGAACACTAAATAGTGAAAGTAAATAACTCACGACATGGTATTTACAAAATGACAGATGCAGTCAAGCAGTTCAGTTTACATCTCCTTATTTAATATCCAAAAATTGCCTGCAATTATAAATTGATATCAAGTGTAGCTTACTCTCCCTTATTGTTGCAAATTCAAGAGGGTACAAGCTTATGCTGCTCATTTACTAAGGTGTTAAACCCTGGATAATGGTGTAACATCTAACATTTTATGAAACTTATACTTATACTACAGGGCACTTTCACCCCCCTCATGCCCAGGCCAATTTTCAGCTTAAGCACTGTCACACTTTAAATGACAAATGACATGAAACAAATTAGTTTGTTATAATTTTCTTCACACAAATAGAGCTTTCTTTTGGTGGTATTTAATCACTGCTGGGCACTAATATGCTGCAATGATGGGCACTGATTGGTGGCACTAATAAGCGGCACGGATATACGGCACTGATGGTTTACTGAAAGGCAGCAGTGACTGATATCACTAATGGGCACTGATTGGTGTCATTGATGGGCACTGATAAGTGGCACAGGGGGGGCTTTACTGTAATCAGGGCACTGTGCTAAATATACTAAGTTGTGCCCTGTTCCAGCGGATGCCCCAGCAACAGCTAATCTGTGTTTTAAATAGAGTCATTTGCTTTGGTTCCTCTACCACTCAGGAGACGCCTTGATATTTTTTTGGTTAGTGATCACAAGGCTTCTTCTAATAGGATGAAGTGGAGATTTTGATATCATATGCCCTCCACTCCACCTCAGCCAATCAGTGGAAGCATAGCATTCATGAAAAAATACAAAGCTTCTCTTGACTATTCAGTCCACAGAGGGGAAGTCAATGGAGGTGTTAACAGTAAATTACAATTTAACCATTTGCCAGAATTCTCTGAATAGAGCCTGTGCTGAGCGGCCAACCGCCTGTGTTAACAATGCATCAGGACAGCCACTCAGCAAGGGACCAAAAAGCAAGTGGGGATCCCTGGAGTAGTGGTGTCTCCTTCAGTAATTTTCAGCTTCCAATGGAATCAGCCAGGTATGGTATATACATTCCATAATCACATTGGTCCAATGCAACTATGTAAAAATATACTATACCTGGAATTCTTCTTTCATTTGTTGGTTTTAGATGTTTAAATTTCAGCTTTAACCTATCTGGAGAGCAGAAGTATAATTCATAGACTGTTTGTTGTTTACAAATGTAATTAATTTAGTAAACGATCAAATAGATGAGTTTTGTGGACGTGATATACTTGGATTATGCAAACTCGTTCGATACAGTTCCCCACACACGGCTCATGTGTAAGGTAAAGTCTACAGGCTTGGAAAAATCTGTTTGTAAAGGCTAGAAAACTGTCTAAAAGACCAAATTCAGAGTAGTGGTTAATGATTCTTACTCTGAATCGTCTAACGTTCAGTATTGGGACCGTTATTTTTTTATATCTTTATAAATTATATTGGGTCTGGGATTAAAAGTACCATTTCAGTCTTTGCAGATGACACCAAGCTATGCAGTGGAATAAAGTCCTTACAGGATCTCTCCAATTTACTTACAAGCCGATCTCAATGTACTGTTTAATTGGGCAACTATGTGGCAAATGTTGATGAATGTAAAGTTATGCACCTGGGGGCAGATCCTCAAAGAAATTACGCCGGCGTATCACTTGATACGCCACGCAATTTCAAATTACCCGCGTCGTATCTTTAGTATGAATCCTCAAACCAAGATACGACGGCATCTGGGTTCGATCCGACAGGCGTATGGCTTCGTACGTCTTTGGATCTTAGATGCAATACTTCGGCGTCCGCTGGGTGGAGTTTGCATAGTTTTCCGCGTCGGGTATGCAAATTAGCGATTTACCACGATCCACGAACGGACGCGCGGCCGTTGCATTCTCTTACGTCGTCTCTAGTCGGCTTTTTCCGGCATATAGTTAAAGCTGCTATTTTGCGGCGTATAGATAGAATTGCCATGTTAAGTATGGCCGTCGTTCCCGCGTCGAAATTAGATTTTTTTTTTTTTTGCGTAAGTCGTCCGTGAATCGGGATGGACGTAACTCACGTCTAAGTAAAAAAAATGACGTCCTAGCACTGTCATTTAGCGCAATGCACGGCGGGAAATTTAGAAACGAAGCATGCGCAGTACATTCGGCGCGGGGACGCGCTTCATTTAAATGAAACACGCCCCCCAATCTCCGATTTGAATTCCACACCGTTACGCCGCTTGAGATACACTACGCCGCCGTAACTTACGGCGCAAATTCTTTGGGGATTCGAACCATCAAAAAGTAAGTTACAGCGGCGTAGCGTATCTCACATACGCTGCGCCGATCTAAATGTATGTGAATCTACCCCTTGGGGGTTAAATATATTCATGTATCATACATACTAGGGGGAGTACAACTGGGGGAATCAATGGTGGAGAGGGATCTGGGTGTTCTGGTAGATCATAAGCTTATTAATGGCACACAATGCCAAATTTCCAAAGCGAACAAAGTCCTTTCTTGTATTAAAAGAGGTATGGACTCCAGAGAGGAAGTTATCATTTTGCCCCTGTACAAATCATTAGTAAGACCTCTTTAGGAACGTGTTGTTTAGTTTTGGGCATCAGTTCACAAAAAGAGTATTGGGGAACTGGAGAAAACACAGAAAGGGCAACCAGTGGAATAGAGGAGCTGAATGTATTCTCTCTTGTGGGGTATTGTCAAGAGAAAGATGAGAGACACCAGACCCAACATTTATGTATTAAAAATCCTTTAATGGTTATGTAATATTCACATTTTCGGAAATACTGAATTTTAGGTTTTTCACCAGCCATATTCATAAAAAAAAAAAAAAAAAAAAAAAGAAGAAATGCTTGAAATATATCACTGTGTGTAAGGAATCTATATAATATACGGTGGGAGTTTCTCTCTTTGAATTGATTTAGTAAATTGAGTACTGTATCACGGACAGTACTCAATTTTCTCTGTCACAATTGCACTAATACGGCCACAATCACGTCAAGTATAATTGATTTAGTGAAATAAATACATTTTTTGATGATATTGTAATTTTTTTTAAGATGCACCTATATGTAACTGTATGTTGTGTAATAATCCAATACCTTAGCTACACACACACAGACATGCATATTTATTCAAAACAGTGGGGTAGATTCAGGTAGATTTGCGCAGTTTTTACGGAGGCGCAGCGCACCGTTTTGCCGCTGCGCCTCCGCAAATTACCTGCGCTACCCTTGACTCCGTAAATTGCGTGGGCGCTCCGGCAAAATGCCCGGCGTAAGCGCGCGCAATTTAAATGATCCCATAGGGGGCGTGGATCATTTAAATTAGGCACGTTCCCGCGCCAAGCGTAGTGCGCATGCTCCGTCGGGAAACTTTCCCGACGTGCATTGCGGTAAATGACGTCGCAAGGACGTCATTTGCTTCAAAGTGAACGTGAATGGCGTCCAGCGCCATTCACGATTCACTTACGCAAACAACGTAAATTTCAAATTTCGCGACGTGGGAACGACGGGTATACATAGCATTGGCTACCCCTGCTAATAGCAGAAGCAGCCTTACGCAAAAAGCGACGTACGCAAACGACGTAAACTGCGTACGCAGAGCTCGCGTAGGGTTGTGAATCGGCGTTAGTATGCAATTTGCATACTATACGCTGACCACAACGGGAACGCCACCTAGCGGCCTGCGTAAGAATGCAGCCTAAGATATGACGGCATAAGGAGCCTTATGCCAGTCATTTCTTAGGCTGCAGTCGGCGTATCGAGGTTCCTGAATCAGGAGCATTCAATACGCCGGGGCAAGTAAGCAATTGCGCTGCGTAACTATGGTTACGCAGACGCAATTGCTCTTTGAATCTACCCCAGTGGTGATGAAGCTTGATAACTTTTAAAGCACTGATCTGCAATATCATGTGCCCAAAGGTCCCTAATTCTCTTTATTGACAAACTGGCTGGAATGCATCGAAAATGCAGGATTGCTTTGTGTAGGCTGTGTACAGGGAAGTGCTATTTACAGTACTCATTTGCCAAAGATATTGAGGCACGTCAACAAAGATCTGTGCTATGAAATTTACAGGAGACCAGCTGTGTCCATACCATGTAGCTCTACAAAGTGTACACAGACTCTAAACTGACAATATTTGACTATATAGAAAGATCAGTGATCCCTGAGTGGAAAAAAATAGTTCCTTTTATTCTATCCAAACTAAATTTCAATTTTATTTTATTCAAATAATGACAAAAAGCTCCCTTTGGGTATAAGCTTACAAAATATCAGGTACTTGCAACATCAGATCAACACAGAAAATATGTACAAACTAAATTAGTAGTCAAGCAAGCTTCATATACCAAGGATCAGCTTGAGCACCCTGGTAGGAATGGTAGTCATGGCAAAAGCATAATTGGCAAAAGACTTTGTTGGTAAAAAACTAAAATAGGCCACTATTCAAAATATATTCAGCTTGGCCCACATTGTCATCGCCGTGAAGAGGACTTGCCTCTTCACGGCGCCTGCGCACAGACATCGGAGCTGACTGCGCAGGCGCCGTGAAGAGGCAAGTCCTATTTCGGCTATCTTCGGGCAGCGTGACGCGCCATAGCCGGCCATCAATCATCTTCCCAGTGCATAGGAACGCCCATTCCCCGCGGGGAGTCTGAAACTTCACTGCTGTAGTAAACCATAAGTACGGCGCCAAAAAATAAAAGAAAGGCGTACTGTAGATCGCGCTAATATGCTTGATGGCATGCTAGAAAAAAAATAAAAAAGTTTTTTTAGGGTGAACCCCCGCTTTAAGGAAGGTTTCTATTTAACATGATTATTATTTTATTTTTTGTAGAGAACGTATTACCTCTGAAATGGGATGAAAGGCCAATTTGTGAAATCTTGGGCACAGAAAACAAACGAGTTGGCTTCCAACTATAAATCTCCAGGATTTTCATTGCTTACTGTGAACAGCTAACACTTCTTCAAACCAGTATTCATAATTCAGCTTAGATTATTTATCAGAATATAATTTTCTTTCCTACTTTCCAGGAATTCCACGAGCACTGAACTTATTCTCTCTGGAGAAGAGACGCTTAAGAGGGGATATGATTTCAATTTACAAATACCATACTGGTGACTCCATAATAGGGATTAAGCAGAAGGAAGTTTAACAAGACATGTGGCCACTCATTAAAATTAGAAGAAAAGAGGTTTAACCTTAAACTGCGTAGAGGGTTCTTTACTGTAAGAGCGGCAAGGATGTGGAATTTCCTTCCACAGGCGGTGGTCTCAGCAGTGAGCATCGATAGTTTAAAAAAAACGAATAGATAAGCACACGAACGACCACAACATACAGGGATATACAAGGTAATACTGACATATAATCACACACATAGGTTGGACTTGTGTCTTTTCTCAACCTCACCTACTATGTAACTATGAATACTTACATCCGTACAAAGAGAGACTGCTTGGCAGCCAGATTAGGAGAGGAATACTTTTCCACCAGAGCCAGGGTGCTAAAACCAAACTTATGAATAGGCTCATTAGAATCCAAAGGTGGGAAATCTGTGTCAACTTCTCCATCATCCTCCGCAATATGCAGGCAGTAAGCGTCCACATTATCACTGCAAAAAAACACAGCAAAGCAGACATGGTCAGCAAAGTAAAAAAAATAACTATATATATATCTATTAGTACTTGTATTAATGACCCTGAAGTATATGTGAACCCTCACTGTGTAGAAAAACCCATTTAGTTTAAAATAGAAATGCAAATGTGTAAAATATGTAAAATGTGTTTGTATATAGAAGTAAACATTCTAAATTCTTTTTTATTTATTTTTTTAACCAGAGCAGGTCTTTTCTGGCACTTTTTGTTTAGAGGTTTAAAGTGGATGTTTTTTTTTGTTTTTTTTATGTCACAATGTAGAGTATAATATTTCCTATCATCTGTGCCCAGTCTTGCCACACAGAGTTAATCCAGCTCTGAGCAATCCTCTTTTATTGTTCAGTGAAAATTAACAGACTTCCAGATAAAACCCTGTCTAAATACAAAGTCCTTTCCTCTCTCCTTGCGTTGAGTGACAGGTTATTTACATATCTAGCTTGGACATGTTTATCATATGTTATGTTATGTTTATTATAATATGAGGTGATCCACAGGTCATTGTATATTACCAGGATGTGTTATGTGGGGGAGGGGCGGATTTCTCGCTTTTTATACTGTGGATCACTTCATATTATGATAAACATAACATATGATAAACATGTCCAAGCTAGATATGTAAATAACCTGTCACTCAACGCAAGGAGAGAGGAAAGGACTTTGTATTTAGACAGGGTTTTATCTGGAAGTCTGTTAATTTTCACTGAACAATAAAAGAGGAATGCTCAGAGCTGGATTAACTCTGTGTGGCAAGACTGGGCACAGATGATAGGAAATCTTATACTCTACATTGTGACATTAAAAATAAAAAAAAACAATATCTTTTTGCTACAAGATGACCTATATTACAACCCCAAACATCATATTTTTTTTTTTTTTAGCAGAGACCCTAGGGAATAAAACAGCAATCATTGCAATTTTTTACTTCACAGGGTATTTGTGCAGTGGTTTTTCAGACACAATTTTTGGGAAAATATAAACTTTAATGAATTAAAAAAAATTAAAAATAAAACACAATATACACCCCAATTTTCTTGTAAAATATTAAAGATTATGTTACACTGAATAAATAGATACCTAACACGTCATGCTTTAAATTACGCACGCTCGTGGAATGGTGACAAACAAAGGTACTTAAAAAAATCTCCATAGGTGATTGTGTAATTTTTTTTTACAGGTTACCCGTTTTGAATTAAAGCGAGGAAAGAGCTAGAAATTATTGCTCTCATGCTAACGTTCAGGACGATAGCTCATGTGTGGTGTGAACACCGTATGCGTGCTGCTGTGCACAGAGGGATGGAGGCGCTTACATTTTTTTTTTTTTTGTACACTGTACCTTTAATATTTATTTACTTATTTATTTTTTATCACTTTTATTCCTATTACAAGGAAAGTAAACATCCCTTGTAATAGAAATAAGGATGACAGGTCCTCTTTATGGAGAGATCTGGGGTCAAAAAGACTTCTGCCCTACACTGGAAGTGACTTCTGAAAGCTATCCAGTGGGTAATGTGCCCACTGGATCATGTTCATTAGGAAGCCAGACGCCAGCTAAAAAAAAAAATCTGGGATTTTGGCGGATAGCTGACAGCCATACCCGGGTAAACCACTTGCAAACCACAATGTATATATATATTGGGGCTGTTACTGATTAAAATTTTTGTGTTCGATTAATCGTTTTGTTTTTTTAATCGATTAATCTACTAATTTCGATTAATTATAACGCACATACAGATCCAACTACTTTTAGCTGATCTCCTTGCAGGCTGATCCCCAGTGCAGCTCCCAACCACTGGAAAAATGGATAGCAGGATACAAAAAACACACAAAGGCAGCGCTCGATGGGAATAGTATTAAAACTTTTATAGTCTTCAAGTAGGTAACAAAAAAAATATTGTACTGGAGATAAAATCGATGTAGCTACATAAACTGTAAAAATGGTGCGAGTAATACCAAACGGTAGCAAAAGCAGTCATAAAAACATGTAACTAAGTATGATACTGGTATAAAAATGGGTAAAACGATGCCATTGCTGAATCCAGATGAGGAGAGGTTAACATCAGTCCATCGGCATGTAGATGTCCCATGAAGAGAACTATCACAACAGTGGATGGCTGCAGAATCCCAGGGTGATAGAGGGAAGTGATAGAGGAAAGTGTAACAGCCCTTGCGTGTGGCAGACAGTAAGGTCCCGCCGGCATGCAGATATGAAGGCACAGCAAAGGAGCCCTTCAGATGGACACGGCAAGCCCCGCCGGTGTCCGTGACGTCACCGGATCTCCGACGGAACTCCCTAAAGGCCCGGAAGCCGGCGGAGAGGTGAGTACCAATCAAAACATTTTTGATCGAGCAAAAAAATTTAAGATTAATCGATGAATTAATAGTTAATTTC
The DNA here is from genome assembly GCF_905171775.1 of Rana temporaria. NCBI lineage: Eukaryota > Metazoa > Chordata > Amphibia > Anura > Ranidae > Rana > Rana temporaria. The sequence continues at coordinate 26,496,341 of NC_053497.1, read as the reverse complement.
CACAGCCCTAATATATATATAATATATACGTATATATATATATATATATATATATATATATATATGTGTATTGCGATCCACAAGTGGTTAATGATCAGTTGCATAAGTGCCCATCCACACTAGCGATTGAAAACCTGTGGTTCAGCCACATTTTTACTACTATATTCCCTCAATCAAAAATCTCTGGTGATATTATCTATAATCGTTTAAAAAAAGGGATTTTTAATACAGCTTACCTGTAAAATCCTTTTCTTGGAGTACATCACGGGACACAGAGCGGCATATTCATTACTATATGGGTTATATGGAGTACCTTCAGGTGTTGACACTGGCAATCTCAAACAGGAAATGCCCCTCCCTATATAACCCCCTTCCATAGGAGGAGTACCTCAGTTTTGTAGCAAGCAGTATGCCTCCCAAAATGGTCCCCAAAAAGAGGGGTGGGAGCTCTGTGTCCCGTGATGTACTCCAAGAAAAGGATTTTACAGGTAAGCTGTATTAAAAATCCCTTTTTCTTTATCGTACATCACGGGACACAGAGCGGCATATTCATTACTATATGGGATGTCCCAAAGCAATGCTCACAATGAGGGGAGGGAGAACATCTCCAAGAAAAAAGGATTTAATTTAGAGAAATACTCAAATCATAATAAATCCAACTTAGTTGAGAAAAATAATCTTGATGAAAGAACCCACTGTAGTAAATTATGAGATGGACAGAGTGCATAGGGCCTTAGGTCCTAAATCAAAGGACAATAGCCGCCCCCGGGACGTGATATGCCGCCTACACTATTTTTCCCACAGGGAGGCGATTTTACGGAAGGCTTGGGAGGTCGGATCGATTGACTTTCAAGGGGCCTCTGTGAAGATTTTACCTGATTTATCCAATGCTACCCTTCACAGAAGGGCGCTGCTTCGCCCGGTCTTGGACCATGTGAAAGCCTGGGGAGGGTCGTATAGATGGAGGTTCCCTATATCAGTGCTTATTAAAAAAGGACAATCATCTTTTTGGCTGCGCTCAAGAGGCGACCTCCCAAGTCTTTTTTCATTTTTGGAAATGGAACCATTTGCAGTCCCCGATTGGCTACAGTTGAACCCCAGAATGGTGGACTTTAAGGGATCCTGAGTTCCGAGGGGGAGGGGGGGTGGGGTGTAATTGGGTCACCTTTTGACCCCGCTGGAACCCCCTCCCCTCTCTCTCTCGAGTTTCTCTTGGTTCTTTTTGCGCTTTTCCTTGGGACTTCTCCCCTTGGGGGGGGGGGGGGGGGGGGGTGGGGGGGGGGTGGGGAGGGAAGTGGAGAGATCAAAGGCAAACATGGTTCTATTTGGGATTAAAGAAACGGCAGAATCTGGTATAATCTGGTAAAGTTTAAGACGGAACTGTCATTTAGATAATTGATATATAGATATGTCAAAACCTTTTTTTTTTTGTTGTTTGGTTTTTTTACATACATATTTTGGGTGTGTTCTTTTTTTATATTTTTTTTTTTTTTTAGAGGCACCGGGGATGAAGTAAATAGGGTTGGGGACGTAGCTGAAGCCACGTCACTTAATGGGGGAGGGGGGGGGAGGGAATTGGAACTGTAAAGGGATAAGAGGGATACCACTCAATATAAACACATATAAGGGGATGAAGGGGAGGGGGGGTTAGGGGGGGGGCTTATATGCTCTGCTCCTTTTTTTTTATTTAATTTTTTTTTTTTTTTTTTTTTTTTTGCGACATGTTGATAAAGTGACATGGGGGTGAAGGATGGGTTGGGGGGGGGGAGTGCATAATATAATGTACAGTAGGGGAGGGGGGGGGGCACTAAGGACATAGGTCTCAAGGATATCTGGATCTGCCTGTTGGTATGCTTGAAGATTGTTCGGGGTTATAGGGGGGTTGGGAGGGAGGGAGGATAGGAGGGGAGGTTTAAGGAAGGGTATGAGGGTAATGTCATATTATGTTACAAAATGGTATATTTCATGGCTCCATTTTAAGACGTATACGCCTTGACGGTAGGGGAAAGTATTCCCCTTGCATCTTTTTATTTTACACTGGCTAGAGGTGTCTTATTTTCCTCCTTCTCTCTGTGGTACCCCAAATCACACTAAGGAATTAGTGGCTGGGGAAGGATTTAGGGAAGGGTTAAGGGAGGGGGTTCCCCCCTTTCCCTTTTTTTTTTTTTTTTTTTTTTTAGAGGCACCGGGGATGAAGTAAATAGGGTTGGGGACGTAGTTGAAGTCACGTCACTTAATAGGGGAGGGGGGGGGGAGGGAATTGGAACTGTAAAGGGATAAGAGGGTTATCACTCAAAATAGCACATATAAGGAGATGAATGGGAGGGGGGGCGGGGCCTATATGCTTTAGGGGAGGGGGGGGAGGGAATTGGAACTGTAAAGGGATAAGAGGGCTATCACTCAATATAGCACATATAAGGAGATGAATGGGAGGGGGGCGGGGCTTATATGCTCTGCCTCCTTTTTTTTTTTTTTTTTTTTTTTACACTAATTTATTCCAGTTTAATTTTGTAACCTGGTCATAAAGAACAGCACATGAAGGTCACGGGGAGATCAGGGAGGGGGGGGGTGGATAGGGTGGGAGGTTGCTAGGGAAAGATGGGGGGAGAGAAGGAGGGAGATGGGACAGATGCAGTGCGGTTAGTGTGTCCCTTCCCAGGACTCCCCGGGACTCTCCCTCCTCACCAACTGACTGGCAAATAATATAGATATACCAAGAGGGAGCACAGGGAAGCTTGGTTGGAAATGACTGGTTTGAAAATACTAATGAGATAGATAAGTATTGATCTTTATTCATTAAGTATTGTTTTAACACCGAAGGAAGAAGGAAGAATCTAAAAGAACAGGCAGAATTAGTCCAAGGGGATTCTAGTTCAGAGGTTAAGACACAAGGCCAAACACAAGGCGTAAAAGTCGAATTTAGGGGAACTTAGGGGTAGGGGGGATTTGGGGTAATTGGGGAGGGGGCGGGCACTATAAGGGGACACCAAAATCCTTTTTTTTTTTTTTTTTTTTTTTTTTTTTTTTTTGTCAGATTTTATAAAGTAAAGTTGGTGGATGCCAGAGGTGGTTGTTTTGCCGCTGTATTTTTTCTTTTCTTTTCTTTTTTTTTCTTCCCTCTCCCTCCTGCTCCTCTCTCCTCAGGGAGGAAGGCTATAATTTCTGGGGGGATTAATCTCCCAATATCAGAAGAAGTGGATGGAAGGAGCTGGGTAGGGGGGCGAGGAGGATCCCTCACTGGGGTCCGCGCAAGTAATCTTCCCCTGTTAGGCCAACACTCATAGGGGCTAGGGGTTGAGAGTGTCTAAAGCTTTGGCTTTGTGGTACACCTGAGGGGGGGAGGGAGGTATAAGATCTCCCGCCCGCCGCTCGGTGATATCAGTTTAGAAGAGGGGTTTTTTTTTTTTATTTATTTATTTTTTTTTTTTTTTTTTTCTCTTCTTCTCTTTTTCTTCTTATTTTAATTTTTTTATTTTGGGAGGTTGGGAGGGGGGTGGTATTTAAATTTTTTTTTTTTTTCTTTTCTCTCTTTTTTCTTTCTTTTTTCCTCTCTTTCTGTGTCTCCCCCGCGGCCCCCACGGTTGTGCTTTGATCTGACCTGGTGGGTCCTGAGGGATCCTCTGGGGGCTCGTTTCTGGTTTCAGAGATGGACCCACTGGTAGTGATTTCAATTAATGCTAAGGGCCTAAACATACCCGAAAAAAGGAGGATCTTGGTTCAGGACCTGAAGAAAAAGGGTTGTAATATCGCTTTGGTACAAGAGACCCATTTTAGGACAGGGGGGCCATCCTTCCTTGCAAGTAGACCCTTCCCGGTGGCATACCACGCGACGAACCCAGAGGCTAGAAAGGGGGGAGTGTCTATTCTAATCTCAAACAATACCCCATGGTCACTGACAGAGTCTTTGGTTGACCCGGGAGGTCAATACCTGGCCCTGAAAGGGACCATAGGTGGTACGATAATAACCCTTGCCACTTTTTACTCCCCTAATACATCTCAAGACCGCTTCCTGAGAAGATTTTTAGACAAACTGGCAGACTTTCAGGAAGGACAGTTGATAATGGGAGGAGATCTGAACGTGCCATTGTATCCAGAGTTAGATACTTCTTCTGGTGGTTCATCAGTTACGGGGGGAACCCGTAAGAGAGTCCTACAGATGTTGCAACAGGCAAGGCTGATAGATATATGGCGATTGATGCATCCAGGGGAACGAGATTACTCCTTCTATTCTATCCCACATAAATGGTATTCGCGTATAGACTATTATCTCATTCCACACAACCAACTGCACTCTGTAAAGGAGGTTGTAATTGGAGAAATCACATGGACAGACCATGCCCCAATTATTTTAAAATATGCGTTAGGGGACTCACGTCCAGTGGGTGCCGGGTCATGGAGATTGAATGAAAGTTTGTTGCAGGAGGAGGTTGTACTAGAAGAGGTGCGGAAGGAACTAAAGTGGTACTTTGAGGCAAATGTGACCCCCAACTGTGACTTGGGAGTGGTGTGGGAGGCCCATAAGGCGGTGATAAGGGGGATACTAATGAAGCATGGGGCGAGGATAAAAAGAGAGAGGGAGACAAAGATAACAACTCTTATGACAGAAATTGTAAACCTGGAGACAAAACACAAACAGAACCCTAACCCTGCGTTGGAACGGGATCTACGGGGAGCGCGTAGACAAATCACAGAACTACTTTTAAAACGGGCCAAATGGGCAATACAAAATGGCAGAAGACAGAATTACGAATTTGGTAATAAAAGTGGGAAACAACTGGCCAGGGCTCTAAAGGAACAACAGACTAAAACCTATATCCCGATGATACAGGGCACAGAGGGGGAGAAAATTGTGCTGCCTAGAGAGATAGCAGGGAGATTTGGGGATTTTTATGGCTCCCTATATAATTTGCAAACAAGCTCTCAAGACCAGGTGAAAATGGGTGACTATATAGCAACCTCAGGTACCCCCAGCTTAACATCAGAAATGAGCCAGGAAATGGAAAAACCTATCACAATAGAAGAATTACAGGAGGTAGTGAAAAAGGGGAAGGGAGGGAAAGCACCTGGGCCAGACGGTTATAACATTCATTATTATAGAGTTTTTATGCCCAAACTGGGTTTATTTATGGTGAGACTGTTCAATGGTTTAGGGGACTCTGGTTCCTTCCATAACGATTCGCTAAAAGCAGTGATAGCTGTGATCCCCAAGGAAGGAAAGGATCCTTCCCAATGTGGGAGTTATAGACCAATTTCTTTACTGAATGAAGACATGAAGCTCTTTGCCAAGATTTTGGCAGGGCGGATACAGCAGAAGATATCAGGACTTGTCCATAAAGATCAGGTGGGATTCGTGCAGACGCGGGAAGCCCGAGACAATACGGTCAAGACCCTGAATCTGATCCACCTGGTGGGTACCACCCGAAACCCCTTGTGTCTTTCTAGGAACAGATGCAGAGAAAGCATTTGACCGGATTAACTGGCAATTTATGTTTGCGGTACTAAGACACATGGGGTTCGGGAGGAAGATGCAGCGATGGATCGCAAGTAATTATACACAACCAACGGCCCAGGTTAGAGTGAATGGAACACTATCACCTCCCTTTAAACTCTCAAACGGGACAAGGCAGGGTTGCCCCCTATCACCGTTATTGTTCGCCCTGACTGTTGAACCGCTGCTGAGCCGGATTCGACTGAACCCTGATATTAAGGGGGTGTCTTTGAAAGGTACAGAATACAAAATTTCAGCCTATGCTGACGACATGATGTTTAGTGTGACCAGCCCGATGGAATCCCTTCCTAACCTGGAACAAGAGCTAAGTGTGTATGGAGAGCTGTCAAATTTCAAGATTAACTACGATAAATCAGAGGCGATGGGAGTGGCGATCCCGGAGAGAGAATTAAGGATATTGAAATCAAAATTTAGATTTAAATGGTCCGATACCTCTCTTACGTACTTGGGGACCTCTATTCCGGCGGACTTAACACAAGTTTTTAAACTTAACTTTCTGCCCTTGCTGGTCAAAACACGGGCCCTCCTGGATGGTTGGCGGAGGGGATTCCATTCATGGCTTGGAAGATCTAGCATCATTAAAATGAGCATACTACCTAAATTTCTGTACCTTTTTCAGACCCTCCCGATTGAAATACCCAGATCTTTTTTTAGGCAAGCACAGTCCCTTATTAGTGGGTTTATATGGGCAAACAAACGTCCAAGAATTAGGGCCCGTATAATCTCACTGGCCAAACGGGATGGAGGAATAGCTGCACCAGACATCTATCGCTATTATCAAGCGGCATTACTGTGCCGACTTATTGATTGGAGTCGGCATGCTGGAGAAAAGTTATGGCCGGGGCTGGAGCAGGATCAATGCGACAGTAACTTGCAGCGGGCGGCATGGTGTTACCGGGGGCTTCCATCAGATACCAAGAGCCATCCGTTGATAGGCCCCACCCTGCGGGTAGCACATAGGCTGTTCGTGAGGGGGGTACTGTCCACGGAGGACTCACCACTTTTTCCAATTTTGGGAAACCCGCAGTTTGAATCGGGGTTAATGAACGGACCTTTTAGTAAACTGATGGAGCAAGGGTGGTTCCAAGCATCGCACTTTTTGAGGGAAGGTGGATGGATTACCAGGCAGGAGTTGGAAGGGGAAGTCTTTCCTTACCAGTTGGATTTCTGGAGATCTCTCCAATTGCGTCATTTTCTGGACTCTCTAAAACCGGCAGCTAGATATGGTCGAAGAATGACACGGTTCGAGAGATACTGTAGTGGGGGAGGGATCTTACGACACTCCCTATCAAGAATTGGTGAATTATTAAATACCCCAACAGAGGATGATCAAATGCCCTTCTTTAATAGGTGGGAACGGGATTTGGGAAAACCCTTCACAGAAGATCAAAAGACTAAGATAGTAAGAAATATCTTTGAAACATCCATGTGTATAAAGACACAAGAGATGAACTATAAAATACTATCTCAGTGGTATCGGACCCCGGAGATACTGAATAAATGTTTCCCAGAAACAACAGACAGGTGCTGGAGATGTGGTAAGAAAGGAGGAACCCTGATGCATATCTTTTGGGCCTGTCCCAAGATTCTAAGCTATTGGAGAAAGGTCAGGGAAATAACCCAAAGATTTTGTAGGGAACAATTACCAGAGGAGTGGTCTTTTTTTATATTACAAAATGTGGAGATATCAGTGAGGCAATACAGGAAATCAGTTGTGTGCCATCTATTGAATGCGGCCCGGGCTTGCATCCCAGGACTGTGGAAGCGGGCACGGGCTCCATCCGTAAAGATGTGGCTTACTAGAGTGGAAGACCTGAATAGAATGGAGGACCTAGTATGGACTTCAAGGCAGAAGCGGAAGATATATCTAGAAACATGGGAGGAATGGAATATATTTAGATATTCGGAGGAGGGAAAGGCCCTGATGGATGCGGATTGAGAAGGGGGGGCCGCTGTGGGGTCAGGGGGGGAGACAAACTTTCTTCTTTGCTTTCCTTTTATTTTTTTTATTTTTTTTTTTTTGTTTTTGTTTTTAGTGTGTTTTTTTTGGAGGGACAGATTACGGAAGGGGGGTATAAGGGAGGTAAAGTAAAGCGAAACAGAGAGAGACAGTTTAACTGCCCTGATTCTGGCGGGACATGGGGATCCCGCTAGGAAAGGGACAAATAGTATTATTTCAAAGAAGGTGTTATCAGATTAAAGAACGGCCCTCAAATAACAGATAGAGGGGAAGGGAATTAGGATAAGATAAGAATACCTAAAATGTATGGCGATTGTTTTCTTCCTTGTGTATTCATGGGAATGATATGTTGGGGAAATGTTTCTTTGAGTTCTATTTTTTTTGTTTTGACGAATTGTATGTTGATATCCCTGACTTATGTAAATGAGAGGGTTAAACCAGAGGAATGCCTCTCGGGTCTTTGTGAATTTCTGTTTTTCGCTGTTTAAAATCAAATAAAGGATGATTGAAAGAGAAAAATAATCTTAAATTTTAAATTTAACTCAAAAAAGAGGAGCCCCCGGAATCCGAGGGTCTCAAACTGCAGCCTGCAGCACTGCCTGCCCAAAGGCTGTATCAGACTTCCTTCTTACGTCCAACTGGTAGAATTTTGTAAACGTGTGGACAGAAGACCAGGTTGCCGCCTTGCAAACTTGAGCCATAGAGATCTGGTGGTGTGCTGCCCAGGAGGCGCCCATGGCCCTAGTAGAATGAGCCTTTAATGATACTGGAGGAGGCAACCCTTTCAAGCCGTAGGCCTGAGTGATTAATTGCTTAATCCACCTAGAAATGGTGGACTTTGCAGCTGCCTGCCCCTTCTTGGGCCCATCCGGTAATATGAACAGCACATCTGTTTTCCGGATCTTCTTTGTAGCTTTAAGATAGGCCTTCATGGCCCTGACGATATCCAAGGTATGCAGCAACCCTTCCTTTCTGGAAGTAGGTTTAGGGAAGAAGGATGGTAATACCAAATCCTGGTTCAAATGAAAACTGGATATAACCTTTGGTAGGAAGGAAGGATGAGGGCGGAGAACGACCTTGTCCTTATGAAAAATAAGATATGGTTCCTTACAGGATAAGGCCGCCAGTTCCGATACTCTTCTTGCGGAAACTATGGCGACCAAAAATACTAACTTCCTTGTCAGTAAAACCAAAGGAATTTCAGCCAACGGCTCAAACGGTTGTTTCTGTAAACTTGACAGAACAAGGTTTAAATCCCACGGACAAAGCGGGGATTTAACTGGAGGTTTAATACGCAAGACCCCTTGAAGGAAGGTCTTAACCAGCGAGTGGGTGGCCAGCGGCCGCTGAAACCACACTGACAGAGCAGAAATCTGTCCTTTGATTGTGCTTAATGCCAATCCTTTATCCACTCCTAGCTGGAGAAAACGTAATACTCTATCGATGGTAAATTTGCGAGAAAGCCATCGCTTGGACTCACACCAGCCTACATAGGCCTTCCAGACCCTGTAATAAATCACCCTAGAGACCGGTTTCCTGGCTCTGATTAGGGTAGAGATTACTTTCTGAGACAGACCTCTACCCCTGAGAATCAGGGATTCAGCTTCCAGGCCGTCAAATTTAGATGCCGTAAGGCAGGGTGGAGGATCGGACCTTGCGATAGCAGGTCTGGCCGTAGAGGAAGAGTCCAAGGGTCTCCCACTACCATCCTTAAGATTAGTGAGTACCATGCCCTTCTGGGCCATGCTGGAGCTACCAGGATGACTGGTATGTGCTCCACCCGGATCCTGCGCAGCAGGCGGGGTAGTAACTGGAGCGGGGGAAACGCATAAAGAAGTTTGAACTGATGCCAAGGGCAAACCAACGCATCGGTTCCGCAGGCCATCGGATCCCTTGAGCGGGACATGAACCTGTCTAGCTTCTTGTTGAGTCTCGATGCCATGATATCCACGTCCGGCACTCCCCATCTTTGGCAGAGTGCTTGAAAGATTTGTGGATGCAGAGACCATTCCCCCGGCAATAGAGTCTGGCGGCTTAAGAAGTCCGCCTGAAAGTTGTCCACTCCTGGAATGAATATTGCCGATATGCAGGGCATATGAGCCTCTGCCCATAGGAGAATCAAGCTCACCTCTCTCTGAGCGGCTTGACTCCTGGTTCCCCCTTGGTGATTTATGTATGCCACGGCCGTGGCATTGTCTGATTGAATTCTCACCGGGAATCCCTGCAATTTTGACGTCCAAGCCCTGAGGGCTAGTCGAGCAGCTCTGAGCTCCAAGATGTTGATGGGCAACTGCTTCTCTGGCGTTGCCCAAGTACCTTGGCGAGTGCAACCATCCAAAATTGCTCCCCAGCCCGTCAGGCTGGCGTCTGTGGTCACTATCTTCCAAGCCACTGGGCTGAAAGACTTCCCCTTCAGTAGATTCTGAGGGTCTAACCACCAACACAGACTTTGTCGGACTCTTGATGAGAGCGGCAACGGGATATCCAAGGCCTGTGGCCTTCTGCTGCCTGCTGACAGGATGGCTGCCTGCAGGATGCGAGTGTGGCTCTGGGCGTATGGTACCGCCTCGAATGTGGCCACCATCTTGCCTAGTAACCTCATACATAGGCGAATAGTCGGTTCCTTCTTGCTTAGAACCAGTAGGATTAATTCCTTGATGGCTTTGACCTTCCTCAGAGGTAGAAACACTCTTTGTTGTTCTGTGTCTAATCTCATGCCGAGATATTCCAACTGCCTTGTGGGCAGGAAAGCTGACTTTTCTCGATTTAGGACCCAGCCGAACTTCTCGAGGTATTGGACCGTGAGGGCCACTGCTCGCTCCAAGCCGGGAGACGAGTGATCTATGACTAGGAGGTCGTCCAGGTATGCTAGGATCGTGACCCCTTGGATCCTTAGTTTGGCTAGGATTGGAGCTAGGACCTTCGTGAACACCCGGGGGGCCGTAGCCAACCCGAAGGGAAGCGCCACGAATTGGAAGTGACGCGAAGCCACCATGAAGCGTAGATATCTTTGATGTGGCTGATAAATTGGAAGATGAAGGTAGGCATCCTTTATGTCTATGGACGCCATGAAGTCGTCCTTTTGGAGTGTGGTAGCTGCTGACCGCACGGATTCCATCCGAAATGAGCGGATCTTTAGGTATGTATTTACCATCTTTAGGTCCAAAATTGGCCTGACATCTCCATTGGCCTTCGGGATAATGAATAGGTTGGAGTAGAAACCTAGCCCCTGTTCCAGGACTGGTACCTCTACTATTACTTCCTGGGAAAGTAGATGATTTAATGCCGACATTAATGCGGCTCCTTTCTCCGGATCGTTTGGAATCCTCGACTCCTGGAAATGAAGAGGAGGAAACCTTAGGAAATCTAATTTGTAGCCCGTGGCCACGGAAGACCGTACCCACTCGTCGGGAATGCTGGCTTCCCAAACCTCTGAAAAGAGTCGCAGCCTTCCCCCCACCTTCGTGGGTGGGGGCGCCCCTTCATAAGGTCGGCTTGGGGGCTGGTTTTGCTGGTTTGCGAACCCACTGCTTTCTGCCTCTAGCAGCCTGTCCTTGTGACTTGCTGTTGAAGCCGAAGTTTGCTTTCGCAGGAGGCCGTCGATACTGTTTGGCATTAGAGGGCCCCTGCCCAGGGGAGTACTGTCGTTTAAACGCAGGCCCCTGAAACTTCCTCTTAGTTGGCAAGAGAGTACTTTTGCCATTTGAAATGGTTTGAATGTATTTATCTAGGTCTTCTCCGAAGAGTCGTCCTCCATGGAAGGGGAACCCTACCAGGAGCTTCTTGCATGGGGGCTCGGCCTCCCAGCTTTTTAACCATAAGAGTCTTCTCATATGGATAAGGGATAATGATAAACGTGACGCTTGCTGGATAGAATCCTTAATTGCGTCTACTGTAAAACATATGGCCCTAGGGACATCCGAAAATTCTTCTGCCTGCTGGGCAGGAATAAGTTTAAGCATCTGCTTAACTTGATCCGATAATGCTTGAGCAACCCCAATCGCAGCCACAGCTGGCTGTACTACTGCCCCTGCAGTAGTGAAGGAGTTCTTAAGTAGTGCTTCCAAGCGTTTATCAACTGGATCCTTGAATACCTGTATGTTTTCTACAGGGCATGTTAATGATTTGTTAATACATGAGATGGCTGCGTCCACTGCAGGAGTAGCCCATTTCTTGGAAAAATTATCTTCCATAGGATATAGGGCAGAGAATCTTTTAGGTGGTAAGAAGATTTTATCTGGCTTGTTCCAATCTTGGAACAAAACTCCCTCTAGTAGAGGGTGGATCGGAAATACTGCATTGCTTTGAGGCGCCCTCAGTGAGCCCAAAGCTGAAACCGTAGATACCTGGAGATCTGGTACTGGCAAGTTGAATGCATTATGGACCAAGTCCGTTAAGGCTTGAATCCACCAGCTCTCCCCTTGGGAGACTGCTCCAGACTCCTCTGTATCCGGATCTTCGATCCCTGAACCTACTTGGTCCTTGTCCAAGAGGTCGTCCAATTCCCTTGAGGAAAGGACCTCCTCTTCTGAGGGTCCGCGCTCGGGCGACGGAGATCTAATCCGTTTACTGCCCCGCATAGCTGTGGCTATCATTTTTTCCATTCTTTTCTCCATCTCTCTTAAAGAGGTGAGTAATACCTCGTCCCTGACCATCTTAGGGTTGGACTGACCCGCGCCAGCTCCAGCCCCAGATCCCGATGGCCCCAAGGCTCCCTGTGGGGAAAGCAGCGGCATAGCTTTGTCCGAGACCTCAGACTCTCTGGGGGAATCCCCACCTCTTGTACCCTCTGACCCGGATGCCATGGTACAATACCGAGGTACACCTGCTACCTATTGGTATTTGGAACTATAAAAGTTAATTGCCCAAACACCTGTTTGGGGGATAAAAAATGCTTCCTCTCCCCTAGATGACTTTTTTTTTTTTTTCAATCTTTTTTTTTTTTTTTTCGTTTTTGTTTCAAATCCAGGAAAGAAAAAACATTCTGTCCCCCTGAGTAGTATTGCAAAGAAAAACTATGAGATGGAAAAGAAACAGCCTATTTCTAGGCTTAAAAACAGTCTTCTGAAGACTGCAATATCCTTTCTGGCCACTGTGTGTCCTCGGCGCCCCGTGCTGCCGCTCTGGTCTTTCCTCCCCAGTTCCAATATATAGAATGAGCTGTTTGGAACGAAAAAGGAAGGGCCGCCCCTTCCTTAAACCACTGACCCGCCCTTCCCCCCTCAGCTAAACGGCGCGAATTGCGCCTATAACACGTGAACGCGCGCTCTCCCCTCCGATAGGGGGGGGGGGTTGGTTGGGGGGAAGGGAGCCTCTCTGCTCCAGCCTGGAACCACGAGGAGGTCAGCGTTTTGCCTGCTTGCAGGCTCTGAGGAGGAAGACTGATGGAGCATCGCCTGGAGGCTTGCAGGTAAGCACAGCTCTCTGACACACACATACACTTTATATCACACAGGCCCCACTCAATGCTTTTCCAACACTACAAGGGAGGTCACTTCTTATGGGGAATAATACACATAGAGCCATCCTATCATTAAGATATGTGACTAGTTTGCCAGATGCAGCGCATAACTTTAGGCATGTCCCCTGTGACCCCCCAGAAAAAACCTGCTAAGAACCAAGTTCCGCAAGTTTTCCCCTCACTTACCTGCTCCATGCCGCAGGACTTTGCCAAGCAAGAGGCCCAATCTTCCCCCATCTCCGTGGGGATGTCTAGACCTTCAGGCCCTGGGTTCCTATGAAGGATCCACTGTCCTGGGCCCATATAGCACTCTGGCAACAGAAACATTAGGCACCCAAAGGTTTCTAAGTTCTGGGCCCAGGGTCCAGCTCTCTAAAAAGAAAAGCATTATGGGCTATACCCCAAGGGTTTGGGGTCCGGTTACTGACCACTTTAGCGCTGAGGCCTTTGGACAGAACCGGTAGCTCACCTAATCCCAAGGATGCGGAGGCAAGCTAAACCATGACCAACACCTAAGACACTGGCGTAAAAACTGAGGTACTCCTCCTATGGGAGGGGGTTATATAGGGAGGGGCATTTCCTGTTTGAGATTGCCAGTGTCAACACCTGAAGGTACTCCATATAACCCATATAGTAATGAATATGCCGCTCTGTGTCCCGTGATGTACGATAAAGAAAACAATCTACTGATCTGTTCAGAACTAGTTCTTGAGGGAGTCTATTACACATTTTCGCAGGTCTTACTGTGAAGAAACATTTCCGTGGTTAAAGGGATTGTAAAGGTTTCTTTTTTTTTTTTAACAAACATACATGTCATACTTTCCTCCTCTGTGCTAAGGTTTTGCACAGAGTGTCCCCAAGCCTCCTTATCTGGGGTCCCCAAATGGCGCTCCTGGCTCCTCCCTGCATCGAGTGCCCCTTCTGAGACTCGCATTCCAAGGGGACACTCATGCGAGCGCGCTCCCAGATCCTGCTGCTGCGTCCATTGACACAGACAGCAGGACTCGGCCCCGCCCCGTAACACTGGATTTGATTGACGTCAGCGGTAGCAAACGTCTTCCCTCCCGCTGCCCTCCGATGCTTCTACCGGGTCACTCATGCGATCGGCGAGCCCGAGAAGGAATCCACTGGTGCCGGAAGTTGACCATAGAGATATCTGAGAAACAGATGGTCCGTGGTCATCTCTATGACTCTCGGAGGCCCGGGCGTGATGTCATAACATGTAAATACTTCCCTATACTTGACTGGAAAACCAAGGACCTGAATTATTATTATTTTTTTTTTAAAGCATTGCCCATGGAGTATTTTAAGTAAAGAGGAAGTAAACAACGTTTTCCTGTAAAAAAAAAAAAAACCTGCACGAACAAGGCATAATGAGCTAGTATGCATAGAATACTAGCTCATTATTTTACACTTACTCAAAATCGAAGCGCTCCTCGTTCCCCTCCGCCACCATGTCCCCTCGGAGCGTCTTCTCTGTATCGCCGATGTGACTGTCCAGAGCGGCGATGACGTCACTCCCGCATGGGACCAGCATGATCCCCGTGCATGCGCGGGTTTCCGGCATTATCCCATTGATAAAACCGGCATGCACGGTGCGCCTGCGCCGTTGTCTATGGCGCGCATGCGCCTTAGACATTGGTGCAGTGTTTTCTGCACATATCTGCATATCTGCACATGTAGGTTAAGGAGCTATTTCTTGCACCTACAGGTAAGCCTTAATCTAGGCTCACATGTAGGTGCAAGTTGTCTGGTTGGGTTTACAACCACTTTAAAGCGGAGGTTCACCCAAAAAAAATTGTTTTAACATTACATTCAGCCGAGTTGTCCTAATGACAATCGGCTGTTTTTTTTTTTTTTTTATCCCCGTACATACCGTATTTTCACCGCCGCTTCCGGGTATGTCTTCTGCGGGACTGGGCATTCCTAAGTGATTGACAGGCTTCCGACCGTCGCATATTGCACGTCACGAGTTGCCGAAAGAAGCCGAACGTCGGTGCGCAGGCGCCGTATAGAGCCGCACCGACGTTCGGCTTCTTTCGGCAAACTCGTGACGCGCAGTATGCGACGGTCGGAAGCCTGTCAATCAATTAGCAACGCCCAGTCCCGCAGAAGACATACCCGGAAGCGGCGGTGAAAATACGGTATGTACGGGGGAAAAAAACAAAAAACAGCCGATTGTCATTAGGACAACTCGGCTGAATGTAATGTTAAAAATGTATTTTTGGGTGAACCCCCACTTTAAGTTTTTGTTTACTCGGCATAACATTAGCTTTCACATTATACAAAAAAATTGGGCTAACTTCAGAGTTTTTTTTTTCTTAATTCATGAAACAGTCCCCCCCCTCAAAAAAAAAGTGTTGCGCAAATACCATGTGACATAAAAAGTTGCAACGACTGTCATTTTATTCCCTAGGGTCTGATGATCTTTACATGTAGGAGCAAAGTTCCAGAATTGGCCCAGATGGAAAGAGGTTAAGGCAGTTCTGAAGGCAAAAGGGGGTCCAACCCGGTACTAGCAAGGTGTACCTAATAAAGTGGCCGGTGAGTATATATGTAAAATTCTGCAAAAACTGACAGCGCTATACAAGTACATGTAATAATAAACCCAGACAGGTTCTGTAAATACGACTAGCTTCTATGTGCTGCACTTTCAAATAGCTTCCTTCAGTTTGAATTTTTTTTTTAAAGCAAAAAAATAAATAAAAAAATCACATTAAAATGTATTTGAAGGGTAGAAGAGTAGATGCTGCAAATTTAAAACTCAGCATTTGTCCAAGATCAGCTCCCGACTGGAAATGCAGGACTTGCTGTTATATGCCCAGTCAAACATAAGGACGGGCCAGAGAGTGCCCGAGGCGCCAGCCACAAGTGGCCATAAAAGCAGCAGTTCAAACTCTCTTTGCGTGCTTGTGAGAGACAATGGGGACATGATCATAATGTGGATAAAATCAGCTGCGCTGAAGAGACAGAGCCATAACTCAGTGATGCAGAGTGTCGGGGGAAACATCCGCTGCTAAACATTCCATGGAAATGCTTCATCCAAATAAAAGAGAGAGGTTCAAAAGGTTTCATTAAAATGATATATGCTGTGCTCAGCATCTCAATCATACATGCTACAGAAACAATGTGCTCCGTAATCTCTGCAGAGAGCTAGCCTCAGAAAACACCGGCTGGCAAGGCTTACAAACACAGCCGCTTGCCGGGATGCCAGCAGAACTTCTACTGTGATAAAAACTATTTGAAGTGTGATGCCAAGCAGCAAAGGTGGCTGAAAAAAAAACATACTTGAAAGAGTAGAAGTATTGCCAAATTGCGCTCAAGTCACAGATAATGTATTAATTGTATTGCTATTCAGTCTTAACCCCTTGACGCTGACGTAACAACGTAACATGAGAGGTTGTACCGGGGTGAGGTGTGCATCCGCGGGCATCACCCTGGTACTGTTTTTTAGAGTGGGCAGTCGGCTTTCTTGTAATAACAACAGATGCGGCTAATCAGCCGCTCGACTGTTATTACCAGTAATTTTGGTGTCTTAACCAAAACTGTAGGACGCACTTGGCCGAAAACCGAAACTGAAAATTACAGTTTTAAAAAAAAATATTACAGTATCTCACAAAAGTGAGTACACCCCTCACATTTTTGTGACATGAAGAGCAGTAGAGGCAGAGGCTGAAGATCTAGGCCCAGATTCTCGTAGGAGATACGACGGCGTATCTCCAGATACGCCGTCGTATCTCTGAGTCTGAGCCGTCGTATCTATGCGACTGATTCATAGAATCAGTTACGCATAGATTTCCCTAAGATCCGACCGGCGTAAGTCTCTTACACCGTCGTATCTTAGGCTGCATATTTACGCTGGCCGCTAGGTGGCGCTTCCGTTGTTTGCAGCGTCGAATATGCAAATGAGCAAGATACGCAAATTCACGAACGTACGCCCGGCCGACGCAGTACAGATATGCCGTTTACGTTAGGCTTTTCCCGGCGTAAAGTTACCCCTGCTATTTGAGGCGTACCAATGTTACGTAATGACGTCGTTCCTGCGTCGAATTTTGAAAATTTTATGTCGTTTGCGTAAGTCGTTCGGGAATAGGGCTGGGCGTCATTTACGTTCACGTCAAAAGCTTTGTTTTCTAGCGGGTTAATTTGGAGCATGCGCACTGGGATACTTTCACGGACAGCGCATGCGCCGTTCGTAAAAAGCGCCATTTACGTGGGGTCACAGTAAATTAACATAACACACCCTCACATCTACCATATTTGAATTAGGCGGGCTTACGCCGGCCTATTTACGCTACGCCATCGCAACTTTCTTTTGAGAATACGGCACTTGCCTGTAAAAGTTGCGGAGGCGTAACGTAAATAGGATACGTTACGCCCGCACAAAGTTACGCGCATCTACGTGAATCCGGGCCCTAGTTCGCAACCCCCCTGAACAACCTTCTGAACCCAAGTGTCTTAAATGTTTTGGGACCCGATAAGATACAAAAGCCAGAAGACACCCCCCCCCCCCACTTTTACATATAAAAGGGGACCTCTCATTGTAAGCAAGGCTTGTCATCGGTCTGTGGATTTGGGGATTCAGGCCTTACAACACTACTGGGTTCCAAGCTTGAAGTCTGAAGCAATACAAAAGAGCTCTTTTTACTTTCAAGAGAAAGGGCTTTGACAGCCAGAGAGGTTGCCTTCTTTTTCTGGGAAAAATATACTTTTTTTCCCCCCATGATTTCCTTGATAAAGGTGTTTAGAGATTCATCAAAGAGGTGTTACCCTGTAAAAGACATCAAGATGCTTCTTCCACTGAAGTTCCACAGACCAACATTTAAGTGTTTTTCACATATCCAAAATAAGGCCCATTATGGATATTTGGCAGATTGTCTTTCCCTAGCTCATCTAAACAAACGTGCAGGGCCATGTGAGCTCCAGATGTTGGGATGACAGAAGGATAGGCAAGTATAAAACCAGGATCCACAAAAAGGGACACCCCATTATTTTTAGAAAACTGTCTTCAATAGGACTGCTTAGCAAAGGGAAGACCTACTCAGGTTGAGGCCAATCCCAGTACAACACAAGCCGTAAAAGCAAGGGGTAAAGGAAAGGAAAGGTTAGCAGACTAAAGGATTTTTGGGAAGCCCATGCTACTTTTCTTTGGCAAGGTAAGCGCGGGCAGCTCAAAGTCAGGGCGCAGATGCACTACGTCAATAAGGACTTAAATGGTGCACCTAAGCTATGAAGATATGTCAGCATTTTGACCCTCCTCATGTGCAGAGTCCTTTACAACTTGACAAAACATCGGCCCGGATTTAGAGAGCAGTTACGACGGCGTATCTCCGGATACGCCGTCGTAACTCTGAGTTGCGGGGTCGTATCTATGCGACTGATTCATAGAATCAGTTACGCATAGATTTCCCTAAGATCCGACCGGCGAAAGTGTCTTACACCGTCGTATCTTAGGCTTCCGTAGATTTACGCGAGGAATATGCTAATTAGGTAGATACGCCGATCCAGAAACGTACGTCCGCCCGGCGCATTTTTTTACGTTGTTTACCCCTGCTATATGAGGCGTATCTATGGTAACTATGGACATCGTTCCCGCATCGAATTTTGAAAATGTTACGTCGTTTGCGTAAGTCGTTCGCAAATAGGGCTGTACGTAAGTTACGTTCACGTCTAAAGCATTGACGATTTGCGGCGTAATTTTGAGCATGCGCACTGGGATTCTTTCACGAGCATGCGCCGTTCGTAAAAAACTTCAAATACGCGGGGTCACATGTAATTTAAATGAAACACGCCCACATCATCCACATTTGAATTAGCCGGGCTTACGCTGGACCACATACGTTACGCCGCCGTAACTTAGGGCGCAAGTTCTTTCTGAATACGGAACTTGCGCCCTAATTTACGGCGGCGTAACGTATCTGAGATACGTTACGCCCGCCGATAGATACACCAATGTATCTGAATCCGGGCCATCATCTTTATCTTCCACACATTAATGAGAAAAAGCAGCTGCTGCTAGAGGAAGACCAGAGGTAAACTCTGAGAAAGAGGTGGCCCCTGTGGAGTGAGGACACAAAAGCTGAACAATTACGTGTGACACGTTGGAAGAACATTTCTCTACCAACAAACAAGACTGGGTCAACCCAGAAAGGCAGGAGGGGTTAACACCTCCTGCGACTGCCACTGAAGGCAGCAGGGGAGGCCAAAAGACATGTCCCAAGGGATTGCAGATACAGATGATGGAGAAGGCAGGAGAAGTTGAGCCGGGTCTGTGCATATGTCCCAAAATGGCCCACCCAAGTGCTGCAAGTCAGCTGTAGAAAGAGGCTACAGAGGTTCAATGAGGAAAAAAAGAATGGCACCAATTTTAAAACGGTAAGCGATTATTTCCTGCCACCCTTGGCAGAGAGGCAGGGTGATAAAAACAATCCCTATACAGTAATCTTTACCCATCTGGCTGGCATATCTAGGGGTCTTCTGAGACCGAGTTCTGCGAGACCTCGGCCTTAGACCTGTAAAGTACTCTGCAGCTAACTCAACACATTGCACAATGGGCCTAGGTTAGTGTCAAACGCAGGATCCAGTGCCCACGGGGTGACATGACAGGTCAATCCAGTATCTCCTTCCTAGCGGGGTCTGGATATGGTTCCCCAAGGCAAATCAAGAACTGACCAATCTGAAAGCTGCCAACAAAAGCCCCAGTGGCTCTACAGCAAATGAAAAACCTTAATAGAAGAAAAACTGTTGGAAAAAAAAAAGAAAAAGTATTTGCCTCTCTCAGAACAGAGAGAAGATGTCTGTTCTTTTAAGAACACCAGCAAAAAATGAAGGCACACAGAATGGCAGAGGATATTCTGGGCTGTCTTAAGGCTCCATTCACACCTAGGCGTATATACGCCTGAAGCGCGACGCCGCAGCAGCCCCTAATACGCTGGAGGGGTGATTTTACATTGCCCTCTATGGAGATGGTTCACATCTCCACGCCAAATGCCGAAACGCCGTACGCCTGAAGCTCAAAACAAGTCCCGGACCCTTTTTTTCAGGCGGCTTCGGCGTTCGGCATAGGAGATGTGGAACTGGGGGTAAGGCTGCATTCACAATCGCTGCGTTTTGTCGCCGCAAATCGCGGTACAAAACGCCACAATTTGTCGCTGCAATTCGCGGGACAAAACGCCGCGATTGGGTACGCCAAGGTGTGAATGCAGCCTAATAGTTTTGCTTTGCTGGTGTCTAATTCTCCTGAAGGTTGCAGTATAACCCATTGGTTCCAGAAAACGTTATCCCATGTCCAATAATGTTTATACAAAGTATAAACTCCAATGAGAAACAATAGGCAGAAATCCTGGGTTGCATGAATTAGCCTCATTAATGCTATTTAAACACTGATGTACCAAAATAACCGACATTAGATCTCTACAGTATTATCAAGATCTTACAAATTCCAGCAGTCTTGCATGCCTAAATATGCAATAATGAGAACTTACTTTAAATTACACCTTTTGTTTACCAGGTAAACAAACCAATAACAAGCACAAATGTAATCACTCACGGTTGTGGCATGCATAGCACATAAGCAGGGACCTCTACCCACAGCAGCCTCCCATCTCCCCCTTTTAGAATTCCAAGTTTTAACTGCATGATTGATGTGGAAATTAATTAATCTCAAAGTGCATGCTAATTGTTTAATTGCTTGCTTGATCTATATGGATCATTTTCGGGAATTAAAAGTAGCTGATTTACTCTGGCTATTGATTGAATGTGGCACTGAGTTATTTTGCTTGCAACCTGATTTGAAATTCCCTCAATTAATTCCCAAAACCTTTTGCTTCTGAGGCGGCTGGGTGCGTTTGCCCCTTCTGGCTGATCTATACTAACTTGTCATGCTTAAGAGATATTTATTATTAGATCCGGCAAGTAATAATGACACATTAATATTAGCGGGGGCTGTACATTTCTACGGAATGGATTGCTAACGTGGAATTAAAACCGATATATTTGTCAGTATCAATTTTCTCAAATTCTTTGGTGACCTGGGTGGACTAATTATTGGGCATTCCCTTCTCACGCAGTCAGCACTACAGAAGTCATTGTCAACGTTAAAATGTTCCACCATGGGACAGCTTTTACTTTGCCTTTCAGTACCCTGCGTAGTTATGAGCATGCAAAATAATACATTTTTATTGGATTTTCTTCTCTTCTAGGCTTCTTTCACAAAGTGCAGTGATGATTACTTCCCACGTTCAAGAAAGTTGAAACCTCATCTGCTGTGAAATTATGCTGATTAATATGAATTGGTGATCACTCCCTCATACTCATCATAACCAACTTCTATAAGACTACCGTATTTGCCGGCGTATAAGACAACTGGGCGTATAAGACGACCCCCTATTTTTCCATGAAAAATGTTGGTTTTGGGATATACTCGCCGTAAAAGACGACCCCCTTCCTACTAGTCTGTCTGGAAGCTGAGGGGTAGCCAGACAGAAACAGGCATTTTTCAAATCTCACTGTGCCATTCCATTACATGCCCCACTGTGCCATTCCATTACATGCCCCACTGTGCCGTGCCATTACATGCACCACTGTGCCGTGCCATTACATGCCCCACTGTGCCGTGCCATTACATGCCCCACTGTGCCATTTCATGCCCCACTGTGCCATTTCATGCCCCACTGTGCCATTTCATGCCCCCACTGTGCCATTCCATGCCCCCACTGTGCCATTCCATGCCTCCACTGTGCCATTCCATGCCTCCACTGTGCCATTCCATGCCCCCACTGTGCCATTCCATGCCCCCACTGTGCCATTCCATGCCCCCACTGTCCATCACATACCTCCACTGTCCATTACATGCCTCTACTATGCCGGCCAAGACGATCTCCCTACCTTATTTTTTTGCTGCGGACATCCATGTTTTAGGCTGCGGGCATCCATGATTCAAAAGCCGCGCCTCCTCCTCAGACTGTTCCGTGATAGGCGGAACAGTAATTTTCCCAGTGGGGCCTCTGTTCAGTGTTCTGCCTATCACGGACGTCCTCTCGTCCGAGGATGAGAAGGCATCCGTGATAGGCGGAACACTAAACAGAGGCCCTGCTGGGAAAATTAGTGTTCCGCCTATCACAGAACAGTCTGAGGAGGAGGCGCGGCTTTTAAATCATGGATGCCCGCAGCCTGAAACATGGATGTCCGCAGCCTGACAGAGACAGATCCGGCGTACAAGACGACCCCCGACTTTGGATGCATTTTTTTTGCATCCAAAAGGTCGTCGTATACGCCGGCAAATACGGTACTTGGAAACCACTTTTGGGTTGTACAAGGGCAACGATTTGTTTAGCTCTTTTCATCACAACACTGCTCCAGCATGAAAGAATTTTTGACTTATCCATAAAAACACTGGCAAACAGAACTGTAAAGCCGTGTACACACGATCGGTTTGTCTGATGAAAACAGACCGATGGACTGTTTTCATCGGACAAACCGATCGTGTGTGCGCCCCATCGGTTTTTTTTTCCAGTCAGTGAAAAAAAATAGAACATGTTTTAAATTTTTCCTATGGATAAAAAAAACGATAGAAAAATCTGATTGTCTGTGTGGAACGCCATCGGACAAAAATCCACGCATGCTCAGAATCAAGTCGACGCATGCTCGGAAGCATTGAACTTAATTTTTTTCGGCTCGTCGTAGTGTTGTACGTCACCGTGTTTTGGCACGGTCGGATTTTTGACTGATGGTGTGTAGGCAAGACTGATGAAAGTCAGCTTATCTGACGAAAACATCCAACTGATTAGATTCCATCAGATATCCGATCGTGTGTACAGGGCTTTAGAATCCCCATGAAAGTCATCCCACTTTACAGCAATTCCTAGTTTTTTTTAGTAAGCAATAAAGGGTTAACTGAATAAGCAAAAGGTGCTATATCAAATACTGTCAACTAAGAAAAATGTATGTCACAGATCTCTCTGTAAAGAGGATCTGTCATGCCCAATTCCTATTACAAGGGATGTTTGTAATAGGAATAAAAGTGAACACATACGCAGGTCAAGCCCGCATATGCAAATGACGTTCAAACCACACATGTGCGATATTGCTGTGAGCAAGAGCAATAATTCTGGTGCAAGACCTCCTTTGTAACTCTAATCTGGTAACCTGTAAAAAAAAAAAAACGTAAGCGTTGCCTAAGGAGATTTTTAAGTACCAAAGGTTGGTGCCATTCCACCAGTGCACGCAATTTTAAAAGCGTGACGTGTTAGCGTATTTATTTAGTCGCGCAGCATCATCTTTCACATTATACAAAAAACATTGGACTAACTTAAGTGTTTTGTTTTTATTTCATGAAAATAAAAATTTCCCCCAAAAAATCATGTTTGAAAAATTCTTGCACAAATACAAATAAATTGCAACGACCACCATTTTATTCCCTAGAGCAGGAGTAGGCAACCTCGGCACTCCAGTTGTGGTGAAACTACAAATCCCTTCATGCCTCTGCCTCTAAAAGTCATGCCTCTGATTGTCAGGGTCGGGCAATGTCTCATGGGACTTGTAGTTTCACCACAGTTGGAGGGCAGAGGTTGCCTACCCTTGCCCTAGGGCAGGGAAAAGCAATTAGCGGAGCTCCAGCTGTTGCAGAACTACAAATCCCATGAGGCATAGCAAGACTCTGACAGCAACAAGCATGACACCCAAAGGCAGAGGCATGATGGGACTTGTAGTTTTGGAACAGCTGGAGGTCCGCTAATTGCATATCCCTGCCCTAGGGTCTCTACTAAAATATATATATAATGTTTTGGGTTCTGATGATTTTTACATGGAGGAGATGAATGCCAGAATTGACCCAGATGGAAGTGGTTGAATGATTTCAAAGCAGCCATTAATAATAAAATATTTAGTTACTTTAGTTTTGGTTCCCGTCCGTCCGTTGTATACTGCCAGCAGATAAGTCCGATGAGGTCATGAACCTTGGCATTGGCAATCGTAACTACAGTCATAGGTAAATGCTTGTCTTGACTGGTTTGCATTGAGAGATAAACATCAATTTTCTTGGTGGCAGTCGTACCCACATGGCCCTGGAAAAAAAAATTATAATAATGTCACATCAGGTAAGGAAAAGCACTGGATGTATGAGTTTACATGTCTCTGATTTTTGCTTGTGCTATTTAACAGAATTTAAAGCAGGACCCAACTGTATCTGAGCACCAAAAACGAAATGCTAATTAATTAATTTTTAATATTCAACGCAAACTTGTCCATCCTTCTGCGTCTCCATGCTTTATTTTCTTGAGAAATCACGTTAACATTTCAGGATTCCATGAAGTAAATGCTATATGAATCGTCTACCCTTACTCAAGATGGCCCTAACATTTCTAGCTGGGGCCATCTTGAGTAAGGGCAGGCAATTCATGTAGCATTTGCTTCCTGGAATCCATCTGCCTTAGCTCAGGTATGCAGACAGTAGGGTGTGCTTAGCTGGGAAATCCCCTCCTTCCCTACATCAGATAAAAGAAAAAGATGCCCATGCAGACCCCTGGGATGATGTATGATATAATTTTGGACCAAGGCCCGAAACCAGCAAAAAAAAAAAAAAAAAAAAATGCATAAAAGTACCGTAAATATAATACACCTTCCCATCTATTTTCTGTATCTATTTCATCTTAGGATTAAAATAGGTAATGTTAAATGAGAGAGAGTAAAGTTCTGCTTAAAAGGGATTGTAAAGGTTCATTTTTTATTTTCGAAATAGGTTCCTTTAAGCCAGTGCATTGTTGGTTCACTTTCCTTTTCCTTCGATTTCCCTTCTAGATGTTTTTTTTTTCTTTGTGAATTTCTCACTTCCTGTTCCTGTTCCTCCTCAGTAAGCTTGCCCCCATCATCCGAGGAGGGGGGGGGGGGGCGAGCACGCTGACTAACCCCCAGCCAACGGCTTGGATGATGGTGGATAGCTTACTGAGGAGTAAGGATGAGCTCCAGCGTGTTTTTGCAAACCCCACGTGCAGAGCCTGCCAGGAAGTCGGCACTGCGCTGTGCTAATCACAGGCAGTGAGACATTGTCTCGATGCACGGCTGTAGAGATGGGAAAATGTCTCACTGCCTGTGATAAGTGCAGCACCGACTTTCTGGCCGGCTCTACACTCGGGCTTTGCAAACACGCCGGAGCTCATCCTTACTGAGGAGAAACAGGAAGTTTGAAATTCAGACAAAGAAAAAAACATTTATGGGTAGATTCAGGTAGGGGCGCGCAAAACTAGGTCGGCGTAGCCTAGCGTGTTTACACTACGCGACCTTAAGTAAGAGAGGCAAGTACATGATTCACAAAGTACTTGCCTCCTTACTTAGGGCGGCGTAGTGTAAATGCGGCGGGCGTAAGGGGGCCTAATTCAAATGGGTTGGGGGGGGGGCGTGTTTAATGGGAATGAGGCTTGACCTCACGTTTTTGAAGTTTTTTTGTCACAGCGCATGCGCCGGGCGACTACATTTCCCAGTGTGCATTGCGGTTACGTACGCTGCACGGGCCTATTGATTTCGACGTGGACGTAAACTATGTAAATCCCGATTCGCGGACGACTTACGCAAACGACGTTAAAATTTTGAATCTCACGGCGGGAACGGCGGCCATACTTTAACATTGTTATTCCACCTAATAGGTGGAATAACTTTAGGCCTCCTAAGGCCTTACGGAAACGGCGTAAATCGTACAAACTCATTTACATAATCTACGCCGACCGCAATGGAAGCGCCACCTAGCGGCCATCCGAAAAATTGCAATCTAAGATAGGACGGCGCAAGCCGTCCTATCTTACATATGTTTAAGCGTATCTCTGTTTGAGCATACGCTTAAACATACGTCGGCGTAGATTCTGAGTTAGGCCGGCTTATCTACTGATAAGTCGGCCTAACTCTTACTGAATCTACCTATGTGAAGGGAAATCGAAGGAAAAGGTAAGTGAACCAACAATGCACAAGCCTAAAGGAAAATATTTAGAAAATAAAAAATGAACCTTTACAGCCCCTTTAATACCAATATAATTTTGCCAGATAATTTTAGAAAGTCATTTACTAACTGGCGACCATTGAGGCTGACTGATATATATAATATGCACAAATTAGATTCAACTACAGAGTCTGTGCTCTTAGTTTTGAGTCCCAAACTATTGCAGGAACCAATCACTCTTTGATTTCATCTAGCTGGGTAAATAAGAATTTTCAAAAAGATTTTGTGTGCCGACACCTGGTGGAAGCAAATGGAAATGCAGAGCAAAAACGGGCTGCAAGGCCAACGCCTCATAAAAATGATTCTCTGATTATATTTGCCTAGGCAGGGAGAACACATAATTCCAATACAGACAGTGTCCCTGGGGAGACCTAAAACCAGGAACCCAGTGATGTAAGGCTAGAGTGACAAGCCACCTTGCTGCGAAGTATAAAGTACGGCACCCTGAGGAGAACACTATAAAATCAGCAAAAAATAACTACACTGTACATAGGCAGAGCAAGGACTGTGTTAAAATCCAAATCACTACCTATTTGGGAACTCTGCCCCGCTCTATATTGCTCCTGTTTAGTTGTGGCGGCTTTATTTGCTCATACAAGTATCGGCATCCAATGCAACCCACTTTGTGGCTTGTACTCAACGCCTTTGTTCCGTGCGGTTATTTACGCCCCGAGA
Organism: Rana temporaria; assembly: GCF_905171775.1. Taxonomy (NCBI): domain Eukaryota; kingdom Metazoa; phylum Chordata; class Amphibia; order Anura; family Ranidae; genus Rana; species Rana temporaria. Next base: position 26,469,751 of record NC_053497.1, on the reverse strand, counting down.
TGATATCACGCTGTGAAATAAAGTGCAAGTCGCTTTTTTTTTCCCTCGTCTCTTTTACAGGCTTGTAAATAAACTTGCATCGGGAGTAAGCGGGTTCATTAGGGATCTGGACATTAAACCAAAGGAAAACAGCCACATAAAAATTGATTTGTTGCTTATCTACATGGCCAAACAAGGCTGAGTTTATTTTTTTTAACTCTTTCTGAGAACCAGTACTGGCAAAACGACAAAGGCAGTGACATGCAACTTACCCAAAATAACGCTGGAATATTAGTATATTGAAAATTAACCATTTAAGAATCATTCATGTGAACATTTATAGTAAAACCTTAGACTGCGAGCATAATTCATTCCGGAAGCATGCTTGTAATCCAAAGCACTTGTATATCAAAGCAAATTTTCCCATAAGAAATAATGGAAACTCAGATGATTCGTTCCACAACCCTTTATTTTATATCTTTCAGTTTATAGTCCATATAAAAAGATTATAGCAATATGATAGGTTGCGTAACCATAAAATGTCCATCCACAAATGGAAGCCTCCCCAAGGGGATAAGAAGCAAAATCCAGCAGGAGCTACAGAGTATAAAAGAGAAGAGAGGCGACTCTAAAGGCGGCCATACACGGTTCGAATTTCGAAAGAATTTTCTTTCGAAAATCGTATCAAAGAATTTTCGTACGAATTTCGCACCGTTAGTGGGCTGCAGCAACAGCCGATTTTCGTGCGGCAAACAAATTTGAGGAATCCGACATGTTGGAAATTTTTTGAAAAACAAACGATTTTCTGATCAATGATGGGAGAATCTTGCGAGAAATGTAATAGAAAAAAAATGCGCATGTACAAGAAAAGAATATTCCTGGAGAGAAAAGAATATTCCTGGCAACATGAAGGTTTGGTCGGCCGAATTTCGAAAGTCAATGGCGGCATCATCGGATCACAAAAAAAAACGAACTTTCTGATTTTGAAAATAAAATTTGTTCGAAATTTGACCGTGTATGGCCTGCTTAAGTGTAGCAATATGGTTACATTTAATGAAGGTACAACATTTAGCAGCTCACATGGTTGATGATTAAAACAGGTACATCTAAGTATGCAGGCATCCGGGGTAAAGCGATCCACATAGACCATCCGCCTCACTGCTGGATCTTGCCACTGTCAAGTCATGACCGGGAAGACTACCCTGAAAGCAAGACTTGAAGAGCTCATGGCATGACATCGATTGCAGTGTGGAGAATGGTCTGTGGACAAGCTTTACCCCCCGGATGCCTGCATACTTAGATGTGTCTGTTTTATACTCAGTTGTGACGCGACGCTACTTGTATATCAAAACATTGCTTGTGTATCGGTTTTTAAAAACAGGAAAGTCCTTTCTTGTATAAGAGAGGTATGGACTCCAGAGAGAGAGAGATCATGTTGCCCCCCTGTACAAATCAATAGTAAGACTTCATCTGGAATACACAGTTGAGTTTTGGTCACCAGTTCTCAAAAAGGATATCGGGGAACTGGAGAAAGTGCAGAGAAGGGCAACCAAACTGATAAGAGGCATGGAGGAGGAGCTCAGCTATGAGGAAAGATTAGAGGAACTGAATTTATTCACTCTTGAGAAGAGATTAAGGGGGGGCTATGATCAACATGTACAAATACATAAGTGGTCCATACAGTGAACTTGTTATTCACTTTAAGGGGGCGCTCTTTACGTCTAGAGGAAAAGAGATTTCATCTCCAAATATGGAAAGTTTTCTTTACAGTAAGAGCTGTGAAAATGTGGAACAGACTCCCTCCAGAGGTGGTTCTGGGCAGTTCAGTAGATTGCTTTAAGAAAGGCCTGGATACTTTCCTAAATGTACATAATATAATATAATAATGGGTACTGACATTTATAGGTAAAGTTGATCCATGGAAAAACCGATTACCTCTCGGGGGATCAGGAAGGAATTTTTTCCCCTGCTGTAGCAAATTGGATCATGCTCCGCTGGGGTTTTTTGCCTTCCTCTGGATCAACTGTGGGTGAAGGATTGTGTATATGGGATTGTATTTTTTTAATGGTTGAACTAGATGGGACTTGTGTCTTTTTTCAACCTATGTAACTATTCATTAGGTTAGTACCAATACTCTTCCCTCATCCATTTGGTATTCCAAAGTGGCAACTTCTTTCTCTATCTGTACTTTATATCTCTCCACTTCTAATCCTCCTTCCCTCCTCATCCCCCAGGCTTCACCATCCAATGCTGGAGATCTGTCTCAGACCTGAAGTCATTCGAGTGATTAGATTGCATAGTAAATGTCAAAGGCCACCACAACCAGGTCCTAAATATGACATCACCTTCATAAAGAAAGCATTAGGTGGGCTCATTTCAAGAACAGATTTTCACGCAATCAGTAAACCTTCTTGGAAAAGACAACGGATCGGTAAGGATCGGTTTCGCAGTCCTAATACAGCTAAAATGAAATAAATCTTTATAGCACATATACCTCACATTCAGAAAGAAGGAAATAACTCTCTGGGCAGGCATATCTCTCTCATTCACATGTTATTTTCAGTCGACGCCCCCATATTTAGTAGCCTGCTCCCAGGTACAATTTCACGTATTGGTAAGATTTGAAGATTGAATACGGATTGTTCGCTATGTGCTGGGCAGATTAAGAAAGCCATCTGCAACTTTGTACAAGATCATAAGGGTAATGAAATAGGAGGCACTAAAATGTGTTTTATGGGGAATATTCATAGCACATGGAGCCAGACTAAAGAAAAAGAGAATGTCTCAAATAGCTAATCTGTTTCATCACATAACTAAACGAGACATAGCCCATAAAAAAGCATTACTCCATAAATCATACTTTGACTGTGGAGACAAATGTGGCCACCTTTTGTCCCCAGCCTTATACCATCACTTCCAAAAAAAAAAAAAAACTCCTAAAAAGGGACTAGTCCAAAATTTTCAGACACATACGAGGAGTTGTATGCTTCCTTTTACAGTCCAAAGATCTTAGAGAAGAGGAAATGGACAATAATATCAGAAAGCTATATCAGAGACTCAGGTCACCCCTTTATAAAACCATAGCCAACCTTGATACTACGTTTAAAGTGATTGTAAATGATCACCTTGTAAAACAATCACTTGCCCTCCAGGGGATTTTACCCCCTCCATGACCAGACAATTTTTTGCTATTCAGCACTGCGCTACTTTAAAGGGGTTGTGAAGGTTTGTTTTTTTATTTTCTAAATAGGTTCCTTTAACCACTTAAGACCCGGACCAAAATGCAGGTAAAAGACCAGGACCCTTTTTGCGATTCGGCACTGCGTCGCTTTAACTGACAATTGTGCGGTCGTGCAACATGGCTCCCAAACAAAATTGGCGTCCTTTTTTTCCCACAAATAGAGCTTTCTTTTGGTGGTATTTGATCACCCCTGCGGTTTTTATTTTTTGCGCTATAAACAAAAATAGAGCGACAATTTTGAAAAAAAATTCAATATTTTTTACTTTTTGCTATAATAAATATCCCCAAAAACATATATAAAAATGTTTTCTTTCCTCAGTTTAGGCCGATACGTATTCTTCCACCTATTTTTGGTAAAAAAAAATCTCAATAAGCGTTTATCGATTGGTTTGGAGGACATCAATAGACATCCTTCCCTTTGCACGCACTATGATCACCGAGTCACTGATACTCGGGTAATAACAGATCCGTGTAAGGGGCCGGTCACATGACGTAAACAAGGGATCGGTGATAGCGTGAGGAGAAAAAAAAGCTGATCACTGGCTTGTGTACAAGGGACATCGGTCCCGAAGAGGAAGAGGCAATTCTGCTCCATCTGTGCCCGCCTGACAGTGCCTCCTGCCACCTGTGCCGCCTGCCAGTGCCCACAGTGCCACCTATCAATGCCCACCAGTGGTGCCATTAAGTGCCTTATCAGTGGCACCTAGTAATGCTTCCTATCAGTGTAACCTACCAGTGCCGATCAGTGCCCAATATTGCCACCCATCAGTGCCAATCACTGCCACTCATCAGTGCCCATCAATACCACCTATTAGTGCCACTTCTCAGTGCCCATCAGTGCCACCTATCAATGCCCTTCAGTGCTACCTCTCAGTGCCCACCAGTACAGCCCATCAGAGCCCATGAGTGCAGCCCATCAGTGCCTAACAGTGAAGCCCATAAGTGCAGCCTCATCAGCGTACATCAATGGAGGAAAAAAATTACCTGTTTGCAAAATGTTATAACAAAATATAAAAATATATATATATACCCCCCTCCTGCCCAGACCAATTTTCAGTGCTGTCGCACTTTGAATGACAATTGCGCAGTCATACAACACTGTACCCAATTTTTTCCCACATATAGAGCTTTTTTTTTGTGGTATTTGATCACCTCTGTGGTTTTTATTTTTTGTTAAAAAAAATTAAAAGACAGATTTAAAAAATATATATATATATATATATATACCGTATTTATCACGGTATAACGCGCTCCCGCGTATACCGCGCACCCCTAAAGTGGCCCCCAATCCTGTGGAAAAAAAGTTTTTGTTTTTTTTGTACTTACAGTTTTGGTGTCTTGCGCGGCGTCCATCGGCGGCCTCGTCGGGTCCGGCGTCCTTCTGCGGCTTCGGGTGTCCTCTTCCGTCTTCCGGCGTCCCTCTTCGGCGGGTCGGGTGTCCTCTTCGGCGGGTCGGGTGTCCTCTTCGGCGGGTCGGGTGTCCTCTTCGGTGGGTCGGGTGTCCTCCTCGGGGGGTCCGGCGTCCTTCCCGCTCGTTTCCCGCCACGAGTTTGAATACTGCGCCGGCATATACCGAGCGCAGTACACTCGTGAATCCTCGGGCAGGCTCGGCAACTGTCGCGCTGACGTCCTGTACGCTCAGGACGTCAGTGCGAGAGGCGCCGAGACTGCCCGAAGATTCACGAGTGTACTGCGCTCGGTATATGCCGGCGCAGTATTCAAACTCGTGGCGGGGAAAGCGGGTATCGGCGTATATCGCGCACCCACGATTTTGCCCTGATTTTCAGGGCAAAATAGTGCGCGGTATACGCCGATAAATACGGTATATATATATATATATATATATATTTATTTATTTATTTTTCATCTGTCATTTAATTTTTTTTAACAAAAAATAAAAACCACAGAGGTGATCAAATTGTCATTCAAAGTGCGACAGCGCTGAATATTGGTCTGGGCAGGAGGGGGGTTTAAGTGCCCAGTAAGCAAGTGGTTAAAAGGAACCTATTTAGAAAATAAAAACAAACCTTTACAACCCCTTTAATTCTTCTTTCCTGTGTTTTTTTCACCAAAAAAGGGAAAAGAAAGAAATAATATTACTGGTTCGGAAATGTGTCTAGTTAAAAAGTCGTGTTTCAAAATTTGCAAAAGCCATTGCTTAGAGTAACCTGCATATTAGTGGGTGATGTGAAGAATGGGGGCATAGATCTGTTCAGCACCCCCCTCCTCTACAAATCCTGTGTGTGTACGTGTGGCAGGATTTAATGAAAGTCTACTGGGGAATGTGTTCCTCTTCTCCATTACTGGCTGATGGGGCTTGTGGAAAGGTTACGGTGTAGTCATTAACATGCTCCTAAATTATACAGCAAATTTGAAGCACTCTTGAAATGACCTCCAAGACAATTTAATTCTAGACTTGCTGGGAAAGTGCTCTCTTAATGCGGCTTCAAAGTGCTGATGTCCATGCAAAACGGAGAAGCACTTTCAGGTTACAAAGAGATATATACACAAAAATGTATGGAACCCAAGTATAAATATGTACAATAAAAGATGGAAATCAAAGCCAAGGGGCCTTTTTAAGACTATTCTGCCTTTATGGTCATGGGCCATTACTTCCGGTCCGTCCGCTCACACCAAAGAGTGGAGAGCGTACAATGGACCATGAACTAGACGCTTAGATTCTCCCAGTTAATGGAGGCACACGAGGTCTGTCTAGGTTACGAGAAGGATTCAGCAAAAATCTTATCCGACGCAGAAGATTTCCAGGCAAATCAAATAATTTGTTATCAATTAGAATTCTGCACTGTAAAGTGGGGTGGGGACTCCGCATCGCTCAGTACTACGGCTATTATTTAATTATGAGGCCAGATGGTTTAAGGCTTCGCTAGGCAGAATGTGCCGTTAGAAATGCTTTATCTTCATTGCAATCATCACTATAACATCAGCTCCAGGGCTGAACTAACGCTCATGTTTTATTCCAGCCGTTTGTAGTGTAGACGTTAATTATGTAACAAAAGAGAGGGTAAACGGGCCTGCACCACCTTACATTACACCACTCTCTCATCATCCTTTTCAGAAATTCAACCACACTGGAAAAACAAAGCGTTTGGCAGATCTGAATTTTTACTACTATAACTATTCAAAATACACCATAATTCAGACACTTTAAAGCGGAGGTTCACCCTAAAAACTATTTTCTAACATTACATTGTGCTCACTCTCGACATTGACATTTTTTTTTTTTTGCCGTACATACCGTTGTATCGCTATTTTCTCTGCCGGCTTCCGGGTAGTGGCTCCCAAGGGAGTGGGCATTCCTATGCACAGGCTAAGTGATTGATGTGATGACAAAAGCTTCCCCCCCGGCGCATAAGGCGCGTCACAAGTCGCTGAAAGAAGCCGAACTGCGAGTCGGCGCTATACGGCGCCTGCGCACTGACGTTCGGCTTCTTTTGGCAACTCGTGACGCGCCTTATGCGCCGGGGGGAAGCTTTTGTCATCACGTCAATCACTTAGCCTGTGCATAGGAATGCCCACTCCCGTGGGAGCCACTTCCCTGGAAGCCGGCAGAGAAAATAGCGTTACAACGGTATGTACGGCAAACAAAAAAAAAAACATCAGCGTACTCTCAATGTAATGTTAGAATTTTTTTTTAGGGTGAACCTCCGCTTTTAAGTGGATGTAAACGCACTCTCATCTTTTCTAAACTACTGCCATGGTGCTGATCTATAAGGATATAGATGCCTCCTGTATGTATCCTTACCTGTCAAATGTCTCCCCTCTGTCTGTTATAAGAACTGAAAAACTGCAGATTCTGTGTGTGGATCTGTTGTCTGGAGCTCGGTGGGTGGAGTCGTGACGTCAGTAGACTCCACACCCTCCTCTACACTCCCCTTGTCAACATGCATTTTCTCCTGTGTATTCCTTACACTAAATTCTGCTATGATCACTAACATCCAGTCAAAATCCAGAAAAGTAACCACATGACTTCAGAAAAGGAGTGGGGGTGGCAATCAGTGGTCAAGTCCTGGGGAAAAAAAAGTGTGGGAATTCCCACCCAAGATCCACTCCCCCACCGAAAAAAAAAATGATACGCTCATATGCATAAACACTAAACCGCATGTTTTTGTTTTTTTTCGATCCACTGTACCTTAGTAATCCTTTATGTTACTGGCCGCTTCCTGTATATGGATTCATCGGGTAGTGTGCGGGTATTCCGTCACTTCCTCGATGACGCAATGTCTCCTGGGAGCTTTTGTCATTGTTCCCAGGAGACATTGCGGAGGTCTGCCGCGAGTTATCGTGGGATTTAGAAAGAACTTTAAAGCGGAGGTTACATTCAGCCGAGTTGTCATAATGACAATCGGCTGTTTTTTTTTTTTATTATATCCCTGTACATACCGTATTTTCACCGCCGCTTCCGGGTATGTCTTCTGCGGGACTGGGCGTTCCTAATTGATTGACAGGCTTCCGACCGTCGCATTCTGCGTGTCACGAGTTGCCGAAAGAAGCCAAACGTCGGTGCGCAGGCGCCGTATAGAGCCGCACCGACGTTTGGCTTCTTTCGGCAACTCGTGACAGGCTATATGCGACGGTCGGAAGCCTATCAATCAATTAGGAACGCCCAGTCCCGCAGAAGACATACCCGGAAGCGGTGGTGAAAATACGGTATGTACGAGGATAAAAAAAAAAAAACAGCCGATTGTCATTAGGACAACTCAGCTGAATGTAATGTTAACATTTTTTGGGGGGTGAACCCCCGCTTTAAGCATCCATCTACAGGGAGCGGCCAGTAACATAAAGGATTACTAAGGTTTGCCTGCCCCTGACAGTGACTCGAGCTGGGCATCGCCGCTTAGTGAAGGATTGGCTCGGGCGGCTCGGCTGCTCTCTGCTGCTCTAGTCCTGCAAAGGAAACTGCGTTCCTGGTGTGACAAAAGTGCAGGGACTCCGTTCCCACGCGTTCCCGCAGGACTTGAGCCCTGGTGGGAATTAAAAAATAATGTCTGTCTCCAGGCTAGTGCATGAGATATGTAAATAACCTGTCACTCACAGCAAGGGGGCGGAACGGACTAAGGTTTTTCTCTGTAAGTTTTATTTCACTGAACAATAAAAGAGGATTGCTCAGAGCTTGATTAACTCTATGTGGCAAGACTGGGCACAGATGATAGGAAATATTATACTGTACATTGTGACATCAGAAAAAAAAAAATATTTGGGTTTACATCCACTTTAATGGATGCACAAAACAACAAAATAAATGTAACTTTTTAAACATAGGCCCAGATTCAGAGAGATCGGCGTATCTTTAGAGCGGCGTAGCGCATCTGAAATGCGCTACGCCGACGTAACATAGAGAGGCTCGTACTGTATTCACAAAGCACTTTCTCCCTTTCTTGCGCCGGCGTAACGTAAAATGGCCGGCGTAAGCCCGCCTAATTCAAAGTAGCAAGGCAGTGGGCGTGTTGTATTAAAATTAACCGTGACCCCATGTAATTGCATGGCCGAACGAACAGCGCATGCGCGCGCATGCTCAGAATCACGTTGCATATACTCCCTAAGATACGTCGGCTCAATGCTTTCAACGTGAACGTAACCTACGCCCAGCCCCCTTTTACGTACGACTTACGCAAACAACGTAAAATTCGACGCTGTTCCCGCACCCATACCTTAACATGACTTACCACTGCTTTATGAAGGGTAAACTTACAACGGACTTACGCCTTACGTAAACGGCGTAGCTTACTGCGACGGGCGCAAGTACGTACGTGAATCGGCGTATCTAGGTAATTTACATATTCGACACGTAAATCAACGGAAAAGCCCCTAGCGGCCAGCGTAAATATGCACCCAAGATACAATGGTGTATGGAGACTTACATCGGTCGGATCAAGCTGAAATTCAGGCGTATCTGTTTTCAAGAATACGGCACAGAGATACGACGGCGCATCCTAGAACTTACGCGACGTATCAACAGATACGTCGGCGTAAGTTCTCTCTGAATCTGGCCCACTGTTTTCACAACAAGTTATAACACAGAGGAGCAAAAGAGGTTTAACTTCGATATACGAAAAGGCTTTTTCACAGTTATGCCGCGTACACACGATCGGAATTTCGGATGGAATTTTCTGTCAGAATTCCGATGAAGCTGACTTTCATCAGTCTTGCATACACACTGTCAGACTAAATTCCGACCGTCCAAAACACGGTGACGTGAAACACTACGACGAGCCGAGAAAAATGAATTTCAATGCTTCCGAGCATGCGTCGACTTGATCCTGAGCATGCGTGGGTTTTTTCTCCGTCGGAGTAGCACACAGACGATAGGAATTTCCTATCGTTTTTTTTTTTCATCGGAAAAATAAATAAAACATGTTCTATTTCTAAACACAGACGCAAAAAAAGTCCGATGGGGCCCACACACAATCGGAATTTCCGATGAAAAAGGTCCATCAGATTTTTTTTTCATCAAAAATTCCGATCGCGTGTACGCGCCATAAGAGCTGTGAAGATGCAGAATAGACTCCCTGAAGAAATAGTTCTGGCCGGCTCAGTAGATTGTTTTAAAAAAAAAAAAAAAGAGCTGGACACATTCCTAAATGCACAAAATATAACTGGATAATAACATTTATAGGTAATACCACCAGGGGTTATTGATCCAGGAAACATCATATTAGCTCCTGGGGAATCAGGTAGCAATCCCTGATTCAACAGCCCAATGCAAACCTCAAAAGAGGATCGGCTAAATAGGGCCAAAGAGGAGACAAACACTTCCAACTGTCAGAAGTGCAGAGAAAGGAGAGCGAGGTGCCAGGCAAATCCTTAACCACTTCAGCCCCGCACCATTTGGCTGGCTAAACACCAGACCACTTTTTGCGATTTGGCACTGTGTCGCTTTAACTGACAATTGCGGAGTCGTGCGACGTGGCTCCCCAACAAGATTGACGACCATTTTTTCCCACAAATAGAGCTTTCTTTTGGTGGTATTTGATCACCACTGCGGGTTTTTATTTTTTGCGCTATAAACAAAAATAGAGCGACACTTTTGAAAAAAATTCAATATTTATTAATTTTTGCTATAATAAATATATATAAAAAAATAAATTTCCTTAGTTTAGGCCGATACGTATTCTTTTGCATATTTTTGGTAAAAAAAAAAAATTGCAATAAGTGTTTATTGATTGGTTTGCGCAAAAGTTATAGGGCCAGATTCACAGAAAAAGTACGCCGGAGTATCTGCTGAAACTCCGGCGTACTTTCAAATTTGCCGCGTCGTATCTTTATTTTGAATTCACAAACCAAGATACAACGGCATTTGGCTAAGACCCGACAGGTATACGTCCTCGTACGCCTTCGGATCTTAGGATGCAATACTTCGGCGCCCGCTGGGTGGAGTTCGCGTAGTCTTCCGCGTCGGGTATGCAAATTAGCTGTTTACGGCGATCCACAAAGGTACGCGCGTTCGTCGCATTCTCTTACGTCGTCGCTAGTCGGCTTTTCCCATCGCAAAGTTACGGCTGCTATTTAGGTGGTGTAAAATTAGACAGCCCATGTTAAAGTATGGCCGTCGTTCCCGCGTCGAATTTCAAATTTTTTTTTTTTTGCGTAAGTCGTCCGGGAATACGAAAGGACGTAACGCACGTCGCCATTACGTCGGGGCGACGTCATTCCGCGCCAAGCACGGTGGGAAATTTCAAAACGGAGCATGCGCAGTACGTTCGGTGCGGGAACGCGCCTAATTTAAATGATACACGCCCCATTTGAATTAGGCGGGCTTGCGCCAGACGGCTTTACGCTACGCCGCCGCAAGTTTACAGGCAAGTGCTTTGTGAATCAAGCACTTACGCTGAAAACTTGCGGCGGTGTAACGTAAACGGGATACGTTACGCCGCCGTAAAAGTACATGAATCTGGAACATAGCGTCTACAAAATAGGGGGTCGTTTTATGGCATTTTTATTAATATTTTTTTTTTACTAGTAATGGCAGCAATCACCGATTTTTCATTCGTGACTGCGACATTATGGCGGACACTTCGGACACTTTTGACACCATTTTGGGACCATTGTCATTTTTACAGTGATCAGTGCTATAAAAATGTGCGGATTACTGTAAAAATTACACTGGCGATGAAGGGGTTAACCTGTAGGGGCGCTGAAGGGGTTAAGTGTGTCCTAGGGAGTGATTCCAACTGTTAGGGGGCGTGGCAAGAGTGGCACGTCACTGATCGCTGTTTCCGATGACAGGGAACAGACGATCAGTGACATGTCACTATGAAGAACGGGGAGATGTGTTTACACTGACATCTTCTCGTTCTTCAGCTCTTTGACCCGATCGCGGGACATCGAGTCCGCGGTTCCCGTGGGCACGGTCACGGAGCTCGCAACAGGGGTGCAGGCACCCCGCCTGCGGCACGCGCGCAACGACACAGCGGCAAATTAAAGGGGGCGTATACATACACGCCCATTTGCGCAGCCGTGCCATTCTTTTGACGTAAAAACTTGTGCGGCGGTCGGCAAGTGGCTAAGCAGCACAGGATTATGTGAACAATGTAGGGTGCAAAAGCGGGTAGGTCCTTCCACACTCAGCTTCACAGGATGTCCCGGCAGCTCTCCTGTGAAGCTGCATGTGGAAGCACCTACCCGCAAATGTGGATGTCTCGGTGGCTCTCCTGTGAAGCTGCATGTGGAAGCACCTACCCGCAAATGTGGATGTCTCGGTGGCTCTCCTGTGAAGCTGCATGTGGAAGCACCTACCCGCAAATGTGGATGTCTCGGTGGCTCTCCTGTGACGCTGCATGTTGAAGCACCTACCGGCTTTAGCACTCTGCCTCTCTCGCCTTTCTCTCCCCATAGTGATAATCTCCCCCAGCCCGTGCCTGATGCAGCCTTGCTCCCTCTGCAGCATTTATTCAAAGACTTTACCTACAGACTTCAATCTATAGGGGCTCATCCCCGAGAATTTTTCTTTTCATTCCTGTCTTTAGGATTTTGATCCATTTTCTTACATTTAATTTGTATTCTTTATATTTCCTTGCAAACATTGTTTTTATTTTTTATTATTGTGCCCTCCCATGTACCAGCATGCAGATGCATGCTTTCTTATGTATTCCTAATCATGGTTTCATGGATGGTTTAGCGCTGAACATTATACCAATCATTGTCTATGAGTTTTTTTCCCCAACTGTCAGAAGTGCTTGTTATACTACGAAGCCGTTTGAAATACATTTCTGTGCAATAGGCCTAATCTATTTTCTTTTACTCAAGAGGTGAGTATTTCCCTCCAAGTGCACTTCAACTCGGCAGCTCGGCTGTAAGGTAGACTGCAATGGATTCCAGGGTAATCCAGGACAGGGCAAGTATCTTTTTTATTTTTTATTTAATCAAGGAAAAAAAGAAACCGAACTGTTTTATACTTTTTTTTTAAAAAAACAATTACAAAAAAAAAGCAAACATGATAAACATAAATAATATACTACTTAAAGGTTATGTTTAACTTTTAAAAAAAATTAATGCAACTTATTTTTGCTGGTAACATTTTTTTTGAGAATTTTGGGCCAGATTCACAGAAGAGATACGCCGGAGTATCTTCTGATACTCCGGCGTATTTTCAAATTTGCCGCGTCGTATCTTAATGTGTGATTCACAAACAAGATACGACGGCATTTGGCTAAGATCCGACAGGCTTACGGCTTCGTACGCCTTCGGATCTTAGATCTTAGGCTGCAATACTTCGGCCGCCGCTGGGTGGAGTTTGCGTCGTTTTCCAGCTTCGGGTATGCAAATGAGCTTTTACGCCGATCCACGAAGGTTTTCGCGTTCGTTACGTCGTCGCTAGTCATTTTTTCCCGTCGCAAAGTTAAGCCTGCTTTTACATGGCTTAACTTTAGACGAGCCATGTTAAAGTATGGCCGTCGTTCCCGTGTCGAATAAAAAAAAAAAAAATGTTTGCATAAGACGTCCGGGAATACGAAAGTATGTTACGCACGTCGCCGTTCAAAAAAATGACGTCACTTCACACAAAGCACGGCGGGAATTTCAAAACGGAGCATGCGCAGTACGTCCGGCGCGGGAGCGCGCCTAATTTAAATGGTACACGCCCCATTTGAATTAGGCGGGCTTGCGCCGGACGCCTTTACGTTACACCGCCGTAAGTTTACAGGCAAGTGCTTTGTGAGTCAAGCACTTACGCTGAAAACTTGCGGCGATGTAACATAAACGGGATACGTTACGGCGCGGCGCAGGTACCTGAATCTGGCCCTTTGAGCCTATGGAGCATTGTACCAGCAGATCAGCAGATTGCAGGTGTAATGTCAGGCTCCTGAAGAATCTCAATATCTGCAGGCTCCTGCTGAATCTCAGACTGTTTGCCCATATGCAAGTGACGATCAATAAACTTGAAGTGTGTTCACCAGCGCCCTTTGCAGTTCATTGAGAACTACAGGCCATCTGCCTTTATAGTAAAAAGGGGTTGTAATTCACAGATAAATGAATGACGTGGCCGTGTGGGCAGAGCCCTGCATTACTGTGCTTTTTTTTAATTGTGACAGCTGGTGTGGGGAGAAGATCCTCCGCCTGCTGTCACAGCAAGCGATCGGAAGGGCACAGTCAGATGTTCTTTGGTAACATGTTACGCGTTACCCCCTAAATATGGGTGTAACATGTTATCAAAGGTGAACTTGTCTTTTAACCCTTTCGCTGCCAGGCCATGTGCTCCATTTTGTACACTCAGGTGGCCAGACCATTTTTGCAATTTTTCCTTTGCTTTATTTTATTTTTCACTTTCAGCTTTCAAAGTTTGTAAAAGATCCCCCAAACCATATATTTTCTGAAAGCACATGACCAGTAGAATAAAAAGAAGGTGCTATTAATTTCTAAGGGCCCACAATATTTGCACAAATGTTTATTAAAACAAAATATTTTTGCTAAAAATCCACTAAATCATGATTAGCAGATAAATACACAGCAGATTTTTTTCAAAATCTCTTACTAAATATAAAATCTTAACCTGTATGGAGTTAATAAATAACAAATATGCAACAAAAAAAGGGGTGACTAAAGCGCTAGCCAATACTAACAAAGTGGGGGTGAAAAATTACAAACAAACTAAATGTAAATTAATGCAGCTCAAATCTGAATTGTACTAACAACAAATAAAGAAAATGAATAAAGGAAATGATGAGCGCAAACTTTCTAAACATAAGTTCTAATCCCTGTGTCTGCTTTTGCCTATGAAGGGGCCACAACTCGCAGGTGGGAGGAGCCTATCTCTCTGTAAGCCGTCCTGGAAGATTCCTGGAAAAAGTAGTTATCAGTATATGGATACGGCGCGGCCATCTTTGTGAAGCCTAGGAACCTGTACTCAGTGGCAAGGACACGTCTCTGGAGAGAGTGCTTGGACATCGCAGACCATCCATTGGGAGAGGAGATCGAACTGCAGGCTTTCCATTTGAGGATTTCTAAGGCTGATTACCCTTTATGGGGGAGGTAAGCGCATTGTGAGCCCACCTATCGTGTGGATGTGTTCATCATTGTACAAGAGATACAGCACATCGCTTCCTTATTTCACTTAGGAATCACTGCAATTGTTTTGCCATTTTGGGACATTATATTTATCAACATTTTTTCATCACTTATTGGACACTATTCACTTTTATCCTTGATTGCACACCCCAGCCACCACTAGCTTAGTGGATTTTTTGTGTGTTCATGTCAGGCCCTCCACTTAGGAGGATCACATTCACTGTTTAATTTTCACTTATCATTCACATTATCGATGTGGTTTTTGCACCATTCATTTATATTTTTGCGCTCATCATTTCCTTTATTCAATAAATAACAAATATTTGTCATTTTTACATTGCGCCTTTTTGCAAAATGGTGAAAAATCGAACATACGCAAAAATGTAAATATCCAAATTTCTCAAAAAATCTGAAGGTTTTAATTTTTCCCTTATACATTTCAGAATTTGTGAAAGACCTTCAATTGTAACCACATTCCCTCCGTCACGATCTCGAGCCTGTCAGCTCAGTTTAGGGAGAAGACAAAAACGGCGGGGGGGAAGGAGAGATGCACTCGGAGCAGGGATGGGATCTGGGGTGCGGGGCAGTACGACAGGCCGGGGGGGGGGGGGAACTCATCTGGGTTCCCCCAAGCCCCCAGCAGCACCTGAAGCCGACAGGAGCAGCAGAAAAGAAATGGCTGCTAATGATGGCAGCTGCGGGGGTCCGGTTTGGGAGGGGGTCGGATAGGGCTTGGGGGGGGGGGGGGTCGAACTGGGTTTATCAGTGCTGGGAGGGAGGGAGGTAGGATGAAGGGGATAGGAGATGAGAGTGGGGGGGGGCACTTTTAGGTGGAACAGAGTGGCGGGGGTGGAGAAGCAGGGGGCAGGGAAGTGGCGGCATGGAGAGGAAGGTCACATTAGAGGTTAATAACTCTGATCAGCGGGTTGTAATACGCTGATCAAGAGTTATAGAATTGTTCAGCAGAGTCTGCTGAACAATTCTGATATATGGTTATGGTCATTAAAGTGACCTTAAAGCGGGGGTTCACCCTAAAAAAAATTCTAACATTGCATGGAGCCGACCTATGAGACCGACAGTATGCTGTTGTTTTTTTTTTTCTTCTTTCGTACATACCATTTTAGGGCTATTTTCACCCCCGGCTTTCCTGCGGGAGTAGGCATTCCTAATCACAGGCTGTGATTGACGTGCTTCCGACCGGTGCATACTGCGCGTCACGAGTTGCCAAAAGAAGCCGAACGTCGGTGCGCAGGCGCCGTATAGAGCTGCACCGACGTTCGGCTTCTTCCGGCAACTCGTGAGGCGCAGTACGCGCCGGTCGTAAGCACGTCAATCACAGCCTGTGATTAGGAACGCCCACTCCCGCGGGGAAGCCGGGGGTGAAAATAGCCCTAAAATGGTATGTACGAAAAAAAACAAAAAAAACAACAGCATACTGTCGGTCTCATAGGTCAGCTCCATGCAATGTTAGAAATTTTTATTAGGGTGAACCCCCACTTTAAGCTTATAGGAGAGGGAGAAATGAGGTCCGTACACCGTACTGACCTGGCCACCCGCGGGCACTTCTGTAGGTCCGTACATTCTACGGAATTGGCCGTGAAAGGGTTAAATAAAGAAGAACCTGCAAACAAATTAAAAATATACTGGGGGATTGGGGGGGGGGGTAAAGCAGAGGGAGATAGAACAAGGGAATGATAGACTGCCCCAATGCCTCAGGGATATAAGGAGGCCCGGAGGCACAGGGGTTTATTTGCCCATCTGAGGGTAGAAGTGGAACCCAGAGACTTATGCCTAGTACACACGAGAGGATTTATCCGCGGAAACGGTCGGATTTTGATCTCATGGTTGTACTAACCATGAGATCAAAATCCCCGCGGAATTCCGTCCGCGGTGACGCGTCACGCCGTCGCCGCGATGATGACGCGGCGACGTGCGCGACGCTGTCATATAAGGACTTCCACGCATGCGTCGAATCATTACGACGCATGCGGGGGATGGATTCGGACGGATTGATCCAGTGAGTCTGTACAGACCAGCGGATCAATCCGTTGGAATGGATTCCAGCGGATCGATTTCTTAGCATGTTAAGAGATTTTGATCCGCTGGAAATCCATCCCCGGGGGAAAAAATCAGCGGAAAAATATCCGCTGGATTGTACACACCAGGGGATCTATCCGCTGAAACCGGTCCGCGGATCAATTTCAGCGGATCGATCCTCTCGTGTGTACGGGGCCTAAGAGGGGGTATTAGTTGATTAGGTTCTGGGCTATTGATGTCAAATAAGAAGACAAGAAATGTACAAATTATAATTTGAGAGATGATACTGAGAGACACTCGCAATGTTTGTTTATAGCGCTTGTTTTATTATGTGTTAACTGTAATACCAGGATATGTGCCTTCCTGGTTTCTGTAACCTATTTGCTTGAAAATCAAATAAAGGAGATTGAAAATATATATATACAGGCATACCCCGCTTTAAGTACACTCACTTTACATACACTCGCGAGTAAGGACATACCCACGAGTGTATGTAAAGTGGCTTACAAGTACTGTACAGACATTTTGCAGCCGCAGTAGAAGGAGCTGAAGCTCCGAGAGCATAGCATGCCCTGTTCAAGTGTGCCCCTGACACCCCCACTACAGCCCCTGGGACCTCAACTACAGATCCTGACACCCCTACTACAGTCCCTGACCCCCCCACTATACCCTAGAAGTGAAAAAAGGTATTGTTTCACTTTAAGTACATTTTCGTTTTACATACATGCTCTGGTCCCATTGTGTACTTAAAAGTGGGGTATGCCTGTATATACATATACATATATATATATATATATATATATATATATACATACACACTATTTAAAAAATCAGGTTAGCACTTCTACCTGAATCTGGCCCCCACTTTTTAAGCAATTTTCTTTAAATTGAGGTTTTGAATTTCATATTACAAGCAGTATAAAAAAAACTTTACTCAATGTTATCATATTTGCAAGGTACTTTATCTAAAAAAAAATATTATTCACCCACACACAAATGCAAATTTCTAAATTAATGTCAAATGGAACATACTGTAACTAAGATTTTAAGCATCACAAATTTTACATATGAAAAAATAATATTTTTATCATGTGATGAAACAGATTTCATGACAACGTTGCAAGTTCATTCACATACGGTTCTAAATTGTATGATTTTTCATTTTTGCATTTGTTTTTGTCATAATAAGTACAAACTACAATCATTGTATGTCTATATCGCGTTACAATAATGCTAGCAACATTAGACGCTGCACATTTGTAAAAGCTGGCCACTTTACAATCAGATTTTAATAGGCATCACAGGACTTTCAACTTAATATGAAATTAAAACAAACCTGTCTTCCAATAACACAAATACTGTAAATAATAAAAAAAAAAAAATAGAAATCCAGTGTTGCTTTGCTACATTGTCTTTTTCGCTATAATTAAGAGACGCGTGTTTAATTCCTCAACACTTCCAGTTTCTCTAATGACATAAATCTGCTCAGCTGTTTCACCGATGTGCTAAATAAATATTCAGCAGCTCACACATCATTGTGTTAATTAACCAGTGGTGTGGTGGACCCTCTGGATGGAGATGGAGCAACTTGGGGCAGCGAGGTACAGGTGCTGTCTAAGCTGGATAACCAGTTCCAGCTGTCAGATAAAGATGGTCTTGCTCTTAGTATTCTGTTAGAGCATAATATTTTAGGGCAAAACACAATAGACAGACTTTGCACAATGATCGTCTATGAGCACAACAAGAGGTGGGAAAAAACTGACTTCAAAATAAATATAACCGTCACATTTTCACACACTAGAACTTGTAAGGGAGATAAAATCGTTAAAAATGAAAGCCATTTAAAATTTCTTTACAATTTACCGTATTTTTCGGACTATAAGACGCACTTTTTTCCCCCAAATGTATGGGGGAAAAGGTCTCTGCGTCTTATAGTCCGAATACTGATTGGACAGAATACTGAAATGTAACTGAATTCTGGTAACACACTGACCAGGTGTCAGCTCAGCCACCCAGTTTAGGGACCAGGTGCCAGCCACCCACTTTAGGGACCCAGAAAACTAGAAGAGTACTCAAACCTTAAAGTCTCTCCTTATTTGTTAATGACAGTGATGATGGTTCTTAATGTCATTGTTGACTTCTGTTCACTTTAATATAATTGTGTTATAGTTTATTAAATATGTCAGTACATATTTGGGTCAGAATCTTTTTTTTCTAATTTTTCTCCTCTAAAACCTAGGTGCATCTTATGGTCACGTGTGTCTTATTTTCCGAAAAATACGGTATATTTCAGACTTTTTATACTTGTTTGCATCACGGTCTGGGATCAGGCTTGAACGGCAGTGGCTGTAGCAGTAGAGAAGTCCGGTAATCAGCTGGGGAAAAACATAAGCAGATCTCCCAACGGATGTCTAAGCACTAGCTGGTCCTCACCAGAGCTCCTGATGGTGGCGATACATTTCACTGCGTGCCAATGCCAGGTCGTGACCCTCTGGATTTTCCCCACCATGAAAAGAGCAAGCAGGGGTCAGGTAGCGGATAGTAGGACAAGCAGAAGCAACATTGATAAACAAGCCAAAAGGTCGGCAACAAATGGTAACTGGCTGGCATCAGGAGGAAGCATAGTCTATAAACAAGCCAGGGGTTGGTAATGAGTGGTAACAAAGATAAGGACAGCAGCAGGAATGCAAGGAGCAAGATATCGTCTGTAGAGAGCACATTAAACTGGCAATCAGGAAGTGCAAGGACGTGGCTTAAATAGGAAGTTCATGGGAGTCGCAAAAAATTCAACAGAGACAGGGTATAAAGCAGGAATATCCCACCTTTATACCTTGAAGTAAAAATGTTTGGGAAGAATTTTACTAGTCTGAGGGGCTTGGAGTACCACCACTGCGATATTTTAACATAATTTCCCAGTGGTTTGTGCAGTGAGAGAATCTGTGGACTGACTGAAAGGCCATTAGCCAATGCTTCGGGTGTATGAGTTCCTTTTTTGTTTCTTAATTGAGGAAGACTGGAGTGGTTGTACCGTCGCCCATACTTTTATGGATTACTTAAGACAAAACAGCTATTCAATTCTGGGCAGATTTAAAAGACACCATTGTAGCCCTATATTCATTAAAGTGACACTAAACTCTGGCTTTAAATATTATATATATACACCATTTACAAGATAATAACAAAGAAATATCACAAAGAAATCTTCACGGCCAGAAAAAAAAAATTCTCCAACATCATCGCAAATGCCCTTAACCGCCCCTGAGAACTCTTCAGGCTGGTCACTCAGACTATGAATCCAGCTTGTTTAGAGGCCCCCAATTCTGATTCACAAGAATTTTGCAACGAATTATCGGATTATTTCATTAATAAAATTTTTAAAAATCCGTGAAAGTATTCAGCAAAATTGAACCGTCACCAACTCCCCCCCCAAATCACAAACCTAATACCCACATTAATCCGTCGCAACCACCAAAATTCACTCCAAAACCCATTTCCATCGATACCACTAAAAACATCATCGGGACTCTGCGTAATAGGAAAGCACCCAATGATATCATCCCCACTAAACTGCTGAAAGAAAGTGCAGATATACTGGCACCAGCTATCACGCAGCTCATTAACCAATCATTCAAGGAGGGCATGGTGCCCACCTTGCTAAAACAAGGTACAATAAAACCAATTCTAAAAAAAACTACCCTTGACCCCAAAGACCCAAACAACCGGAGGCCCATAACAGCTCTAAATGTCTTCTCCAAGGTAATGGAGAAAGTAGTTGTACAACAGCTGCAACTGCATTTAGACACCCATAAATTACTCGATCCGTTTCAATCAGGCTTCCGTCCGGGTCACAGAACAGAAACGGCGCTGCTTAAAATATGGGATGACGCTCTAGAGGCCGCAGACGAAGGAGAATCTTGTCTCCTGATACTGCTGGACCTAAGCGCGGCTTTTGACACTGTAGACCACGGACTACTACTGGCTAGGCTAGCTGAAGTAGCCGGAGTCACTGAATGTGTTTTACCCTGGTTCTCCTCCTTCTTGGAAAACCGATCACAAATAGTGAAACTGGGGTCTTTCACTTCTGAAAAACGTACGGTGTCATGCGGAGTCCCTCAGGGATCTCCCTTATCGCCCGTATTGTTTAATATCTATCTCCGCCCTCTCTTTGAAATAAATAGTAACCAGAAGTTACTTTACCACTCCTATGCAGACGACACACAACTGTATTTCCGCATCTGCAACAAAAAGGATCATTCTCTTGGACTAGAGAAATGCCTCACTCTAATAGATAGCTGGATGACAAAAAGTTATCTTAAACTCAATGGTTCGAAAACAGAACTTCTCCTGTTTCACGCTAACCGGAAAAATCACCCTGCGTCAAAATGGACTCCCCCACCCATTCTGGGTAAAACTATCACCCCTAGCACCAAAGTCAAAAGTCTCGGAGTCATTTTCGATACCTACATGACAATAGATGCACAAATAGGGTCAGTAGTCAGCGGATCCCACCATCTGCTGCGCCTACTACGCACACTCACGCCCTTTATCCCGAAAGAGGACATTGCAGTCGTGGTGGGAACAATCATCAATTCCAGACTCGACTACGCAAATGCCCTCTATCTAGGACTCCCCAAATACCAAATCACTCGTCTGCAAGTCGTTCAAAATACGGCCGCTCGACTAGTGACTGGGAAAAAACCATGGGAATCAATCTCACCTTCACTGAGATCCCTTCATTGGTTGCCAGTAAAAGACAGAATCACTTTCAAGGCACTCTGCCTAATACATAAGTGTATTCAAGGAAACGCCCCCCAATATCTATGCGAAAAAATAAAAGCCCATAACCCCAATTGCATTCTGCGATCCACCAATCAAAACCTCCTCCAGATACCCAAGGCCAGATACAAGTCCAAAGGAAATCGAAGATTTGCAGTCCAGGGACCTCGTCTGTGGAATGCACTACCAACCACCATCCGACTGGAGCCGGACCACTTGGCCTTCAGGAGAAAGATTAAAACCCATCTCTTCTGAGGTCAAGGGGTTCCTTACCCATGAAATGGATACAGCGCCCAGAGGCGATTCAGTTCGCATGTGTTGCGCTTTACAAGTCTCTCTCACTCTCTCTCTCTCTATATATATATATATATTATTTATTTACCCTTTATTGGTACCTTCTAAGTCTGCACATTCCTTTTTTTTCTTTAAATGTAACCAATGGATTCCTAACCAATAGGTCAAAACCGATCGTTAGTAGGCACAACCATCGGTTAAAAATCCACGCATACTCAGAATCAAGTCGACGCATGCTTGGAAGCATTGAACTTAATTTTTTTCAGCATGTCGTTGTGTTTTACATCACCGCGCTCTGACACGATCGGTTATTTAACCGATGGTGTGTAGGCGCGACAGACCATCAGTTAGGTTCATCCGTTAACCGATGACAACAGTCCTTCTGACCGTTCTCATCGGATGGACTGATTGTGTGTACGAGTCTTAAGAGATGGCAGAAAGATAACAGGGATGACTTCTCTAGTCTGCTGCTGCTCTCAAAGGTGCATAAGCCCAACCAATGGATATAACCCTGCAGATGGTGCTACATAGGTTCAGGGGTAGCAAGCAGTGAGCAAATGGAAAGCAACCTTAACTGCACCAACAGACCAACAAAGCAAAATGGCAACCCCAAAAAGAGAGAAAGGTGTGCTCTGTCATTTAATGAGCTTTTGGAGAAAAATGTTCTGCTACAAAATAAAATCCCATTTCCTCCCAGGACTTAGGCCTCATTCACACTACGGGCCATTCGGGTCCGTCTGTCACAGACCTGAGCGGCTGCTCCATGCATTGCTATGGAGCGTCGGATGTCAGCGGAGAGATGTCCGCTGACATCCGACCCGATCCGATAAAAACAGACGTATGGGGACCACGTCCCCATCCGTCCATGCGGATCGGATCGGTTAAGATCTGATGAAAACGGACATGCTGTCCGTTTTCATCAGATCGCTCCATAGGACACAGCGGTGCCCGACATGCCCCTCCCCGCTCAGTGAGCAGAGAGGAGCTTGTCATCCGTCGGCTCAGCGGAGACCTGTGGACAGATCTCCCGCTGAGCTGATGGGAGCAGGCGGACTCCATAGCGACGGAGTCCGCCTGTGTGAATGAGGCCTAAAAGCGGAGGTCCACACAAAAAGTGAACCTCCGCTTTTCGGAACCCTCCCTCCGGTGTCACTTGGCACCTTTCAGGGGGAGGGGGGTACAGATACCTGTATAATACAAATATTTGCACCCACTTCCAGGAATAGACTCCCGCGGGAGTCACGCCCCTTCCCCCCCCCCGCTGTCTTCTGAGAAACACATTGGTCCCAGGAGACAGAGGGGACCAGTGAGGACGCGCTCGAGCATGCGCAGTAGGGAACCCGGGCAGTGAACCTGCAACGCTTTACTTCCTGATTTCTTCACCCTGGATGGTCGCAGGGGCAGCCGAGAGACAAGTGATTGCTCGGCTTCGGCTGCCGACATCGTGGGCGAGCTGGACAGGCAAGCGTCCATTTATTAAAAGTCAGCAGCCATTTTATGTATACAATACTCGCAAGAAGCCAAGTCAGTGACAAAAATGAAAGTCACCTTGCTGAGGCAAAACACAGGCAAACGTACTACGAAAAATGTAGACCAAATTCTTAACCAATTTTTCAAGAAAGGTATAAAGGGTGTAAAACAGCTTAGGAATGGAGAAAGGTCAATCGAGCCGTTTTCACTTTTTAGACAGCAAATCAACAAACTATGAATAATTTGGGAATAGGTTTGCAGTGTGTTTGGTCAGCTGGATCCCAGAATAACCTCCAAACCTTGGGAGAAGGTCTTGGGGATCATTCACCTTAAGAAACTCAATAGCTACTTAAAGAAGGCAAACCAAGGCTTCTCTCTATTGAGAGGAAGAGTTCTCAGAGTTGCACCCAATTTGTATGCAGAAGTCAATGCTCCTGATGAGGTAGGTAAAACTGCTATGAATCAAAGTCAAGCATGTGAGAAAGAAAATAGTAGGGGAAGAGGGGATCATGCAAGTCAAGCAATAAACACTGGGTAGAGGTTATAGCAGGGTTCGACAAAATCCGGGGCCCAGTCACAATTGCGACTAGAATTAGCGACGAGATGGGCTACCCTATCCTGTGTCTCCGTGCGCCCTCACCTCCCCCGCCGCACGATCGCGTGGGGCGGCAGCGGCCGGTAATTGAGGCTGCGGCTTTACGGCCTTCTGCAGGCCTATGCTTCCTTCTGTGATCTGGCACCATCTTGTGGTGGCCGTTGGCATGACAAATAAACCAGCAATGCTAATGGAGCTTCCCCAGTGTTTTCACTGCCATCTCCTTCCCTCTAATTAGAGCCCCCAAACATTATATATATTTTTTATTCTAACATCCTAGAGAATAAAATGGTGGTCGCTGCAATACTTTCTGTCACACCGTATTTGCAAAGCGGTCCTACAAACTCACTTTTTTGGGGAAAAATACACCTTTTTAATTAAAAAATAAGACAACAGTAAAGTTAGCCTAATTTTTTTTATTGTGAAAGATAATGTTACGCCGAGTAAATTGATACCCAACATGTCACGCTTCAAAACTGCGTCCGCTCGTGGAATGGCGACAAACTTTTACTCTTTAAAATCTCCATAGGCGACGTTTAAAAAAATTCTACAGGTTACAGAGGAGTTCTAGAGCTAGAATTATTGCTCTTGCTCTACCAATCGCCGCGATACCTCACATGTGTGGTTTGAACACCATTTACATATGCGGGCGCTACTCACGTATGCTTTCGCTTCTGCGTGCGAGCTCGGCTGGACAGGGCACGTTTTCTGGCTCCTAACTTTTTAGGCTGGCTCCTAGATTCCAAGCAAATTTGTCAAACCCTGGGTTATAGCATATTATAATCATGAGTCTGCAGCACCACCATAAAGGGGAGTAAGGGGGTGTTCTTATTATTCTAGAAAATCTCCATAGGGATGGCGACATAATACTGCAATTCATCCTTTACCCATCTCTGGCGACTGGTGTGAATGAGACAGCCAGGTAAACAAAAGGGATTTACCAGGAGACCTGTGGGACAACTTTTCAATTGCAATACAGAGACTCATACAAAGTACAGCCTAATGGCATGTACAACTGAAATCCAAGAAAGTTAAAATGACTATATAACTTTAATAACCACTTGAGACCCGCACTGACAAAAGACGTCAACAGCGCGGCTCTCAGGTGCCAACTGGACGTCTTCGGACGTCATTTAAAGTGCATCACCCGCGCGTGCCTCTGGGGGGCGCGCAGCGGGTAAACACTGTCCCGGCGCATCGCTGGGAAGCCGATGCGTGTACCTGGCGGCCGCGATGTCCGCCGGGTACACGCGATCGTCAGGAACACAGCAGGGACGTGGAGCTCTGTGTGTAAACACAGAGCTCCATGTGCTGTCAGAGGAGAGGAGACCGATCTGTGTCCCTTGTACATAGGGACACAGCATTGGTCACCTCCCCCAGTCACCCCCCTCCCCCCACACAGTTAGAACACACCCAGGATACATATTTAACCCCTTCCTCACCCCCTAGTGTTAACCCTTTCACTGCCAGTCACATTTATACAGTAATTAGTGCATTTTTATAGCACTGATCGCTGTATAAATGTCCCAAATTTGTGTCAAAAGTGTCTGATACTTCCGTCGCAATATCGCAGTCCCAATAAAAATCGCAGATCGCCGCCATTACTAGTAAAAAAAAAAATAATAAAAAATAGGCGCTATAACTTTTGCACAAACCAGTCGCTTATTGCGATTTTTTTTATTTTTTTACAAAAATACGTCGAAAAATACATATCGGCCTTAACTGAGAAAAAAAAACATTATTTTTTTTAAAAAAATGGAATATTTATTATAGCAACAAGTAAAAAAAATATATATATTTTTTAAATTGTCGCTCTTTTTTTGTTTATAGCGCAAAAAATAAAAACCGCAGAGGTGATCTAATACCACCAAAATAAAGCTCTATTTGTGGGGGAAAAAGGACGTCAATTTTGTTTGGGAGCCACGTCGCACGACCGCGCAAATGTCAGTTAAAGCGACGCAGTGCCGGAAGCTGAAATTTTGCCTGGGCACGAAGGGGGTTTATGTGCCCAGTAAGCAAGTGGTTAATGAAATGGGCTCACATATATAAGCTCCCTTTGCAGCTGACAGGGAAAGAGTTATTAATGGGCTGTTTGCAAGTATCGCTTTAAAAATAAATAAAAAATAAATGATCATCTAAAGAGAAACCTGCTTTTAAAAGAAATGTTCACTGGTCAATATCTCACTACAAATTCACATTAGACTTGAATATAAAATGCTTCACAAAATTTTAACCCTACAAAACGGCTATGCTTAAATATATAAATTAATTATTAGCCAAGAGGATAGCATTTCAGGTTTTTCCTGCACATCTATGAGCAAACGTCTCGCTGAAGTGTTTTAATTGCATTTTTCCATTTGCACAATGGCCTGCTTTGCCCTAACAATCAGGTGAAACTTTGCATTAATATGCCTGGATCCGATGTGTTAATTTGATGTAACTTTTTCGCCTTGACAATGTGTCATTAATTTGTTTGTGGGCCGGTCTAGCTCCGGAGCAGTGACAGACTCAAATGCTGGGTTTCTTTATCCTGATCTTTTTTTTTTTTTTCGGCACGCCCCAGCCTGCTGCTTTCCTATGGACTGCTGTTAATTTGTAATGAAGTGGCATTCAGGAGGGCGCCTTGATTTTTAATTCTGACTGTGTCAGATCCTTCAGGAAAATTACAAGTTTCTCTCGTTGCAATTACTGCCAAGCTCCACTGATGAAAGGTTTACGAAAACTGCGCCTTTGTGAAGCAGGCTGGATGTAATCGGCTGAAACGGGTTTATCTCGACAGAAAAACAGAATGTGGGTTTTTTTCTTCTTTATATAAAAGGCATCTCTTAACCCTTGGAAGCTTACAAACTCCCCCTCTGCCGTAAAATCTCAATTTTGCTGTCAACTTAATTAGCGAGTACTGTAGAATAAGAATGGTAAATAGCTCGACATTAGCATAACATGCCACAAATACTGTAATGTGGAAAATAGAAAGAGGTTGTGAACAAAGGTACAGCTCAAAGGGCTCTGAACCCTACAGTCACAACTGCTAGAGTACTCCCTTTTTCTACAATGTGTTCAATCAAAAAATTATTGAAGTTCATTGATATTGAAGGAATAACAATTGTTAGTATCTATAGCTTTCTAGTCGGGAAATCTTTCAAGAATCGGCTTTCAAATGCAGGATTAGCACAAGTGTTCTGGATGATGGCCATACAAACCTGGTAAACTGAAAAATGTATCCTTTGCCTACATAACTTATTCCCAATCATTGCCTTTACAAATAAAATCCATCATAGGTTTTAGTTAAAGGGGAGTTCCAGCCTTTTTTTATGTTTATTAAAAGTCAGCAGCTACAAAAAGTGTAGCTGCTGGCTTTTAATAAACAGACACTTACCTGCTCCACGGTTCCAGTGACGTGCCGGCCGGGGCTCCGCTCCTCTCCCCCCCTCTCCGGCCGGCATCTTCATTCCAAGTGTGGGCACCCAGCCGTGACAGCTTTCGTCCATAGCCACCGATTGTATGACTCGGCCCCGCCCCGGCGGCCGCATCATTGGATTTGATGGACAGCAGCGGGAGCCCATGGCTGTGCTGCTTTCTATCCAATGAAAAGCCGATTATGCATGGGGAGAACGGCGCGGGATCACGCCCTCGGAAATTCAGGGCTCAGGTAAGTAAAACGGGAGCTGGGGGGGGGGGGGGGGGGGCAGTGACTGCAAGAAGTTTTTTCATCTTGATACATAGCATGCATTAAGGTGAAAAAATACGGTTTACAACCCCTTTAATATTTAGCAACCACCTGTTGTACATATGGATCACAAGCTTCCCATATGTGAAAGTATGCAAACGTTAGGTGCTATGTGTTCCCACTACTTCTACTCACGCTATTTAACCACTTCCATACAGGGCATTTTCACCCCCTTCCTGCCCAGACCAATTTTTAGTTTTCAGCGCTGTCGCACTTTGAATGACAATTGCGCGGTCGTGCGACGTGGCTCCCAAACAGAATTGACACCCTTTTTTCCCCACAAATAGAGGTTTCTTTTGGTGGTATTTGATCACCTCTGCGGTTTTTATTTTTTGCGCTCTAAACAAAAGAAGAGACAATTTTGAAAAAAAAACACAATGGGGTGGATTCAGTAAGCAATTGCGTCTGCGTAACCATAGTTATATATCAGACAGGAGGCTCATATCTTATGCATTAACTTTCTTTATTTAATGCCCATAGCAGACATTTTTTAAAAACTTTTCTATTAACTTTTAATGAAAGAATTTTTTAGTCAGTGAACTACGACTCCCAGCAGTCCTTGTAATCCGTAACCACGCCCAGGTCGGTGACCTCTATATAACTGACTGCCCGACTAAGATCCTCCTCTTTCTTTCTGCTCATAGCAAAGATAAGTACTCACGTTGTATATTTTCTCTTATATTGTTAGATATTCAGATTGCTCTTGTGATCATCTTAATCAACTATTGGTAACATATATATTCTTGGGTACCATATCCTATCCCTTAAGATAATATTGATTTTAGAGCAGCAGCATGTCTGACCTCCCTGCCCCTACCGATCCTATTGAGGATGACACCAATAGGGATTCAGCCCCAGCCCTGAATGCTGCCCAAATTCAGGAGCTAATTAATAAGTCTATCCTGGCTGCCCTGACCTCTGCTGCTTCCTCCAGGGTCCATATACCCATGACCCCATATTTACCGACGCCACAGGGCGACGAACCACCGACCAAGAAGGGCAAAGCCACTCAAAAAAGAAAACACACTCTGGCGGTGATGGACTCCCCGGCAGGGGAAGGAAACAATATGCCTCAGGTAAACCCTAACACGGCTTACCAACCCCAGCATCATACGCACTCAAATAGACCCCTGGACCCCAGGGAGATACAATTTAAAGGGTTTAAGGCCGTAAGAAGGGCCAAGCCGGACTCATATATTGACTCTCCACAAGAGGATTCTGATGACCCCTTAGAGGGATCGGATGAGTCAGAGCCGGATTCTTATGAGGACGATGCTGGGGAGACGGCGCTCACTACAGCTGCCACCCCTGCCACGCAGGGAGATGTTCTCCTAGACTCCCTAGGAGAACCGTTCTTTGATCCAAACGCTATCAGTCACCCGCGTTCTGGAGAATGGACCCCTCTACCAGAGGTAAACCAATACATTGAACTATGGGCTAGGAAATCCCTTGACAGGGTTTGCCGCAACAAACTTAGGGCTGAATGTCCCAGGCCCCTCATACCCAATAAGGTGGTGGCTACCCCTGAGATAGACCCTATTTTAAGTAAATATTTAATGAAATCTGGCAAATTCCAGAGAAAAGGGGTAGAACGATCATTCCGATCCATTCAAGATCGTGTCCTAGACATGATGGGACCCCTGACCAAGATTCTTAATCTCTCGGAACAGGCGGCAGCATCCTGGCAACCGGTCGATTTACAACAGCTGAGAGGCTGGGCGCAAAGGGCAATATGCCTGGCAGGCACTGCCAATACGGCATGCTCGACCGAAAGACGCCGATCCATCCTGATGCGTCTCGACCCCCAACTAGCCCATCTGGCTGAATCAGAACCCGGACCGTCGGCTGACGGCATGTTATTTGGAGACTCCTTACTAAAGGATGTCAACAAATTTGTGGGCCTCTTTACAAGCCTGGACAAGGCTCAAAATTCCTTGAGGAAAGCCGGGACCCCCAAGGTTTTTAACAGGGCCGGCAGAAATAGAGGCCGCTCTGCCGGCCGTGCCCCATTCTACAGGCCACAAAATAGAGCACCAGTACACTACCAGTACCAGCAGAATCAATCCTACGCCGCTCCAGTGGCACAACCTGCGCCTTTTTTTCCACCGCGAGGCAGACCATGGCGAGGACGAGGTGGACGAGGTTACCCACGATCCCGACCTCCCACCGGTGAGTATGATGCACACACCACTCAGTCACATTCCCGTGGGGGGACGTCTCAGGTTTTTTACCCACGCTTGGTCTGCGATTACGGCAGACGCGTGGATATTACACACTGTAACAGGGTTCATCGTGGATATCATGACACCCCCACCACTCAACGTTATGCCCCCACCCATTCGCTTCGCAAACCAGAACGTTGCTCTAATAGACAACGAACTGCGAGACTTACTGGCCAAACAGGCGGTCATAGAGGTGGACCATTGCTCCCCAGGATTCATCAGCAATATATTCCTGGTACACAAAAAAGACGGCGGCTATCGCCCAGTAATCAACCTCAGAGAGCTGAACCAATATGTCGCATACCGACATTTCAAAATGGAGGGTATTCACTACCTCCGAGACCTTCTACACCCAGGGGACTGGCTAGTGAAATTAGACTTGAAGGATGCCTACCTCACGGTTCCCATACATCCAGAATCGCAACACCTCTTACGATTCCCATGGAGGAGCAGGATGTGGCAATTCACCTGCCTTCCATTCAGACTGTCGTCCGCCCCCTGGTGTTTCACCAAACTTCTGAAACCAGTGGTGGCGGCATTAAGGAGCAGGGGGGTACGTCTGGTCATCTACCTAGACGACATCCTCATCCTAGCCTTCTCGGAGACTCAAGCCCATCTTCACATGTCATGGACTGTGTCATTATTACAACAACTGGGTTTCATTGTCAACCAGGACAAATCGATATTGATTCCTTCTCAAACGATGGAATTTTTGGGTTTTACGGTGGACACCATCCAGTCCACCCTCAGTCTTCCCAACTCCAAACTCGCTCTAATCCGCAAAGAGATTCGGGCTACACTGCTAAAAGGTTGCCTATCCCTACGCACGCTAGCGCGTCTCGTGGGCCTCTTGCCAGCTTCCATACAAGCTATCTTCCCGGCCCCATTACACTACAGAGCCCTCCAGAGGCTCAAAATCATGCACCTGAGACAAGGGCTCAGGTATACCGACGAGGTTCCCCTATGGCGGGACACGACCGAGGAGTTGAAATGGTGGCTTCGCCATGCCGTAGAATGGAACGGCAGGACCATATTCAACCCCTACCCGGATGTGGTCATAGAATCGGACGCCAGCCGCAGGGGCTGGGGCGCCAGATGCGGCAGGGCGTCCACCGGAGGAACTTGGTCAGTAGAGGAAACCAAGCTCCATATCAACGCCCTAGAACTCCTGGCAGCTTTGTTCGCCCTCAGGAGCTTTATGCCACGTACCTCTACATGTTGTATTCTCTTTCGCATGGACAACGTGGCGGCGGTCCAGTACGTCAACCGCCTGGGGGGTACCAAATCCAAAGTCTTAGCGACCATCGCGAAGGACTTCTGGCACTACTGCTTAGACCACAATATAACCCCTGTCGCGGAATATATTCCGGGCGTTTCCAATTCAGTGGCCGACTGGAACTCTCGATACCTGAGGGACTCCAGCGACTGGAGATTGGACCGTGCAGTATTTCTTCATCTGCAACGGATCTGGGGCCCATTTTCCATAGACCTTTTCGCCTCACGACTCAATCATCAACTGCCCCGCTTCTACAGCTGGAGGCCGGACCCAGAGGCCTATGCGGTCGACGCTCTGCACCAACCTTGGCCGGAGGGCACGCACTACACATTCCCTCCTTTCCAATTAATTCCCAGACTACTTATTCGGATTGCCACCCTGGAAGCAACGGTAGTGTTGATCACACCGTGGTGGCCGACCCAACCGTGGTTTCCCCTCCTGCTGGGGATGACCGCGGACCGTCCCAGGCTCCTGCCTCACTCTCCTCACCTTCTCACCAACCCGAGCGGGGAGCTACATCCCCTGATCTTGGAGGACAACCTGCCACTCTTGGCGTGGCTGTTTTCAGGATCACGGACGCTGACTGCATCCTTTCACAGTCGGCTCGGGAGCTCCTCGCCCTGGCCTGGGCCCCCGGGACTCGATCGGCATATCGATCAGCCTGGGGACTCTGGGTGCGTTGGTGTGATCGACGGCAAGTCGATCCCATACGAGCCCCTGTATCTTTAGTGGTGAATTATTTGGCAGACTCCTTTGAATCTGGCAAATCGTTCAGCTCCATAAACGTCTACCGATCAGCTATCTCGGCATATCACTGCCCGGTAGATTCCCTACCGATCGGCAAACACCTGTTAGTCTGTCGACTTCTAAGAGGCATAAGATTTCAACGTCCCCCACGGCCTAGATATCAAGCAACCTGGGATGTTTCCAAGGTGCTGGATATGTTCGCCAGGTGGGAGGATAACCCAGATCTTCCTTTGAGACTCCTTTCCATTAAACTGACAGTCCTTCTCTGCCTAGTGTCCATCAAAAGGGTATCCGATGTCAGGGCTTTGGATATATCGAGATGACAATTCTCACCGCAAGGAGTCAAGTTCTCGGTGGTGCGCAGGACTAAGACCGGTATCCAATCGGTCTTCTACCCGTGTTTTCCTGCTCACCCACTTCTCTGCGTGGTTCAATGCCTTCAGGCATATGAACTACAAACCACTAGTTTACGTTCCCCGGGTTTGTCACAACTACTGGTGTCTTACGTCAAGCCACACTTTCCAGTCTCGTCGGCCACACTAGCACGCTGGGTGCGAGTTGCCATGGACATGGCTGGTATTGACGTGTCCCTCTTCGGAGCCCACTCCGCTAGAGGGGCCATGGCCACTAAGGTGGTCACGGCAGGAGGCTCACTTTCCGATCTTCTAGTGGCGGCTGACTGGTCTTCAGAGACCACCTTCCGTCACTTTTACTTTAGACCGCAAGATCATGTATCCATGGCGGTCTTACCCTGAATGTTGAATATGCAATGTATTATGTAAGGTATGCATATTATGTCTGCAGAATTAACTGTTAGCTTTAAACTTGCATAAGATATGAGCCTCCTGTCTGATATATAAATCTAGATTTTCCTAGCTTGTGACGGAAAATATAAGTTATATGAAGACAGGAGGCGAGTATCTTCCCTCCCTTCCCACCCTGTTATGTATATTTCTGTTTCTTCGCAGGTTACTGAAAATCGGACCAGGTTACTACCCCAGATTGGGATATTTTGAAGAGTAACTGCCTCCTTACCCCTGTTGGGTCGGAACGCCTGTTAGACCCTTGTTGGGTTGAAATCTCCCTCGGCGTCCCCGTCGGGACTCGACGAACTATTCTGAACCAAGTTCTGGATTCATCGGACCTCGGCCGGCCGGCCCACAGTTCAAGAGGTTGACATCCGACGGACAAGACGACGACTTCCGACAGACAAGACCTTCGCAGCAAGAAAGAGGAGGATCTTAGTCGGGCAGTCAGTTATATAGAGGTCACCGACCTGGGCGTGGTTACGGATTACAAGGACTGCTGGGAGTCGTAGTTCACTGACTAAAAAATTCTTTCATTAAAAGTTAATAGAAAAGTTTTTAAAAAATGTCTGCTATGGGCATTAAATAAAGAAAGTTAATGCATAAGATACTCGCCTCCTGTCTTCATATAACTTATATTTTCCGTCACAAGCTAGGAAAATCTAGATTTACGCAGCGCAATTGCTTAGTTGCGCCGGCGTAGCGACTTTTCTGTATTCAGAAAGCTTGTTACGCCGACTGCAGCTTAAGATATGACTGGCATTAGGCTCTTATGCCGTCGTATCTTAGGCTGCATTCTTACGATGGCCGCTAGGTGGCGTTCCCGTAGTGGTCAGAGTAGAGTATGCAAATTGCATACTAACGCCGATTCACAACCGTACGCGCGCCCTGCGTACGCATTTTACGCTATTAGCAGGGGCAGCCAATGCTAAGTATACCCGTCGTTCCCGCGTCGCGATGTTTGAAAATTACGTTGTTTGCGTAAGTGAATGGTGAATGGCGCTGGACGCCATTTACGTTCACGTTGAAGCAAATGACGTCCTTGCGATGTCATTTGCCGCAATGCACGTCGGGAAAGTTTCCCAACGGAGCATGCGCACTACGTTCGGCGCGGGAACGCACCTAATTTAAATGATCCACGCCCCCTACGGGATCATTTAAATTACGCGCCCTTACGCCGGGCAGTTTTAGGGAGCACCCGCGCAAATTACGGAGCTACTGCTTCATGAATGAAGCGTAGCGCAGGTAATTTACGGAGGCGCAGCGTTAAAACGGTACGCTGCGCCTCCGTAAGAGGGCGCAAGTCGTACCTGAATCCACCCCACAATCTTTTATTTTTTGATTTAATAAATATCATAATTTTTTTTAAAAAAACGTTTTTTTTCCTCAGTTTAGACCGATCCGTATTCCACATATTTTTGGTAAAAAAAAAAAAAAAAAATGCAATAAGCGTATTTGATCAGTTTGCGCAAAAGTTATAGCGTCAACAAAATAGGAAATAGAATTATGGCATTTTTCTTTTTCTTTATTTTTTACTAGTAATAGCGGCGATCTGCGTTTTTTTTTTTTTTTTATTGTGACCGTGACATTGTGGCGGACATATCGGACACTTTTGACACATTTTTGGGGCCATTCACATTTACACAGCGAATAGTGCTATAAAATGCACTGATTACTGTGTAAATGTGACTGGCAGAGAAGGGGTTAACACTAGGGGGCGCTGAAGGGGTTAAATATGTTCCCCAAAGTGTGTTCTAACTGTTAGTGTCCATTCACACCTAGGCGTATATACGCCTGTAGCGCGACGCCGCAGCAGCCCCTGATACGCTGGAGGGGTGAGTTTACATTGTCGGCTATGGAGATGGTTCACATCTCCACGCCGAACGCCGTACGCCTGAAAAAAAGTCCCGGACCTTTTTTTCAGGCGGCGTTCGGCCATAGCTGACAATGTTGTCACCCCTCCTGTGTATGTTACGCGGCGTATTTTACCGCGTTTTGTCGCGACAAATCGCGGGACAAAACACGCCGCGGTAACATACGTCTAGGTGTGAATGCAGCCTTAGGGGGAGGGGGACCCACAAGGGGAGGAGATCGATGTGTGTTCCTCTGTACTGGGAACACACATCAGTCTCCTTACCGCTGACAGGGCATGGATCTGTGTGTTTACACACACAGATCCATGGTCCTGCCGTGATTGTGGGTAATCGCGGGTGCCCGGCGGACATCGCGGCCACCGGGCATGCGCACCGGGTCCCGAGGAATGCGGCAGGCGCGCGCGCCCCCTAGCAGCCAGAAAAGCCAGGATGTCATATGACGTCCAGTCTGAAGGACAAGAGGTCCCCACCTACGTCATTTTACTATGGCTCGGTGGGGAAGAGGTTAAAGAAGCGTTTGTCGTACAGCCAGAAAAACATACTGTAGTTGGGGGGGTGGGCATTTACAGAAAACATTTTATTGTGGTAAGTACTGTGCTGCATTTTAGTTGATATATCAATGCAGGGAAGCATGTTAAAATGTTAAGCACTTGCATTTATAGGAAAAAAAAGTTAATTATTTCAGAACAATATCCTACTTTTCCCCCCAATAAAATGGAACAAGGGTAAAAGATTTGGCCCTAGATAAGTGAACCTTGCCTAGGGTCAATTTTGTTTAAAATCTACAAATCACTTTTGTGACCTCAAGCGGAAATTAATTCCAATAAAAGCATTAAGAGCACCTAGTATATTTTACTATGCAGTTCCTTTAAGCAGATGACAAGTTCTCCGAAATGCTCCTGTTCTCCTAAGAATGTGGAGTCCCCGTCTGGCTGTATTTCACTCGGTGACAAAAAAAAAATCATGCTTCAGTTTTTTTTCCCCCAGCCGAACCATCTTCTTATATTCATTGCCAATTTTTAAAAGCGCAATAAAGAATTATTAGCTGCATTAATGTAATATCCAGGTAACACCTTACACATATTTTTTTTTTTTGGTCAAGGGGTATGGGGGGGGGGGGTGGAGGGGTGACGGAAAATGATTCTTAATTTTCCAATTGTCCTGCTCTATTAAAGCTCATTATAATTCCTCTTGTTATAAGAGCTTTTTAAAACCATTACCTGCAGGGAAGTTAAAGACAGAACTATTAAAAGGTTACTTTAATGTGAATAATAGCCTCCCCGATATACTCCAGTTAATTACTATTGGAAACTGGTTCTATTTTAATTTAGGGCTGAGCGTTTAATGAAGGATATGCTAGGCTAGCAATAATGACAACAAAAAAATTATTCATGGTCAACAGACCCATTACGGCTGTCTCGTTTAAAGAGATAATATCCTTTCCTGGTTCCGCATAACTGCGTTCCACAATCAAAAATGACATTTTTTTTTGCCATTTCTCCTCGTGTCTGTCAAATTAGAAAGGAGAGAACTGATTGATATCGCAGCCTTTCAGATTGTACAAATTGATTTCCGATGCCATAGTGAAGGCTGTTCTGAAATTAAGAAAACCGGTAAAAGGGACAGGACACGCTATAAAGCTGTTACGGGGCGCAACATGGGCACCGGATTCTCCTTCTTTGCACAGTCAAACCTCATTAATGAGCGGCGCATATGCAGTAAGTGTTTTAATGATCTCTCCTGTCTTAGCGTAATTCACATTATAAAACTCAACTGTGGCGTGTGCCCATTATTTCAATTTATACTTTGGAATACTTAACCCCCAATTGAATTTCAAAAGACCCGAGTGATAATAATATACTTGTACATCTGCATTAATGGCATCTGCAATTTATATGGCCTTTTTTATGCATTTCATAGATCTGGAGCCCAAATGCCAGGTCGGCGCATGTCTGTGGCAATTAAGAGGTTAATAAAGAAGAATTTCTGGAGGGTAATTGTGCAGAACG
The DNA here is from genome assembly GCF_905171775.1 of Rana temporaria. NCBI lineage: Eukaryota > Metazoa > Chordata > Amphibia > Anura > Ranidae > Rana > Rana temporaria. The sequence continues at coordinate 26,433,178 of NC_053497.1, read as the reverse complement.
TTAACGGCCGCTGGTAGAATACATAATAATGAAGATTAGGAGTATTTGGGTCAGAAATTGCAGATTTTCTACAGTTTTTACAGCTCAAATCAATCTGCATTTTCACCTTTCTAGTGGTGCCATGCTTCGCTACATCACTTTGAATTTTGTATTTTATGGTTTTTGAAAGCACTACAGGAAAAATGACCAATTAAAGTTGAATACTGCAACTCATAAATAAAACAGGTCAGCGTTTTTATCCAAGATGTACAGGTAACTCTTTCGAAACCTTCATGGAATGTGGCACATTTCGAAAAAATATGCACCTCTAAGAATTATTTTGACAATGACAAACAATCCCTTACAGATTTGTTAAACCTTGGAAAAGCAAGGACCCCCCCAAAAGGTAAGGGCCAATTCTGATTCTGTTGACACCACACTAGTGGCACGATCTCTGGGGTGCAACTGATCCCCTCCCTAAAATACTCTCCTACTCAACAAAATGCCTGAGAACCATGCTCACTAGCAAGGGGGTCGCCTTCATCACTTGCTCTTTAAGTTTGATGCGGTTGCTGGTGTGTTGTTGACAGTGATAGGATCATTCTGGATAACGGGGGCGACCACGCTGTGTACTCACTTCAGTAAGTGTTCTGTGTCCTGAGATATTCTTATTGGACTGACTGGGATTGTTTTGTCCTTCTGTCTCTTTGATAATACAACTTTACGGTCGCCTCACAAATTTGTTTCCATGTAGCATCGAGCATACTTGGTCTTTATCTACCGCCTGTGGTTGGGCACGGCCTCCTTTCACTCGACCTTGGCTTCTGGGCCTTTCACCCTTGTGGGGGTACCTCATCTATCTTCCTTTCGTCTTGGCTAGGTGAAAAGCTGGGTTATGGATTGGTGGTCCCAGAACAAAAGAAAAACCTGAAGAAGCCACCTTGTCGAAACATGTAGGGATAAAAAATAAAAATTTGCCCTTGGGACTTTGCGTGTGTCATGGATATGCAATAGCCTGGCAGCTTACCTTTGTTTTCCATCTGTTCATTAGAGGCCTGACCCTGTTCTGGTTCCCTTTTTATCACTTCCTCTTCCTGTATGGCCCAACCCAGGCCATTCCAGGAAGACTATATTAACTATTGCACTGCAGGTTTGCCTTGCTGTTCAACAGTGTCGTTTGCTAGTTCCTGTTTGCAGTGTGCTACGATTATCTTTCCTTGTACCGTTTTGGCTTGTTCCTGACTTCTGCTGTTTGCCTGTGCCCCTGACCATTTGCCTGTCCCACGGTTATCCTTGTCTGCCTGTTGCCCTGACCTCGGCCTACCTATCACCACCGTTTGTCCTGCTGGCTGATTTCCCTCTCTCCCTGCGGAGCGTGACCTAGGGAATCTCGGGGACGCGACCTGGATCCAGTTGCGGCCAAGACCATTCCCGCCTTTAGGGGCCCTGGTGAATACAAAACTGGGTCTTAGACTCCGCACCCTGGGTGATCTTGGGTTCACACTTCGTTCCTGCTAGCAGTAGTCGGCTATAGGGTTCACCACCCTGTAGTGCATTCCGGACCCCAACGGGGTGCACTTGTCGCCTGGCCACAGGTGACCTGACAGAGTGAGGTGAGCACTGTGGAGCCAATAAAATAACAGGAGTAATTACAGTATATATTTAATTCAAGTGACACCAGACCTTTATCTATTTTTCTCAAACATGTAGGGATAGGACATTCTCCTGTGACCACCACATTTTGCATTTTGGAAACCAGCGACCCATAATTTCCAGTATATGCTTGGATAATCAATTGTAATCTAATCTTTTTGTATATTCTCTGTATTAATAAAGTAATATATATATATATATTTATATATTTCTCTGATGTACTATTTGTTTTCAGCACCGCTATAATCCCATCCTCTCTCCCTTTGCTACTATTAATAACTGGGATGAGGTGCGTACTCTTTTAGAGTCAGTCGGATCCTTCCCATCTGATAGGATCATTAGTGTGACATGGCCCTAGCTGTGAACATTTTCTTACACCCCAACTGGCAGTTTGAATTTATACTGAGACCACAACAGGCATGGAGAAACCTCAATAAGCTTTCCTGACAATGTTTCAAGAATTGGAGAGAGTGCATCAGTGGGGAATTCCAGAAGAGGAGGTAAAAGACTGCTCTGTGCAATACCAATGCACAGAGCAGGTAAGTATAACATGTTTGTTTTTTAGGAAAAAAATAGCCTTTATAACTACTTTAATGCAACACTTACCTTGTGCTTGGCTTCTGGTTACAGAAGTTTCAACAGTCCAGGAACTTTCCTCTACACTTGGTGGGATTATTCCATACGAAAACGCTTTTGGATCCAACTTTATCAGCTCATCAACAAATCTCCTGGGATACTCAAGCAATACCCAATAGAGACACTCTTGCATAAGAAAGCAGGAAGTTGCTCTAAACTAGTAATTCGCCCAATCACACATCTTTGCAGCCACTAAGCAAATTGATAAACGCTTAAAACAACCAACCATACTGTGTTTCCCCGAAAATAAACCCGGGTCTTATATTAATTTTAGCAACAAAAGACACAGTAGGGTTTATTTTTGGGGTAGGTCTTACCATGTAATGTCTTCGTCTTCTCTCCCCCACTCTCTCCCTGCCTGACAGGAATCCCTAGTGTGAACCGATTTAAAGTGGTTGTAAAATCCTATAAACCACTCTATTACAGTACAATGTGTGTATTTCTGTAATATAATTGTGCCAAATACCTTTGTTATAGCGTCGCTCTGCGCTTTTTGACCCGTCAGGACTCTCTTTCCTGCAAAAATATTACAGAAACGCACACATTGTACATTATATACTCCTGTAATAGAGTGGATTATAGTATTTAACAAGCATTTTAAATTAGGGCTTATTTTCGGGGTAGGGCTTATATTGCAGCCCTCCTGGAAAATAACAGTAGGTCTTATTTTTGGGGAAACACGGTACATATCATTTAGTGAATTTCTCTCTCGCATGAAGAAGACAGCACAAGAAGACAGATCGGGGAGAAGACGGCATTGGGAGAAACCGGCACCGGGCTTCTTTTTTAATAAAGGACTTGTCAAAAAAACAGGTCTTGTTTTTTTTTTTTTTCACTGCTTTTTGGGGTGAATGGGTAAGGGTACGATGTACCCAATATACCCATTCACATTAGCCCCACAGACCTTGACAACCACAGCCTAGGGTTTGAATTATTTAGATGTTCATTGGCATGACTGTACATGCCCTTCTTTAGAAAGGGGGACTCACTGTGTTTGAAGAAAAATGCAGACTATGACCCTAAGAACACCATCTCTACAGTCCAGCACAGAGGTGGAAACATTATGCTTTGGAGCGATTTTTCTGCGAAAGGTACATACCGACTTTGACACATTGAGGGGCGAATGGACAGGGCCATGTATTCTAAAATGTAGGATGAGAGCTTTCTTCTCTCAGCCAGAACACTGAAGATGGGTCGTGGATGGGTCTTTCAGCATGACAATGACCCAAAACATACCGCCAAGGTAAAAGTGGAGTGCTTCAAGAAGTAGCACATTAAGGTCATGGAGTGGCCTAGCCAGTCTCCAGACCTTAATCCTATAGAAAATGTATGAAGGAAGCTGAAACTTTGAATTGCTAAATGACAGCCAATAAACCTTAGAGATTTAGAGAAGATCTGTAAAGAAGAGTGGACCAAAATCCCTCCTGAGGTGTGTGCAAACCTGGGGTCAGATTCACGTACATCGGCGCATATTTGCGTCGGGCGTAGCGTATCTAAGATACACTACGCCGCCGTAACTTACTTTTTTTTGGGGAATCCTCAAAGAATTTGCGCTGTAAGTTACGGCGGCGTAGTGTATCTTTGGCGGCGTAAGGGCGCGCAATTCAAATGGATGTGATGGGGGCGTGTTTTATGTAAATACGTCGTGACCCGACGTAAACAACATTTTTTTTATTGGCGCATGGGCCGTCCGTGGGGGGTTCCCAGTGCGCATGCTCGAAATTAAACCGAAAAAAAAAAAATGTTTACGCCGGTGACGTCATTTTACGCAAATCCCTATTCGCGAAGCGACTTACGCAAGCGACGTAGAAAATTCAAAATTCGACGCAGGAACGACGGCCATACTTAACATTGAGTACGCCTCATAATAGCAGGGGTTACTATACGCCAGAAAAAGCCGAACGCAAACGATGTAAAAAAATGCGCCGACCGGACGTACGTTCGTGGATCGCCGTAACTAGCTAATTTGCATACTCGCCGCGGAATTCGACGGAAACGCCACCTAGCGGCCGCCGAAAAAATGCACCTAAGATCCGACGGCGTACTAAGACGTGCGCCTGTCGGATTGATCCCAGATGCAGTCGTATCTTGCTTTGTAGATACAAAACAAAGATACGACGTGGGCACTTTAAAATTATGCCGGCGTATCAATAGATACGCCTGCGTAATTCTTTTGTGGATCTGCCCCCTGGACATCAACCAGAAAAAAAAAAACATTTTACCGCTGTGTTTGCCAACAACGGCTTCTCCACCAAGTACCAAGTCATGTTTTGCTTGGCAATCAAATACTTATTTTACTCATTGAACTGGAACGTAATTTATAGCATTTGTTTTATGTGTTTTTTCTGAATTTTTGGTTAATATTCTGTCTCTATAATTTAAAATACACCCATGATAAAAATTATAGACCCTTCATTTCTTTGTAAGTGGGCAAACTTTCAAAAACTGCAGGGGATCAATTATTTTCTCCACTGTACCTAACTGTAAGTGAAATTTTATCATTTATTAAAAGCTTTTTTAACTGTGCTGGTACACTGCGTTTTGCCTTTTTTATGTTTCACCAAGAGCTGGATAATAATGGGTTTACGAAACGTGGCTGTAATGTCTAGAGAAGTAGCCTTGGAGCTGCTCTATAGGATATATGTAAAGGGTAGTGCGCATAATAGGAGCTGCATAACCTAGACTTCTTAGTCCATAATGTCCATAGTATCACTAAAGCTGCTCATTGCAGAAATTCCAAGAGAAATCTCTCTGCCGATTCAGAAGCAAGGTATAAGCTGTAGATATTCTGAAAACTTCTATTAGCATTTACTGACAATGATAGGACAGATCTGTGCCTGTTACAGATGCGTTTCTGGAACTGCAGTCGCTGAACACAATGCTTTCACTATGGCGAAAAGAAAACAATCTCTGTACAAGCCAGCGCTTCAGACATTTCTTTGTTCTTTGCTTTAATCTCTCACATCAGCACTAAAACCTGGAGCATGTATAGTTGCTTTTTAGGAGACAACACAATAAATGATACAAATCAATTTCTCCTCTCTCTACTTTACTGCATTAAAAAAAAAAAAAAAAAAATGATTAAGCATGTATGGTGGTAGATAGCATTTATCACAACACAAAGTAACTCCCTATATTGTCCATGAATGTGAGCCAAGTACGGTGGGCCAGATTCACAAAAGAGATACGACGGCGTATCTCCTGATACGCCTCCGTATCTCTGTGATCCGCCCGTCCTAACTATGCGGCTGATTCATAGAATCAGTTACGCATAGCTAGCCCTAAGATCCGACAGGTGTAATTGACTTACACTGTCGGATCTTAGGATGCAATTCTATGCCGGCCACTAGGTGGCAAGGCCATTGCAGTCGGCGTAGAATATGCAAATGACTAGTTACGGCGATCCCCGAACGTCCGCGTTACCCGTCGCTCTAACTTTACGTTGTTTCCGTCAAGATACGCGTCGTAAAATAAGGGCTGAGCCCTAGGTGTTCTAAGCCATGTTAAGTATGGCCGTCGTTCCCGCGTCGAAATTTAAAACATCACGTCGTTTGCGTAAGACGTCCGTGAATGGCGCTGGATGCCATTTACGTTAACGCCGAAACCAATGACGTCCTTGCGACGTCATTTAGCGCAATGCACGTCGGGTAATTTACCCGACGGAGCATGCGCAGTACGCTCGGCGCGGGAACGCGCCTAATTTAAATGGTGCCTGCCCCATTTGAATTGGGCGGGCTTGCGCCGAGCACATTTACGTTTTACCGCCGAAAGTTTACAGGTAAGTGCTTTGTGAATCAGGCACTTACGCTGCAAACTTGCGGCGGTGTAACGTAAATGGATTACGTTACGCCGCCGCTGCGTAGAGGAAATGTATGTGAATCTGGCCCTGTATGTGCGAATCACAGGGAAAAGTTAGGTCTAAAATTTGCCTGAAAGATGCCTTTCCTACCCCAGTCCTCTGGGCTGATTTATGAGGAATGGACTAGAGCTGTTGCCAGTAACAACCACATTTAACTGTCCAACGGTGGTCTGCTACTGTCAATGCAAATGACTATGACACATTAGTTTCTCTTTATTTGCACCCTAAAAATGCTTCTGTAATAAAAAGATGAGGAGACAGTTGGATGGTTTTTCCGACGGAATTCCGCACAAGCTTGTCTTGCATACACACGGTCACACAAAAGTTTGAGCGTTAAGAACGCGTTGACGTACAACACTACGACGAGGCGAGAAAAAGAAGTTCAATGCTTCCGAGCATGTGTCGAATCATTTCCAAGCATGCATGTTTTTTTCCCCCGAACGGAACGGATTTTCCGAATTTTTCCTGTGCCAAATCAGTGCCGATTGTAGACGCCAATAAGTGCCATGCAATAAAGCCTGCCAGTGCCTCCTCATCAGTGCTGCCTATCAGAGCCATCTATCAGTACCACCTATCAGTGCCCACTAGTGGCACCTATGAGTGTCCATCAGTGCCGCATATCAGTGCCTCATCATTGCCACCTTACCAGTGCCCATTAATGCCCATCAGTGCAGTCTCATCAGTGCCCATCAGTGAAGGAGAAAAAGGACTTATTTACACAATTTTATAACAATAACAAAGAAAAACTTTTTTTTCCAATACTTTGTCTTTTTTTTCAGCAAAAAAAAACAAAAAACCCAGTGGTGATCAAATACCACCACCAAAAAAAAAAAAAAGCTCTAATTGTGGGAACAAAATGATAAACATTTTTGTTTGGGTACAGTGTAGCATTACCGCGCAATTGTCATTTAAAGTGCGACAGTGCTGAAAATTGTTTTGGGCAGGAAGGGGGCAAAGTGCCCGATATTGAAGTGGTTAAAAAAGACCATACTGCCAATCATCACAGTGCAGTTATTAGAAACTGTTTATACCACTGGCACGCCCACTCCATTCAATGAACAAGAATATTTTTTCTGGTTATTAAATAAACTCAAAAGTGTTTACAATAATTAGAAAGGCAAAAAAAAAAAAAAAAGAAGTAGCTGGCAGCTGTACCAGCATCACTTGGCAAACTTGCTGTTAATACCATATGTAAGATATAACAAGCATAGTTTGATACTTTCCCTACTTACAAGCCTTTCCGCTTTGGCAGCCAAACAGTTAAACCTGTCACCCTGCTCTTGTTTTTGTGTAATGCCGCGTACACACGGTCGTTTTTTGTCTTGTAAAAAAACGTTGTTTTTCTCATGAAAAAAAACGACGTTTTTCAAACTTCATTTTAAAAAACGAGGTTGCCTACACACCATCGTTTTTTCAAAATGCTCTAGCAAAGCGTGGTTACGTTCAGCACGTACGGCGCCACTCTGTTCCATTCAAGCTTGCGTTAAAACTTGCTTCTGAGCATGCGTGGGTTTAAAAACGTGGTTTTTAAACGTCGTTTTAACCTACACACGATCATTTTTTATGACACAAAAAATGACATAAAAAATTGAAGCATGTTCGAATTTTTTGGGGTCGTTTTTCAGAAGACATAAAACAACGTTTTCCCCACACACGGTCATTTTAAATGACGTTTTTAAAAATGTCATTTTTTTTCCATCACAAAAAACGACCGTGTGTACGTGGCATAAGAGTAAACGGTCATTATTCTAAATTTAATGAAAAATGCCATATGTTTTGGGGGGTGGGGGGGAAAATAGCCACAAAGCGCAGTGACTACTGCGGAGCTAATAGTGATGTCTCATTCAAGTTCCTCTAAAATGGCTCTGCGTATCCCTAATTATCTGAATGGTGCTCAATGTAAGAGCAGCAGGCAAAAAAAAAAAAAATTGGTATTTAAGGACTGCGCATCCCAAAATGCTGCTAAAAGCCATTAACCAGCGAGTGTTAATTGGAGCCATATTCATATTCATTTGCACTCCAGGCCCTGATAAAATATTTCCCAAGGTACGCTTTAAAAGGAGTCTTAATTTAAGGAACTGCTACAATCAACACTTATGAAAATTAACAGCTGAGTAATTAGCGCTCATGAATTATGCCACAGACCACGCTCGCAGGCATGGGGATGTCTGAGCTGATGATTCGGCTGGGTCTTTCTGGGGTCTCTGGATTAACCCTTTGCTGATACGAAGTGATGGGAAAACAAGACAGGTTTGGGCATCACTGGGTTACAAATGGTCCAAATTGACTTTCTGCAATTCGGCTTAAATGGTTTTAGACCGTTATATCGTTAGCCTCCAAGGCCGGAATGTCCTACAAGCTTTATCTTGTTTTGGTTACTTTGGGACAACCATTATTCGGAACTGTAGTCGGGCAAAGCTCATGTGCCTCCTTAGGAAGCCTGGTATCACATCTGTATGCCTGTCCATAGATGGAGAAATTGCCAGGGTAGCTCAACTGTTTCAATTCTGCAGGCCTTGCCAACAGAGCAGGTCAGATCAGGTAACCGTGAAGGACTTTGTTCCACATTGCTCCAGAGGAGAGGGGCGCCGCTTAATGAGGTACAGTTACCTCAGAGTGATCCTTCTATGAAAGCCAGAAGATGAAGCACATCTGTCATGTACTAATCAACAGAATTCTGCGAGGAGAAGGCTAGGGAAAGGAAAAAGTGTCCTAGAATTCATTGGACAAATTTAGGTTTGTGGTATATTTTGGAAATGTCAAATTATAAAAGAAAAAATTGCATCTAAACATGGTGACTGGCATTAGTTATATATGATAAGTAGGGGTGCAACGGATCAAAAAACTCACAGTTTGGATCGTTCCTCGGATCAGGAGTCACAGATCGGATAATTTTTCGGATCGACAATAAGAATAAAAAAAATCTTCCCCACTGTAATATCCACATCTCCCCCACTGCAGTGGCGTCACTAGGGTTGGTGTCACCCGGTGCAGAAAAAAATGGTGACACCCCCCCTCCCACCAACTATAGTCCCCCCTCAGTGCAGACACCCCCCCCCCAGGTAGTACAGACACCCCCCCCCCCCAGGTAGTAACAGGCAGACCCCCCTCCCAGGTAGTAACAGGCAGACACCCACCCCAGGTAGTAACAGGCAGACAGCCCCCCAGGTAGTAACAGGCAGACACCCCCCCAGGTAGTAACAGGCAGACAACCCCCCAGGTAGTACAGGCAGACAAGCCCCCCCAGGTAGTAACAGGCAGACAAGCCCCCCCCCAGGTAGTGCAGACAGACCCCCCCAGGTAGTACTCCCAGCGGTGTGTCCCACGAGTGCTGGCTCCTCCTCCTCCTGTGGGTGTAAACAGAGAGGAGGGCCACAGCCGGGTGTACCAAGATGGCCGTGGCGGCTCCGGAGCTAGGCCGAAGCCGCTGCCTTTCCTAATGTTATGGACGCGGCTTTGGCCTAGCTCCAAGCCGCGGCTATAACATTAGGAAAGGCCGCAGGCTTCGGCCTAGCTCCGGAGCCGCGGCAATCCGCGGGTCACAGTGTGTGCCGATCCAAATGGGGTGACCCGTTCGGATCACGGATCAACTGTGATCCGTTGCACCACTAATGATAAGCTTAACCACTTCCCTACCGTAGGACTTCATATGACGTCCTGGATTTTGGGGGGGGGGGGGTATATCTGAATGATGCCTGCAGCTACTGGCATCATTCAGATGTCCATTTTTTCTGCCTGCGATTCTGTGCATAAGAATGATCATAACAGCAGTTCTACCGCTTGACCGTTCTTATAGGGGATGTCCCCCCCTCCTGCCGCCATCTGGTGCTTCTTCGGGCTCTCCTGTGCCATCGGGGGCCCGGAGAACGAATTGGCCGGCGCCGGATGAGATAAAAAAGCTGCCATCGCAGCTGTCGGCATGAGATCAGTGCATTTTTTTTCCCGATCTCATGCTTTCCAGCCTGGCGGAGAGATGTGGGGTCTTATTGACCCCTCCTCTCTCCATAAAGAGGACCTGTCACTAACAATTCTTATTACAAGGGATAAGGGCCGAAACAACTAATCGATTAATCGACAACTAATCGATTATGAAATTAATCGATTACAATTTTCATAATCAATTAATCGGCCAGTAACATAATGTGGTTTAAAAAACTAAAATTAGCCTTTTATAGTCCAAAAAGCAAATCGCTACAGTTAATATTACTTTCACTGTAGGATGAAGGAAAAAAGCTGGGACAGCCGCACTCCAAAAAAACTCCTCCTTTAAAAGAAAAGCTGACGTTTCGCAATATGCCTTAGTGCTTCTTCATGAAGCTATGAAGAAGCACTAAGGCATAGTGCGAAACGTCAGCTTTTCTTTTGTTGTGCTGTTTTTTGCTGTGGCATGTATTTTGTGATTTTTAATTAAAGGAGGAGTTTTTTTGGAGTGCGGCTGTCCCAGCTTTTTTCCTTCATCCTAACCTGCATTTTGATTGCACTGCCTGCACCCTTGGCTCGGACCACAGGAATCAGATTACCTGGTTCTCTTTGAGCGGTTACCCACTCTCTCATTACTTTCACTGTCCCACTGTAAAAAAATGAACCCCTTACAATAGCGATTATCTGCTCTTTTTGTACATATTTTTGTTTTTTTAACCCCATTATGTTACTAAACATCTCAGGCCTGGGGTCACACCTCTCTGTTTTTTGGTGCTTTTTGCAGAAACACACTACAGTTCATTTACATGTTTTCCTATGGGACACGTTCACATCCATGATTTTTTTTTCGGCTGTTGCATATTTGGAAAGGGCAAGGAGTTTTTAAACGCAAAACGGTGCTATTTTTTTTTTTTTTTTGGTTCAATATACTTCAATGGAGAAGCTGCAGAAAAGCATGTAATGTGTTTTTGCGGCAATTTGTATTTTGTAATCTGCCCGACAACAAATTGGCCCAAAAAAAAAAAAAAAGCCGTCGTATCTTGGTTTGAGGATTCAAACTAAAGATACGACGCGGCAAATTTGAAAGTACGCCGGAGTATCAGTAGATACGCCGGCGTAATTCTTCTGTGAATCCGGCCCAAAAAATGTAATTTTATATTTACTCCAAAAAAGTCCTTAAAGGCCTAGAGGCGGAAAGTGACGTCAGACATCGCTCCGGTCCTCCAAGGGCAGAGTCAACTGGGGGCAATCTTGCCCTCACTTGACTTCCTGCCCATTTCTCCAGGGGATCGGATCGTTTCCCCCTATTACATCCCCCGGAAGCAGGGAAACAACCGGGAAGCGGCAGGAGGGGGGCACCTCTCCCGCCATCCATAAATGTGATCCTGTAGCGAATCCACTGCCGGGACCACTTTTATGTCAAAGAGGATCGCCCACTGTATAAAAATATACAGAGGTTATGGCATCTAGCTGCTGCCATAACAACGGTATAGAACATCAAACTAATGACGTATATATACAGTGGGCGGTCCGGAAGAGAGGGCCGCTTGTTTTATGCGACATTCACATACACTTGGAAACTACGTTCAACAAGTCTACAGCGAGAAATATGGAAAAGAATACTAAAACAGAAGAGGATTACATCCCAACGTGAAAATGAATTTGGACAACTGTGGATAAAATATGCAAATCTCAACATAAAAAAAATAAGATGTTTCTCACCTTGCCATCAAATTTCGAGTACTCATTGAAGGGATTGTTTAGCTGCAGAGGACACTGCTCCAGGCGTACGGATAATATAGATGGTTTCCCGCTATAAGGGGTGATTTCCCTAAAAGCTTTTTTTTCAAACAGCGAACTTAATTCTTCGGCTGCAAGTAAAGTTTAGAAAAATATAAATGAGATTAAAAAAATAAATAAAAAAAACATTGTGCTTTAATACTTTACATAAGTAAGCAAAGTGTGTTACACAGAAGAACAAAAGGCTCAGGCAATGTGCAATATTCCAATCAAAGAGCAATGTAAAGGCCTGTTGATAGTCCTTTTGTTCACTTCAGATTGGTTTTGCATACGGGAGCTGCGGTGGCTCAACGCGATTGGCACTGCGCTGACACACCTCTGCAGCTAGGGGTTCAGATCCCGGTCTCGGCTACATGTGAATTGAGTTTGGTGGTCTCAGCCCGGCTCCCGGTGGGTGTGCTATGCGAGGTAAGCCTGCGCTTAGTACGCCCACCCCCCTCCCACAAAAACCACCACACTTACATGCACTCGAAATTGGGTTAACATGCACGCACTTTGACCACGCAGTCTCTAAAAAGAGAGGCGAAGGACTAACGGGGCTGGTTGAGTGGGCTAGATCCTCTCACTCCCTTATAGGGAGTCCCTCTGCCCCGTTGGGCTTCAAAGCGGAGCAGGTAGGGCGGGCTATGTGGGAGGACCCTCTCACGCACCCGCCATTGCCACTCGGGGCATAGAGAAAGGTGGCAGATTGCCTCTGGGGGAGGCCTGCCTACTCCCAACTCCTCTCTCGAGTACACGCACAAAATACACTTAAAAAAAAAAAAAAGAGAGAACAAAAAAAAAAGATTGGTTTTGCATTCCTATACAAGTCAATGAGAATTCAAGGCACCCTTGAAGCAGGTCAAATGCACCTGTATTGAACTCTGAATTATCTCAGAAGCATTTCATGTCAATGTCAAACTGATTCCGTTAAAGCTGGCCATAGACGGTTCAAATCTCAGGCGGTTCAGCAGGGGCCGGCTGGGATTCTAACCATGTATGGGCAGGCTGAATCTACCCAAGTTGATTGATCGATCAGGTAGAGAAAGGGAGTGACAGCTCCAGATTAATTCACTTGGCAATTAGTCTCCGCTCTGGCAATGCATAGAGCAAAAATGGAAGGAAATGTTTGGACAGTCGCACCTTTACAACCTCTTGAAAGCGGAGGTTCACCCTAAAAACAGTGGGCGTTCCTATGCACAGGCTAAGTGATTGACGTGATGACAAAAGCTTCCCCCCCGACGCATAAAGCGCGTCACGAGTTGCCGGAAAAAGGCGAACGTCGGTGCGCAGGCGCCGTATAGCGCCGACTCGCAGTTCGGCTTCTTTCGGCAACTCGTGACGCGCCTTATGCGTCGGAGGGAAGCTTTTGTCATTACGTCAACCACTTAGCCTGTGCATAGGAACGCCCACTCCCGCGGGAGCCACTTCCCTGGAAGCCGGCGGGGTAAATAGCGATACAACGGTACATACGAAAAAAAAAAAAAACATCAACGTACAGTCAATGTCGAGAGTGAGCATAATGTAATGTTAGAAAATTGTTTTTAGGGTGAACCTCCGCTTTAAGGTCCCAGGGGACCAGAAAAATTATTGACAGGAGAAATAATGTGAGTGACACCGTGGATGAGGGACTGCACCAGAGAAAGAGAGGCCAAGGGCCATTGGAATAGCATAGACAATTTGATATCTGTTTCTTACTGGTACCCAGCATCAATCACTGATCCACAACCAACCAATGAAAGCTCAGAACCCAAGTGACAGAGTAGATAAAATGGTTAACACAGAGACTCTCACAACCTAAAGCGGAGTTCCGGCCACAATTTCACTTTTTAAATATAAATACCCCTGTAATACACAAGCTTGATGTATTCTAGTAAAGTTAGTCTGTAAACTAAGGTCCGTTTTGTTAGGTTGTTACAGCATTTAGACACTTTATAAAATAGAAATTGACTGGGGCCATCTTAAGTGTGGGCATCATGAAGCCAGACTGTATGACTTCCTGGATTTCAGCCTTGCAGGTCTCGCACATGCTCAGTGCTGCACAAGCAGTGTAATAGGTTTCAGATCAGGTTTCAGCACCTGTACTGTCCAAGTCACATGATTCTTCGAGACTGGGGAGTGCACAGACTCCTGGAAAGTTACACCCACTACATTCCCAGGAGTCTGTGCGGTGTAGGTTAGGAAGCTTAAGCACCTAGGTGCAGGAAGTGGGAAGATTAACTATTCTGCCTAGCAACAACACTTTGAAGGCATCTAAAAAAAAAAATGTTTTTCTTAAAGGACTAATGACATTTTTTTAAAACTACTGATGTAATGTTATATTTATGGGTGGAACTCCACTTAATATAGGTCTTCCACATGTAGTGTTACACCTTGTGAAAAGAGGGCTTGCAGGCCTGTCGTTCGGTAAGTATCACCCTCTGAAATGACCTTGCTCTCTCAGAACCTCTAAGATCTCTCTCAGAACCTGTGCTTCAATAGGCAAAAGTCAGCAACTGGGATGCAGCATGCAAAATTGGGCTGTGAAACAGAAGGCCCAACCAAGATGAAAGCAGGCTCTTCTTGGGCCGTGCAGACTTTTCAGAATAGTGGGAAACCTTTCTAACTGGATCTTCCACAATGCTCAAGAAGCTTCAGTGGAAGAAACACGGGAGAGACTTTTGTGACATGGAAGCAACCATTGCATCCTCCAGTGGGTCTCTTGCTCTGGCTATGAACCTGTTCACCTTGTGAATGTGACAGGGTGCCTTTAAATCCACATCTGGTCTTCCCTGCTGTTGACAGATCTAATTAAACAGATAAAGGGACCATTTTCAGGAATCAAGATGCTGTCGATTTAAGATACAAGATGCTGAAAGAGACACGATTTGACTTTTCACCCAGTACAGTTTTTCCTTAGAACAGGCTTCTTGCCGCCTTGATGTTTTTTCTGTATGCTACAGCTGTGACATTGTCAGTCTGGATTTTCATAAGGTGGCCTTGCAGCTTCTGTACCCAATGCAGGTGTGACAGACATAGCCTTGATCTACAGTCCAGCATCAGGAATCCCTGCAACAGGTGTGGAGATCACTTACCCATCCAAAAAGGTTTTGAATCATTAAAGGTGTGCCCTATAATACCATCGGCAATCAATGCTACCACAGTTGGGTTTACATTAGATGGGAAGTGTCCCTGTCTATGACAGGGTTTGACAAATTTGCTTGGAATCTAGGAGCCAGATAAAAAAGTTAGGAGCCAGAAAACGCGCCCCGTCCCGACGAGCTTGCGCGCAGAAGCGAACACATACGTGAGCAGCGCCCGCATATGTAAACGGTGTTCAAACCACACATGTGAGGTATCGCTGCAATTGGTAGAGCGAGAGCAATAATTCTAGCCCTAGACCTCCTCTGTAACTCAAAACATGCAACCTGTAGAATTTTTTAAACGTCGCCTATGGAGATTTTAAAGGGTAAAAGTTTGTCGCCATTCCACGAGCGGACGTAATTTTGAAGCGTGACATGTTGGGTATCAATTTACTCGGCATAACATTATCTTTCATAATATTAAAAAAAATGGGGATAACTTTACTGTTGTCTTATTTTTTAATTAAAAAAAGTGTAATTTTTTCCCAAAAAAGTGCGCTTGTAAGACCGCTGTGCAAATACGGCATGACAGAAAGTATTGCAACGATCGCCATTTTATTCTCTAGGGTGTTAGGATAAAAAATATATATAATGTTTGGGGGTTCTAATTAGAGGGAAGGAGATGGCAGTGAAAATAGTGAAAAATTACATTAGAATTGCTGTTTAAAGGAACACTAAAGGTTCGTTTTTTATTAGATCAATTGATTGCTGTAAGCTAGAGCATTTAAATATCACTTACCTCGTTTTTCCTTTTGACCTCCAAAATACAGTAATCCAGGTTTGAAAATGCCATTTCCTGTCACTCCTCTTCTTGCTTTCCACCAGCATCTGAGCCGTTTTGCATGGTGGAAAGCAGAATGTGCTCACCCCCTCCCTATGACTACAGCCCTGTGTGAAGATGCTCTCTTATCCCTCACAGGCATGGAGGCTAAGCCTTATGGGAACTGTAATTCCCATTAGGCCGTGATGTAGCAAGAATGAATGCGCACCGCAAACCAGGAAGTCAGTGAGGATAATGATTCAGGAGTGCTGGAGGTGAATAAAACAGCTCGATTTCAACAAGTATCAAACTAGTTATAATGCAAAACATTACTTTTTACTTTATCAGCTACTGTCAGACTTTAATTTAAGAGGAAAATATTTTTGTCTTTACAACCCCTTTAACTTGTAATGCTTAACTTGTAATACCAACGGCCACCACCAGATGGCGCCAGCTTACACATCTGGTGGTAATAACTCGTAACTTTTTTTTTGCCCCCCTTCCAAGCCAAGTCGCCAGGACCCTATTTCTAGTTGCCACGGCGACCTGGTGCCCTGGATTTGTCGAGCCCTGCACAGAAAGGAGATCTGTCCAACATTGATAGTATATCCCTCTGCTGAATTCTGGTGTGACATGCAATGGACAGACTGTGCTACATCTGAATATGGATCTGAAGCTGCAGAGCCTTCTGCTTACCCCATGTAAAAAAAACCTTTGCCGACACAGCGCCCAGGATAAGGCTAAGGTACTCCAGACTTGCATCAGGAACAGGGAAAAAGCTTTGCATATTACATAGGGTTATTTGCAAAGGATACCTTGATGAACTGGTAGCTAAGATAGGCAATCGCCAATATGTTCCCAGTCCTCAGCTTTGCCAGGACCAGAGCTAGAATGATGATAAAACACTCTGGGAGCAGTGGTGAAACCAAAATGTGGGGCCACCACCTGGAATTTTGATCCCCAAAAGGAAAACGCAGGCGATCATCTTCAACATTCACTGAAAACAATACATTTCTCTGATGGCAGACGTTATCAATGAAGACATTCGGAATTCTTGGGTTTGCTTCAGTATGGTATAAAGATTTACACAGAACCCCTGGTAATGTTTCTGATGTGACACAGATATTACCACCTTGACCTACAAGCCCTTAAACAGACATAAGCAGAGCCACAAGAGAAATCCGAAATAAAAAACTTCCAGAAGGAGATAGAAACTATCTTGTGTGCCAAGGACACCATCTTCTATACCTTAGATGTCATTCTTTCTAGAATAGTCACACCAGAGGGAACCAAAGGTGGATCGGGGTGGTTGCAGAAGCAAGTAGCTCTGAGGGGGAAAGGCAAGCCTCACTTGAGGGTGCACATAGCACAAGCTGAGCACATCCCCCATGTTCACTTGTGTTAGAATGATAACTAGTCCCTTCTCTGGTGATGTACATGATGACAAAAAAAAGTTAATAGTCTCAAGGGAGGGTGGAGGTGATGCTCCTTTATGAGTCTCTCTGAAGTCAAAGCTGAACTGCAAGCTCTTCACTTGGGCTCTAGCTACTACATAAAGGTACAATACAACTGAATATTATACCTTTGGCGAGGCTCTAGTTTGCCAGGCTGTATAGAACTCACTAAGGCAGAATATGCTCCTACATCAAAACCAAAAGTAATGCCGCGTACACACGATCATTTTTCGGCATGAAAGAAAACGTTGTTTTTCAGCATGTCCAAAAAACGAAGTTTTTCCACCTTCAGCATTAAAAAAGACGTTGCCCACACACCATCGTTTAAAAAAAATGATGAACAAAGCGCGGTGACGTAAAACACGTACAACGGCACTCTAAAGGGGAAGTTCTATTCGCCTTTGGGCTGCTTTAGCCAATTCCTTGTTAGTAAAAGACGAATTGCGCTTTTTTGTCTGTTACAGCGTGATGAATGTGCTTACTCCATTATGAACGGTAGTTTTACCAGAATGAGCGCTCCCGTCTCATAACTTGCTTCTGAGCATGCGCGGGTTTAAAACATTGTTTAAGCCCACACACGATAATTTGTGATAAATAATTTGTGATAAATGTGACTGGCAGGGAAGGGATTAACCACTAGGGGGCGGGGAAGGGGTTGAATGTGAAGCCTAGTGAGTGTTTTAACTGTGTGGGGGAGGGGGACTGACTGGGGGAGGTGACCGATCTGTGTCCCTATGTACAAGGGACACAGCATCGGTCTCCTCTCCCTGACAGGACATGGATCTCTGTGTTTACACACACAGATCCACGGTCCTGCTCCCACGGTCCTGCTCAGTTACTGGGCAATCGCGGGTGCCCGGCGGCCATCGCGGCCGCCGGGCACGTGCATTGTGTTCCCAGTAATGCGACGCGCGCCCCCTAGCGGCTTTAAATGACAGGACGTCATATGATGCCCTGTCAGAACAATAGGGCAATCCAAATGACGGCGGGCGGTTGTTAAGTGGTTAAGTTCATTTTTTTCCTCATTCATGTACACACAGCACCCCATATTCACAGAAATCACAGAATAGTTGACATTTTTGCAGATTTATTAAAAAAGAAAAACTAAAATATCACAAGGTCTTAAGTAGGGTTGTCCCGATACCACTTTTTTAGGACTGAGTACAAGTACCGATACTTTTTTTCAAGTACTCACCGATACCGAAACTTTTTTTAAATGTGTCCCCAAATGCAGCCATGTCTCCCCACAAATGCAGCCATGTCCCCCCACAGATGCAGCCATGTCCCCCCACAGATGCAGCCATGTCCCCCCAGATGCAGCCATGTCCCCCCAGATGCAGCCATGTCCCCCCCAGATGCAGCCATGTCCCCCCTAAATGCAGCCATGTCCCCCCCATATGTAGCCATGTCCCCCCCATATGCAGCCATGTCTCCCCATATCCAGTCATGTCCCCCCATATGCAGCCATGTCCCCCCCATATGCAGCCATGTCCCCCCCATTATCCAGCCATGTCCCCCCATATGCAGCCATGTCCCCCCCATTATCCAGCCATGTCCCCCCATATGTAGCCATGTCTCCCCCCATATGTAGCCATGTCTCCCCCCATATGTAGCCATGTCCCCCCCATGTAGCCAGCCATGTCTCCTCCCCATGTAGCCAGCCATGTCTCCCCCCCATGTATCCAGCCATGTCTCCCCCCCCCCATGTATCCAGCCATGTCTCCCCCCCCCCATGTATCCAGCCATGTCTCCCCCCCCCCATGTATCCAGCCATGTCTCCCCCCCCATGTCTCCCCCCCATGTATCCAGCCATGTCTCCCCCCCATGTATCCAGCCATGTCTCCCCCCCATGTATCCAGCCATGTCTCCCCCCCCATGTATCCAGCCATGTCTCCCCCCCCCCATGTATCCAGCCATGTCTCGCTTACCTGCATCCCCGCTACCGCCGACTGTGTAATACGCGCCGGGAACATTACAGCTTTGGATAGCTGTAATGATTGGCGCCGCGCTGCGTATAGACACTCCCCCTCGCTCGGGATTGGACAGTTCACCCGAGCAAGGGGGAGTGTCTATGCGCGGCGCGAATCATTGCAGCTATTCAAAGCTGTAATATTCCCGGCACGTATTACACAGTCGGCGGTAGCGGGAATGCGGCGGGAAGCGGCGTAACGGCGGCGGGATGCGGCGTAACGGCGACGGCGGCAGCGGGGGGGGGGGGGGAAGTATTCTATTCCAGGATCGGGGGTATTTGCAGGAGTACGAGTACTCCCGCAAATACTCGGAATCGGTCCAGATACCGATACTAGTATCGGTATCGGGACAACCCTAGTCTTAAGTATTCAGACCCTTTTCTGTGACACTCATATATTTAACTCAGGTGCTGTCCATTTCTTCTGATCATCCTTGAGATGGCTCTACACCAGGGATATGCAATTAGCGGACCTCCAGCTGTTCCAAAACTACAAATCCCATCATGCCTCTGCCTCTGGGTGTCATGCTTGTTGCTGTCAGAGACTTGCTATGCCTCATGGGACTTGTAGTTCTGCAACAGCTGGAGGTCCGCTAATTGCTTATCCCTGCTCTACACCTTCATTTGAGTCCAGCTGTTTGATTATACTGATTGGACTTGATTAGGAAAGCCACACACCTGTCTATATAGGACCTTACAGCTCACAGTGCATGTCAGAGCAAATGAGAATCGTGAGGTCAAAGGAACTGCCTGAAGAGCTCAGAGACAGAATTGTGGCAAGGCACAGATCTTGGCAAGGTTACAAAAAAAATTCTGCTGCACTTAAGGTTCCTAAGAGCACAGTGGCCTACATAATCCCTAAATGGAAGACATTTGGGACGACCAGAACCCTTCCTAGAGATGGCCGTCCGGCCAAACTGAGCTATCGGAGGAGAAAAGCCTTGGTGAGAGAGGTAAAGAAGAACCCAAAGATCACTGTGGCTGAGCTCCTGAGATGCAGTCGGGGGTTTATGGCAAAGTGGCCCAACGGAAGCCTCTCCTCAGTGCAAGACACATGAAAGCCCACATGGAGTTTGCTAAAAAAAACACCTGAAGGACTCCAAGATGGAGAGAAATAAGATTCTCTGGTCTGATGAGACCAAGATAGAACTTTTTGGCCTTAATTCTAAGCGGTATGTCTGGAGAAAACCAGGCACTGCTCATCACCTGTCCAATACAGTCCCAACAGTGAAGCATGGTGGTGGCAGCATTATGCTGTGTGTGGGTGTTTTTCAGCTGCAGGGACAGGACGAATGGTTGCAATCGAGGGAAAGATGAATGCGGCCAAGTACAGGGATATCCTGGACGAAAACCTCCAGAGTGCTCAGGACCTCAGACTGACCCGAAGGTTTACCTTCCAACAAGACAATGACCCTAAGCACACAGCTAAAATAATGAAGGAGTGGCTTCACAACAACTCTGTGACTGTTCTTGAATGACCCAGCCAGAGCCCTGACCTAAACCCAATTGAGCATCTGTCCACTAGAGCTGCACGATTAATCGTCAAGAATCGTTATCGCAATCTTTTTCCGTTGCAATTCTTGACACAGGGTTTTGTGATCTTTGACATGAAAATAATTTTCTCTCTGCACTTTGGTATGCAAAGAATTTCCTCTCTGCTCTCAGCCAAAAGTCAGTCTGGGCAATCTGCCAAGTCTGGGCAGCCTGCCAAGTTTTAAAAACATTCTTTATCAGTGTAAAGTTAAGTCTAAACATTGTATCACTTCAAAGGAATAAACTTCTGTATGTAAATTAGGGAACGTTTAACCACTTAAACACCAAACCTTTTTCTGACAGCTCTTTTCAAGTTAAAATCATTATTTTTGTTGCTAGAAAATTACTTAGAACCCCCAAACATTATATATTTTTTTTAGTAGAGACCCTAGAGAATTAAATGGCGGTTGTTGCAATATTTTATGTTGCACTGTATTTGTGCAGCAGTCTTTTTAAATGCAAGTTAGCCCATTTTTTTTTTTTTGTATAAATGTAAAATATTTTACGCCGTGAGAATCGTGATCTTCATTCTAACCAAAAAATTGTGATTCTCATTTTGGCCAGAATCGTGCAGCTCTACTGTCCACCAACGTTTACCATCCAACCTGACAGAACTGGAGAGGCTCTGCAAGGAGGAAAGGCAGAAGATCCCCAAATCCAGGTGTGAAAAACTTGTTGCATCTTTCCCAAAAAGACTCATGGCTGTATTAGATCAAAAGGGGCTTCTACTAAATACTGAGCAAAGGGTCTGAATACTTAGGACCATGTGATATTTCAGTTTTTCTTTTTTAAAAAATCTGCAAACAAAAATTCGGTCAATATGGGGTGCTGTGTGTACATTGAGGACAAAAAATGAACTTAAAGCGGTGGTTCACCCTAAAAAAACAAGTTTCTACCATGAAATCCAGCATACTAGCGTGAGCTACAGTATGCCTTTATTTTATTTTTTTATGCGCCGTACTCACTGTTTAATCCCGTAGTTAGGTTTCAGACTCCCCGCGGGGAATGGGCGTTCCTATGCAGAGGGGAACATGATTGACGGCCGGCTATGGCGCGTCACGCTTCCCGAGTAGGACTCGGCCCTTCACGGCGCTATACGGCGCCTGCGCACAGACTAGGAGCTGACTGCGCAGGCGCCGTGAAGAGCCAAGTCCTATTTCGGCTATTTCCGGGAAGCGTGACGCGCCATAGCCGGCCGTCAATCATGTTCCCCTCTGCATAGGAACGCCTACTAGTCTGAAACTTAACTACGGGATTAAACAGTGAGTACGGCGCAAAAAAATAAAATAAAGGCATACTGTAGCTCGCGCTAGTATGCTGGATGGCATGTTAGAAACAATTTTTTTTTTTTTTTAGGGTGAACCCCCGCTTTAAATGATTTTAGCAAATGGCTGCAATAAAAACAAAGAGTGAAACATTTAAGGGGGTCTGAATACTTTCAGTACCCACTGTATATACCAAGTAGACTTCTTTTAGCCACAGAAAAAGACTTTGTCAGTGCAAGGGTACCTGAAAGGCTCGTGTTTCTGTCTTTCCACTGCACATTCTTACACTTGATCTGGTTTTGCCTTTCCTTGCGAAGACGCTCCAGTTTTTGCGCTAGAAAAACAGACAGGAAAACGATAAAAATTACTTTGTTGGTGAAACTTTCCTGAGAGAAGAGATCACAATTAATTCCAATGTCATGAATATTTCATAATGCATGTATGGAAAGATGGGGAACAGGGGCAGGAGAAAGGGGAGGGGGGACTTTCAGAAAAGAGAGAGCGGCGTGCATAAAATTTTTAAAGCTGACACGAAGTTCAGAAAATACCAACAAAAACAGAAAAATGTGCTTGATTTATAATTGAAATTAGGGGACATAAAACATTAATACAGACCATAAAGATAGTATTAACATAGAAGGGAATCATAAAATGTGAAAACTAGTGTGATTAATAGGACAGTTCGTTATATAAATCATTAATAACGGTCTTAAAGGAATTTTAATGTACAAATGAAGTCCCATGAATGTTACGGAGTGTGCATAAAATTATAGATATGAATTACGTGCCCCCGTTTCAAAAATTAAAGATAAATGAACTCGGGCTCAACTATTAAAGTTTTAAATATAGAATCCTTTATCTGAAAATCAGGAAAAATTATAAAATGTCAGGGCCATATAAATTAGTAGCGTTTTTCTATGGTAGGACGGAACAGTTTATAGGTAATAAAGGAGGTGATTTGTATCTGCTGCAACATTAGTCAAATGTGTAGGGGAAGAGATATGAATGGGGATAGTTTTATTTTACCGGGTTTTTTTTTTCCCTCTCCTTCTTAAAGATGCAGAGAAAAATATTAATTAATTCCTAGGGATTTACTGCAGACCTAAAAATTCTTTGAATATCAAATATAACTACGTGGTACAAGTCCACTAATATTCTGTGTTCGAGAAAGTAAAATGGGTAAACGGAAATGCATGCCCGTAAATGTAATAATCATCATCATAATGGCTTGTATCAAACTTTTATTGCATTCATATACCGTATTTATTGGCGTATACCGCACAGTTTTTTCCCCTTAAATTAAGAGGAAAAATGTGGGTGCGAGATATACGCCGATACCCGCGCTGTGTTTGAACCTTGCCGCTGACATATATCGAGTGCAGTACACTCGGCTCCCCTCGCGGTCACGCCCTGTGCCGCCTCCTATGAAAGAGTAGCCGAGCCGTGCCGAGTGTACTGCGCTCGGTATATGTCGGCGGCGGCGTTCAAACACAGCGCGGGAAGCAAGGATCGGCTCAGAAACAGCGCGGGAGAAGCAGGGAGGACACCACCGAGGCCGCAAACGGACGACAAGGCCGCCGGGCAAGACACCGACGAGGGGCATTCAAACTGTAAGTATTTTCTTTTTTCCTCAAATTTCCCTTCTAGGTTGGGTGTGTGCGCTATACGGCGGTGCACGCTTTACCCCGATAAATACGGTAAATGTGATTTTTTCTAAATAAGTAAAATCTTAAAAAAATTAATAATAATTATTTTATTCATAGCCATTTATACCTTCACTCACATGTTTCATTTATAAGAGAAAACTACTGTTATTGTGTTATTTCAGTAAATACTGTATTTGCTGGCATATAAAACTACCTTTTACACTTTAAAAAAAATGGCCAAAAAGCAGTGGTCGTCTTATACGCCGGGTCAGCTACTCTGATGCCTCCTGGATGTGCGGTAATACTGTATTTAGCTTCGGCTACATACAGTATTACCGCTTAGCCAATCCCGGTGAGCGATGTATTCAAATGAATACAGAGCCTGCTCGGATTGGAGTAACAACCTCTGCCAATCCGAACAGGCTACATACAGTATATACCCCCAAACATTACTTACCATGTCACAAAAATCCCCATAGGCAATGCTTCAAATTTTTTTTACTGGTTACATGTTTTGAGTTACAGATAACAGAGGAGGTCTAGTGCTGGAATTATTGCTCTCGCTCTAACGTTCGCGGCCATACCTCACATGTGTGATTTGAACACCGTTTTCATATGTGGGCGGGACTTACGTATGCGTTTGCTTCTGCAAGCACACAGGGACAGTGGCGCCTAAAAAAATATATTTTTCTTGTTAATTTTACTTTTATTATTTTAGTTTTGAAACAACATTTATCACTTTTTTTCCTATCACAAGGACATCCCTTGTAATAGGAATTTGGCATGACAGATCCTCTTTACAATGAGATATGAGGTCAATAAGACCCCACATCTCACCTCTAGGCTGGGAAGCCTAAAATAAAAATAATTTAAAAAACTGCGCCATCTGTTTGAATGCAGAGGCCGGGCGTGACTTCAAACCATTGCGCCCGGCCTCTGTGCGATTATAGAGACTCCGGCGACCATCTGGTGCGCCAGAAATCACTATGGTAAAGATCTGGAGCCGGTGGATCCGTTCTCCAACTCATCGACGGCAGGGGTGAGTCGGTAGAAGCATCAGAGGGCAGTGGGAGGAGGGGGGACATCCCCTCTCGCCACCCGTAAGAACGATCAAGCGGCTAAAAAGCCGATATGATCATTTTTATGGTGAAGGGAATCGCCGGCTGAAAAAGATGACATCTGAATGGTGCCTGTAGCTGCACCCATCATTCAGATATCCCCCACTCAAAGTCAAGGAATGCCATATGACGGCCGGCGGGAGGGAAGTGGTTAAAGGGTTAAAACCAATGAACAATATAGTTTGGTAGTGAAAGGGTTAAATCTCGTTCACAATAACCGTCACTTCAAGAAAAACATGTTATTACAGGAGGCATATCCCTATTACATCTGTATACTGAGCCTACGGGCTGAATTCACAAAGCTCACAAAAAAAGGACGAGTCTCCTTTAAGAAAAAACGTCAGTTATTTTTTTTGCTGAGTCATCATGAGTTAACTGCCAATGAGAGAGTGAAAAAAAGTTCTTTGTGATGTCATAGCATGTGGACCCAATATAAGGCCGAGCGGAGGTGAGGAATCAGTAGCTGAGTTGTTTGCTGTACAGTGAAGACGTGTTCTTCTCTCTGTCCAGTGTTGCTGTTTGATTGAATTCGGATTTATTCGATTCAGTTTTATTGCGATTTCTCAGACTTAAAAGCGTGTTTTATTATATCTTCATAATGAAACTATTTAAAAGTGAACAGATTGTTTCTCAAAATAATAACATTGAGAAACCAACCAGAGGAAGCCCCGCTATGGAAGGCGCTATCAACCAACAACAGCTTGTAGATCCTACAAGCAAGAAGCCCACCAAAATGCGGAGGGCACGGCGATGCCTCAGATCCGTTATCAGATGTTTTGATGCCGACAGTAAAGCCGATGGAACGCGCCGGAACAAGGAACGCGGCGCTGGTAAGTTTTATAGATATTGATAAATACAAAACACTTTCATTGGATTCGTTTTTCCCCCATTGATGACAATCACCCCCCCCCCCCCATATGTACACTTGTATAGGAATGGCCATAGACATTGCTGGTAAACACCATTATGAGGATTTTTTAAATCAAGAGAAGCAAGCAGCTATTTTTAGATTTGTTTACTCTGAGCCAAGTAGCCCCCCCCCCCCTTCTATTTCCAACTGTCGCCTTCTAACTGACTTTTTTTAACAAATCTTGCATGCCACTTATTACAGGCTGGACCAGGGGTCTCCAAACTGCGGCCCGAGGGCCGGATGTGGCCCTTTGCTATCCTTTTTGCGGCCCTTGGGGCAGTATTACTCCCAACCATATGAGGCACTATTCCTCCCAATGACACCAACAATGGGGCACTATTTCTTCCACTAATAGCAATGATGGAGCACTATTCCTCCTCCAACTGCCAACCAACACTGGGGGCCATGTTAATGCTCACTGATGCTCGGCCCTGGGGCATTTTCTATCCCCATTGGTCAGAATCTGGCCCCCCTGAAGTCCGAAAGACAGTAAACTGGCCCTTTGCTTGAAAAGTATGGAGACCCCTGGGCTGGACTGATGACCTCAGTGCCACCCAGCAAGATGGCAGAGGATTTACAATATACAAAGAAAAGAACCCCACATACATGTTTAATCCCTTGTTACCCACATAAGACATATACATAGTTGCCAACATTTAAAAAACATTTCTAAAGAAACTGTTTTTAAGCTGAACATGTAGCAAGCCATTGTAGGCAGAGAATGTATTTCCATTTACAATAGGAGTCATTCTACAAGACGCAGATCCAGGGCCGCCATCAGGGGGGTACAGGCAGTACACCTGTAAGGGGCCCGGATGGCAACCCCCTTTTTTATATATATATTATTTATTTTTTTGGTTTTTATTAAATGGCCCAAAGGTCCCCCTTTTTTTTTTATTATAAAAAATGTTTTATATAATTTTTTTTCTTTTTATTAAAGTGCACAAAAGGTCCCCAGGGCCCCGGGTGGCAACCCCCCCCCCCTTTTGTTTTATACATTTTTTTTATATATTTTTTCTTTTTATTAAAGGGCCCAAAGGTCCCCGGATGGCTACCCCCCTTTTCAATTCACGCCCCCCCCTTTTCAATTCACGCCCCCCGCTTCTCAATGTGAAGCGGCAGCTCCAGGGGGCCTATGCCTGAAGCTGTGTAAGGGGCCCCATAATTAAACCAATGACATACATTACAGTGATGGTAATGCTTGTTCTTTTATTTTTTACCTGCTCTGTGCAATGCTGAGAATGAAAAAAACCAAGCTGCCTCATGCATACTAGACGTTATAATAACGTTATAAAAACGCCAGTAGCTTTGCAGTTAAGTTTTTCAACGTTTTTGCAATAGCGTTTTTTTTTTACAGCGTTGGTGTTTTTAAGCGTATTTTTTTTACTGAGCCAGTGAGGAGCAAGAGAGCCTTGGCTCTTGTGCACATTGCTGGATCGGGATCAGGTTTAGGTATGTTTTTAGGGGGAGCTGCATATACAAGTTTTTTTTTTAGAAATGCAGCAAGATAAAATCCCTCTGCCTTTACAAGCACTTTAATTGAACCCGTATAAGGGAGCTGAAGTTGTCATGGCTAAATAAAAACAAAAAAACACACTTGTAGGAAGCATGTCCACTGATCCCAAGGTTTTGCAAGGTTTTGCAAGGTGCACTTTGAAGAGGCGCTCCAGTCTCCCCCCCAATTTTTTTTAAGTCAGCAGCTACAAATGCTATAGCTGCTAACTTTTAATATAAGGACACTTACCTGGGAACAGCATCTACCAAACATAGGTTAAAAGTAAATAGTGGCGCTAGGTAATGCAATAACATAAGCAATACACATATAATAACAAACAATACACATATATATTACACACCCAGTGAATAGCAATGTGCAAACAATAAATATGCAAAAACAGAGAGAGTCCATAAGCTGTGATATTATGTGTGATAGATATTCAGTTGATAGAATGATCTGACACCCCACCCAAGCACTGTGTAATTGCTTACCTGCCCACACTTTGGGCCTGATCCTCAAAAGGGATACGCCGGCGTATCTACTGATACGCCGTCGTATCCCTGTTTCTATCTATGGAACTGATCCACAGAATCAGTTTCACATAGATAGGGAGAAGATCCGACATGTGTAAGGGACTTACACTGTCGGATCTTAGGATGCAGTACCGCAGCCGCCGCTGGGGGCATTTCTCGTCGAAATGCCGCTTCGGGTATGCAAATTAGCACTTACGGAGATCCACAAAGCTTTTACGCTTCGTTTTTTCTCCTTAAGTATTAGTTTGCCGTCGCAATATTAGGGCTGCTTTTACAAAGCCTAAACTGTTTAGACCTTGTAAAAGTAGACCCTTCTATCCCGCGTCGCTGTCTTTTTTTTTTTTTTAATCTTTTTTTTCCCGCCGCAACTCGATTTTTTTTTTTACGCCCGTCGCGATTCTCAAAACCCGGCGCAACGTAAAACCGCGCAAAGCACGTTGGAAAAATGACGTCGGGAGCATGCGCAGTACATCCGGCGCGGGAGCGTGCCTAATTTAAATGGGACTCGCCCTATTAAATTAGGAACGCCTTGCGCCGGACGGATTTAAGTTACACCGCAGAAAATTTCTAGGTAAGTGCTTTGTGGATCGGGCACTTAGGTAGAAATTTTCCGGCGGTGTAACTTAAATCCGAATATTTAAGTTACACCCGCTGGCTGTGGATCAGGCCCAATGTGCCCAAAGCAATTACCTATGTTTGGTAGATGCTGTTTTATTATACTGCTAAAAATACTTGTTGTTGGCTTCCAATCATGGAATTTAGTGGGTCAGCCAGGCAACCAGCATTTTTATACAAAGGCCAACAACAGTTTTTCCTGTGTCACTGTCATGTCGGGTTTACTATTTGTTCCTGGCAGTGGAGCTTTGAACTTTTTTCTTCATAATTTGATGTTGTATAAAGAAAAATATATAAATAGTAGGTATAGATGCTAAATCCAATTTCTCTTTCTATATTGCAGATGAAGGCGAGATTAACTGCAGACCCAGCTCACACGGCAGGCCTGCCACAGTGAGCAGTATTGAAAGGGACGTTCAAACTGCAGAAGAGTGTGTTGCCCACGTTCAGACTCCAGAAGAGTGCGTCGCCCACGTTCAGACTCCAGAAGAGTGCGTCGCCCACGTTCAGACTCCAGAAGAGTGCGTCGCCCAAGTTCAGACTTCAGAAGAGTGTGTCGCCCAGGCTCCAGCAGAGTGCGACACTCCCGTTCAGGCTCCAGCAGAGTGCGACACTCCCGTTCAGGCTCCAGCAGGGTGGGCCGTTCAGGCTCCAGTAGGTTGGGACGTTCAGGCTCCAGAAGGGTGGGCCGTTCAGGCTCCAGCAGGGTGGGCCGTTCAGGCTCCAGCCGGGTGGGCCTTTCAGGCTCCAGCAGGGTGGGCCGTTCAGGCTCCAGCAAAGTGGGCCGTTCTGGCTCCAGGAGAGTGGGCCGTTCTGGCTCCAGAAGAGTCGGCCGTTCAGGCTCCAGGAGAGTGGGCCTTTCAGGTTCCAGAAGGGTGGGCCTTTCAGGTTCCAGAAGGGTGGGCCGTTCTGGCTCCAGAAGAGTGGGCCGTTCAGGCGCCAGCAGAGTGCGACACTCCTGTTCAGGCTCCAGCAGAGTGCGACACTCCCGTTCAGGCTCCAGCAGAGTGCGACACTCCCGTTCAGGCTCCAGCAGAGTGCGACACTCCCGTTCAGGCTCCAGCAGAGTGCGACACTCCCGTTCAGGCTCCAGCAGAGTGCGACACTCCCGATCAGGCTCCAGAAGAGTGGGCCGTTCAGGCTCCAGCAGGGTGGGCCGTTCAGGCTCCAGCAGGGTGGGCCGTTCAGGCTCCAGCAGGGTGGGCGGTTCCGGCTCCAGTAGGGTGGGCCATTCAGGCACCAGCAGGGTGGGCCTTTCAGGCTCCAGCAGGATGGGCCCTTCAGGCTCCAGCAAAGTGGGCCGTTTTGGCTCCAGGAGAGTGGGCCGTTCTGGCTCCAGAAGAGTGGGCCGTTCAGGCTCCAGAAGACCGGGCCGTTCAGGTTCCAGAAGGGAGGGCCGTTCCGGCTCCAGAAGGGTGGGCCGTTCCGGCTCCAGAAGGGAGGGCCGTTCAGGCTCCAGAAGGGTGGGCCGTTCCGGCTCCAGAAGGGTGGGCCGTTCCGGCTCCAGAAGGGAGGGCCGTTCAGGCTCCAGAAGGGTGGGCCGTTCCGGCTCCAGAAGGGTGGGCCGTTCCGGCTCCAGAAGGGTGGGCCGTCCAGGCTCCAGAAGGGTGGGCCGTCCAGGCTCCAGAAGGGTGGGCCGTCCAGGCTCCAGAAGGGTGGGCCGTCCAGGCTCCAGAAGGGTGGGCCGTCCAGGCTCCAGAAGGGTGGGCCGTCCAGGCTCCAGAAGGGTGGGCCGTCCAGGCTCCAGAAGGGTGGGCCGTCCAGGTTCCAGAAGAGTGGGCCGTTCCCGCTCCAGAAGAGTGGGCCGTTCCGGCTCCAGAAGAGTGGGCCGTCCAGGCTCCAGAAGAGTGGGCCGTCCAGGCTCCAGAAGGGTGGGCCGTTCCGGCTCCAGAAGGGTGGGCCGTCCAGGCTCCAGAAGGGTGGGCCGTTCCGGCTCCAGAAGAGTGGGCCGTCCAGGTTCCAGAAGAGTGGGCCGTTCCCGCTCCAGAAGAGTGGGCCGTCCAGGCTCCAGAAGAGTGGGCCGTCCAGGCTCCAGAAGGGTGGGCCGTTCCGGCTCCAGAAGAGTGGGCCGTCCAGGTTCCAGAAGAGTGGGCCGTTCCCGCTCCAGAAGAGTGGGCCGTCCAGGCTCCAGAAGAGTGGGCCGTCCAGGTTCCAGAAGAGTGGGCCGTTCCCGCTCCAGAAGAGTGGGCCGTTCCCGCTCCAGAAGAGTGGGCCGTCCAGGCTCCAGAAGGGTGGGCCGTCCAGGCTCCAGAAGGGTGGGCCGTCCAGGCTCCAGAAGAGTGGGCCGTTCCGGCTCCAGAAGGGTGGGCCGTTCCGGCTCCAGAAGGGTGGGCCGTTCCGGCTCCAGAAGGGTGGGCCGTTCCGGCTCCAGAAGGGTGGGCCGCTCCGGCTCCAGAAGGGTGGGCCGCTCCGGCTCCAGAAGGGTGGGCCGTTCCGGCTCCAGAAGGGTGGGCCGTTCAGGCTCCAGAAGGGTGGGCCGTTCCGGCTCCAGAAGGGTGGGCCGTTCCGGCTCCAGAAGGGTGGGCCGTCCAGGCTCCAGAAGGGTGGGCCGTCCAGGCTCCAGAAGGGTGGGCCGTCCAGGCTCCAGAAGAGTGGGCCGTCCAGGTTCCAGAAGAGTGGGCCGTTCCCGCTCCAGAAGAGTGGGCCGTTCCCGCTCCAGAAGAGTGGGCCGTCCAGGCTCCAGAAGGGTGGGCCGTCCAGGCTCCAGAAGGGTGGGCCGTCCAGGCTCCAGAAGGGTGGGCCGTCCAGGCTCCAGAAGAGTGGGCCGTTCCGGCTCCAGAAGGGTGGTCCGTTCCGGCTCCAGAAGGGTGGGCCGTTCCGGCTCCAGAAGGGTGGGCCGCTCCGGCTCCAGAAGGGTGGGCCGCTCCGGCTCCAGAAGGGTGGGCCGTTCCGGCTCCAGAAGGGTGGGCCGTCCAGGCTCCAGAAGGGTGGGCCGTCCAGGCTCCAGAAGGGTGGGCCGTCCAGGTTCCAGAAGAGTGGGCCGTTCCCGCTCCAGAAGAGTGGGCCGTTCCGGCTCCAGAAGAGTGGGCCGTCCAGGCTCCAGAAGAGTGGGCCGTCCAGGCTCCAGAAGGGTGGGCCGTTCCGGCTCCAGAAGGGTGGGCCGTCCAGGCTCCAGAAGGGTGGGCCGTTCCGGCTCCAGAAGAGTGGGCCGTCCAGGTTCCAGAAGAGTGGGCCGTTCCCGCTCCAGAAGAGTGGGCCGTCCAGGCTCCAGAAGAGTGGGCCGTCCAGGCTCCAGAAGGGTGGGCCGTTCCGGCTCCAGAAGGGTGGGCCGTCCAGGTTCCAGAAGAGTGGGCCGTTCCCGCTCCAGAAGAGTGGGCCGTCCAGGCTCCAGAAGAGTGGGCCGTCCAGGTTCCAGAAGAGTGGGCCGTTCCCGCTCCAGAAGAGTGGGCCGTTCCCGCTCCAGAAGAGTGGGCCGTCCAGGCTCCAGAAGGGTGGGCCGTCCAGGCTCCAGAAGGGTGGGCCGTCCAGGCTCCAGAAGAGTGGGCCGTTCCGGCTCCAGAAGGGTGGGCAGTTCCGGCTCCAGAAGGGTGGGCTGTTCCGGCTCCAGAAGGGTGGGCCGTTCCGGCTCCAGAAGGGTGGGCCGCTCCGGCTCCAGAAGGGTGGGCCGCTCCGGCTCCAGAAGGGTGGGCCGTTCCGGCTCCAGAAGGGAGGGCCGTTCAGGCTCCAGAAGGGTGGGCCGTTCCGGCTCCAGAAGGGTGGGCCGTTCCGGCTCCAGAAGGGTGGGCCGTCCAGGCTCCAGAAGGGTGGGCCGTCCAGGCTCCAGAAGGGTGGGCCGTCCAGGCTCCAGAAGAGTGGGCCGTCCAGGTTCCAGAAGAGTGGGCCGTTCCCGCTCCAGAAGAGTGGGCCGTTCCCGCTCCAGAAGGGTGGGCCGTCCAGGCTCCAGAAGGGTGGGCCGTCCAGGCTCCAGAAGGGTGGGCCGTCCAGGCTCCAGAAGGGTGGGCCGTCCAGGCTCCAGAAGAGTGGGCCGTTCCGGCTCCAGAAGGGTGGTCCGTTCCGGCTCCAGAAGGGTGGGCCGCTCCGGCTCCAGAAGGGTGGGCCGCTCCGGCTCCAGAAGGGTGGGCCGTTCCGGCTCCAGAAGGGAGGGCCGTTCAGGCTCCAGAAGGGTGGGCCGTTCCGGCTCCAGAAGGGTGGGCCGTTCCGGCTCCAGAAGGGTGGGCCGTCCAGGCTCCAGAAGGGTGGGCCGTCCAGGCTCCAGAAGGGTGGGCCGTCCAGGCTCCAGAAGGGTGGGCCGTCCAGGCTCCAGAAGGGTGGGCCGTCCAGGCTCCAGAAGGGTGGGCCGTCCAGGCTCCAGAAGGGTGGGCCGTCCAGGCTCCAGAAGGGTGGGCCGTCCAGGCTCCAGAAGGGTGGGCCGTCCAGGCTCCAGAAGAGTGGGCCGTCCAGGCTCCAGAAGAGTGGGCCGTCCAGGCTCCAGAAGGGTGGGCCGTTCCGGCTCCAGAAGGGTGGGCCGTCCAGGCTCCAGAAGGGTGGGCCGTTCCGGCTCCAGAAGAGTGGGCCGTCCAGGTTCCAGAAGAGTGGGCCGTTCCCGCTCCAGAAGAGTGGGCCGTTCCGGCTCCAGAAGAGTGGGCCGTCCAGGCTCCAGAAGAGTGGGCCGTTCCGGCTCCAGAAGGGTGGGCCGTCCAGGCTCCAGAAGGGTGGGCCGTCCAGGCTCCAGAAGAGTGGGCCGTTCCGGCTCCAGAAGAGTGGGCCGTTCCGGCTCCAGAAGAGTGGGCCGTCCAGGTTCCAGAAGAGTGGGCCGTTCCCGCTCCAGAAGAGTGGGCCGTTCCGGCTCCAGAAGAGTGGGCCGTCCAGGCTCCAGAAGGGTGGGCCGTCCAGGCTCCAGAAGGGTGGGCCGTCCAGGCTCCAGAAGGGTGGGCCGTCCAGGCTCCAGAAGGGTGGGCCGTCCAGGCTCCAGAAGAGTGGGCCGTTCCGGCTCCAGAAGAGTGGGCCGTCCAGGCTCCAGAAGAGTGGGCCGTCCAGGCTCCAGAAGAGTGGGCCGTCCAGGCTCCAGAAGAGTGGGCCGTCCAGGCTCCAGAAGAGTGGGCCGTCCAGGCTCCAAAAGAGTTGGCCGTTCCGGCTCCAGAAGAGTGGGCCGTTCCGGCTCCAGAAGAGTGGGCCGTCCAGGTTCCAGAAGAGTGGGCCGTTCCCGCTCCAGAAGAGTGGGCCGTTCCCGCTCCAGAAGAGTGGGCCGTCCAGGCTCCAGAAGGGTGGGCCGTCCAGGCTCCAGAAGGGTGGGCCGTCCAGGCTCCAGAAGGGTGGGCCGTCCAGGCTCCAGAAGAGTGGGCCGTTCCGGCTCCAGAAGGGTGGTCCGTTCCGGCTCCAGAAGGGTGGGCCGCTCCGGCTCCAGAAGGGTGGGCCGCTCCGGCTCCAGAAGGGTGGGCCGTTCCGGCTCCAGAAGGGAGGGCCGTTCAGGCTCCAGAAGGGTGGGCCGTTCCGGCTCCAGAAGGGTGGGCCGTTCCGGCTCCAGAAGGGTGGGCCGTCCCGGCTCCAGAAGGGTGGGCCGTCCAGGCTCCAGAAGGGTGGGCCGTCCAGGCTCCAGAAGGGTGGGCCGTCCAGGCTCCAGAAGGGTGGGCCGTCCAGGCTCCAGAAGGGTGGGCCGTCCAGGCTCCAGAAGGGTGGGCCGTCCAGGTTCCAGAAGAGTGGGCCGTTCCCGCTCCAGAAGAGTGGGCCGTTCCGGCTCCAGAAGAGTGGGCCGTCCAGGCTCCAGAAGAGTGGGCCGTCCAGGCTCCAGAAGAGTGGGCCGTCCAGGCTCCAGAAGGGTGGGCCGTTCCGGCTCCAGAAGGGT
This sequence comes from Rana temporaria, assembly GCF_905171775.1. Classification (NCBI taxonomy): domain Eukaryota; kingdom Metazoa; phylum Chordata; class Amphibia; order Anura; family Ranidae; genus Rana; species Rana temporaria. The sequence goes on along the minus strand of NC_053497.1, from coordinate 26,399,167 downwards.
GGGCCGTCCAGGCTCCAGAAGGGTGGGCCGTTCCGGCTCCAGAAGAGTGGGCCGTCCAGGTTCCAGAAGAGTGGGCCATTCCCGCTCCAGAAGAGTGGGCCGTTCCGGCTCCAGAAGAGTGGGCCGTCCAGGCTCCAGAAGAGTGGGCCGTCCAGGCTCCAGAAGAGTGGGCCGTTCCCGCTCCAGAAGAGTGGGCCGTTCCCGCTCCAGAAGAGTGGGCCGTTCCGGCTCCAGAAGAGTGGGCCGTCCAGGCTCCAGAAGGGTGGGCCGTCCAGGCTCCAGAAGGGTGGGCCGTCCAGGCTCCAGAAGAGTGGGCCGTTCCGGCTCCAGAAGAGTGGGCCGTCCAGGCTCCAGAAGAGTGGGCCGTCCAGGCTCCAGAAGAGTGGGCCGTCCAGGCTCCAGAAGAGTGGGCCGTCCAGGCTCCAAAAGAGTTGGCCGTTCCGGCTCCAGAAGAGTGGGCCGTTCCGGCTCCAGAAGAGTGGGCCGTCCAGGTTCCAGAAGAGTGGGCCGTTCCCGCTCCAGAAGGGTGGGCCGTCCAGGCTCCAGAAGGGTGGGCCGTCCAGGCTCCAGAAGGGTGGGCCGTCCAGGCTCCAGAAGGGTGGGCCGTCCAGGCTCCAGAAGGGTGGGCCGTCCAGGCTCCAGAAGAGTGGGCCGTCCAGGCTCCAGAAGAGTGGGCCGTCCAGGCTCCAGAAGAGTGGGCCGTCCAGGCTCCAGAAGGGTGGGCCGTTCCGGCTCCAGAAGAGTGGGCCGTCCAGGCTCCAGAAGGGTGGGCCGTTCCGGCTCCAGAAGAGTGGGCCGTCCAGGTTCCAGAAGAGTGGGCCGTTCCCGCTCCAGAAGAGTGGGCCGTTCCCGCTCCAGAAGAGTGGGCCGTTCCGGCTCCAGAAGAGTGGGCCGTCCAGGCTCCAGCAGGGTGGGCCGTCCAGGCTCCAGCAGGGTGGGCCGTTCAGGCTCCAGCAGGGTGGGCCGTTCCGGCTCCAGTAGGGTGGGCCATTCAGGCTCCAGCAGGATGGGCCTTTCAGGCTCCAGCAGGATGGGCCCTTCAGGCTCCAGCAAAGTGGGCCGTTTTGGCTCCAGGAGAGTGGGCCGTTCTGGCTCCAGAAGAGTGGGCCGTTCAGGCTCCAGGAGACCGGGCCGTTCAGCTACCACCTTGAGTATAGGGTGAGTGTGGCCAGTGGAACTTCCCCCCAAGTTTCATCTGTCCACACTCCCCCACGCCCAGCGTAATATTACTACCCCCTGGCCCCACCTATATGCACTCATCTACCACCAAGAGGAGACGCTACCACCTTGAGTATAGGGTGAGTGTGGCCAGTGGAAATTCCCCCCAAGTTTCATCTGTCCACACTCCTCCACGCCCAGCGTAATGGTACTACCCCCTGGCCCCACCTATATGCACTCATCTACCACCAAGAGGGGACGCTACCACCCTGGGTATGGGGTGAGTGTGGCCAGTGGAACTTCCCCCCAAGTTTCATCTGCCCTCACTCCCCCACGCCCAGCATACTGGTAATACCACCTGCCCTCACCTATATGCACTCATCTACCACCAAGAGGAGACGCTACCACCTTGAGTATAGGGTGAGTGTGGCCAGTGGAACTTCCCCCCAAGTTTCATCTGTCCACACTCCCCCCACGCCCAGCGTAATGGTACTACCCCCTGGCCCCACCTATATGCACTCATCTACCACCAAGAGGGGACGCTACCACCCTGGGTATGGGGTGAGTGTGGCCAGTGGAACTTCCCCCCAAGTTTCATCTGCCCTCACTCCCCCACGCCCAGCATACTGGTAATACCACCTGCCCTCACCTATATGCACTCATCTACCACCAAGAGGGGACGCTACCACCCTGAGTATAGGGTGAGTGTGGCCAGTGGAACTTCCCCCCAAGTTTCATCTGTCCACACTCCCCCACGCCCAGCGTAATGGTACTACCCCCTGGCCCAAACTATATGCACTCATCTACCACCAAGATGGGACGCTACCACCCTGAGTATAGGGTGAGTGTGGCCAGTGGAACTTCCCCCCAAGTTTCATCTGTCCAAACTCCCCCACGCCCAGCGTAATGGTACTACCCCCTGGCCCCACCTATATGCACTCATCTACCACCAAGAGGAGACGCTACCACCTTGAGTATAGGGTGAGTGTGGCCAGTGGAACTTCCCCCCAAGTTTCATCTGTCCACACTCCCCCACGCCCAGCGTAATATTACTACCCCCTGGCCCAACCTATATGCACTCATCTACCACCAAGAGGGGACGCTACCACCCTGGGTATGGGGTGAGTGTGGCCAGTGGAACTTCCCCCCAAGTTTCATCTGCCCTCACTCCCCCACGCCCAGCATACTGGTAATACCACCTGCCCTCACCTATATGCACTCATCTACCACCAAGAGGGGACGCTACCACCCTGAGTATAGGGTGAGTGTGGCCAGTGGAACTTCCCCCCAAGTTTCATCTGTCCACACTCCCCCACGCCCAGCGTAATGGTACTACCCCCTGGCCCAAACTATATGCACTCATCTACCACCAAGATGGGACGCTACCACCCTGAGTATAGGGTGAGTGTGGCCAGTGGAACTTCCCCCCAAGTTTCATCTGTCCATACTCCCCCACGCCCAGCGTAATGGTACTACCCCCTGGCCCCACCTATATGCACTCATCTACCACCAAGAGGAGACGCTACCACCTTGAGTATAGGGTGAGTGTGGCCAGTGGAACTTCCCCCCAAGTTTCATCTGTCCACACTCCCCCACGCCCAGCGTAATGGTACTACCCCCTGGCCCCACCTATATGCACTCATCTACCACCAAGAGGGGACGCTACCACCTTGAGTATAGGGTGAGTGTGGCCAGTGGAACTTCCCCCCAAGTTTCATCTGTCCACACTCCCCCACGCCCAGCGTAATATTACTACCCCCTGGCCCAACCTATATGCACTCATCTACCAACAAGAGGAGACGCTACCACCTTGAGTATAGGGTGAGTTTGGCCAGTGGAACTTCCCCCCAAGTTTCATCTGCCCTCACTCCCCCATGCCCAGCATACTGGTAATACTACCTGCCCTCACCTATATGCACTCATCTACCACCAAGAGGAGACGCTACCACCTTGAGTATAAGGTGAGTGTGGCCAGTGGAACTTCCCCCCAAGTTTCATCTGTCAACACTCCCCCACGCCCAGCGTAATGGTACTACCCCCTGGCCCAAACTATATGCACTCATCTACCACCAAGATGGGACGCTACCACCCTGAGTATAGGGTGAGTGTGGCCAGTGGAACTTCCCCCCAAGTTTCATCTGTCCATACTCCCCCACGCCCAGCGTAATGGTACTACCCCCTGGCCCCACCTATATGCACTCATCTACCACCAAAAGGAGACGCTACCACCTTGAGTATAGGGTGAGTGTGGCCAGTGGAACTTCCCCCCAAGTTTCATCTGTCCACACTCCCCCACGCCCAGCGTAATATTACTACCCCCTGGCCCAACCTATATGCACTCATCTACCACCAAGAGGAGACGCTACCACCTTGAGTATAGGGTGAGTGTGGCCAGTGGAACTTCCCCTCAAGTTTCATCTGTCCACACTCCCCCACGCCCAGCGTAATGGTACTACCCCCTGGCCCCACCTATATGCACTCATCTACCACCAAAAGGAGACGCTACCACCTTGAGTATAGGGTGAGTGTGGCCAGTGGAACTTCCCCCCAAGTTTCATCTGTCCACACTCCCCCACGCCCAGCGTAATATTACTACCCCCTGGCCCAACCTATATGCACTCATCTACCACCAAGAGGAGACGCTACCACCTTGAGTATAAGGTGAGTGTGGCCAGTGGAACTTCCCCCCAAGTTTCATCTGTCCACACTCCCCCACGCCCAGCGTAATGGTACTACCCCCTGGCCCAAACTATATGCACTCATCTACCACCAAGATGGGACGCTACCACCCTGAGTATAGGGTGAGTGTGGCCAGTGGAACTTCCCCCCGAGTTTCATCTGTCCACACTCCCCCACGCCCAGCGTAATGGTACTACCCCCTGGCCCCACCTATATGCACTCATCTACCACCAAGAGGAGACGCTACCACCTTGAGTATAGGGTGAGTGTGGCCAGTGGAACTTCCCCCCAAGTTTCATCTGTCCACACTCCCCCACGCCCAGCGTAATGGTACTACCCCCTGGCCCCACCTATATGCACTCATCTACCACCAAGAGGGGACGCTACCACCCTGGGTATGGGGTGAGTGTGGCCAGTGGAACTTCCCCCCAAGTTTCATCTGCCCTCACTCCCCCACGCCCAGCATACTGGTAATACCACCTGCCCTCACCTATATGCACTCATCTACCACCAAGAGGAGACGCTACCACCTTGAGTATAGGGTGAGTGTGGCCAGTGGAACTTCCCCCCAAGTTTCATCTGTCCACACTCCCCCACGCCCAGCGTAATATTACTACCCTCTGGCCCAACCTATATGCACTCATCTACCACCAAGAGGAGACGCTACCACCTTGAGTATAGGGTGAGTGTGGCCAGTGGAACTTCCCCCCAAGTTCATCTGTCCACACTCCCCCACGCCCAGCGTAATGGTACTATCCCCTGGCCCCACCTATATGCACTCATCTGCCACCAAGAGGGGACGCTACCACCCTCGGTATGGGGTGAGTGTGGCCAGTGGAACTTCCCCCCAAGTTTCATCTGCCCTCACTCCTCCACTCCCAGCATACTGGTAATACCACCTGCCCTCACCTATATGCACTCATCTACCACCAAGAGGAGACGCTACCACCCTGAGTATAGGGTGAGTGTGGCCAGTGGAACTTCCCCCCAAGTTTCATCTGTCCACACTCCCCCACGCCCAGCGTAATGGTACTACCCACTGGCCTCACCTATGTGCACTAATCTACCACCAAGAGGAGACACTACCACCTTGAGTATAGGGTGAGTGTGGCCAGTGGAACTTCCCCCCAAGTTTCATCTGCCCTCACTCCCCCACGCCCAGCATACTGGTAATACCACCTGCCCTCACCTATATGCACTCATCTACCACCAAGAGGAGACGCTACCACCTTGAGTATAGGGTGAGTGTGGCCAGTGGAACTTCCCCCCAAGTTTCATCTGTTCACACTCCCCCACGCCCAGCGTAATGGTACTACCCCCTGGCCCCACCTATATGCACTCATCTACCACCAAGAGGAGACGCTACCACCTTGAGTATAGGGTGAGTGTGGCCAGTGGAACTTCCCCCCAAGTTTCATCTGTCCACACTCCCCCACGCCCAGCGTAATGGTACTTCCCCCTGGCCCCACCTATATGCACTCATCTACCACCAAGAGGGGACGCTACCACCTTGAGTATAGGGTGAGTGTGGCCAGTGGAACTTCCCCCCAAGTTTCATCTGTCCACACTCCCCCACGCCCAGCGTAATATTACTACCCCCTGGCCCAACCTATATGCACTCATCTACCACCAAGAGGAGACGCTACCACCTTGAGTATAGGGTGAGTGTGGCCAGTGGAACTTCCCCCCAAGTTTCATCTGCCCTCACTCCCCCACGCCCAGCATACTGGTAATACCACCTGCCCTCACCTATATGCACTCATCTACCACCAAGAGGAGACGCTACCACCAAGAGGAGACGCTACCACCTTGAGTATAGGGTGAGTGTGGCCAGTGGAACTTCCCCCCAAGTTTCATCTGTCCACACTCCTCCACGCCCAGCGTAATGGTACTACCCCCTGGCCCCACCTATATGCACTCATCTACCACCAAGAGGGGACGCTACCACCCTGGGTATGGGGTGAGTGTGGCCAGTGGAACTTCCCCCCAAGTTTCATCTGCCCTCACTCCCCCACGCCCAGCATACTGGTAATACCACCTGCCCTCACCTATATGCACTCATCTACCACCAAGAGGAGACGCTACCACCTTGAGTATAGGGTGAGTGTGGCCAGTGGAACTTCCCCCCAAGTTTCATCTGTCCACACTCCCCCACGCCCAGCGTAAAATTACTACCCCCTGGCCCCACCTATATGCACTCATCTACCACCAAGAGGAGACGCTACCACCTTGATTATAGGGTGAGTGTGCCCAGTGGAACTTCCCCCCAAGTTTCATCTGGCCACACTCCCCCACGCCCAGCGTAATGGTACTACCCCCTGGCCTCACCTATATGCACTCATCTACCATCAAGAGGAGACGCTACCACCTTGAGTATAGGGTGAGTGTGGCCAGTGGAACTTCCCCCCAAGTTTCATCTGGCCACACTCCCCCACGCCCAGCGTAATGGTACTACCCCCTGGCCTCACCTATATGCACTCATCTACCATCAAGAGGAGACGCTACCACCTTGAGTATAGGGTGAGTGTGGCCAGTGGAACTTCCCCCCAAGTTTCATCTGTCAACACTCCCCCACGCCCAGCGTAATGGTACTACCCCCTGGCCTCACCTATATGCACTCATCTACCATCAAGAGGAGACGCTACCACCTTGAGTATAGGGTGAGTGTGGCCAGTGGAACTTCCCCCCCAAGTTTCATCTGTCCACACTCCCCCACGCCCAGCGTAATGGTACTACCCCCTGGCCCCACCTATATGCACTCATCTGCCACCAAGAGGAGACGCTACCACCTTGAGTATAGGGTGAGTGTGGCCAGTGGAACTTCCCCCCAAGTTTCATCTGCCCTCACTCCCCCACACCCAGCATACTGGTAATACTTCCTGCCCTCACCTATATGCACTCATCTACCACCAAAAGGAGACGCTACCACTTTGAGTATAAGGTGAGTGTGGCCAGTGGAACTTCCCCCCAAGTTTCATCTGTCAACACTCCCCCACGCCCAGCGTAATGGTACTACCCCCTGGCCCAAACTATATGCACTCATCTACCACCAAGATGGGACGCTATTACCCTGAGTATAGGGTGAGTGTGGCCAGTGGAACTTCCCCCCAAGTTTCATCTGTCCACACTCCCCCACGCCCAGCGTAATGGTACTACCCCCTGGCCCCACCTATATGCACTCATCTACCACCAAGAGGGTCCAGAGAAAATGGGGTGCCTTGCAGATAAGTTGGGCTACATGCCCAGGTAAAAACAGGACTAATATTTATTTACTAACACACTGGTCAACATACAATGACTGGCATGCACTGACCTACACTAACAGACAACGTCCAGATGTACATAAACTGACCGCTCCATGCTTTAGATAGATGCACACAGACAGACAGGCTCCAATTGCCCGCCCTCCCCCACACACAGGGCTGATCCAGGAAATACTCGATTGCCTCTCGGGGGATCAGGAAGGAATTTTTTCCCCAGCTGGAGCACATTGATCATGCTTTGCTGGGGTTTTTCGCCTTCCTCTGGATCAACTGCCTCACAACCCAATACACCCACTCATCTACCACCAAGAGGGGACGCTACCACCCTGGGTATGGGGTGAGTGTGGCCAGTGGAACTTCCCCCCAAGTTTCATCTGCCCTCACTCCCCCACGCCCAGCATACTGGTAATACTACCTGTCCTCACCTATATGCACTCATCTACCACCAAGAGGAGACGCTACCACCTTGAGTATAGGGTGAGTGTGGCCAGTGGAACTTCCCCCCGAGTTTCATCTGTCCACACTCCCCCACGCCCAGCGTAATGGTACTACCCCCTGGCCCCACCTATATGCACTCATCTACCACCAAGAGGGGACGCTACCACCCTGGGTATGGGGTGAGTGTGGCCAGTGGAACTTCCCCCCAAGTTTCATCTGTCCACACTCCCCCACGCCCAGCGTAATGGTACTACCCCCTGGCCCCACCTATATGCACTCATCTACAACCAAGAGGGGACGCTACCACCCTGGATATGGGGTGAGTGTGGCCAGTGGAACTTCCCCCCAAGTTTCATCTGCCCTCACTCCCCCACGCCCAGCATACTGGTAATACTACCTGCCCTCACCTATATGCACTCATCTACCACCAAGAGGAGACGCTACCACCCTGAGTATAGGGTGAGTGTGGCCAGTGGAACTTCCCCCCAAGTTTCATCTGTCAACACTCCCCCACGCCCAGCGTAATGGTACTACCCCCTGGCCTCACCTATATGCACTCATCTACCACCAAGAGGAGACGCTACCACCTTGAGTATAGGGTGAGTGTGGCCAGTGGAACTTCCCCCCAAGTTTCATCTGTCCACACTCCCCCACGCCCAGCGTAATGTTACTACCCCCTGGCCCCACCTATATGCACTCATCTACCACCAAGAGGAGACGCTACCACCTTGAGTATAGGGTGAGTGTGGCCAGTGGAACTTCCCCCCAAGTTTCATCTGTCCACACTCCCCCACGCCCAGCGTAATGTTACTACCCCCTGGCCCCACCTATATGCACTCATCTACCACCAAGAGGAGACGCTACCACCTTGAGTATAGGGTGAGTGTGGCCAGTGGAACTTCCCCCCAAGTTTCATCTGTCCACACTCCCCCACGCCCAGCGTAATGGTACTACCCCCTGGCCTCACCTATATGCACTCATCTACCACCAAGATGGGACGCTACCACCCTGAGTATAGGGTGAGTGTGGCCAGTGGAACTTCCCCCCAAGTTTCATCTGTCCACACTCCCCCACGCCCAGCGTAATGGTACTACCCCCTGGCCCCACCTATATGCACTCATCTACCACCAAGAGGAGACGCTACCACCTTGAGTATAGGGTGAGTGTGGCCAGTGGAACTTCCCCCCAAGTTTCATCTGTCCACACTCCCCCACGCCCAGCGTAATGGTACTACCCCCTGGCCCAAACTATATGCACTCATCTACCACCAAGATGGGACGCTACCACCCTGAGTATAGGGTGAGTGTGGCCAGTGGAACTTCCCCCCAAGTTTCATCTGTCCACACTCCCCCACGCCCAGCGTAATGGTACTACCCCCTGGCCCCACCTATATGCACTCATCTACCACCAAGAGGAGACGCTACCACCTTGAGTATAGGGTGAGTGTGGCCAGTGGAACTTCCCCCCAAGTTTCATCTGTCCACACTCCCCAACGCCCAGCGTAATGGTACTACCCCCTGGCCCCACCTATATGCACTCATCTACCACCAAGAGGAGACGCTACCACCTTGAGTATAGGGTGAGTGTGGCCAGTGGAACTTCCCCCCAAGTTTCATCTGCCCTCACTCCCCCACGCCCAGCGTAATGGTACTATCCCCTGGCCCCACCTATATGCACTCATCTACCACCAAGAGGGGACGCTACCACCCTGGGTATGGGGTGAGTGTGGCCAGTGGAACTTCCCCCCAAGTTTCATCTGCCCTCACTCCCCCACGCCCAGCATACTGGTAATACCACCTGCCCTCACCTATATGCACTCATCTACCACCAAGAGGAGACGCTACCACCTTGAGTATAGGGTGAGTGTGGCCAGTGGAACTTCCCCCCAAGTTTCATCTGTCCACACTCCCCCACGCCCAGCGTAATGGTACTACCCACTGGCCTCGCCTATATGCACTCATCTACCACCAAGAGGAGACACTACCACCTTGAGTATAGGGTGAGTGTGGCCAGTGGAACTTCCCCCCAAGTTTCATCTGTCCACACTCCCCCACGCCCAGCGTAATATTACTACCCCCTGGCCCAACCTATATGCACTCATCTACCACCAAGAGGAGACGCTACCACCTTGAGTATAGGGTGAGTGTGGCCAGTGGAACTTCCCCCCAAGTTTCATCTGTCCACACTCCCCCACGCCCAGCGTAATGGTACTACCCCCTGGCCCCACCTATATGCACGCATCTACCACCAAGAGGGGACGCTACCACCCTGGGTATGGGGTGAGTGTGGCCAGTGGAACTTCCCCCCAAGTTTCATCTGCCCTCACTCCCCCACGCCCAGCATACTGGTAATACCACCTGCCCTCACCTATATGCACTCATCTACCACCAAGAGGAGACGCTGCCACCTTGAGTATAGGGTGAGTGTGGCCAGTGGAACTTCCCCCCAAGTTTCATCTGTCCACACTCCCACACGCCCAGCGTAATGGTACTACCCCCTGGCCCAACCTATATGCACTCATCTACCACCAAGAGGGTCCAGAGAAAATGGGGTGCCTTGCAGATAAGTTGGGCTACATGCCCAGGTAAAAACAGGACTAATATTTATTTACTAACACACTGGTCAACATACAATGACTGGCATGCACTGACCTACACTAACAGACAACGTCCAGATGTACATAAACTGACCGCTCCATGCTTTAGATAGATGCACACAGACAGACAACCAAATTAGGAGAGGGTAGATCACACACACAGATTATAGGATGAGGCCTACTACAAACATACATCAAACATTAGAAAAAGGATGAATAGCATCCAGTAGGGTAGCTTAGTGTAGTCAGTGTAGGTCCTGCCCTAGAAGAGTCTACCTTGCCGTGGTGGGCAGGCTTGGAATCTCTTGGTCAACAGTGTGCCAGCAAACGGGCGATCTTCACTTCTGGCCAATGGATTTTACCAAAGGACTCTTGGTTTAATCAGAGTATATATAGTTGGAAAAGTAAAAAATGTATATAGGTCCAGGGCTGGACAGGGACAGAAATTTGGCCCTAGACTTCATCCAGACCGGCCCACTTTAATTTTAAGTGTCCCCCTTGCATCAGAGTCCCCCTTACATCAGTGTCCCCCCATCAGAGCCCCCCTTGCATCAGAGAGTCCCCCTTGCATCAGAGAGTCCCCCTTGCATCAGAGCCCCCCTTGCATCAGAGCCCCCCTTGTATCAGAGTATCCCCCATCAGAGTCTCCCTTGCATCAGAGTGTCCCCCTTGCATCAGAGAGTCCCCCTTGCATCAGAGTGCCCCCCTTGAACCAGAGAGCCCCCTTTGCATTAGAGTGTCCCCCCTTACATCAGTGTTCCCCCTTGCATCAGACTTCCCCCCTTGCATTAGAGTGTCCCCCCTTGCATCATTGCATTAGAGTGTCCCTCATCAGAGTTTCCCCCTTGCATCAAAGTGTCCCCCATTGCACCAGGGTGTCCCCCATCAGTGTGTCCCCCTCCCCCTTGAATCAGAGTGCCCCCCTCTCCTCCCCCTCCCACATGTACTCATTCACAGCTCTCCAGAAAGGCAGCATTGTTCCTCTCTCCAGTAATGTGATAAGTGACAAGTGATAAGGGGAGAGAGGAAGGAAAGTCTGCCGGCTGTCTATCTCCCCCTATAGGGCGGGAGGGAGCAGAAAGGCTAATACTTACTCCAGCAAGTGACGGCTGCTGCTTCTCTTGACACAAGTGAAATCGCGATTACTCACTGTCAGAGAGGAGCGGCTCAAGGACTGCACCTGACTGGCCCACTGAGCCATCGGCCCACCGGGAAACTCCCGGTAGTCCCAATGGCCAGTCCGTGCCTGTATAGGTCCATAATTATAATTTCATAAACACACAATAAAAATGTGGTATATTTACATTTGAATTGCTTCCTCTTTTATTTATTCCTTTCATGACCGGGGGTCATTACCACTTGGATGCACAGGCCCACATTTGCAAAGCTGGAAGGGGCTCTATGGCTACTTCTTCCACTTCTGGTGTGTATAGGGATGTGTAATAGGTGTTTATGTATTAACGTGTGTCCTAACCATGTATATATGTATGTACTGACAAGCCCCTTATGTGACAAGGTCCTCTCAATGGAGACATCAGGGGTCTTCTAGCTTCACCCCAAGAACAGGATATATGATTAAATCCTGTAACGAAACATTCCCCTTTACTAGGAAAAGATATCACGTTCTTAGGGAATTTTATATTATTTTTTTATTAATTTTATATTCCTACACATTCCACTCATAAAATATATAGGGAATTCTTTCCTGTTATCCAGGGCTAGAGCATCTGCTCTATTCAGAAAATTTGTTTTTCTGCCCTCTCAATCTATACTTTAGACTTTAAGCAATCTAAGCCTCTCTCTAGTCTCCAAAATAATTGTAAAATTCTCAATTTTAAAAAGTGACCGTGAGGCCCGGTTCACACTTGTGCGATGCCAGACATCGCATGTGATTCGCAGCGCACTGCTGTTCACATTACATGCAATGTCAGTGCGATGCAATTTCAGCCATACAGATAGTATGGCTGGTATCGCACCGCATTCGGTACAAACGCGCACAGGACCCTTTTTTCTGTTTGGACCAGAATCGGATGTCGGACATATGTGATCCGATTCATGTCCGAACAGTCAGTTCGCAGTACGATACGCGAGCTGAAATGGGGGTGTCGTTAACATTTAATGACACTCCCCAGCAGTTCGCATATGGCAGTGTGAACTGTCGTGCAAGTGAGGTGGCAGTGAAGGGGTTAACCACTAGGTGGCACTGAAGGGGTTAAGTGTGTCCTAGGGAGTGATTCTCACTGTTAGGGGGAGGAGCTACCAGTGACACGTCACTGATCACTGTTCCCGATCACAGGGAACAGTAGACCAGTGACATGTCACTAGGCAGAACAGGGGAATGCCTTGTTTAGGCCGGATTCACACTAGCGAATTTCAGCTCTCTTATCTCTGCAGAGAGATAAGAGAACTGTTCAGCAGATCATCTCCGTTTTAGCTGCGAATTTGGAGACCTGGGAGAGGGGAGGGGGGAAGTGTATTGAGGTGAATGAGAAAAATCCTGAAGAGAAATGAACACATCTGCGAATCAGATGGGTGCCCATAGAAGATAATGGGCCTGAATTCGCACCTGAGCCGCACCGTAATGCCTAGAAAACGCACAAGTTTTTTCGGCAATGCGCAGTGCGAATGCATCGCACATATGTGAACCAGCCTCATTGAAATCAATGTATTTTATAATGTTATGCGAATTGGATGCGGTTTAAGCCGCAACCAATTTGCATAGGTGTGAACCCGGCCTTACAAAGGCATCCCACTGTTCTGCCTTTGCCGACCGCAATCGCAGGCCACCCGAGAACATTCAGTTCCCGGGACCCGCGAGCACACGCTGGGTGGCAAATTTAAAGGGGGCGTACAGGTACGCCCATTTGCCTTCCGGTGCTATTGTGTCAACATATATGTGTGTGCGCCGGTCGGCAAGTGGTTAAATACATTAACACCCAAAGAAATGTCACTATAGCTGGTTGGGTGCGCTGTCGCTTTTAAATTGTTACATGGATATGAAAAGCTTAATTGACAATGACAGAATGACAGTGGGACCAGGCCCTGCCCCCAGGCTGTGCTCACAGCTTTTGACTGACAGCAGCTGGAGCCAATGGCTCCCAATGCTCTAATCCAAGCCTGTGATAGCGGGGAGAGGGGAGAAGAGCTGCTTCAGATGTGCATATCGCTGGATCTAAATTGGGCTCAGATGAGTATTAAGGGGGGGCTGGGCACTTTTAAAAGGTTTTTACCTTAACCACTTCCCGACCTCCTCATGTACATATACGTCAGCAGAATGGCACGGACAGGCACATGTACGTACCTGTACGTCCTCTGCTAGACGTGGGTGGGGGGTCCGATCGGGACCCCCCCCGGTACATGCGGAGGTCGGGTCCGCTCGGGGAGCGATCCGGGAAGACGGCGCGGCTATTTGTTTATAGCCGCTCCGTCGCGATCGCTCCCCGAAGCTGAAGAACGGGGAGAGCCGCGTGTAAACACGGCTTCCCCGTGCTTCACTGTGTCGGCGCATCGATCGGGTCATTCCCTTTATAGGGAAGACACGATCGATGACGTCATTCCTACAGCCACACCCCCCTACACTAGTAAACACACACAAAGTAAACCCTAACTCCTACAGCGCCCCCTGTGGTTAACTCCCAAACTGCAACTGTCATTTTCACAATAAACAATGCAATTTAAATGCATTTTTTGCTGTGAAAATGACAATTGTCCCAAAAATGTGTCAAAATTGTCCGAAGTGTCCGCCATAATGTCGCAGTCACGAAAAAAATCACTGATCGCCGCCATTAGTAGTAAAAAAATAAAAATGCAAAAAAACTATCCCCCATTTTGTAAACGCTAGAAATTTTGCGCAAACCAACCGATAAACGATTATTGCGATTTGCTTTACCAAAAATAAGTAGAAGAATACGTATCGGCCTAAACTGAGGAAAAAAAATGTTTATATATGTTTTTGGGGGATATTTATTACAGCAAAAAGTAAAAAATATTGCATTTTTTTCAAAATTGTCGCTCCATTTTTGTTTATAGCGCAAAAAATAAAAACCGCAGAGGTGATCAAATACCACCAAAAGAAAGCTCTATTTGTGGGGAAAAAAGGACGCCAATTTTGTTTGGGAGCCAGGTCGCACGACCGCGCAATTGTCTATTAAAGCGACGCAGTCCCGAACTGTAAAAACCCCTTGGGTCTTTAGGCAGCAATATGGTCCGGGGCTTAAGTGGTTAAAGGAGTTGTAAAGGAAAAAACATTTTTGCCTAAAATTAATGTCTGCAAGGTAGACAGACAGAATAGTGTAACGATTCTGTTAAAAAATGAGTAAATACCTATTAAATTTCTTCATCTATATCACCTCCGGCATTCTAGTTTCTGTTCTCTCATTCACTTCCTGGTTTGCATCGCTCGTTCATGTAAGAAATACATTTCCCAGTATGAATTGCGGCACGCCCAGTAATTCACACCTCCTTGAAGTCTCCAACACGTAGAGAGCGTCCTGCCGCACAGATGTAGTTCCCAGGAGGGTGTGAGCACGTCACTGACCACCGCAGTAAAGCCTCCCTTCACGGTGGTCAGTACAATCAGACAAGCAGGAAGTGAACAGAACAGAGAAGAAATAGAGCAACTTCTGAGCAAAAACGAACAATGAGGAAATGAAAAGAGGAATGTCCGCAGGTAAAGGATGCTTATTATGAAAAAAAAATGTTTCCTTTACAACCCCTTTAATGCACTTTCTTTTAAAAAAAAAAAAAAACTCCAATAGTACAATGGTAACCAATAACATTTTGCTTCTCAGGTTAACAACTCAGGTTATTTACTTTTATCTATATCCTGTACAGTATGTCCTCGGTCTCTTTGTCATTCAACTTTTACCAGAGAGGAGTCAAGCATTACAGCCAGAAATATTTTTTTCTATTTGCCAGGACTGAGCATTTACTGCTTTCACACGGAAGCATCAGAAATATTTCTGTTGAGCTTGACTTATTTCCCTGATCACCGTTCTTTATTAGAAGGGACTTCTCCATCTTGGCTAGCATATGTGGTGTGACTAAATAGGGTTCTGAACTAAGCTTTTCCTTAACTTCTTGAGACCCGCGCTATACCCGAATGACGGCTACAGCGCAGACCTGAATATCCAACTGGACGTCAATTGACGTCCGCCCCTTTGGGCCTTCCCCGCGCGCAGCGGGAAAACTCTGTGTTGGCCGCGTCCCTTGGACACAGCCAATTACAGATCGCCGCGAACGGCCAATCAGAGTGGCCGTTTGCGATGCGATCGGTGCGGCCAATGAGAGATGATCTCATATGTAAACATATGAGATCATCTCTCATTGCCGGCTCACACAGAGACAGCGTCCTGTCTCTGGAGAGGAGACCGATCTGTGTCTCTTGTACATAGGTACACAGATCGGTCACCCCCCCCCCCCCACCTACAGTTAGAACACTATATAGGGAACATATTTAACCCCTTCCTCACCCCCTAGTGTTAACCCCTTCAATGCCAGTCACATTTATACAGTAATTAGTGCATATTTATAGCACTGATCGCAGTATAAATGTGAATGGCGCCAAAAATGTGTCAAAAGTGTCCGATGTGTCCGCCATAACGTCGCAGTCCCAATAAAAATCGCAGATCGCCGCCATTTCTAGTAAAAAAAAAATAATAATAATTATGTCCCCTATTTTGTAGGCGCTATAACTTTTGCGCTTATTGCGATTTTTTTTTTACCAAAAATATGTAGAAGAATACGTATCGGCCTAAACTGAGAAAAAAAAAATGTGTGTGTTTTTTTTTTAAATTGGCATATTTATTATAGCAACAAGTAAAAAATATTGTATTTTTTTTTCAAAATTGTCGCTCTTTTTTGTTTATAGCGCAAAAAATAAAAACCGCACAGGCGATCAAATACCACCAAAAGAAAGCTCTACTTGTGGGGAAAAAAGGACGTCAATTTTGTTTGGGAGCCACATCGCACGACCGCACAATTGTCAATTAAAGCGACGCAGTGCCGGAAGCTGAAATTTCACCTGGGCAGGAGGGGGTATATGTGTCCAGTAAGCAAGTGGTTAAAGTGGTTCTAAAGCAGGGGTCTCAAACTCAAATTACCTGAGGGCCACAAGACAAGTTTTCATATGCCATTGGGGGGCCGCATGCAAACTTGCAAACTTTCAAAAACAACAGTACTGGTGTCAGCGAACACATTATTAACCCCCAGCACTGGTGTCAGCGAGCGCATTATTACCACCAGCACTGGTGTAAGTCAGGGTTTGACAAATTTGCTTGGAATCTAGGAGCCAGCTAAAAAAGTTAGGAGCCAGAAAACGCACCCCGTCCCGACGAGCTTGCGCACAGAAGCGAACACATACGTGAGCAGCGCCCGCATATGTAAACGGTGTTCAAACCACACATGTGAGGTATCGCCGCGATTGGTAGAGTGAGAGCAATAATTCTAGCTCCTCTGTAACTTAAAACATGCAACCTGTAGATTTTTTTAAACGTCGCCTATGAAGATTTTAAAGGGTAAAAAAGTTTGTCGGCATTCCACAAGCGGACACAATTTTGAAGCGTGACATGTTGGGTATGAATTTACTCGGCGTAACATTATCTTTCATAATATTAAAAAAAATGGGGATAACTTTACTGTTGTCTTATTTTTTAATTAAAAAAAGTGTAATTTTTTCCCAAAAAAGTGCGCTTGTAAGACCGCTGCGCAAATACGGCGTAACAGAAAGTATTGCAACGATCGCTATTTTATTCTCTAGGGTGTTAGGATAAAAAATATATATAATGTTTGGGGGTTCTAATTAGAGGGAAGAAGATGGCAGTGAAAATAGTGTAAAATGACATTAGAATTGCTGTTTAACTTGTAATGCTTAACTTGTAATACCAACGGCCACCACCAAATGGCGCCAGCTCACATCTGGTGGTAATAACTTGTAATACCAACGGCTCACCACCAGATGGCGCCAGCTCAAAAAAAAAAATGTTTTTTTTTTTTTTTGCTCCCCTCACTTCCACCCTGCCTGCGGGCCATTTATGCCGCAAATGGGGCCGCAAATGGCCCGCGGGCCGGTACTTTGAGACCACTGTTCTAAAGTCTTAAAGTATTTGTAATTTTTTTTTATTTTTTTATTTAATAACAAACATCTCTATACTTACCTGCTCTGTGCATCGGAAATTGCACAAAGCGCTGGTGAACCTCCTCTTTTTGGGTCCCTGTCAGCGCTCCTGGCCCCTCCTCTCTGTCCAGTGCCCCATAAGAAGCTGCTTCCCATGGGGGCACTCGTACATGCTTGCATCCGAGTCTGCATCCATTGACACAGACAGCGGGACACGGCCCTGCCCCCTGCTCCCTCGTCACGGGTATGGATTGACAGCACTGGAAGACAAGGGCACAGCAAAGCCAGCGAGACTCAGAATTGAGGGGAGAGAAGAGCAGCAGGCATGCACGGCGCTGGATCGAATGAGGATATCATCTTGGCATCATTCTTTTCAGCCATCGGTCGGCTTTTGTGCAAAAAAAATCCTAGAGGCTAATTAGCCTTTAGACTGCTTTTACAAGCAGTGGGAGGGAACGTTCCCCCCACCGTCTTCCATTGTTTTCTCAGGGAGTCTGAGAATGCAGCTGCAACAAAATGTTACCTCGGCAAGGCAAGGAAGAGAAATGCAGTTGCTATGGGTAACCAAGTGAAGGAACAAGCAACCAGTCCTTAGACGTGGTACCTGGTAAGGTAGCAGGTCCCCGGTAGTGAGGGGGTCAGTGTTCTGGCTCCTGCCCTAGCAATCCTTTTCCCATGGCAACCGGAAAGCAGACTAGTATCACAGAGCTCTATGGCCTGGTCAAGGTACGGGAAGGAAGGATTTAGGTGAGAGCACGCATGAGGTCCGGGAGGGACCATATTCTGTTACTGGGAGTGAGGTAACAGAGGTACACTGGATTGGTGGAGTGGGTGCAGGCTCAGCACATCCCTTTCAATGCAAACATTCAAGTTGCAGTGTGTAGTGACAGATTATTACTTAAGTCCCCACCTGGTCATGGGCATTGATGAGTGCCTCCGTGAGACTACAAGGAAGCAGGTAGAGGCAGTGGCGTAGCGTTGGGGGGCCA
Organism: Rana temporaria; assembly: GCF_905171775.1. NCBI lineage: Eukaryota > Metazoa > Chordata > Amphibia > Anura > Ranidae > Rana > Rana temporaria. Next base: position 26,380,930 of record NC_053497.1, on the reverse strand, counting down.
GGGGGGTGGTTGCCCCGGGGGCCAAACTTAGAGGGGCGGCAGGTTACCTGCAGCGCTTCTCTTGCACTGTGCAGTCTAAGAGACTGTGAGCTCTTCCGCTTCGCTATGAGAAATAAGTTGCGGTGCAGTCCCGGCTTAGGCTCCAGCGGTGACACTGACACAGCAGTGAGTAAATGTACACTGAAGACCATCCATGATGATCCCAGGGATTGTGACTGGGGGAAGGAGGAGGGCAGTTTAGTATAGGAATCAGGTAGGTCAGTGTAGTGGTCAGTATAGGAATCAGGTAGGTCAGTGTAGTGGTCAGTATAGCAATCAGATAGGTCAGTTTAGTGGTCAGTGTAGCAATCAGGTAGGTTAGTATAGTGATCAGGTAGGTCAGTGTAGGAATCAGGTTGGTCAGTACTACTGTACTAATGGAAGGGAGTGCTAAAAAATCCACGGGTTAGGGGGCGCAAATTTCTTGCCCTGCCCCGGGGGGCGTTGACAACCCTGACAACCCACGCTACGCCACTGCACACACACGTATATTGCGCATCAATCAATTTGCCTGGAGTACTACTTGTAAATTAGTAAAAATTTCTCCTAATAACAATCTCTAATTTTTACCCTGGTATTTATTTGAAAGCCTTGGCTATTACTAAACACTACACAACAGCACATAGAATACTACTTTCTACTAATTACACCCCTAGTTGCAGTGGTCGGGGTCTGAGGGAGGACAAAAAAAAGGGACTGGAGGGAAGTCAGGACAGTCATTGACTCAGCAGCCTAGACTGCACATATCACAGAGGATCGCAAGTGCCCTTACTTTACCACCACATTACCAATATGACAGTAGCTCTAAACTACCAAGCCCATAGCAATGCCACGCTTATGCCCTGTACACACGATCAGTTTTTCCGGCACGAAAAACCGTGTTTTTTTTTTTCAGCATGAAAACGTCTGAGACTTGTGTTGCATACACACGGTCACACAAATCTTCTCTGAAATTCCGAAAACGTCAAGAAAACGGTGACGTACAACACGTATGACGAGCCGAAATCAATGAAGTTCAATAGGCAGTTCGGCTCTTCTGCTTGATTTTGAGCATGCACGGGTTTTTGCGTGTCGTAATTGCATACAGACGAACGCGATTCGTGACAGGAATTTTTCCTGTCACGAAAATTGAGATCCTGCTCTCAATCTTTTCTTTGCAGGAATTCTGACAGAAAAAGTGTGATGGAGCATACACACGGTTGGAATGCCTGACAAAAAGCTTACATCACACTTTTCTTGTCGGGAAAACTGATCGTGTGTACGAGGCATTAGAGTGAAGCAATGTTCCAACCTTCTGTGTTTTTTATTGTTATATTATTTTAACAAAACCATGTCTTGGCATGAATATTTTTTTTTTACTAGTAATGGCGGCGATCAGCGATTTTTATCGGTACTGCGACATTATGGCGGACAATTTGAACACTTTTGACACATTTTTAGGACCATTGGCATTTTTATAGCGATCAGTGCTATAAAAATGCATTGATTACTATAAAAATGCCACTGGCAGAGAAGGGGTTAACACTAGGGGGCGAGGAAGGGGTTAAGTATGTTCCCTGGGTGTGTTCTGACTGACATGGGGAAATGACAAATCGCTGTTCATACATTGTACGAACAGACCATAGGTAATTTCTCCCCCTGACAGGACCGGGAGCTGTGTGCCCGACAGTGATCTCGCCCGCCGGGCACATACGTCGGGACATGCGCCCCTATTGGCTGATTCGCGAGATGACGTAATATTACGTGATCTCGCGCAGCCGAGCCGATCTGCCGCCGGAAAACTGCAGTGGCTGGTCGGCAAGCGGTTAAAGAGGGGTTCCACTCACAATTTGAATTTTTTTAAATTAGCAGCTACAAACACTGTAGCTGCTGATTTTTAATAATGACACTTACCTGTCCTAGGCGCCCGTGATGTCGCCCCCCCCCAAGGCCAATCGCTTGATCCTGGCAGCTCACAGCACCTCCATCCTTACTGAGGGCTGCTTTCTGGGATACACACAGTTCCCAGAAGGCAGCGCGCCCCATTCCTCAGAAGACAATGCGGGATCGGACGAGGAAGAAGACCTGCCGCGGTATGGCAAGAGGCAGATTAGGAACTTCCACATAGCAACCGCCCTGTCTGGTAAGTAAAAATATACCAATATATATATATATTTTTGTAGTTTTTGTGGGGTTTTTTTCCGGGTGGAACTCCACTTTAATGCATTCTATGCATTACAGTGAAAAAACATCAGAGGGTCAGCGGCCCCCCAGCCCCCCCATTTACTTACCTGACCCCTCAAAAGTCCCGTACCATGAACGCGCTGGCTTCTCGGCTCATTCATCGGTTGATTGATAGCAGCGCAGCCATTGGCTCCAGCTGCTGTCAATCAAATCAATGACACGGTGCCGAGTGAAAGTCAGCAGCTATAGCAAAACTGCATTTTTACATTTTTTTGGGGCCAATTTGTTGTTGGGCAGATTACTAAACACAATTTGCAGCTTGTCCATTGAAGTATATTGAACCAAAAAAAACAAAATAGCACCGCTTTGCGTTAAAAAGTCCTTTCCAAATACGCAGCAGCTGAAAAAAAATCATGGATGTGAACGTGTCCCATAGGAAAACATGTAAATGAACTGTAGTGTGTTTCTGCAACAAGCACCAAAAAAAGAGGTGTGACCCGGCCTGAGATGTTTAGTAACATAATGGGGTTAAAAAAACAAAAATAAGTACAAAAAGAGCAAATAATCGCTATTGTAAGGCCCCGTACACACGGTAGGACAAAACCGATGAGAATGGTCCGACGGACCGTTTTCATCGGTTCACCTCTGAAGTGGCCGTACAGTCCAAAATCCGATCGGGTCAGAACGCGGTGACCTCAAACACACGACGTGCTGAATAAAACGAAGTTCAATGCTTCCAAGCATGCGTCGACTTGATTCTGAGCATGTGCGGGTTTTGAACCGATGCTTTTCTGTACTAACCATCGGTTTGGTCCGATCGGGCAGCAGGCCATCGGTTCGGTTTTGAAGCATGTTTTAAAATTTTGGACCGAAGGACAACAGACCGATGGGCTATACACACGGTCGGTTTGGTCCGATGAAACTGAACCTCGGTCCATTCTCATCGGACCGAACCGACCGTGTGTATGCGGCCTAAGGGGTTCATTTTTTTACTGTGGGACAGTGAAAGTAATATTTACAGTAGCGATTTGCTCTTTTGTACTATAAAGTGCTAATTTTAGTTTTTTTAACCCCATTATGTTACTGGCCGATTAATCGATTATGAAAATTGTAATCGATTCATTTCATAATCGATTAGTTGTCTCGGCCCTATACGAGTCTATACCTCGATGTATACATAGCGACTGTTTTTCGCAGTGATTCTGCACAGTACAGCCCGTTGTCATGTTATACTCCACTATGTAAAAATTCTAATAACTCCACAAGTTACAGAATCTGGAAACACTCAGCCTCAGAGGTTTAATAAGCAAAGTAAGCAGCGCCACAAGATAAATGTGAAGATAAAATGTTCTTGTTTCACTTGAGCGTACCTGTAAAAAAGGGATCCCCTGCAGATTTCAGTGATTTGCAGATAAATGTTTATTTTCATTCTCATTATATAAAGCGCCACACTGCAGCAGATAACAATGTGCTAATATCACCGTGGTATACTGATGGTACGTGGAATCATTTTGCATTTGTGAGCTCCTGAGGTCACCTCTGTTGCTCCTAACATATACTAGATATCCTAGATAAATCCATGCAATACTAAGACTCCTTTCACACTGGAGGCAATTTTCATGCATTTAGCGCTAAAAATAGCACCTGAAAAACGTCTCCCATGCCGAAGTGCTTTGCAAGCGCTTCGGCAGCGCCGCTTTTTCGGGCGCAGTTAACCATTTCTTTGGCCGCTAGCGGGGGTTAAAAGCACCCCGCTAGCGCCCGAATAGCGCCACTTAAACTATGGTAAAGCGCCGCTAAAACTAGCGGCCCTTTAGCACTGTAGCGGCCCGCCGCTCAATGTGAAAGGCCAGTAAATGTTCACAGGTATCTAGGCTGACAGAAAACTATGAAATGAATTGATTGACTATGGAAAATGTCTGTGAAACGTGCCGACAAATTTCCTTTATTTTTACTGTGCACACTTCAATTAAAGGGATAGTAAACACTCCGGGCCAGATTCAGAGAGAGATACGACGGTGTATCTCCTGATACGCCATCGTATCTCTGAGTTAGGCCGGTCGTATCTATGTGCCTGATTCATAGAATCAGTTACGCATAGATATGCCTAAGATCCGACAGGTGTAATTGTGTTACACCGTCGGATCTTAGGCTGCAATTCCAGGCCGGCCGCTAGGTGGCGTTTCGCTATTTACGCGACGATTATGCAAATGAGGAGATACGCCGATTCCGAAACGAACGACCGGCGCTTTTTTTTTATGTCGTTTGCCTTCGTCTTTTTCCGGTGTATATTTACCCCTGCTTCTATGAGGCGCAGCCAATGTTAAGTATGGCCGTGATTCCCGCGACGAAATTGGAATTTTTTACGTTGTTTGCGTAAGTCGTTCGCGCATACGGATGGACGTAATTTACGTAAACGTTGAAACCAATGACGTCCTTGCGACGTCATTTGGAGCAATGCCCGCTGGGAAAATTTCCGGACGGCGCATGCGCTATTCCATCGGCGCGGGAACGCGCCTGATTTGAATAGTACACTCCCCCTAGCCGCGGAATTTGAATTCCGCCGGGGGATTTACGATACGCCGCCGCAAGTTTTGAGGTAAGTGTTTTGTGAATTACCCACTTGCCTCAAAAACTTGCGGTGGCGGATCTTAAATCACCTAGGTTACGCGGATCTAAAGATCCGCTAACCTATGTGAATCTGGCCCTCCGTTTTTAAGCACTTTCAGCAGCTGATTTAATCACTTACTGAGGACGCAGCTTCTTTATTTTGAAATCACTGGCTTTGTTTTAGTTGAATCTGGTGCCAGGATCCTCACCCCAGGTTTCTGGTTTAAGGGTGGCTCCTTTCTCTTGCATACACACACACTAGTTTTTTCTCTCCCCACACTATGTGCATTAATAGAAACACACAGCCCCACTGCCAAGGATGGCAAGGCACTCCCCTGCTTCCTTCTCCAAAAAAACTGGAGACTGCACTGTCCAGTGTCCACTTTTAAAGTGGTAAACAACAAGACAAGGGCGCACCGATCTAGCGCAGTACCAGAATCCATGTTTAGTAAAGGATAAAAAGCAGTGTAAGTGTTATACTCACAAACGCATAGCATAAGTATGCATGTCATAACAATTGAGGGAAAATCGCCTTCAGGCCTCCAGTAGTCAGTCAGTATTACGGGAAGACTAGACATAATGGCTGACACGTTTCAAGGGAGAACGTCCATAATGGCTGACACGTTTCAAGGGAGAACGTCCATAATGGCTGACACGTTTCAAGGGAGAACCCTCTTCATCAGCGCCCCTGATGAAGGCTCTGGGCTCTGATGAAAAGTGTTCTCCCTTGAAACACGTCAGTCATTACGGACACTGTCTGGTCTTCTGGTTGACTACACCAGACCTGGAGGTGATTCCCTTCACTTGTTATGACATGCATACTTATTCTATGCGTTTGTGAGTATAACAATGGCTTGCTTTTTATCCTTAAGGCCCCTTTCACACTGGGAAGGGAGGTGAGTCGGCAGTAAAGCGCCGCTATTTTTAGCTGGAAAAAGGGTTAAAAACCGCCTCTGCAGAGGCACATTGCAGGCGGTATAGCCGCGGTGTTCCATTGATTTCAATGGCCAGGAGAGGTGGAAGAGTGGTATACACACCGCTCCTTCACCACGCCAAAGATGCGGCAAGCAGGACTCATTTTACCATTCTGCTAGCGCACCGCTCCAGTGTGAAAGCCCTCGGGCCTTTCACACTGGAGACACAGCAGTGGCTGTTTAGGGTCGGTTTTCAGGTGCTATTTTTAGCGCAATAGCACCTGCAAACCACTTCAGTGTGAAAGGGGTCTTATGGTAATGCACTAGGCCGGTGCCACCCTTCCCTTGTTGTTTTGCAGTATATAAGGATACCCATTATTCTGAGGGGGCAGCAAGTCTACTGGCACTGAAAGAATTGAAACTATAAACCTTTAACCACTTCCCACCAGCAGTATGTCATATGACGTCCTGGGCTTTGCATTTTGATATAGCGCGGTCATTTACCCCGTAGGATCCCGACGTGCTAGTACATATATACTAGGGCCAAATTAGACGGGAACCAATTAACTTACCAGCATGTCTTTAATCGTTTTTTCACATGGCAAAATGTGTGTTCGCTTCTGTGTTTTGTGTGCTGTTAACAATTAATGTCACAGAAAGCGCAACTAGTCATTTTAAATGTATAAACATGGCCATACACTATGCAATCTGATTGAATATTTTGTGAGAAAGGTGATCACTGATTTATTACATTTCATCTACAAAACATGCACCTGGGAATGGGAGGGTGGATGATGCAGGGTGTGTGCTAAAGAGGTCAGCTGGTCAACTCCTTCCTGTGTCATGACCTAAAGTCTGATCAGGAAGAAAGACATTACAAATGGAAATGTCTGGAAACATGGATTAGGACAAGAAATGGAAATGACTGTAAATTTAACCACCTGAGGCCCGTGCTATAGCCGAATGACGGCTACAGCGTGGACCTGAAAATCCAACAGGACGTCAATTGACGTCTGCCCCTTTCCTTGTTCCCAGCGCGCGCTCCCGAGCGCGCAGCGGGGAAACTCTGTGCTGGCCGTGTCCCTTGGACACAGCCAATCACAGATCGCTGTGAACGGCCAATCGGAGTGGCTGTTTGGTAGGCGATCTGTGCGGCCAATGAGAGATGATCTCATATGTAAACATATGAGATCATTTCTCATTGCCGGCTCTCACAGAGACAGCGTCCTGTCAGGGAGAGAGACCGATCTGTGTCTCTTGTACATAGGGACACAGATCGGTCACCTCCCCCAGTCACCCCCCTTCCCCCACAGTTAGAACACTATATAGGGAATACATTTAACCCCTTCCTCACCCCCTAGTGTTAACCCCTTCCCTGCCAGTCACATTTATACAGTAATTAGTGCATTTTTATAGCACTGATCGCAGTATAAATGTGAATGGTGCCAAAAATGTCCGATGTGTCCGCCATAACGTCGCAGTCCCAATAAAAATCGCCGATCACCGCCATTACTAGTAAAAAAAAAAAACAATAAAAAATAATAATTCTGTCCCCTATTTTGTAGGTGCTAAAACTTTTGCGTAAACTAGTCGCTTATCGCGATTTTTTTTTTCTCCCAAAAATATGTAGAAGAATACGTATCGGCCTAGACTGAAAAAAAAATGTTTTTTTTTTTAAAAAAAATTGGGATATTTATTATAGCAACAAGTAAAAAATATTGTATTTTTTTTCAAAATTGTCGTTCTTTTTTGTTTATAGCGCAAAAAATAAAAACCGCAGAGGTTATCAAATACCACCAAAAGAAAGCTCTACTTGTGGGAAAAAAGGACATCAATTTAGTTTGGGAGCCACGTCGCACGACCGCGCAATTGTCAGTTAAAGCAACGCAGTGCCGGAAGCTGAAATTTCACCTGGGCAGGAGGGGGTATATGTGCCCAGTAAGCAAGTGGTTAATGGAAAGCTTTGATATGTTTGCAAAAAAAGTACATAAATGCTATATTGGTGCATAGGGGAGCTGGAAAAGAAGAAAAAAATGTACAAAGTTGAACATACCCTAAAAGGTCATACTGCATACTATTTAACCCTTTCACGCCGACGGATCGCATATATGCGTCCTCGGCTTTCAGGGGTTATACCGGGATGATGCCTGCAGCCGCAGGCATCATCCCGGTACCGTTGTTTAGAGCGGGCGATCGGCTTTCCAAACATAACAACCGATGCGGCTAAAAGCCGCTCGGTTGTTATGCCGGAGGAGCGGGAGGGGACATCCCCCCCTCCCGCCGCCTCTCGCCGCTCTGACCGGGCCTCCCGTCCCACCGGGAGACCCGATCCACGATCCGGCGCCTCCAGCGTCTCGGCGAGCTCTGAAACAAAGCCGTAAACGGCTTTGATTCAGTGTCCGCATTGAAACCACGGAAGCGGCGTCATGACGTCACTTCCGGGTTTCTCAGATGCCAATGGCGCCGGATTTAAAAAAGTACACAGTATTCAGAATCGCCGTTTTCGGCGATCTGAATACTTTGAAGTGCAAAGGAGGGCTCGGGGGTCTTTTAGACCCCCGATCCCTCCATAAAGAGTACCTGTCACCACCTATTGCTGTCACAAGGGATGTTTACATTCCTTGTGACAGCAATAAAAGTGATCAAAATGTAAAAAAAAAAAAAAAAAATTTAATATTAGAAAAAATAAATAAATAAATAAATAAGAAAACAAAAAAAAAATTTTTAAAGCGCCCCCCTCCCCGCGAGCTTGCGCAGCAAAGAAAGCGCATACGGAAGTCGCGCCCGCATATGAAAACGGTGTTCAAATAACACATGTGAGGTATCGCCGCGATCGTAAGAGCGAGAGCAATAATTATAGCACTAGGCCTACTCTGTAACTCTAACATGGTAACCGTAAAAAAAGATTAAAGCGTCGCCTATGGAGATTTTTAGTTACCGTAGTTTGTCGCCATTCCACGAATGCGTGCAATTATAAAGCGTGTCATGCTTGGTATCTATTTACTCGGCATAACATCATCTTTCACATTATGCAAAAAAATTGGGCTAATTTTACTTTTTAATTTTTTTAAAATTCATGAAAGTAAATTTTTCCCCAAAAGTTGTGTTTAAAACACCGCCGCACAAATAGCGTATGACATAAAATATTGCAACAATCGCCATTTTATTCTCTAGATTCTCTGTTAAAAATATATATATATATAATGTTTGGGGGTTCTAAGTAATTTTCTAGCCAAAAATATGGATTTTAACTTGTAAACACCAAATGTCATACATAGGCATAGGCATGAAAGGGTTAAAAAGAGCATAGAAATGACTTCCTCTTGGAATTAATATAAAATGGACTTTAAATAAAAATAAATAAATAAAATACTGGCAAAAAAAAACAACATTTTTTTTCTTTCAGGTTTCATGTGCCCGTGCCATTTTTTTCAGAGCAGCCACTGTGCCAGAATGCCACCAAATTTTGAAATGATTAACTAGGTAATGCTTTCCTAAAAGATTTTGTATGCACAACATTCCTACCTAAGCCGTACTAAACTAATTAGCATCCATTCTTTTGGTATATTTATCTCTGTGAATCTATGCAAAACAGGGCATAAATCATGTTCTATTAACATTTGACAGACTGTAAGCAAGGAACGCGGCGGAGATTATCAGAGTTGTGTTAATAAGACTCAGGCTACGCTTCCATTAGGAGACGCTACAACAGTGCGCTTTATAGCCTAAAATGTTAGAACAGCAAAGTCTTTCTATACCAGAACCAGCTTCTGGCATTCTGGAAATGAAAGATTAAAGCAGCTTTAAACCCAAAAACAAAAATGTAACATACTGTATATCTTACCAATCTGCATTTGTTTGCTTTTGTTATTTTTTTCCCTTTCAGTGCCAGGTCCGTACACTGTACGGACCTAAAAAGTGCATGCAGGTGGCCAAGTCCATACGCTGTACGGACCTCATTTCTCCCTCTCCTATAAGCTTATGGTCCCTTCAATGACCTTAAGCTTATATCAGAATTGTTCATTAGCAGACTCTGCTGAACAATTCTATAACTTTGATCAGCAGATTACAGCCCGCTGATCAGTTATTAACCCCTAATGTTACCGCCCCCCCACTAATGACATCACTTCCCCGCCCCTTGCTTCTCCACCTCTCACTTCTCCTTTCCACCTAAAACTGCCCGCCCCCACTCTTCTTTCCTATCTCCTTCACCCCCAGCACTGATTACCCCCCCCCCTCAACACACACACACACGCCTTATCCCCACAGCTACCAACATTAGCCTGCCTCCCTCCTCTTCCCTTCCCTTCCCTTTCCTGCCAACTTCATGTGCTGCATGGGGATTGGGGAGATCCAGATGTGTCTCCCCCCTCCCATCACTCAGATCGTCCCCTGTGATGCCCCCACACCACCAAACAATCCCTGGTCCAAGCGGCATCCCTCCTTCCCTCCCGCCGCCTGCAGCTTCTCCCTGCACCGATCTGTTGGGGAGCGCTGCTGGAGAAACAGTGCAGGTGAGAGAGAAGTTGGTGCTTGGGGGGGGGGGGGGGGCTTGGTACACATGTGCTTACCAAGCCCCCCCGTAGTACAGTGGATATAGGCAGCAATCACTCCTACCATGGGCTTTACTACGTATCAAACTGTCATTTTATGAATGAATGAGAAATCTCTATACAGATTCATTATTCAAGTAAAGTGCTGCAGAGAAAATTGACTTCTTCAGTCCCTTTATCTCAAAACAGATATGGGGGTCTGTATAGACCTCAGATTCCTCCCCAAAGACCCGCACTCATCCCTCCACAGTCTAACCGCACTCATCCCTCCACATATATTTTTTTTAAATAACAAACATGTCATACTTACCTCCACTGTGCAGCTCGTTTTGCACAGATGGGCCCGATGCTGGTCTTCTGGAATCCCTAGACGGCTGTCTCGGCTCCTCCCTGCAAGCGCTAACCCCCTTCATGGGAAGCTCTCTCCCAAGGGGGTTAGCTTGCGGGCATACTCCCGTGATACAGCCGGCGGCCACAGCCGCTGACTGTATCACTCGGCCACAACCCCCCCCCCCCTCGAGCGCCGCGTCATTGATTAGATTGGATTAGATTGACAGCAGCGAGAACCAGCCTGAAGACAGGGGCAAGTGACGCAGGACTTTCGAGGGCTCAGGTAAGTAAACCGGGGGGCTTGTAAGCATCGGATGTTTTTTCACAACCCCTTTAACTGTGGCTGCAGTTTAATAATGCATGGTAAGCCCGTGAGGGCCCAGACCAGCCTTTATCAACCTTTTTAACATAGAGGAATCCTTGAAACAACCTGCTGGACTTGGGGAACCCCTGCAAATAATGACTAGATTTCCAGTTCATAGTACATTAGCATAAAGCTCAAGAAAAATCCCCCTTACAGATAGCTAAAAGGATCCCTGCACCTTTTCTGAAAGCGTGGCCAGCACAGAAACTGCAAGTGCAATGCGGTTTCCAGTGCGTGTGGGGTGGCATTTGGATTAATGGCACCCACACACATCTCCTAATCCGCAGTGCATTTTTGTCTGTGGGTGGTTGCAGATGCAGCCCCAAAGTGGCAACCACCCACACAAGTGTGAACCTAGCCTAAGGTGTCATTATGTCCTGTTGTACATATACATTTCCATCAGTGACCTATTTAAAGTACAGAAGTCTCATTGTTGATTCACAAAGGCGCACACAACCACCAGAGAACCTCACATACGAGTACACAAAGAAAATGTGGACCGAAAACAGCCAATCCATCCTGGTTTCTTTCTCTGTTGTTAAATTATAGCCATGAGATTGGAAAGCATAAGAGACTCTTTGGGTACCTCTCCAAAAGACCAAGTGAAATAAAAAATCAGGACATCTCTGTTCTAAGCTGGGGCAATTGTAAGGTAGGAGAGTCCTGGTGACTATGAAAGGACAGGGCACACCATTCAAACAATCGCCGGCATCGCCGGACCCTGCCGATTTTAAATCTCCCTCGCGCACGCGCGGGAGTGACGTCATCGCCGCTCCAGCCAATCACAGCGCTGGAGCGGCGATACCCGGAAGACACGCCGGAGCAAGATGACATCCTGCTCGGCGTGGACCAGGTAAGTGGTACACACCTCGTTCCGAGGTAAGTATTTCATAATAGGCTAGTATGCGGTGCATACTAGCCTATTATGCCTTTTGCATTGCAGGTTTGGGGGGAAAAAAAAAAAGTTTATGCGGTTTACAACCGCTTTAAAAAATCGTTGTTGACAAGCCACAGTGAACAAACGCAAGTAAAAACACTTGATGCATTCCTTAGTCATATCCAAGGTGGTTATGACTAAGGCCTTATAGGCTGAAACGCATCAACTGTTTTTACTTGCGTTTGTTCACTGTGGCTTGTCAATAAAAACAAACGCAAGTAAAAATAGTTGATGCACTTCAGCCTATAAGGCCTTGTACACACGATAGGATAGCCAGAGGACTGTTTTCATTGGTCAAAACCGATCGTGTGTGGGCCCCATAGGTTATTTAACCTTCAGTTAAAAAAATAGGAACTTGCTTTAAAATGTAACCGATGGACGCCTAACCGATAGGTCAAAACCGATCGTTAGTATGCAAAAGCATCGGTTAAAAACCTGCACATGCTCAGAATCAAGTCGACGCATGCTTGGAAGCATTGAACTTTGTTTTTTTCAGCACATCGTTGTGTTTTACGTCACCGCGTTCTGACACGATCGTTTATTTAACCTATGGTGTGTAGGCGCGACGGACCATCAGTTAGCTTCATCAGTTAACCGATGACAACGGTCCTTCAGACCGTTGTCCTCCGGCTATCCTATCGTGTGTACGAGGCCTAAGTCCTTAGTCACATCCATATGGTTATGACTAAGGCCTTATAGGCTGAAACGCGTTTTTACTTGCGTTTGTTCACTGTGGCTTATAAAAACTAAACATTTTTAAAGACCAACGACTATAATTTTTTCTTCATTACCCTACTCAGCCAGCGACTGTGGATCGAGCACCCGGGAGCTCTGCTCTCTATGTGGTGTATGGGTAGTAGCACCGACTTTTTTGCTAATACTTTGGATGGACTGATGTCTTTATTCAACCTTACCAATTATGTAACTACATAAGATTCTATGAATGGCAGAGCTGGGCGGAAAGAGCGGGCATAGTAGGGCAATCTTGACGAGTGCCTGTCAGAGCTCCCTTAGTTCTTTTATCTCTGCTACACCAGAAGATTATGGTGGCAGAGATAGGGAGGGGGTCTTAAGATGAAGCTCCCAAGACATCCAGAAGCACAAAGGACACTCTAGAATAATAGTAAGCCTTTGTGTTTTTTTTTTTTTTATGCTTTTAGTGTTTCTTCAGCAACTCGTGCATAAAAAAAACTCAGATATTTTGGAGTCAGTCGCCTACAGAGCCACAACTAGCTACAATGTATCAACATTTATTTCCATTTTAACAAGCATCGGAACGGATTCTACAAGCAGCTGTGATACATAAACCAATACTTCAAACTGACAGCAGATCCCAACAGCTCCACACATGGGCTCAGCAGGAACAGCCTCTAAGTGGGCATACCAAGTACGCCAGTAATCTACTGGTAAAGAACAAAAACATTTATTACAGTGAATTATTCACTCCAAAATTAACAGTCTAGTTCCTACCTGTGTTTGATCTTCTTCTTATGCCAAAATCCCAGCTAGACGTAATATCGACGGACTGAGAATAAATGTAGCCTTGAGTTTCTCCATTTCCTTGCGGCTGCGAGAGGTTCTCCCCAGAGACAGACGATGGGTACAGTTTTTCTATGTCTACATCATGGTCAATGAGAACCATCTCACACATGCCAGTGTCATCGCTGGTCACATGGGACTGCCGGATATGTGCCAAGATAATCAAGGGATTGTCCAGAAAAGCCATTCTCTTCTCCTGAGCTACATGGGCTTATCACAGGAAAATCCAGCCCTTCATAGAGAACCGCGTCCTGCCAAACAAAACAGAGGAGAGAAAATTAACTATTACATCATTTATTATTACTAGTTTAATTAACAGATAAGGATTTTCTGATAACAGGAACATTTTGGTACAGTACTGCAAGGGTTCTTTCACGCTAAGCCGCGTTCGCGCTAAAACGCTTGTGACGGAGCTGCGGTGGCTCAACGCGATTGGCACTGCGCTGAAAAGCCATTCACCTCTGCAGCTAGGGGTTCGGATCCCGGTCTCGGCTACATGTGAATTGAGTTTGGTGGTCTCAGCCCGGCTCCCGGTGGGTGTGCTATGCGAGGTAAGCCTGCGCTTAGTACGCCCACCCCCCTCCCACAAAAACCACCACACTTACACGCACTCGAAATTGGGTTAACATGCACGCACTTTGACCACGCGGTCTCTAAAAAAAGAGAGGCGAAGGACTAACGGGGCTGGTTGAGCGGGCAAATCCTCTCACTCCCTTATAGGGAGTCCCTCTGCCCTGTTGGGCTTCAAAGCGGAGCAGGTAGGGTGGGCTGTGTGGGAGGACCCCCTCACACACCTGCCATTGCCACCCGGGGCATGGAGAAAGGTGGCAGATTGCCTCTGGGGGAGGCCTGCCTACTCCCAACTCCTGCAGTCCGGCTCCTCTCTCGAGTACACGCACAAAATACACTTAAAAAAAAACAAAAAAAACGCTTCTCGTTTTATAGGCACTTTATCGCTGTTTAAGCCAGGGCTGTGGAGTCGGAGGAAATTTTGCGTACCTGGAGTCGGAGTCAGCAAACAATGCACCAACTCCAATTCCGACTCCAACTAAATTTAGATTGTCGGAACATTTAGGAGTCGAAACATTTATCTACCGACTCCACAGCCCTGGTTTAAGCGGCGCTTTTTGGCCCAAAGATGGGGTTAAAAACTCCTGCGTTACGGCGCTTCCGAAGTGCTTTTCTGGCACTTCAGAAGCGCTACCTATTCATTTTAATGTATACTAAAAAAAGGGAGAAACCGCACTAGACTAGTGAAAATATACAAACCAAACCAACAAAAGGCAGCAGCTCAATGTGGGATACACACATACATTTTAAAAAAAAGGGGGAAAGAACTGCGCCACATTAACACAAATTAAATTGGGTATGAATTGATAAATTATGCAAGCAAATAGTCCATGTGAAGAACCAGTCCTCTTTAAATTGGCACCACAGTGATTCCACACAAGTGCCCAACCACTGTAATATAGACCTGCTTACCGAATGCCAAGCATGAAGGGCGTTTGGTTATAACCACGCCACGGCCTTTATATTGCAATGCTGACCACTGGAACACACATAATGCAGACTGGATGGCTAAAAATCCCCCTAGGCGTTACTTGTGACGAAACACGTCTGGGAGGGCACGTATTGACGTTTTAGAGGAGAATGGGCTCCTGTATTTGCCGGCCGGCATTGTTTGTATATGTGATCTTTTATCCAATAACATGTAAGTGCAGTACTATTTTTTAATAAACTATATGAGACTGTATCATGCTATGGTCAGCTTTCTTTCCATTTGAGCATATCTCTGAATCACGAATACATACTTTATGAGACGCCTAGGGGGATTTTTAGCCATCCAGTCTGCTTCCTGTGTGTTTCAGTGGTCAACATTGCAAGCTAAAGGCCCACAAGAAGCAGACTGTGATTGAGAGATATACTCAAAGGGAAAGAAAGCTGACTATAGTGTGATACAGTCTCATATAGTTTATTAAAAAATTGTATTGCACTTGCATGTTATTAGATAAAAGATCGCATATACAAACAATTGCGGCCGACAAATACAGGAGCCCCTCCTCCTCTAAAACGACATGGTGACGTCAATACGTGCCCTCTCAAACGCGTTTCGTCACACTGTGTGTTCCAGTGGTCTGCATTGCAAGCTAAAGGCTGTGGCTGGGTTATAGCCAAACGCCCTTTATGCTTGCCATTTGGTAAGCAGGTCTATGTTATGGTGATTGGGCACTTTGTCTTTGTGTGGAGTCACTGTGGTGCCAATTTAAAGAGGACTGGTTCTTCACATGGACTATTTGCTTGCATAATCATTTATCAATTCATACCCAATTTAATTTGTGTTAATTTGGCAAAGTTCTTCCCCCCTTTTTTTCCTATTCATTTCAATGGACAGGGTTGTTTTGGGCGCTCTAAATACAGCGCTCCCAAACCTTTCCTAGCATTCCACAAGCGCACCGCCCCAGTGTGAAAAGACACACCAAAATGAATGGGAGGCAGTTTTCAGGCGTTATTTAGACCTTCTTTGGGGTTAAAAGTGGCCCGCTAGCGGCTGAAATGCGCAGCTAAAGTGAGCGGCGCTTTAGCGCTAATGCAGCTTTGGCCCCAGTGTGAAAGGGGTCTTAAAGCGGGGGTTCCACCCACAATTATTTTTTTTTTTTTTTAAGTCAGCAGCTACAAAGACTGTAGCTGCTGACTTTTAATAAGGACACTTACCTGTCCTAGGCACCCGTGATTGTCGGTCCCCCGAGGCCGATCACTTGATTCTGGCAGCTCCCGGCGCCACCATCCTTACTGAGGGAAACAGGCAGTGGAGCCTTGCGGCTTCACTGCCCATTTCCTACTGCGCATGCACGAGTCTCGCGGCACTTTTGTGAATGGGCGGCTGCTTTCTGGGATACACACAGTTCACAGAAAGCAGTACGCCCCTTCCCCCAGAAGACAGTGCGGAGAGGACGAGGAAGAAGACCTGCCGCAGTATGGGAAGAGCCAGATTAGGAAGTTCCGCATAGCAACCGCCATTTCGGGTAAGTAAAAAAATGTTTTTTCATTTTTTTTGCAGGATTTTGGTGTATTCTTTTTTTTTTTTTTTTTTTTTTTAGGGTGGACCTCCACTTTAAGCTGCAAAGGCAGCGGATAGGGGTGGACACCTGCTGCATCACTTTCTAAAAATTATTATCTCCCTGCAACCTGTCACTGCAAACCATTCACCTGAATGCGGGCAAACCGCTGGCATAGTGGCGTGAGCTTTTAGTAATTAAAACAGGGGGTGAGGAGGCATATTACCTCCTCACTGCCTGTCGAACACTGAGTAGTAATCCAACTTAGATCGCTCTTTACAGGGCGCCATACGTGTAATCAAAAGGAAAGTTGGCATGTTTCTGACCGTCTAAAAGTCGCTGTACATTTATGTACATGTGGGTACAGAGGGAGCCCCGCATTTCTTTTTTCCCCTTTCTCATCTCGTAATGCAGCACACTGCGTTAGGTAGGCCATTCAAAATTAATGGGTAACAATGAACCTCAACGCATGAAAAAACAGGTCTTGCTGAATGTTCCTGAAGCACATCACAACGCACATCGTTACAGCACAGATGTCTTCTGGCTCTGCACTAAGGTGCCATAAAATGTGTAAATGGTGCTTTACTGCGCGTTGTGGTGACCCACACATTTATCGCAATGTAGTGGATGTGAATGGGCCCTAAGAGTAGCTGGCCCCACAGAAAATCATTTTCAAATCCTTACAAGGTGAGCTTTACACAATTCACATAGAACTGCAGAAGCTGTAAACAGGCTGTACATGGAAAATATACAGATCGTTTAAAGGGTTAATTGACCTTCTTAGAAAATAATGAATAGGTGAACACCCTACACCCCCAGGGTCCCTGCTGCACCCACTTCCATGGGTGGCACAGTTTCACCATCCACACAGACTGTTGCAACAGTCCTGGGGTTTTAAAACCATACTGTTATGCCATCTACCCACCTCTCCATGTCAGCCAATCAAAGGATACTTTTGGGTAGATTCAAATACGGGAGCGCAATTTTAAGACGGCGTAGCCTAGCGTGTTTACACTACGCCGCCTTAAGTAAGAGAGGCAAGTACATGATTCTCAAAGCACTTACCTCCTTACTTAGGGTGGCGTAGTGTAAACACGGCGGGCGTAAGGGCGCCTAATTCAAATGGGTTGGAGGGGGTGTGTTTAATGGTAATGAGGCTTGACCTCACGTTTTTGACGTTTTTTGGCTACTGCGCATGCGCCGGGCGCCTACATTTCCCAGTGCGCATTGCGGCTAAGTACGCCGTATGGGCATATAGATTTTGACGTGGACGTAAACGACATAACTCCCGATTCGGACGACTTACGTAAACGACGTAAAAAATTCGAACCTCGCGGCGGGAACGGCGGCCATACTTTAACATTGTTATTCCACCTAATAGGTGGAATAACTTTAGGCCGCCTAAGGCCTTACGGAAACGGCGTAAATCGACTGCGGCGGCCGGGCGTACGTTCGTGAATCGGCGTACAAACTCATTTACATATTCTACGCCGACCGCAATGGAAGCGCCATCTAGCGGCCATCCGAAAAATTGCAATCTAAGATAGGATGGCGCAAGCCGTCGTATCTTAGATATGTTTAAGCGTATCTCTGTTTGAGCATACGCTTAAACATAGGTCGGCGTAGATTCTGAGTTAGGTCGACTTATCTACTGATAAGTCGGCCTAACTCTACCTGAATCTACCTATTTGTATTCATTCAGAAAACATTGGCTTCCTGTGAATGACTGAGCAGTGTGCAGCCCTACTCGATTTCTTTTTGGGATCAGGATGGGAAGATTCGCGGTCCACTGCGGAATACGGCTCTGTACACTAGAAATGCACTGAAATTTCCTCCACCGAAACATTTTGGGCGGGTTATGGTGTTATCGGCATTTGGCCAATAAGAGGAAAAATGTACAGATAATGGCACCGAAAACTCACGCGATTCTACCGCCAACTTGTGGCGATGTTGCTGGGATTTTATGCCAATTTTACCACAATGTTACTGCTATATAGTTACATAGTAGGTGAGCTTGAAAAAGACACAAGTCCAACCTATGTGTGTGATTATATGTCAGTATTACATTGTATATCCATGTATGTTGTGGTCATTCAGGTGCCCATCTAATCGTTTTTTGAAACGTTCGATGCTCCCCGCTGAGACCACCGCCTGTGGAAGGAAATTCCACACCCTTGTCGCTCACAGTACTCCTACTGTGCTTATGAGGTGTTTTTCATAGGTCGTGTGACTCAAACTGCATGAAAAACGTAACATGGGTGCGTCAATGATACGTTCTTGCTGTGTTTTCAATGCATTTGAACTGGGAAGTGTGTTTTTTTTAACTGACCAAAAATGCAGCAAGCAGGATTTTTAACACCACAGTGAAAGCCTGACAGACCAGTGTAAAGACATACATAGAATAATCAACACATTGATTATCAGCACAGCCCCCCATCAAATGTACCCATCAGCTGCCAATCAGTGCCCAGTAACTGCCAGTCAGTGCCCCATCATAACCTCCTGTCAGTGCCCAATAAAGTGCAAATCAGTGCCCACCACAATGCCACTCAGTGTCCATCACTGTGCCAATCAGTCACCAGCACAACCAAATTCGTTTTCGCTTTCGTTGTCACTCCTGTCAGTGAAACACCAGGGTGATGTCGCTTCAAATGCGTAGCCATGCTTGATGTGTTTCCACTGTCATATGGCTTTCTCGTGCCACAGTGCCTACACACCTTCACGGTTTTATCCACTAACCTCTTTCCTTTATCATATTTGACAGGGAAGCCAAAATGCTTCCATACAGGGGGTTTAAATGACGCAGGGCGTTCAAGCTCCTCCCATTCCTCCGCTCGCCATGATCATGCTGTGTGTGAACTGAACATGCACACAATTTTTTTTTCAGAAATCAATCCGCGGATCAAGAGTGCGGTTCGGATCAATATCTTCGGTTCGGATCAAGGATCAATGATGATCCGTTGCACCACTACTTCTCAGTGCCCACCAGTGCCACCTATCAATGCCCTTCAGTGCCACCCATCAGTGTCACCTCTCAGTGCCGCCTTATCAGTGCCCATCAATGCAGCCCCATCAGTGTACATCAATGAAGGAGAAAAATTACCCATTTGCAAAATTTTATAACAAAATATAAAACATTTTAGTATTTTAATTTTTTTTAACAAAAAATAAAAAACCGCAGAGGTGATCAAATACCACCAAGAAAAAGCTCTATTTGTGGGGAAAAAATGATAAAAATTACATTTGGGTACAGTGTTGTACGGCGCAATTGTCATTTAAAGAGTGAGAGCGCGAAAATTGGTCTGGGCAGGAGGGGGGTTTAAGTGCCCAGTAAGCAAGTGGTTAATGCATCCTATGCATTAGGTGAAAAAACACCTTGCAGTGTCCGGCCCCCCAGCCCCCCAGCTTTACTTACCTGAGCCCCTTTATCTCCTTGGCGCGTCCCTGCCGTCCTTCTCTCCATGGAGTCCCGGCTTTGATAAGATTGATAGCAGCGCTGCCATTGGCTCCCGCTGCTGTCAATCAAATCTAATGACAGGGTGCGGGGCCGAGTCATACACGCATACACGCAGCATCTATGGACGCCGCGTGTATGACTCAGGAGCGTACCTGCAAGGTAACCCCCTCGGGAGAGCTCTTCTCCTACAGTGTTATCTAATGCAGGGAGGAGTCGCCGAGGGCCACTCTGTGCAAAACGAGCTGCACAGTGGAGGCAAGTATGACACGTTTGTTGTATTTTTTAATTATTTTTTAACCACTTAAGGACCCCTTCAGGCCGATATACGTCGGCAGAATGGCACGGCTGGGCACATCAACGTACCTGTACGTTGCCCTTTAAGCCCAGCCGTGGGGTCGCATGCACGCGACCCGGTCCGAAGCTCGGTGACCGATGACGTCACACCTACAGCCACACCCCCTTACAGTTAGAAACACAGATGAGATCATACATAACCCCATCAGCGCCCCCTTGTGGTTAACTCCTAAACTGCAATAGTCATTATCACAATAAACAATGCATTTTTTGCTGTGAAAATTACAATGGTCCCAAAAATGTGTCAAAATTGTCTGAAGTGTCCGCCATAATGTCGCAGTCACGAAAAAAAATCGCTGATCGCCGCTATTAGTAGTAAAAAAAATAATTAATAAAAATGCATGAAAACTATCCCCTATTTTGTAAACGCTATAAATTTTGCGCAAACCAATCGATAAACGCTTATTGCGATTTTTTTTTACCAAAAATAGGTAGAAGAATACGTATCGGCCTAAACTGAGGTAAAAAAAAAAATTATATATGTTTTTGGGGGATATTTATTATAGCAAAAAGTTAAAAATATAGAATTTTTTTCAAAATTGTCGCTCTATTTTTGCTTATAGCGCAAAAAATAAAAACCGCAGAGGTGATCAAATACCACCAAAAGAAAGCTCTATTTGTGGGGAAAAAAGGACGCCAATTTTGTTTGGGAGCCACGTCGCACGACCGCGCAATTGTCTGTTAAAGCGACGCAGTGCCGAATCGCAAAAACTGGTCGGGTCCTTTAGCTGCCTAAAGGTCCGGGTCTTAAAGTGGGGGTTCACCCTATAAAAAATGTCTAACACTACATCCAGCCCAGTTCTGCAAATAAAATGACACTGACCTTTTTTTTTTTTTTTTTTTCGTCGTAGATAGCGTTTAGCCTTAGAATTCAACCTGGCTTCCGGGTAGGGAATCCCGCGGGAGTAGGCGTTCCTATTGACATGCCAAATGATTGACATGCTAAACGACGGCGCACACAGCGCGTCACGACTTCCCAAAAGAAGCTCGGGTTGGCTCTATTCGGCGCCGGTGCGCAGGCGCCGAATAGAGCCGAGCCGACCCGAGCTTCCTTCGGGAAGTCGTGATGCGCTGTGTGCGCCGTCGTTTAGCATGTCAATCAATTGGCATGTCAATAGGAACGCCCACTCCCGCGGGATTCCCTACCCGGAAGCCGCGGTGAATTCCACGGCTAAACGCTATCTTCGGATAAGAAAAAAAAAAGGTCAGTGTCATTTTATATGCACAACTGGGCTGGATGTAGTGTTAGATTTTTTTTATAGGGTGAACCTCCACTTTAAACAAAGCTTTAGTATCACTTTAATAAATAACAAATCTTTGTCATTTTTACATTGCGCCCTTTTGCAAAATGGTGAAAAATCGAACGTACGCAAAAATGAAATATCCAAATTTCTCAAAAAATCGGAAGGTTTTCATTTTTCCCTTACAGCTTTTAGAATTTGTGAAAGGCCCACAAAAAAAAAAGAAAAACAATAACAATAAAAAGAGAAATATATATTTAATCAATCATCCTAAAGCCAGTAAACAGGAAGATCACATAACTCATTCATGATCCAGTCCACATTGTGTCTCCTTTCCCATGGCTCAAGTTAGAACGCAAGTATGATAGACACACAAATCCTAAATTAAAGTAGACAAACGCGCCCAGCTTGCATGCCGCCTTCTATCAATACGGCAAAATGCTAATTTCCTAATTAACAACCTAATTAGGTAATTATGGTGTTGCAGAAGGATGCCGCAATGAAATATGACAACATGGTCACCTCTTTATATGGCACCTGTGGGGCTTTTTCAGCTGTTACCCGCAAAGCCTGCAGTATCAATCGGAGAGCAGATGTCAAAAAGACCTTGGCATTTCCCAGCCTGGTGGATGACTGAGTGCTTCAGACAGCAATTGTTTAACTCCTTCAGAGCAGAGATCTGGTGCGCTTTCCAGGAAGACAGAGAGAGACACTTTCTGCTGTATTTAAGTTTTTACATTAAGATTTATTTGCATATTAGAATAAATTGTTCCATAATGTGATAAAGAAACAATAAGTACCGTATATACTCGAGTAGAAGACAACCCGAATATAAGCCAAGGCACCTAATTTTACCATAAAAAAACGGGAAAATGTATTGACTCGAGTATAAGCCTAGGGTGTCCATCTGCATGCCTCACTGACTGTGCCCATGCCTCACTGTGCCCATGACTAGACTGCCGTTTAACCACTTAACCCCCGGACCATATTGCTGGTCAAAGACCAGAGCACTTTTTACGAAATTCAGCACTGCGTCGCTTTAACTGACAATTGCGCGGTCGCGCGACGTGTCTCCAAAACAAAATTGGCGTCCTTTTTTTCCCACGAAGAGAGCTTTCTTTTGGTGGTATTTGATGACCTCTGCGGTTTTTAGTTTTTGCGCTATAAACAAAAATAGAGCGACAATTTTGAAAAAAAAATCAATATATTTTAACTTTTTGCTATAATGAATATCCCCCAAAAAATATATATAAAAAAATGTTTTGCGCAAAATTTATAGCGTTTACAAAATAGGCGCTATAAACAAAAATAGAGCGACATTTTTGAAAAAAAAATGAATATTTTTTACTTTTTAATAATAACTAATAAATATCCCCCAAAAATATATAAAAAAAAACATTTTTTTTCCTCAGTTTAGGCCGATACGTATTCTTCTACATATTTTTCGTAAAAAGAAAAAAAAAATCGCAATAAGCGTTTATTGATTGGTTTGCGCAAAAGTTATAGCGTTTACAAAATAGGGGGTATTTTTATGGCATTTTTATTAATATTTTTTTTTTTTACTAGTAATGGCGGCGATCGGTGATTTTTTTTCGGTACTGCGACATTATGGTGGACACTTTGACACATTTTTGGGACCATTGGCATTTTTATAGCGATCAGTGCTATAAAAATGCATTCAATTACTATAAAAATGCCACTGCCAGGGAAGGGGTTAACACTAGGGGGCAGGGAAGGGGTTAAGTATGTTCCCTGGGTGTGTTCTAACTGTAGGGGGGGGGTGGACTGACATGGGGAAATGACTGATCTTCTGTTCATACATTGTATGAACAGAAGATCAGCATTTCTCTCCCTGACAGGACCGGGAGCTGTGTGCGATCGCGTGTGGCCAGCGGCGATCGCACCCGCCGGGCACGCACACGGGAGTCGGGGGCGAGCGCCCCTATTGGCTGCTGGGCGAGGTGACGTATAGCTACGTGCCCTCGCCCAGCAGAGCCGACCTGCCGCCGTATAACTGGGAGTCTATGGAAGGGGTGCCCAGCTTTGAAAAATCGGTGCTCCCCGGCCGTAGGTCTCCCAGTCAACAAACTTTGCACACTTCTAGAGGAAGAGGGGCTACATGTGTGCCAAGTTTGGGGTCCAGGGGACCTACGGCCGGCCGGTACCGGGTCCCCAAAGTCCGGGCGATCAGGCGCAAAAAGGTGACTCGAGTATAAGCCGAGGGGGGCATTTTCAGCACAAAAAAATGGGCTGAAAACTCGGCTTATACTTGAGTATATATGGTACTCAACCAAAAAAGCAGAAAATATTAACTTCCCAATAGACAGAGTGGGAGAAAAATATGGGAATTTATAGTGTGAGGTTTCCTTTCTTACATGTTAAATGATACGGCCAGGTATTAAAGTTTTCTAATAGCGTATGAATTTTCTATTTTATGTTAGAGACGGGACAGCTTTTAAGAACCAGGAAGCCAACTTTACAACTTGGTCTTAACCACTTCAGCCCCGGAGGATTTGGTTGCCCAATGATCAAGCCATTTTTTTGCAATTCGGCACTGTGCCGCTTTAACTGACAATTGCGTGGTCGTGCAACGTCATACCCAAACAAAATTGACATATTTTTTTCCCCACAAATAGAGCTTTCTTTTGGTGGTATTTGATCACCTCTGCAGTTTTTATTTTTTGCGCTATGAACAAAACAAAAAAAGACCTACAATGACGAAAAAAACCACAATATTTTGTACTTTTTGCTATAATAAATATCCCCATTTTTTTTTCAAAAAGTTAATTTTTTCTCAGTTTAGGGCTAGGCCGAGGAAGGAGAGATGGCCGCTCTAGAGACCTAGGCAATAATTCACCCCACAGAGATCCCAGGTGCAGGCAATGCAATCAGCAAGGCAGGAATAAGGGCCCTTTCACACGGGCGGGCGAACGGTACGTTTTTTACAAGTCCGTTTACGGACTCACAATGCATCCCTATGGGATTGTGGACGTTAGCGGATGAGCATCCGCTAACGTCCGTAAAGATCTGCCTCCGCAAAGATTCGCTTTTTCAGATGGAAGAAAACCCTATTTTTCCGTCTGGCGGAACGGATCGGATGAATACGGACCCACGGTCCGTCTTCATCCGATTCCCCATAGGGGAGAGCGGAGGAAAGACAGGGCGGTCTCTGCACAGTGTGCGGGGACCGTCCTGTCCGCCGACAGCTCAGCTGGGATTTACGGATGATCCCCGCTGAGCAGACGGACACACACGGGGCGGATCAATACGGATCCGCTCCGTGTGAAAGAACCCTTACAAAGACGTATTTCTGGACAGCGGCACTCCTGGACAATAGTTGCCCTTATTAAAATAGGAACGGCACTACAAGTCACAGCTGTCCGAGGTTCGATTGCTGTGACTTGTAGTGCTGTTCCTATTTTAATAAGGGCAACTCTTGTTCAGGAGTGCGGCTGTCCAGAAATACGTCTTTGATATTCCTGCTTCACTGGTTTAGGTCGATATGTATTCTACATATTTTTGGTAATAGAAATCGCAATAGGCGTATATTGATTGGTTTGAGCAAAAGTTATTGCGTCTACAAAATAGGGGATATTTTTATAGCATTTTTATTATTATTAATTTTTTTACTAGTAATCGCGCGATTTTTATCGGGACTGCGACATTATGGCGGACACATCGGACACTTTTGACATTTTTGGGACCTTTGTCATTTATACAGCGATCAGTGCTATAAAAATGCACTGATTACTGTAAAATGTCACTGACAGGGAAGGGGTTAGCACTAGGGGGCAATCAAGGGGTTAATTGTGTTCCCTAATTAGTGTTCTAACTGAAGGGGGAGGGGACTGACCTAGAGGAAATTACAGATCATATAGGTAGATTCACAAAGAGTTAGGCCGGCTTATCAGTAGATAAACCGACCTAACTCCGAATCTACGCCGCCGTATGTTTAAGCGTATGCTCAAACAGAGATACGCTTAAACAAAGCTAAGATAGGACGGCTTGCGCGGTTCTATCTTAGCTTACAATTTTTCGGATGGCCGCTAGGTGGCGCTTCCATTGCGGCCGGCGTAGATTATGTAAATGAGCTTGTACGCCGATTCCCGAATGTACGCCAGCCTGCCGCAGTCGAATTACGTCGTTTCCGTAAGGCCTTAGGCGGCCTAAAGTTATTCCACCTATGAGGTGGAATAACAATGTTAAAGTATGGCTGCCGTTTCCGCCGCGAGGTTCGAATTTTTTACGTCGGAGAAGAGAGGGGGACACGGAGAAGAGAGGGGGACACGGAGAAGAGAGGGGGACACGGAGAAGAGAGGGGGACACGGAGAAGAGAGGGGGACACGGAGAAGAGAGGGGGACACGGAGAAGAGAGGGGGACACGGAGAAGAGAGGGGGACACGGAGAAGAGAGGGGGACACGGAGAAGAGAGGGGGACACGGAGAAGAGAGGGGGACACGGAGAAGAGAGGGGGACACGGAGAAGAGAGGGGGACACGGAGAAGAGAGGGGGACACAGAGAAGAGAGGGGGACACAGAGAAGAGAGGGGGACACAGAGGGTGAGAGCAGCATGGAGGGGGACAGCAGCAGAACGGAGGGGGGCTGGAGGAGGATGCGGGGAAAGTCAGCAGTGATCGTGTGTGGGAGAGTTACAAGCACCTATCAATGCTGATTTCATTAAAGCAGCTGAAACCCGGGGGGGGGGGGGGGGTGTACTGTACTGTAAGAGCGGCAAGGATGTGGAAATCCCTTCCACAGGCAGTGGTCTCAGCAGGGAGCATCGATAGTTTCAAGAAACTATTAGCTAAGCACCTGAACGACCACACCATACAGGGATATACAATGTAATAATGACACACATAGGTTGGACTTGTGTCTTTTTTCAACCTCACCTATTATGCAACATCGGTACCGATCACTCACTGTGCTCATTTATAACTGAAGTATAGAAAACTGTTTACAACAATTGTCCAATGAAGCATACAAACGGTCGGATTTTTCGCCAACAGCCCGTCATCACACAATTCCCGTCGGATAATCCGTTTGTGTGTACGAGGCTACACACTATTAGATTTCCTGCAGATTTTTGTCTTCAGATTTACCAAAACCATATCGTGTGTATGAGACTATAGAGACTGATGCCGCGTACACACCATCACTTTATGTGATGAAAAAAAATGACGTTTTTAAAAACGTCACTTTAATTGACTGTGTGTGGGGGAAAACGTTGTTTTATGTCTTGTAAAAAACGACCAAAAAAAAATTGAAGCATGCTTCAATTTTATGTGTCGTTTTTCAAAAGTGCACTTTTTACTTCACAGAAATTGACCGTGTGTAGCAAAAAACGTCGTTTTCTAAGATGTTTTTTCATCCACGCATGCCCAGAAGCTACTTATGAAGCAAGCTTCAATGGAAAAACGTGGTGGAACGTAACCTCACTTTGCAAGATCATTGTGAGAAAAACGATGGTGTGTAGGCAACTTCGTCTTTGAAAATTGAAGTTTCAAAAACGTCATTTTTTACTTCACAGAAAGTGTCGTTTTTTTTCATCACATAAAGTGATGGTGTGTACGCGGCATGAGGGGTATGTCATTTCGCGCTCTCAAAAGTGACACATTAGAGGTCTGTTATTTCACCAAAGCTCCCCAACAGGGCTGCTAAAAAATAAATAAATAACAAAAAAAAAGTAAAAAATAATAAAAATATAATTGAAAAAAAATAATAAAAAAAATGAAAATAAACACAAAAAGGTAAAAAATAATAAAAATATCATTGTAAAAAAATAATAAAAAAAATGAAAATAAACACAAAAAGGTAAAAAATAATAAAAATATCATTGCAAAAAAATAATAAAAAAAATGAAAATAAACACAAAGAGGTAAAAAATAATAAAAATATCATTGTAAAAAAAATAATAAAAAAATGAAAACACAAAAAGGTAAAAAATAATAAAAATATCATTGTAAAAAAATAATAAAAAAATGAAAATAACAAAAACAAAAAGGTAAAAAAATTATATATATATATATATATATATATATATATATATATATATATATATATATATATATATATATATATATATATATATATATATATATATATATAAAGACTGACACCATAAAAATCAAAACAATAAACCAGCATCCTATATAACCAGCGTCAACAATACAGATCCAGAAGAAGAGTCTATAGAAATCCACACATCTCAATAAGATCCATGAGCAGGATGCACTCTTTTTGCTGTAGCCTCCTTTCACAATACCTGACAATTCATTTCACCAACATGATATCTGAACACATAAACATGTCTTGCTAAAGACACATTTTTTTCCTGAGAATCATTCTTAACAGATTTAGACTGCATTCTCTCTGGGGAGGACATTAATACACACAAGATCACTATATCCATTTAATCTGGATGTGAACTCTTGCATGTCTGTCTAACGCAGGCAAGATCACAAAGGTATTTAGTGTAATAAATAGCCTCCTGTTTCTCTGCGTCCAGACATCACCAAAGGTCAGATTACCATCAAATGCAATGAAAGCACGATATGTACTTATGGCATGTCTCTTCTTGGACAGTATCCAGTCCTTGAAGAATACCTCTCAAAAAAGGATTTGCTTCTTGCAAGGCACTTTTATGAGTTTGAGACATCACTTAGTTAAAATTCATTGGCAGGTATTGAAAAACCAATGTTCCAAATGGCATGATTCCATTATGATTGAGAAATTAGGTTTTAATGAGGAGTTAACACATTTTTATTGAATGCGTGACACTATGGTTGAATATCATAAGGATAACATGTCTTAAAGCGATTGTAAAGTCTCTTTTTTTTTTCCAACCACTTCCTGGCTAAGCAGCCACTCGATCGTTACCATAGGCAACCAGTCGGAACATCCCCCCCTCCCACAGCTCCCCTGGGCTCTCCCATCCCAACTGAAGGCCTGAGCGACCAGCTGGAACATCCCACCCTCCCACAGCTCGCCTGGGCTCTCCCATCCCAACGGAAGGCCTGAGCGACCAGCTGGAACATTCCCCCCTCCCGCAGCTCGCCCGGGCTCTCCCATCCCAACGGAAGGCCAGAGCAACCACCTGAAACATTCCCCCTCCCATATCTCGCCTGGGCTCTTCCTTCAGAAACTTTCCCCCTCCCATATCTCGCCTGAGCTCTTCGATCCCAACAAAAAGGCCCAAGCGACCAGCCGGAACGTCCACCCCCCCCTCCCACGGCTCTTCTATCCCAACGGAACTCCCAAGCCACCAGACGGAACGTCTCCCCCCTCCCGCGGCTCGCCCGGGCACTTCCATTCCAACAGAAGGCCCAAGCGACCAGCCAGAACGCCCCCCCCCCCTTCCGCAGCTAATCCGGGCTCTCCCATTCCAACGGAAGGCCCAAGTAACCAGCCGTAACGTCCCCCCCTCCCGCAGTTCGCCTGGGCTCTCCTATCCCAACGGAAGGCCCAAGTGACCAGCCGGAATGTCCTCCCCTTCCCGTGGCTCACCCGGGCTCTTCCATCCCAACGGAAGGGCCAAGCGACCAGCCGGTATTTCCCCCCCTCCCACGGCTCGTCCGGGCTCTTCCATCCCAATGGAAGGCCCAAGCGACCAGCTGCAACGTCCCCCCCTCCCGCAGCTGTCCCGGGCTCTTCCATTCCAACAGAAGGCCCAAGCGACCAGCCGCAACGTCCCCCCCTCCCGCAGCTGTCCCGGGCTCTTCCATTCCAACAGAAGGCCCAAGCGACCAGCCGGAACATCCCCCCCTCCCGCAGCTGTCCCGGGCTCTTCCATTCCAACAGAAGGCCCAAGTGACCAGCCGGAACGTCCCCCCCTCCCGCAGCTGTCCCGGGCTCTTCCATTCCAACAGAAGGCCCAAGCGACCAGCCGCAACGTCCCCCCCTCCCGCAGCTGTCCCGGGCTCTTCCATTCCAACAGAAGGCCCAAGCGACCAGCCGGAACATCCCCCCCTCCCGCAGCTTGCCCGGGCTCTTCCATTCCAACAGAAGGCCCAAGCGACCAGCCGGAACGTCCGTCCCTCCCGCAGCTCGCCTGGGCTCTCCCATCCCAACGGAAGGCCCGAGCGACCAGCCAGTTCTGGACAGCCGCACTCCAAAATAGATTTTTGCCTTTTATTCAAAAAATTTAATCAGCTATGACTAAGCACTGTTTGTTAGTGTAAAACCCGTCAGCTCTCCTGTCTGTTCTGTTCTGCTGTGGCATGTATTTTTGATTCCATTTTTTGAATAAAAGGCAAAAACGTTTTTGGAGTGCGGCCTTCCTATTTCATTGCTAAATGCATTGCCAGCACCTGGGCTTCCAAACTGGAGGAGCGGTTTTGCCTTTGTCTGACCAACGTGGAGCGGTGATATCTAGGGCTGCAACCAACGATTATTTTCACAATCGATTAGTTGGCCGATTATTGTTTCGATTAATCGGATAATAGCCTTAAAAAAAAATTGAATTTTCACGTTTTTTTGGGTCCAATTTCTTGTTGGGCAGATTACAAAACACAAATTGCCGCAAAAACACGACATGCTTTTCTGCAGCTTCTCCATTGAAGTATATTGAACGTTAAAAAGTCCTTGCCCTTTCAAAATACGCAACAGACGAAAATAAATCATGGATGTGAACGTGTCCCATAGGAAAACATGTAAATGAACTGTAGTGTGTTTTTGAAAAAAGCACCAGTGTGACCCCCGGCCTGAGATGTTTAGTAACATAATGGGGTTAAAAAAACAAAAATAAGTACAAAAAGAGCAAATAATCGCTACTGTAAGGCAGTGTTCCCCAACCCCCGGGCCGCGGACCGGTACCGGTCCATGGATCAAACGGTACTGGGCCGCCCGAGGAACTTTAAATAATTTCACTCTGGCGGCCGAGGCGCAGAGCATTGCCCTCCCGAGCCCGCCCATTGTGTGACAATAGCGAATGAAAATTCGCTATTGTTACACTGATCCTCCTGGCCAATCAGGGAGCGGACATAATACAAGCTGCCCGAGCAGAGAGATGGCGTCATCTCTCTGCGCTACGCAGAGGCGCGCCGCTGTCCCCCCTAACATACGGGGCTGCAAGGCTACGCTACACAGCGTCGCAGCCGCCCGATGAGAGCAGAGAGAGAATTAAGTCATCTCTCCGCCCTCCCCCTCTATGCATTCCTGCAAGCGAACGGCTCCCCTCACATTCCCGCCCTGAGACTGTAAGTACAGTGGGCACTGCGGAGGGACATGCATATTGTTTTATACTGGGACATTTAATCATTTTTTTTTATTATGGGACATTAAATGTCCCAGTATAAAAAAATTATTAAGTGTTCCAGTATAAAAAAAAAATATTTTTACACTGGGACATTTAGGGCCGGTTCACACTGCACCAATGTCAGAGTTCGGATGTGATGTGCACCGCACTGCAGTGCACATCACATGCGATCTCTGTGCGATGCGATTTCAGCCATAAAAATTGTATGGCTGAATTCACATCAAACTTGCACAGGACCCTTTTTTTTCGTAGCAGAAACGGATCGCATGGGTGTTAACACCCATGCGATCCGATTTCTGTCCAAGTTTGCAGAATGCACTGCGATATGAGAACTGATTTGGGGTTGTTAACTTTTAAATGACACTCCCAGCAGTTCGCATAGGGCAATGTGAACTGCCGCAAAACATGTGATGCGGGAACCTGCAATGGATTTGCAGGGTTCCCGCACTAACCGCTAACGCAACACATCGCGATTCCTCCTACCGGGCCTTGGAAAAATATTCTTCCACAAACCGGTCCTTGGTGCCAAAAAGGTTGGGGACCACTGCTGTAAGGGGTTCATTTTTTTACTGTGGGACAGTGAAAGTAATATTTACAATAGCGATTTGCTTTTTTGTACTATAAAAGGCTAATTGTTGTTTTTTTAACCCCATTATGTTACTGGCCGATTGATCGATTATGAAAATTGTAATCGATAGATTTCATAATCAATTAGTTGTCGATTAATCGATTAGTTGTTTCGGCCCTACTTTTGACTGACAGCGACAAGTTATACGGATTGGAAATATCCCCTATAGAAAAAAACAGAATCTATAGCAGCAGCAGCAACAGCAATCTGACAGTTAAAAGAACACTTACCCTGTCAATTTCTAAACTGTATTTGGGCAGTCTTGCATGGTGTAGTGGCCAGGGAGCCGCACTCCCAGTGCACAAAGTCACGGGTTCGACTCACCATGGGGCTGCTACCTGAGTAGCATTTATTTATTTATTTTTGTTGTAAAAAAAAAATGAAGGTACCCTATTTTAGAATGTTTAAAAATACCCCTTATTTTTAAATAAAGAATTCTTTAACCTCTTCCCACCGGCCCACTGTACATATACGGCCGGGCGGGCGCTCTCTCCTTCTCAGTGGACGTTCAGGAATGTCCCTCAGAAGGAGGGGGATTGCACGCATGCGTTCCCGATGCACTCGTGTCACCCGGACACGGCGCATCTCAGATCAGTAGGAGGGCTCTGTGATAGGCCCTCCTGGTCACATGACGGCCGTGTCCAATCACAGCCATCATGTGATGTAAACACAGAGCCGGTTGCTAGGCGATAGGCTCTCCTCTCCTCACACAGAAGTTGTCGGTGAGGAGAGGAGAGGGATCGCTGAAGCCCAACTGCTGATCAGCGAGTATGAGCTGTTTTTACAGCTTTGTACTCACTGATCACCAGCCTAGTGTCACACACAATGTAAAATACACACAGTAAACACACATGTCCCCACATAGTAAAAACACCTGGTCCCCACATATGTAACAGTAAAATCACATGTCCCAATGATCTCCTGCGCACATCTGTACATGATCATTTGCGTACATATGTCCGTGATCACACAAACCAATTATTATACACTTAACGGGATTTTTTTTTTTACCAAAAACACGTAGCAGAATGCATTTTGGCTTAAATTTATGATAAAATTAGATCTTATTGGATTTCTTTTCAAATAGAAAGAAGAAAATATATTTTTTTCATATTTCTGCTCTTTTTTTGCTTATATCGCAAAAAAAATAAAAAACGGAGTCATGAATAAATACCACCAAAAGAAAGCTCTATTTGTGCAAACAAAATGCTAAAAATTTCATTTGGGTACAGTGTAGCATGACCGCGCAATTGTCATTGAAAGTGCGGGAGCGCTGTAAGCTGAAAATTGGTCTGGGAAGGAAGGGGGCGACAGTGCCCAGTATTGATGTGCTTAAAAAGGGAGTTGTGCAATATTTCTCCCCAAGTAGAAAAAATAAGTTATGCCATAACCACTTGTCACTGGTTGTGCATGCTGTTGTGGCAGCCCCATGGGGATTCGATCTATGTTAAAAGAATTCTTTATTTAAAAATAAGGTGTATTTTTAAACATTCTATTATAGGGTACCTTCAACTTTTTTTTTACTACAAAAATAAATAAATAAATGACTGGGCCACCTCTCTGGACCCCGCTCTTGTAGCAGCCAATTGCAGATTGCTGCTAATGCGTCTGTTTTTTTCTATAGGGGATATACTGAATCAGTATAACTTGTCAGGGCCGGCCCTACCCTGGGACCCGATGGGACCATTGGTCCCAGGCGGCAGGTTCTGAGGGGGGCACATTGATACCCATAAATACAGTGATCCCGCCCAATCAGACTCCGCCCACCCACTATGTGGATGGCCCAGCGCCGCTGCTATTGGAGGTATTGGCAGAGCACTCGTTGCCATACCGGCACAGCTGGCCACCCGCCCATCCTCTCCGCGCCCCCCTTTGCTGCCGAAGAAAAAAGTCAGCTGACAGGCTAACGGCCAACAGCGGGAGGAGCTTTCGGCTGAGCAGAGACCCCATGATGGAAGAGGGATCGCTATAAGCGTGGCTGACACTGAGAGAAAGTAAGTGTCACTAATCCCATCTCCACCACCTCTGCCTGTGTCTTACCTCTCCTACCACCTCTGCCTGTGTCTAACCTCTCCTACCACCTCTGCCTGTGTCTAACCTCTCCTACCACCTCTGCCTGTGTCTACCCTCTCCTACCACCTCTGCCTGTGTCTTACCTCTCCTACCACCGCTGCCTGTGTCTAACCTCTCCTACTACCTCTGCCTGTGTCTACCCTCTCCTACCACCTCTGCCTGTGTCTTACCTCTCCTACCACCTCTGCCTGTGTCTAACCTCTCCTACCACCTCTGCCTGTGTCTAACCTCTCCTACCACCTCTGCCTGTGTCTAACCTCTCCTACTACCTCTGCCTGTGTCTAACCTCTCCTACTACCTCTGCCTGTGTCTACCCTCTCCTACCACCGCTGCCTGTGTCTAACCCAGTGTTTCTCAATTCCAGTCCTCAGGCCCCCCCAACAGGTCAGGTTTTCAGGATTTCCATTATTTTGCACAGGTGATTTGATCAATTTTACTGCCTTAGTAATCACCACAGCCTTTTCATCTGAGGGAAATCCTGAAAACCTGACCTGTTGGGGGGCCTGATGACTGGAATTGAGAAACACTGGTCTAACCTCTCCTACCACCTCTGCCTGTGTATTACCTCCCCAACCACCTCTGCCTGTGTCTAACCTCTCCTACCACCTCTGCCTGTGTATTACCTCCCCAACCACCTCTGCCTGTGTCTAACCTCTCCTACCACCTCTGTCTGTGTCTAACCTCTCCTACCACCTCTGCCTGTGTCTAACCTCTCCTACCACCTCTGCCTGTGTATTACCTCCCCAACCACCTCTGCCTGTGTATTACATCCCCAACCACCTCTGCCTGTGTATTACATCCCCAACCACCTCTGCCTGTGTATTACATCCCCAACCACCTCTGCCTGTGTATTACCTCCCCAACCACCTCTGCCTGTGTATTACCTCCCCAACCACCTCTGCCTGTGTATTACCTCCCCAACCACCTCTGCCTGTGTATTACATCCCCAACCACCTCTGCCTGTGTATTACCTCCCCAACCACCTCTGCCTGTGTATTACCTCCCCAACCACCTCTGCCTGTGTATTACCTCTCCTACCACCTCTGCCTGTGTATTACCTCCCCAACCACCTCTGCCTGTGTATTACATCCCCAACCACCTCTGCCTGTGTATTACATCCCCAACCACCTCTGCCTGTGTATTACATCCCCAACCACCTCTGCCTGTGTATTACCTCCCCAACCACCTCTGCCTGTGTCTAACCTCTCCTACCACCGCTGCCTGTGTCTTACCTCTCCTACCACCTCTGCCTGTGTCTAACCTCTCCTACCACCTCTGCCTGTGTCTAACCTCTCCTACTACCTCTGCCTGTGTCTACCCTCTCCTACCACCGCTGCCTGTGTCTAACCCAGTGTTTCTCAATTCCAGTCCTCAGGCCCCCCCAACAGGTCAGGTTTTCAGGATTTCCATTATTTTGCACAGGTGATTTGATCAATTTTACTGCCTTAGTAATCACCACAGCCTTTTCATCTGAGGGAAATCCTGAAAACCTGACCTGTTGGGGGGCCTGATGACTGGAATTGAGAAACACTGGTCTAACCTCTCCTACCACCTCTGCCTGTGTATTACCTCCCCAACCACCTCTGCCTGTGTCTAACCTCTCCTACCACCTCTGCCTGTGTATTACCTCCCCAACCACCTCTGCCTGTGTATTACCTCCCCAACCACCTCTGCCTGTGTATTACATCCCCAACCACCTCTGCCTGTGTATTACATCCCCAACCACCTCTGCCTGTGTATTACATCCCCAACCACCTCTGCCTGTGTATTACCTCCCCAACCACCTCTGCCTGTGTATTACCTCCCCAACCACCTCTGCCTGTGTATTACATCCCCAACCACCTCTGCCTGTGTATTACATCCCCAACCACCTCTGCCTGTGTATTACATCCCCAACCACCTCTGCCTGTGTATTACATCCCCAACCACCTCTGCCTGTGTATTACCTCCCCAACCACCTCTGCCTGTGTATTACCTCCCCAACCACCTCTGCCTGTGTATTACCTCCCCAACCACCTCTGCCTGTGTATTACATCCCCAACCACCTCTGCCTGTGTATTACCTCCCCAACCACCTCTGCCTGTGTATTACCTCCCCAACCACCTCTGCCTGTGTATTACCTCTCCTACCACCTCTGCCTGTGTATTACCTCCCCAACCACCTCTGCCTGTGTATTACCTCTCCTACCACCTCTGCCTGTGTATTACCTCCCCAACCACCTCTGCCTGTGTATTACATCCCCAACCACCTCTGCCTGTGTATTACATCCCCAACCACCTCTGCCTGTGTATTACCTCCCCAACCACCTCTGCCTGTGTATTACCTCCCCAACCACCTCTGCCTGTGTCTAACCTCTCCTACCACCGCTGCCTGTGTCTAACCTCTCCTACCACCTCTGCCTGTGTATTACATCCCCAACCACCTCTGCCTGTGTATTACCTCCCCAACCACCTCTGCCTGTGTATTACCTCCCCAACCACCTCTGCCTGTGTATTACATCCCCAACCACCTCTGCCTGTGTATTACATCCCCAACCACCTCTGCCTGTGTATTACATCCCCAACCACCTCTGCCTGTGTATTACCTCCCCAACCACCTCTGCCTGTGTCTAACCTCTCCTACCACCTCTGCCTGTGTATTACCTCCCCAACCACCTCTGCCTGTGTATTACCTCCCCAACCACCTCTGCCTGTGTATTACCTCCCCAACCACCTCTGCCTGTGTATTACCTCCCCAACCACCTCTGCCTGTGTATTACCTCCCCAACCACCTCTGCCTGTGTATTACATCCCCAACCACCTCTGCCTGTGTATTACATCCCCAACCACCTCTGCCTGTGTATTACATCCCCAACCACCTCTGCCTGTGTATTACATCCCCAACCACCTCTGCCTGTGTATTACATCCCCAACCACCTCTGCCTGTGTATTACATCCCCAACCACCTCTGCCTGTGTATTACCTCCCCAACCACCTCTGCCTGTGTATTACCTCCCCAACCACCTCTGCCTGTGTATTACATCCC
Source organism: Rana temporaria (assembly GCF_905171775.1). Taxonomy (NCBI): domain Eukaryota; kingdom Metazoa; phylum Chordata; class Amphibia; order Anura; family Ranidae; genus Rana; species Rana temporaria. Next base: position 26,344,392 of record NC_053497.1, on the reverse strand, counting down.
CAACCACCTCTGCCTGTGTATTACCTCCCCAACCACCTCTGCCTGTGTATTACCTCCCCAACCACCTCTGCCTGTGTATTACCTCCCCAACCACCTCTGCCTGTGTCTAACCTCTCCTACCACCTCTGCCTGTGTATTACCTCCCCAACCACCTCTGCCTGTGTATTACATCCCCAACCACCTCTGCCTGTGTATTACCTCCCCAACCACCTCTGCCTGTGTATTACCTCCCCAACCACCTCTGCCTGTGTATTACCTCCCCAACCACCTCTGCCTGTGTCTAACCTCTCCTACCACCTCTGCCTGTGTATTACCTCCCCAACCACCTCTGCCTGTGTATTACATCCCCAACCACCTCTGCCTGTGTATTACATCCCCAACCACCTCTGCCTGTGTATTACATCCCCAACCACCTCTGCCTGTGTATTACATCCCCAACCACCTCTGCCTGTGTATTACCTCCCCAACCACCTCTGCCTGTGTATTACCTCCCCAACCACCTCTGCCTGTGTATTACCTCCCCAACCACCTCTGCCTGTGTCTAACCTCTCCTACCACCTCTGCCTGTGTATTACCTCCCCAACCACCTCTGCCTGTGTATTACCTCCCCAACCACCTCTGCCTGTGTATTACCTCCCCAACCACCTCTGCCTGTGTCTAACCTCTCCTACCACTGCTGCCTGTGTCTAACCTCTCCTACCACCTCTGTCTGTGTCTAACCTCTCCTACCACCTCTGCCTGTGTCTAACCTCTCCTACCACCTCTGCCTGTGTATTACCTCCCCAACCACCTCTGCCTGTGTCTAACCTCTCCTACCACCTCTGCCTGTGTCTAACCTCTCCTACCACCTCTGCCTGTGTCTAACCTCTCCTACCACCTCTGCCTGTGTCTAACCTCTCCTACCACCTCTGCCTGTGTCTAACCTCTCCTACCACCTCTGCCTGTGTCTAACCTCTCCTACCACCTCTGCCTGTGTCTAATCTCTCCTACCACCACTGCCTGTGTCTAACCTCCCCAACCACCTTTGCCTGTGTATTACCTCCCCAACCACCTCTGCCTGTGTCTAACCTCTCCTACCACCTCTGCCTGTGTCTAACCTCTCCTACCACCTCTGCCTGTGTCTAACCTCTCCTCTGCCTGTGTCTAACCTCTCCTACCACCTCTGCCTGTGTCAAATGCCCTATCCGAAAATATACTGTGACCCCCCATCTGAAAATATATTGTGATCCCCTATCTGCAAATATACCATGACCCCCTAACTGAAAATATACTGTGACCCCCTATCTGAAAATATACTGTGACCCCCCCTATCCGAAAATATACTGTGACCCCCCCTATCTGAAAATAAACTATGACCTAGAGCTGAGCGATTTTGGCCCAAAAAAAAAAATCTGAGATTTAAAAAAAAAAAATCCCCTAAATAGCTTCCTTTACCTTAGTGCCGTCCTCCTTCACTTACCTCATCCTTCCATTTTGCTTTTAAATGTCCTTATTTCTTCTGAGAAATCCTCACTTCCTGTTCTTCTGTCTGTAACTCCACACCGTAATGCACGGCTTTCTCCCTGATATGGAGAAAGCCTCTTGAGGGGGGAGGGGGCGAGCAGAAGAGTCAGGACGCCCACTAACACACAGCTCCTTTCTCTATCTGCAAAGTAGAGAATGTCCTGATCCTATAAGGACATTAAAAAGCAAAATCGAAGGATGAAGTAAGTGAAGGAGGACTGCACTAAGGTAAAGGAAGCCATTTAGGGAAAAAAATGTTTTACCTTTACAACCCCTTTAATCTCTCCGCCCCCCTTTTTTTTTCAAACAGCTCAAACAAGCTGTATACATTATGTAGTCTGAACAGCTGTAGAAGAGAGAGGATTGCAGACAAACAGGTACGACGTACATAGGAGGATTTGTTTAATTTTATCTCTCTTCACTAGGTATATGTAAGGGATTACAACCACAAAGTACACAATAGTGGGAGTTCAGCAATCAGGTTAGAGCCAAGTTTGGAGGATGACAGAGCTCATCTCTAAGCACCATATATAATAACAACAACTACAGAATTCAACCCATTATACATAAAGATTTATCAAACTGCTGACAAGAGCTGTCACTCTAGAAGAAATAACTTTAAAGGTCCAGTTCAATGTTTATCTATTCACATTGGCCCAGATTCAAGTAGCAATTGAGCCTGTGTAACCATAGGTTACACAGCGCAATTGCTTACTTGCCCCGGCGTTACGAATGCTCCTGATTCAGGAACATCGTAACGCCGACTGCAGCCTAAAATCTGCGTGGCATAAGGCTCTTATGCCACGCATATCTAGGCTGCATTCTTGCGATGACCGCTAGGGGGCGCTCCCATTGTGGTCAGCGTATAGTATGCAAATTGCATACTAACACCGATTCACAATGTTGCGCGAGCCCTGCGTACGCAATTTACGTCGTTTCCGTACGGCATGTTTAGCGTAAGGCTGCCCCTTCTAATAGCAGGGGCAGCCAATGCTAAAGTATACGCGAGGTTCGAATTTTACGTAATTTGCGTAAGTGATTCGTGAATGGCGCTGGACGCCATTCACGTTCACTTTGAAGCAAATGACGTCCTTGCGTTTATAAGATAGGGGAAAGATTTCAGGCATTTCTATTGTGCTTTTTTTTTTTTTACTAGTAATTGCGGTGATCGGCTAATTATTGGTGGGACTGCGGCATTGCGGCGGACAGATCTGACACTTTTTTGGGACCAGTGAAATTATACAGCGATCAGAGCTAAAAATAGCCACTGATTACTGTATAAATGTCACTGGCAGGTAAGGGGTCAACACTAGTGGTGATGAAGGGGTTAAAGTGATACTAAAGGTTTCATACTTACCTCCACTGTGCAGTTCTTTTTGCACAAAGTGGCCCCGAACGCCATCTTCTGGGGTCCCCCGTCAGCTCCTCCCTGCATCAGATAACCCCCTGGAAGAAGTGCTCTCCCTGGGGGTTACCTTGCGGGCATCCATAGCCGCTGAATGCAGGACTCGGCCCGCCGCCCGCGCCATTGGATTTGATTGACAGCAGCGGGAGCCAATGGCTGCGCTGCTGTCAACTATCCAATCAAGAGCCAAGAACCCCGGGCAGAGAGACGGCGCCTCCTCGCCATGAGACATTCCAGGGCTTAGGTAAATACAATAGGGGGGGGCTGGGGGGCCGGTGACTGCCAGTAGTTTGTTACACCTTAATGCATAGGATGCATTAAAGTGGAGTTTCACCCTATAAAAAAATTCTAACACTACATCCAGCCCAGTTCTGCAAATAAAATGACACTGACCTTTTTTTTTTTTCCTGTAGATAGTGTTTAGCCGTGGAATTCACCGCGGCTTCCGGGTAGGGAATCCCGCGGGAGTGGGCGTTCCTATTGACATGCCAATTGATTGACATGCTAAACGACGGTGCACACAGCGCGTCACGACTTCCCAAAAGAAGTTCGGGTCGGCTCGGCTCTATCCGGTGCGCAGGCGCCGAATAGAGCCGAGCCGACCCGAGCTTCCTTCGGGAAGTCGTGACGCGCTGTGTGCGCCGTCGTTTAGCATGTCAATCAATTGGCATGTCAATAGGAACGCCCACTCCCGCGGGATTCCCTACCCGGAAGCCGCGGTGAATTCCACGGCTAAACACTATCTACAGGAAAAAAAAAAAAGGTCAGTGTCATTTGATATGCAGAACTGGGCTGGATGTAGTGTTAGAAATGTTTTATAGGGTGAACCTCCACTTTAAGGTGAAAAAACAGGATGTTTACAACCCCTTTAAATGCGTTCCCTGGGAGGTGTTTCTAACTGTGGGGGGAGGGGACTGATTGGTAGTAGAGAGAGATCACTGTTTCCGATTACTAGGAACAGATAATCTCACTCTACTCCCCTTTCAGAACGGGGATCTGTTTGTTTACATTGACAGATACTAATTCTGGCTCTTTGTGGAGCGATCACCGGCCACGTGCATCAGCTCCCCCACCGTGCCCGCTATAACTGTTAAAGGAACCGCCGTACCGGTACGGTGATTCATGGGAACGAGCCGACCTGCCGCAGTATACTGACGGCGGCTGATCAGCAAGTGGTTAAAATCAAGTCTCAAGTCACCCAATTCTAAAATATTAAAAACGATTCTAATCGTTTTACACAATACAGCAGAATTGACACACGTAGGACACCCAACATTCAAGGCGATTTATTCTTTCAAAACAGATTTTGCACACTAGTACCGACTAGTATTCTATTGTTTCTCCTCTTCCTTAGTTTCTCTCCATCACTCATTATTGATGGAGAGAGGCAAACAAAGAGGCTGTGCAGACAATCAACACCCTGACACTATTGGTTGTTAGGATGCCGGTGGCTGGAAGGTTGTAATGGCGCCCAATAAAAACCTGTGGCATTGTGTAAATAAAAAGGGAGGCTTGATCCACCTGCTGGTTTGTATACATTTTTTGGGCAATTTCCAGGCATTTTGCCAAGGCGCCCCAGGTAAAGTTGATCCGGGGAATATCTGATTGCCTCTCGGGGGATCGGGAAGGAATTTTTTCCCCTGCTGTAGCAAATTGGATCATGCTCTGCTGGGCTTTTTCGTTTTCCTCTGGATCAACTGTGGGTGAAGGATTGTGTATATGGGATTTGTTTTTATTTATTTTTTTGGTTGAACTGGATGGACTTGTGTCTTTTTTTCAACCATTATGTGTAGCACCCTCTACCATAGGTAGGTGCTAGAGGTAAGGTGTTTTGGGTGATAGCTGCCAGGCAGGTAAATTTAGGCAGGCTTATGCTGCATGCAAGGCCTGTTTGTTTTGATCTAGGGGGGCAGGGAGTGGTTAGTGTAGCAGTGGGTGTGACAGTTCTGGGGCACCTCCCCTGCTTCCAGGGAGAATGTTCTGGAAGATGGGCAGGGCTGGGAATTGGAGTGACAGGGAGTTCATTTGAGGAGCCCTGACCAATCCCCAAACTAGGATTGGCAGGGGGCAGGCCTCCTACTTAAACTCAGGTCCAGCCTACTGGAGGGGAGTTGTCGGCTGGGTGAATTGAGTTAAGTTGAGAGGTAATTTAATATAGCGCGGTCTTCCCCCGAAGGGTCCCGACACGCATAGCAGAGTTCCTGGGAAAAGAGGACCCATGAACCAAAAGCAGCAAAGAGCGGCAGAAAGGGTGGAAGAGAGAGGCTACGCAGGAAAGGCTTGCGTGAAAAGCCAAGTCTTCAGTAACCCGCGGAAGACCGGGATAGTAGGGGCCATTAAAGAATGGAGTGTTAGACTGCAGCAGGAGGCTGGGGAGGGTGGGGGTGCAGGCCTCAGGGGAGGAGCTGGGAGGGAGCCTCTCCCGGTCATGGAGAGGTGTCCTGGAACAGGAGCTGGAGAAGCAGTCGGTACACACGGTCCGGGTAAATTTTTCAAGAAGGACTCAGGGCAGGAGAAGTTTGGTGAATGAGTCTCAGTGGATATCTGGAAGAGGCATGCCAGGGGAGCTGGGTGCAAGGCCAGGGGAGAGACTGTGGGGTTTTGTGACAAATCAATGTGGCCGGAGGAAATAGGATTTGCAAGTCGGGCTGGCTGGGATCAGTAGTCCATCTATCCTTTATTTGTGCTAATCGACTAGGCCGTCAAGAAGGGGTACTGCAAGCCCCTGGCCTATCAGAAATCAGCAAGTTCTGAAACAGCCAGGCATTATTCAGAGTGATCCTTGGTGCAGTTTAAGATGATGGGGTGGAAAGATTAATGCTGTGACAGGGAAGTTTGTGCAGGAGGAGAAGAGTCCCAGGAGTAACAGTCTGCAGGAGGAGAAGAGTACTGGGAGTAACAGTCTGCAGGAAGAGAAGAGTCCTGGGAGTAACAGTCTGCAGGAAGAGAAGAGTCCTGGGAGTAACAGTCTGCAGGAAGAGAAGAGTCCTGGGAGTAACAGTCTGCAGGAAGAGAAGAGTCCTGGGAGTAACAGTCTGCAGGAAGAGAAGAGTCCTGGGAGTAACAGTCTGCAGGAAGAGAAGAGTCCTGGGAGTAACAGTCTGCAGGAGTAGAAGAGTCCTGGGAGTAACCTTCTGCAGGAAGAGAAGAGTCCCGGGAGTAACAGTCTGGAGGATGAGAAGAGTCCCGGGAGTAACAGTCTGCAGGAAGAGAAGAATCCTGGGAGTAACAGTCTGCAGGAGGAGAAGAGTCCTGGGAGTAACAGTCTGCAGGAGGAGAAGAGTCCTGGGAGTAACAGTCTGCAGGAGGAGAAGAGTCCTGGGAGTAAAAGTCTGCAGGAGGAGAAGAGTCCTGGGAGTAAAAGTCTGCAGGAGGAGAAGAGTCCTGGGAGTAAAAGTCTGCAGGAGGAGAAGAGTCCTGGGAGTAAGTCTGCAGGAGGAGAAGAGTCCTGGGAGTAACAGTCTGCAGGAAGAGAAGAGTCCTGGGAGTAACAGTCTGCAGGAAGAGAAGAATCCTGGGAGTAACAGTCTGCAGGAAGAGAAGAATCCTGGGAGTAACAGTCGGCAGGAGGAGAAGAATCCTGGGAGTAACAGTCTGCAGGAAGAGAAGAGTCCTGGGAGTAACAGTCTGCAGGAGGAGAAGAGTCCTGGGAGTAACAGTCTGCAGGAAGAGAAGAGTCCTGGGAGTAACAGTCTGCAGGAGGAGAAGAGTCCTGGGAGTAACAGTCGGCAGGAGGAGAAGAATCCTGGGAGTAACAGTCTGCAGGAAGATAAGAGTCCTGGGAGTAACAGTCTGCAGGAGGAGAAGAGTCCTGGGAGTAACAGTCTGCAGGAGTTGTGCAGGGAAGTGTAAAGTTTTAGGTTTGTAGAGTCCATCATTTTTCTAAGTGCTCTATTCATAATATGGCAAAATGTAATGTTCTTCTATGGGCTTCCCATACCCCTTCCTTCCCCCAACCAAGTTAAATCCCTCAAATAAACAAAACAACGCAAATGACTGTTCATTGTCTACTGGAGAGTGATGTGTGGAGGTCTGGCAGCAGGGTGAACGTGTGTGGATGATGATAGTAACTAATAGCAACCATCCGCTACATAAGTGACCCCTGAAGAAACCTCAAGGCTCCTTGGTAAGTAAGGATGAGCTCCGGCGTGTTCGCATAGAACACGTGCAGAGCCCGCCAGAAAGTGTGCACGGCGCTGCGCTAATCACAGCCAGGCAGACATTTCACGATCCCTGCAGCCGAGCATCGGGACAATGTCTCCCTGGCTGTGATTAGCGCAGCGCCGTGCACACTTCCTGGCGGGCTCTGTGCGAACACGCCGGAGCTCATCCTTACTCCTTGGCTGAACAAGGCTGGTCTAGTATGTGGCTTGCGCTTTGGGGTGGCCTGACCGGGTGACATTCGTTGGGGGTTCTGCCTGCGGAATGAGATGGGGGGTAATTTTTTTCTGCGCTGTGAAGCAATATGTGTACACCCCACCCTGCTGCCCAATGTGAAGCGTATGTGCGGTGATAAAGAGGGCGGTAATTTACCACTCTCACACACGTCCATGGACAGCGTCGGGTTCCAGGACAGACCCCGAGCTCTCAAAGACCACGCTCAGTCTCTAAAAACGGTCGCCAGCCAGCGGAAAAGGCTCCTGATCATGTGATCACTGCTGCGACAGCCAATCACATGATCAGATTGACCTTCCCAGGGGCTGGGGCAGGACAGGAAGGGGTTAAGGGGCCCACGGTTCCTGTGTATACAATCCCTGACTCCAGGTAGGAGAACACAGGCGGTGTACTCCGGGGTCAGGTCACCAATATGAGCCCCACAGGGGAGAGTGCTGGGCTGTGTTGTGTTGACATGAGCTGAGAGCTGCGCTGTCACTGACAGGCTGTGTCTCTGTACTGTACAGCCTGTGACTGGTATAGAACACTTCCGTCCACACATGACCACAGGGCCGCCCGTTCCCTCAGCTCACCTCCGCCCGTCACCGGAACCGACCCCGGTCCTCAATAAGCGACGAGAAACACCACCGGAGAGGATTGATGACATCACAGTCATGTGACCGCGCTCACGTGTGACGTGGACAGTCATGTGACTGAGAAGTGTGTGTGTGTGTGTGTGTGTGTGTGTGTGTGTGTGTAGGGTGTACGAGGTCACATGACTCTGTATGTGGATCAGTCCAGTCCGCTCACTGCAAACTTCTGTCTTCCAATGAACTCATTATTCCCGGGGAGGGTTTACTGCAAGTGTCCCCCAGTCCCTAAATGTGTCACCAGTCCCTGCAATCAGTGTCCCCCAGTCCCTAAATGTTTCCCCAGTCCCTGCAATCAGTGTCCCTAGTTCCTAAATGTGTCACCAGTTCCTGCAATCAGTGTCCCTAGTTCCTAAATGTGTCACCAGTTCCTGCAATCAGTGTCCCCCAGTCCCTGCAATCAGTGTCCACCAATCCCTGCAAGTGTCCCCCAGTCCCTAAATGTGTCCCCAATCCCTGCAATCAGTGTCTCCCAGTCCCTAAATATGTCACCAGTCCCTGCAATCAGTGTCCCTCAATCCCTGCAAGTGTCCTTAGTCCCTAAATGTGTCCTAATTCCCTGCAATCAGTGTTCCCCAATCCCTGCAAGTGTCCCTAGTCCCTAAATGTGTCACCAGTCCCTGCAATCAGTGTTCCCCAATCCCTGCAAGTGTCCCTAGTCCCTAAATGTGTCCCAATTCCCTGCAAGTCAGTGGCCCCCAATCCCTGCAACTGTCCCCCAGTCTATGCAAATGTTCCTAGTCCCTAAATGTGTCCCAAGTCCCCGCGAGTCAGTGTCCCCAAATCCCTGCAAGTGTCCCCCAGTCCCTAAATGTGTCCCAAGTCCCTGCAAGTGTCCCCCAGTCCCTAAATGTGTCACCAGTCCCTGCATTCAGTGTCCCCCAATCCCTAAAAGTGTCCCTAGTCCTTAAATGTGTCCCAATTCCCTGCACGTCAGTGTCCCCCAATCCCTGCAAGTGTCCCCCAGTCCCTAAATATGTCCCAAGTCCCTGCGAGTCAGTGTCCCCCAATCCCTGCAAGTGTCCCCCAGTCCCTAAATGTGTCACCAGTCCCTGCAATCAGTGTCCCCCAATCCCTGCAACTGTCCCCCAGTCTATGCAAATGTTCCTAGTCCCTAAATGTGTCCCAAGTCCCCACGAGTCAGTGTCCCCAAATCCCTGCAAGTGTCCCCCAGTCTCTAAATGTGTCCCAAGTCCCTGCAAGTGTCCCCCAGTCCCCAAATGTGTCATCAGTCCCTGCATTCAGTGTCCCCCAATCCCTAAAAGTGTCCCTAGTCCTTAAATGTGTCCCAATTCCCTGCACGTCAGTGTCCCCCAATCCCTGCAAGTCAATGTCCCCCAATCCCTTCAAGTGTCCCCCAGTCCCTGCGAGTCAGTGTCCCCCAATCCCTGCAAGTGTCCCCCAGTCCCTAAATATGTCCCAAGTCCCTGCGAGTCAGTGTCCCCCAATCCCTGCAAGTGTCCCCCAGTCCCTAAATGTGTCCCCAAATCCCTGCAAGTGTCCCCCAATCCCTGCAAGTGTCCCTAGTCCCTAAATTTGTCCCAATTCCCTGCAAGTCAGTGTCCCCCAATCCCTCCAACTGTCCCCCAGTCTATGCAAGTGTCCCTAGTCCCTAAATATGTCCCAAGTCCCTGCAAGTCAGTGACCCCCAATCCCTGCAACTGTCCCCCCAGTCTATGCAAATGTTCCTAGTCCATAAATGTGTCCCAAGTCCCTGCGAGTCAGTGTCCCCAAATCCCTGCAAGTGTCCCCCAGTCCCTAAATGTGTCCCAAGTCCCTGCAAGTGTCCCCCAGTCCCTAAATGTGTCATCAGTCCCTGCACGTCAGTGTCCCCCAATCCCTGAAAGTGTCCCTAGTCCTTAAATGTGTCCCAAGTCCCTGCGAGTCAGTGTCCCCCAATTCCTGCAAGTGTCCCCCAATCCTTAAATGTGTCACCAGTCCCTGCAATCAGTGTCCCCCCAATCCCTAAAGTAAAGTTACGGCGGCGTAGTGTATCGGAGACACGCTACGCCGGACGGAACAATGCGCCGAGGTACGTGGATCTGGCCCTGTGTCTCCAACTTTGTGGTGTCTCATAGCAGTGACACCTATGCTGAAACCAGGAGATAGGGTCTCCTCAAGCCCCTCCCACTTCACATTCCTAACCAGTCAGCGGGCTCCAGGAACAGCCCAGCTGGGTGGCCACAAAAAGGCTGGCAGAGCGGTGTGGGCTTCAGGAACAGCCCAGGATATGGTGACCCCTGGCAAATCATCATTTGACCCCCAGGTTGAGAACCACTGCTTTAGAGCATGCGTCGACTTGATACTGAGCACGCTCCTTCACCGCTCCAAAGATGCGGCTAGCAGGACTTTTGGAGCGGTCCTGCTAGCGCACTGGTTCAGTGTGAAAGTCTTCGGGCTTTTACACTGAAGACTGCAGGGCACGATTTTTTCAGGCAGTATAGCAGCGCTTTTTTTAGCGATAAACCGCCTGAAAAACGTATCCGTGTGAAAGGGGCCTTACAGTTCACAGACTACATAATCAGAAACAATGAGGTTTTGTAGCACTGTGATTTATAATGCACAATCTAAAATATTGATGCAATTCTAACACGCAAGCTGACCATATTGTTTTAGCAATTACCTACCGCATAACTAAGATCGTGCTTCTTTTTTTTTTTTTTTTTTACCGGTTACATTATGAAAAGAAGAAATTGACTAATGCCTTGATACGTTGGCTGGCATCTCATAAATATGGTAATTGATGTGTAAGTTTAAGCCATCGAAATGCCAATTAAGCAAAGCTGTCATTTAGGAAAAACGCACAGCGTAACACTTTTGGGGGGTTAATGGTCGACTTGCACAAGGCAGACCCGTCTTCTTGTTTTAACTCTTTACAATGCCACATCTATTAAAAAAGATTTCAAATACAATTTTGGTTAGTGGTATTAAAGCCGTATTAACCACTTCAGCCCCGGAAAGATTTACCCCCTTCATGACCAGGTTATATATTTTTTTTGAGATACGGCACTGCATTGCTTTAACTGACAAATGCACGTCGTGCACTGCTGTACCCATTATATATTTTTTATTAGAGATGAAGGCGATCCGCGATTTGTAGCGGGACTGCGACATTGCGGCAGACAAATCTGAAACAAATTGAAAAATTTTTGGGACACCAATATCAGTGCTAAAAAAATGCACGGTCACTATAGAAGTTACACTGGCAGGGAAGGGGTTAAAGGGGTTGTAAAGGTTTGTTTTTTATTTTCTAAATAGGTTCCTTTAAGCTAGTGTATTGTTGGTTCACTTACCTTTTCCTTCCATTTCCCTTCTAAATGTTTTTTTTCTTTGTCTGAATTTCTCACTTCCTGTTTCTCCTCAGTAAGCTTGCCCCCATCATCCGAGCCGTTCTGGCTGGGGGTTAGTCAGTGTGCTCGCCCCCTCCCTTGGGACTACATCCCTGCGGGGAGAACACGATTGGAGCATATGTGAACACAGCGTCTCCCTGCAGGAATGTAGTCCCAAGGGAGGGGGCGAGCACACTGACTAACCCCCAGATGATGGAAAGCTTACTGAGGAGAAACAGGAAGTGAGAAATTCAGACAAAGAAAAAAAAACATTTAGAAGGGAAATTGAAGGAAAAGGTAAGTGAACCAACAATGCACTAGCTTATAGGAACCTATTTAGAACAAACCTTTACAACCCCTTTAAGCCTGTCACATACCTGATGGTGGTGAGCCCGATATAGCAGAGGGAGGCCTCCTTTACGGCTCCTACTCTCGGCCCCATGTAAAGTAACAGGAGGCGCAGGAGTGAGGAGTGGTACGAGTGCCTGGCAGGATCAACAGAGGTAGAGGCTATGCCCGCCGCTGTATCACGGAGCGCGCTCGCAAAAGCTTTCCACCATGCGAGCTCGCTCGCATGAAGGTAGAAAGCTTTTGCGAGGAGGAGCCGATACAGCCGCCGAGGGACCCCAGAGGACAGGGTTAGGAGACACTCTGTGCAAAAACGAGCTGCACAGTGGAGGTAAGTATAACATGTTTGTTATTTAAAAAAAAATTCTGCCTTTAGTGACCCTTTGGCCCCGTACACACGATAGAATCTATCCGCAGATAAATCCCAGCAAATGGGTTTCTGCGGATAGATCCTATGGTGTGTACACGCCAGCGGATCTGTTTCCGCGGAGAAATCTCCTCTGGGATGGATTCCAGCAGATCGAATATTTGTTGTGCTGCACAACATATCCATCTGCTGGAATCCATTCCAACGGATGGATCCGCTCGTCTGTACAGACTTACCGGATCCATCCGTCCAAAGGGATTCCCCGCACGCGTCGTAATGATTTGACGCATGCGTGGAATTCCTTATATGACAGCGTCGCGCCCGTCGCCGCGTCATAATCGCGGCGACGGCGCGACACGTCATCGGCAGAGGATTTCCGCGCGGATTTCAATGGGATGGTGTGTACACTCCATCCCATCGAAATCAGCGGATTTCTTTGAGAGGATTTATCCGTGGAAACGGTCCGCTGGACCGTATCTGCGGATAAATCCTCTCGTGTGTATGGGGCCTTTAAGTCACAGATCAGGTTTCAGATACACAAACGCTGTAGAGCAGACAGCGGGGATGGTGTGTGAGAGGCCAGCTTAAATAACCCGCCTGGCTCCAACAGAGGTGCGCACACGTGAACGCATGCGCGGTTTCAGCCGCGATCGGGAACCGCAAAGTCTGAGGCGCCTGTTTCGTGCAGGATCTTCATGACAAAGCCTCAGCAAGTCATATGGTTGAAGGCCCGAATGAAGGACACTTGCTGAAGGACACTACCTGTTGAAGCTGTGCTGGAGAGGGAAACCTTTCACTGAATGGTGTTACAGGGGAACTAGTTTGGAGCTGCCATAGTCTGGACATTGTGAGTAGGACCTTTTGCCTATAGCTCCAGGTATGCAAGTGTTACGAGGGTTAGACACCTGAGGTTGCTAAGGACTGTAACTGTTCATGTAGTTTTAGATTAACTGGCTGTCTCCTCTACTACCAGAATTACTCCCAGGCTGTTACTGAAGGGCCCAATACTCCTGAAACAGCACTTTTCACGTGTGTAGGCTCCATTAGACTTTTGCTGTGGGAATTTCCGTCAGCAAAAGTTTGAGAGCAGGTTCTCAGATTTTCCAACGGAACAAAATCTGTTCGCCTGTATGGAATTCTGACGGAAAAAAAAAAGCATGCATGCTTAGAAACAAATCGACGCTCGGAAGCATTGAACTTCTTTTTCTCGCCATGTCGTAGTGTTGTACGTCACTGTGTTCTTAACGCTCGAAAGTTCAAAGAACTTTTGTGTGATTGTGTGTATGCAAGCCAAGCTTGAGCGCAATCCGATCGGAAAAATCATGCAACTTTTATCCGACGGAAATTCCACTCGTGTGTACAGGGCATAAGACCTGTGTGTGTTTTTGAGTATCCTGCACCCTCACCCCTCCTTCCTGCCAATGTTCAAGATCTGCAATAAAACTTCAAAAAACACTCCAGGTGACCAGATTATTAAAATGAAATCCGGGGACATATTTTTTCTTTCCTAGTAATGGCAACAATCAGCGACTCTCTGCCCGTCGCCGCCCGCCTCACAGCCTCTCAAGTCTTACTCTCCAGGCCCTCGGCTACTACTGGATGGGGAGCGGAGGAAGATCACTCCGCCAGGGAAGGCAAGGAGATAGGCAGGTGGCTGGCCAGGATTTGAGCCAAGGCAGAAGAACATGCGAGCGAAGCTGAATGGGCATGCACCCGAAACTGAAGAAATATTCCCTCCGCTCCGACCAACACATGATCATCAGAAAGGGGCACAGATAATGGGAAAAATACAACGCCCCTATGCTAGTAGGCACGGCGGAGTGGGGGTGTGTAATTCTAATTTTTTTATTTTAATTCTGCACTGACTGTCTTTGAAATTTCCCCTGTCCCTTATTAAATCCAATCTGGGGACAAAGCCAGGGACAGACTTGGTCCGGGGGCAGTGTCTTCAATCAGGGGACTGTCCCCTGAAACTGGGGGACTGATGTCTGGTCACCCTATCCTAAATTGAATTATGTTGGTGTGCTTCTGTAGTTGGTAAGGGAGATCTGTTTTTTTCCCTGAAGCCCTTCCAGATTTTGAGGTTATATTTTACATAGTTAATGAATATGTCATTACCCAGTGTCCCTAGATTACCGCACTGGAAGCTTAATCTGTGACTAGTAAGATATATATATATGTATATCTGAAAACAAGCCCAGAATGCATTATTTCTGTTTTATAATTTCTAGAATTTTTTTTATTTGACAAACCGTATTACAATCGTGGTATATTTCTGTTTTTGACAACTGTATGCAAATAATATCTTCATGTTCAAGTCAATAAACAAGACATGGCATTATGATATATTTATTTCTAGTACTGTCTGTTATTCATACCTTGTGGGTACTGGCTGGAAGAATAAATTAAGTCGCTTATATGGGTGCTACCAACCAAATTTCCATGATTATCATGATGATTAGATTCCGTCATGTATGTCTTTCATGTGTGGATTTCTCATATATAATAAAGTCCTGAAAAAATACCATAATAAGTGAGGAAGGTAGTTGGTTTAAGGAATATGGTTATATCTCCGACTGGGGATTCACTGTTCTCAAGAAGCCATCAACTTAATTAGTGCCATTATAGAAGGCGAGCATCATGCAACATAATTAGGACATAATTAATATTTGACTCAAGGTTCCCATATTTCCCATCAAAAATGAAGATATGGTGTCAGTTAGTTTTGCATTCAGTTCTTCATTTATCATCTTCAAGATATGTGTGTCTTTACATCAGCAAACTGCAAAGTATTTTTTTTTTCAATGCAGTCTTTCTCAACTCTTGAACTGATATGTGATTGTAAACAAAGCAGAAGAGCCAACTTAAAGCGGAGGTTCACCCTAAAAACATGCATTTAACATTCCATTCAGCATAATTCCAACATTTACACTATGCCGTATAGAGCCGACTAGCAGTTCGGCTACTTTGGGAAAACTGGTGACGCGCCTTATGCGCCAGGAGGAAGTTTTTCACAAGGCGTCAATCATCTAGCCTCCGCATAACCTATGTTTTTTTCCCCTTGTTTGTTTACATTGCTGTTTTTAACCTATTATTGATGTATTGTTTAATAATTTTTAGAGCTTTCTCCTGATGAAGCGGTACAAATCCGCGAAACTAGTTGAGATACTGTCACAACCCTCAACTCATCGCAATGTTTTCCCCTCTGGGGACCTCTGTTTTGGTGCTGTTGTTCGGTTGTCACTATTTTAATTATGTAATTGTCTTGTATGTATTCTGAAATAAAAATTATCAATTTTTTACATATTCTTATTTTATTTTGGAACTTTACACCGGTACCGCGATAGTCCTAATTGGCCCGTATTTTCCCCCCTCTTGGCTCTTCGGTCCGGGGACCCTAGACCCAAGTACCCTATATTCTAGCCTCTGCATAGGAACGTCTACTCCCGCGGGAGTGAGAACCCGGAAGCCGGGTGGAAAATAACAATAAGACTGTATGTACAGCAAAAAAAAAAAAAAAGAAACGGCATAGTGTAAATGTTGGAATTATGCTGAATGGAATGTTAAATACATGCTTTTAGGGTGAACCCCCGCTTTAATAGTAACTTTGCAAATTTTGAGTACTTTTATTGACATGGTCTATCGCCATCATTTTACTAAAACACCTGCAAAACGCTGTAAGGGCTTATAATAAGCATATTTGATATGTATGGGATGCCAAGGGCAGATAACAAGGGCACCACATTCTATTATCAATACCAAAACATTGTATCCTCAGAGCCGGTTCACACTGGGGCGACTTGTCAGGCGACTCAGCCGCCTGACAAGTCGCGTCCCATTCTTTTCACCAGAACCGTTCTAATAGGAGCGACGCAAGTCGCTCCGACTTAGAAAAAGGTTCTTGTACGACTTCGGGGGCGACTCGGGACGACTTGCATTGACTTCCATACAGAAGTCATTTTGCAAGTCGCCTCTGAAGTCGTGCCACCCCAGTGTGAACCGACTCTCACAAGTGGACTTTTTAGGTTCTGCAGGGAAAACCACAATACAAAGTATAAAATTAGTGGGGAATACACACCCCTTTGTAATTTGTATTCATACAAAATCTAAAATCAAACATATAAAAGGTTTGTGCACATATGATCCAAAAAAAAAAGCTGTGCACTGTGGTACCCCACCAGTGTACAGGGGGCTAGATTCACATAGATTATGCGGATCTAAAGATCCGCTAATCTATGTGATTTACGATCCGCCGGCGCAATTTTGCGAGGCTAGTGCAGTATTCACAAAGCACTTACCACCAAACTTGCGCCAGCGGATCGTAACTCCCCCGGCGGAATTCAAATTCCGCGGCTAGGGGGAGTGTACAATTTAAATCAGGCGCGTCCCCGCACCGATTTAACTGCGCATGCGCCGCGGGCGAAATTTCCCAGTGTGCATGCTCCAAATGACGTCACTAGGACGTCATTATTTTCGGCGTGAACGTAAATTACGGCCATCCGTATTCGCGACCGACTTACGCAAACAACGTAAAAATTCAAAACTCGGCGCGGGAACGACGGCCATACTTAACATTAGCTACCCCTCATATAGCAGGGGTAACTATCCGCCGGAAAAAGCCGAACGCAAACGACGTAAAAAAAAAGCGACGGGCGGGCGTTCGTTTCTGAATCGGCGTATCTCCTCATTTGCATATTCGTCGCGAGTAAAACACGAAACGCCACCTAGCGGACAGCAGGAGATTGCAGCCTAAGATCCGACGGTGTAAGTCACTTACACCTGTTGGATCTAAGGGAGATCTATGCGTAACTGATTCTTATGAATCAGTCGCATAGATCCGACCGTCGGATCTCAGAAATACGACGGCGTATCAGGAGATACGCCGTCATATCTCTTTGTGAATCTGTCCCAGGGTTCTCAACCGGGCAGGTTGAGGGGCTCCAGTGTATTTGCTTGTTTGGGAAGAAACTGGCTTTTCAGTTCCCTCATTATTTACAAAAGTCCACTTTGGGACCTGGAGCCTGGGGATTTCTTAGAGATCCGGGTGTGATGAAATCCCCAGTCCTGGATCCGGGTTTTCATAGCAAAGTTAATCTTTAGTCTTACAGGGAAGTAGCACTTGGAGGGATTATTATATATATTTTTAGATTAGATTGTGAAAAGCTACAATGTGAAAGGTATAACAGGGAAAATTAAAGATAACACCAGCCGTGTTAAAGGATAGGAGATGCAAAGTGTCCTATTTTTATGAATCGATAAACAAGTTTATTATTACCATCATGCTCCTGTAGATTTCTCCTTATAAATGGATTTGTCATTTGTCATGAAGCTGGCTGCCATAATGTGATCACACTGTTTAGCCGGGCATACTGGGGTTTCAGCTTAGTGCATCTAGAACTATGCTGGGGAATATCTGCTTTTACAGCAAGAAGTACCAACTGTGTCAAATGAAAGCTGCTATTAAAATTCATGTAGTTCAGCATTTTTCGGCATCCACCTGTGTGGAATAAGAGATGCACAGCTGCATATGTGAAACTTTGGTCTTTTCTTGAAAAAAATAGAAAAAACCTTGCAAGCCTAGTTTGCTTTCAGCTTCATAATGCTGAACGCTGTGGTTATCAATGTACTATTTTAATGTAAAACGTCTAAAATTCTAGTTTTGCTGAAGAAAAAAACAAACTAACAAAACTAAATTATGGTACGTTGATTTTAGCGTTATTGTTGTAATAATCATTGTGCTCCTTGCATCACTTTAGACTTTGAGGTAGCTCATCAAAAGTAAAACTCTATTCAGTAAGCTTATTGGGATACCATCATTCATGTAAGATCTAAAATAGCTTAACTAGCAATTATATGTGTTGTATTTTTTTTTTTTTTACTTCATTTACCCACTTTAAAGGGGTTGTAAAGGTTCCTGTTATTTCACCTTAAAGTGGAGTTCTACCCAAAAATGGAACTTCCACTTTTTGGAAACCTCCCCCCCTCCAGTGTCACATTTGGCACCTTTCAGGAGGGAAGGGGGAGCAGATACCTGTCTAATACACCCGAGTGACCTACTCCACTTCCTGCGCCTACATTGTCCGCCCCTGCTGTCTTCTGGGAACAAAGAAGAGAAGCCACAAGGGGGCAGCCGAGAGCCGAGCGACTGATCGGCTTCGGCCGCCAACATCGTGGGCACCCTGGACAGGTAAGGGCCCTTTCACAAGGGGCGGATCTGTGTGCAGGCTCCGCTTTGCTCAGCAGGGATCGCTCCGTCGATCCCTGCTGAGCAGGCAGATGACAAGTCTGTCTCTGCACACTGTGCAGGGACCGACCTGCAAGAGTGCCGTTCTCCCCTATGGTGGATTGGATGAGGACGGACCGCAGAGTCCGTTGTCACCCGATCCGCCAGACGGAAGGAAAAGTAGGGTTTTCCTCCATCACACTTTGGTGGATCGAAGCAGGTCGGATGTCAGCGGGCATGTCACCGTTGACATCTGTGGCTCCATAGTGGAGTACGGTCCGCCCGTGTGAAAGGGCCCTAAGTTTCCATATATTAAAATTCAGCAGCTGCAGTATTTGTAGCTGATGATTACAGCCGCAAACCCCCCCCCCCCCCCCAATGCTTAAATTTTATGTGCCGTTTTCAAAACGTCGTCTTTTACTCCACAGAAATTGACCGTGTGTAGCAAAGAACGTTGTTTAAAACAACGTTTTTACACCCGCGCATGCCCAGAAGTTAGTTATGAAGCAAGCTTCAATGGAAAAACGTGGTGAACGTAACCTCGCTTTGCTAGAGCATTGTGAAAAAACGATGGTGTGTAGGCAACTTCGTCTTTGAAAATTGAAGTTTCAAAAACGTCGTTTTTTACTTCACAGAAAATGTCGTTTTTTTTCATCACATAAAGTGATGGTGTGTATGCGGCATAATAGATAGAGCAGCGTGTTTACTGCACGCTGTTCCTTTTATTGTCGGCCGTAGCCGGACCACGCTACAAACAAATTACTGGCACAAATCCCCCTCAACTGAAGATCATCACAGCCGTCTCCTTGCAACACTAAAAGCTACAAGTTAATTCTTCTAACTGAGCACTACCTGGATCCACGCTGCCATTCAAACTACAGTTGCTGGGGACACCCTAAGATATCCCCCCCCCAGGAGTCCCTGCATGACAGAATCCCATTGCTGCTACAATACTCTGCTTACTGATGAACATTCATCCTCTGCAAACGGATGGGTACCATTACTATGTTACATGTATTGCTCTAGAATTACCCGATTCACATATAGCTTTTTTTGATTCTGGTTCTACTTAATACTACTTTGCAGCTTGGGATTACTTATTATGCTTTCCTGTAACAGTTCTGGAGAATCTTAAGCGGACTTACACTCATAAACCATTTAATCTACACTTGCCACTCTCAAGTAAATGATATCGGCATAGAGTATTTTCATATGCTACGTGCTTGACATTTGTTGTTAATTCTATACGGCCTTTTTTAGGCTAAGGGTTGAAGGTATCTTATACGTCCTCCCTTAGTAGCTTAATGCGTTCTTGTATGTGAGTGATATGATGTAGTGAACCCCCAAACTCTTTTTCTCTGATTAGAGTGACGCCTGGGGTCCCGTACTGATAATCACTTTACATAGAGTTGTGCATTGAGATCCTTTCCTTAATGCAGTTGTGCTTTACTCACGTTCATCGTAACCTTTTAAGGCTAGGGGTTGATGGTATGTTGTAATACCTCCACCCTTAGTAGCTCAACGCATTCCTATATGCGAGACAGATGATGTGGAGAACCCCAAAACTCTTTTTCTCTGATTAGAGTGACGCCTGGGGTCCAATACTGAAAAATCACATTGCATAGAGAAGTGCATTGAAATCTTTCCTTAAACCGCAGTTGTGGTTCACTCTCGTTCACCGTAGTTTGTGACACCAAATTAAATTTTTTGCATTATTTTAGATAGATGGAGCTTTCTTTTGTTGTTATTTAATCACTGCTGTTTTTTTTTTTTTTTTTTATTTCTATATAAACAATAATTACAGAATTATTGACCCCACAATAGGGATAAAACTTTTTTGTGGAAGGGAGTTTAACAAGACACGTGGCCACTCATTAAAATGAGAAGAAAAGAGGTTTAACCTTAAACTATGCAGAGGGTCCTTTACTGTAAGAGCGGCAAGGATGTGGAATTCCCTTCCACAGGCTGTGGTTTCAGCGGGGAGCATCGATAGTTTCAAAAAACTATTAAATAAGCACCTGAATGACCACAACATACAGGGATATACAATGTAATACTGACATATAATCACACACATAGGTTGGACTTGATGGACTTGTGTCTTTTTTCAACCTCACCTACTATGTAACTTTGTAAGAACATTTTGAAAAAATATATATATTTTTTTTAGTTTTTGTTATAAAATTTTGCAAATAAACAACCTTTCTTTATTAAATTACACCAAAATGTATTCTGCTACATCGTTTTTAGTATAAAATAAACCATAAGACCTGGTTCACACACAGGCGACCCGACTTTGGAGGCGACTCGGCAAGGCGATCTCAAGGCGTCTTGAGAGGCAACTTGCAAAATGACTTCAGTATTGAAGTCAATGCAAGTCGCCCTAAATCGCCCCCAAAGTAGTACAGGAACCTTTTTCTAAGTCGGAGCGACTTGCGTCGCTCCTATTAGAACGGTTCCATTCACTACAATGGGACGCGACTTGTCAGGCGGCTGTGTCGCCTGAAGAGTCGCCCCAGTGTGAACCGGGTCTTACAGTTTATATTATTTAGTTTGTGAGAAAGTTTTAGAGTTTAGAAACTATGGTGTGGCAGTGATCAGGAAACTGGTATGACAAAGCAGAGAAGAAGGCGCTTCTAAATGCAGTAATAAAACACTAATGACATGGAGGGGTTGAAAACCCTTACAAGATGGAAGTGAAAAACGGGCATTTCAATGAATCCATAATGTCAAGCGGGATGCATTAATCACATCTCCAGAGCCAGTCATGTACTGTTTGTCAAAGTCTCCTTGTTATCCAGAACGCCCTATACTCCACTCTCTAGGATACTGGAATGGGTTATGGTGGTGACCAGGACACTGGTATGGCATATGGTGGTGATCAGAACGCTGGTTTAGCAAAAGGTGATAATCAGGACGCTGGTTTAGGGTATGACAGTGATCAGGACGCTGGTATGGCATATGACAGTGATCAGGATGATTGAATAATGTATGGCAGTGATCATAGTGGTGATCAGGACGCTTTTCAAAGAAAACACAAAAAATACACAAAGAAAAACAATTACGTTAATGTTTTTAGATTTGATTTGAATGAGTTTACAGAAGATGACTCTCTGGTGTTTGTTGGAAGTGAATTCCAGAGTTTTGGAACATATCAGGAGAAGGCTCTGTCTCCGTCAAGTGTAGGTGAGTACGACACACAGAAGACCAGAATTTGAGGAGCGGAGGTTACAAAGGGGGAAATAATTTAATAAAATTCAGACAGATATCCGGGTGTCAAGCCATGAAGAGCCTTGTAGGTGAGCAAGAGGATCTTTAAGTCTATGCGAAACGTGATGGGTAGCAAGTGTATGGACTCCAAGATAGGGGTAATATAACTTAAATAGTAAATGGAATTGTGGAATATTACTCAATAAATGCGTGCTGAAGATTAAAACAAACACATGTAGTGTTAGAGCCGGTTCACACTGGGGCGACTCGTCAGGCGACTCAGCCGCCTGACAAGTCGCGTCCCATTATAATCAATAGAACCGTTCTAATAGGAGCAACGCAAGTCGCTCCGACTTAGAAAAGGGTTATTGTACAACTTTGGGGGCGACTCGGGGCGACTTGCATTGACTTCTATACAGAAGTCATTTTGCAAGTCGCCTCTGAAGTCGTCTTCAGGACGCCTTGCCGAGTCGCCCCCGAAGTCGTGCCGCCCCAGTGTGAACGGCTCTTAATGTGACGCAAGTGACAGATGTGATATGACCAAAAATTAAAACAATAAATATGTCAATTAAAACATTAATAATAAAGTGCTCATGTGCATCCAAGTGCTTTGTAACACAGATATAAGTGTCCGGTGGTATATAGGGAACAACACTAGTCCCACTTTAAATAGCAAAAAGTGCTATTGTCCAAAAACAAGTTTTTTTATAAAAACAATGCTGTCACAGTCCTGTTGAGTGCACTTTTTCCAACAGGACTGTCACAGCATTGTTTTTATAAAAAAAATACTGGTACTTATTTTTGCACAATATCAATTTACTGCTTCTCCTCTACCACTCGCAGCGTCTCATCTAGCTCCTCCCTCCTTAATGTTTCCGTCCCCCCCCGGCTTGTTTTAAACATGTTAACACTTTAGTGATTGAAGTTAGATCTGCTTTAAGAAGGACATTTTTAAACCAGGTATTTCTACAGGTATTTCTACAGTACTGAATCTGAGAATAACACACCTCTACACAAACAACAAAGAAAAAAAATAGTTATCTGGCTGACATGTATTGCCGCATACACACCATCACCTTATGTGATGAAAAAAAACGACATTTTCTGTGAAGTAAAAAACGACAATTTTCGAAGACGAAGTTGCCTACACACCATCGTTTTTCTCACAATGTTCTAGCAAAGCGAGGTTACGTTCACCACGTTTTTCCATTGAAGCTCGCTTCATAACTAGCTTCTGGGCATGCGCGGGTGTAAAAACGTAGTTTTAAACAACGTTTTTTGCTACACACGGTCAATTTCTGTGAAGTAAAAAACAACGTTTTGAAAAACGACACATAAAATTGAAGCATGCTTCAATTTTTTTTGGTCGTTTTTCACAAGACATAAAACGACGTTTTCCCCCACACACGGTCATTTAAAGTGACGTTTTTAAAAACTTCGTTTTTTTTCCCTCACATAAAGTGATGGTGTGTACGCGGTATTTGAGTTGTATTGGCTCTTGTAAAATTTTAGAATTTGCAGATAGTGGTCAGGGCTCAGTTAGATGGCTGAGGAATTGACACTTGGTTTGAAGATAAGCGGTCCTGACACACTTAACTTCTAAGTGCGAACTGGTGATAGTGAAAGCCTTTTCTAAAATATCTGTATTCCATTCATCTTAGGCCTTAAAGGAAACAAGTCTCCTTGACATAATTTCAAAATTGTAGTGACACATAACATCTCAATCTCGATTTAGAGCACAGTCCATAGTTCCACATCTCTGTATAAGTTCACACTCCCATTCTTCTTTGTGATTTGATCGGATTGGACAGGATTACAGCACTGTAATTCTGAGATCATTTAGGTTATGGCTTCTGCATGAATGGACCTTTACAGAAACATTGGCTATGTAGCTGTTAATCGTGAAGCTACAAGTTCCTTACCTGGCACAGAGTCTGTCCCATTTCCCCTATGTATAGTTTTGTAAGGCATTTTACATATATAAAAGTAATTGGGGCACATTTTTAGCCAAGTTCCTGCAAATACAACAGACAGGTAAAATACCTACCTTTCTAGAAGAGTGGAAGCTGAATGGATATGGCCCCACCCGTTTGTACCCAATGGGGGTGTTCGGGTGGACTAGAGGCATGTCCGGCATCTCCAGCAGAATGCCACAGAGCTCCACATACCCATTGTTTTATTCTTTTCGTGGTCCAGCTCTAATTGTTCTTTAACGATTACACTGTTTAAGTTCAACATTGTACCTATGTTCTTACCATCACATGTACAAGCGATGTAATATATCCTATCTGAATGTTTGTACACTTTCTTTTTCATGAAAAACGTAATAAAAACTGTGAAACAAAAATACCTACCTTTCTAAAGTAGTAGTTCCCAAACTGCAGCCTGCTGTCCAGATGTGGCCCTTTGCATGCCTTTATCTGTCCCTTGACACACCTTCCATTGACTGATACCAATGGTGGGGCATCATTCCATTGACTGACACCAATGATGGGGGACAATTTCTCCCACAGACACCAGTGATGGAGTACCATTCCTCTGACACCAGTGATAGGGCACTATTCCTCCCACAGACACCAATGATGGGGGACAATTTCTCCCACAGACACCAGTGATGGAGGACCATTCCCCTGACATCAGTGATAGGGCACTATTCCTCCCACAGACACCAATGATGGGGCATCATTGCTCCCACAGAGAATAATGTTGAGACACTATTCCTCCCATGAATACCAACAATCGAACAGTATTCCTCTCACTAAAACCTAATGTTTACTCCCACTGACTCAGTGGCATTTTCTTCTCACATTGGCCACGGTCTGGACCCTCTAAATACTCTTACCGGATCCAGAGGATCTGCCTGTCAGCGACAGCAGATCGTGAAAGCATGGACTATCCTTGGCAGGATAAACTCGACTGGTCTGGAGGCTAGGTGATGAAAACCACACGCTTGACCAAGATGTAACCCGATAGTCCTTGACTGGAACCTCTGAGTGGATATGGAACGATCTGAATCAAACAAGGGTGAACCCAAAGGGGAAGGGAGGGTGGAGCCCCACTTCAAGCCGGTGTAACGTGATGGAAGGAAACAACCCCTTAAGGGTAAAGGAGCACGATGGTGAAGCTTACAACTAAATCCAGCAGGTAATGCAAGGAAAAAATAAAAAATGCTCCAAATGGTGCAAAAATGATAAGGTTTTATTGAAATAAAACCAACACAATAATGACATAAAAGTGATCACGAAAATGTATAAAAGAAGGATAAAAGCAATATGAGGAGTAGGCGTACCAAGCCCTACGCGGTTCGTCCTAAGAGACTTCAACTGGGGCATCTGACCCGTCCTAATCTATTTTCTAACAAAAACAAAAAACATTTTTTTAAGGTATCTGGAGGTGGTCCCATGTGAGCTCACAAAGCGCAGGGAAAGAAAACCCTTGGATGTCTCCCTAACTATTCAAATTACTGTCAAGGAGAGTTACTCCCTCATCTGAAGACCAGTAGGCATTCTAAGGTAACCAAGTCTTGGAGTATAATTCCTGCTGATGTCGTGGAGAGTACCAAATCTTCTAATCTACTAATCTTTTACTTTGCATAGCCACATCCCAACTGTCTGCGGTAATGATGATTTCCACATCAGGGGGATGTAAGCCTTAGCTGCATCTAGAAGATGACAAATAATAGATTCCCTTATATACTGTACCTTTTCTGGTATATGAGACTCGTGAAGAAGAAAAAAGGCCGGATATTCCGGTAACGTGTAGTCTGTAAAATTTTGAAGAATAGGTCCAAAAATGTTTTAGTGTAGGACAGTTCCAAAATATATGTAGGATGGTGCCTTTACTTCCTTGGCATCTCCAGCACAAATCCGAACATTCAGGGAATAATCTCTTCAGTCTCTGGTGACTGGTGAGCATATATATTTGGAGTACTTTCCGCATTAGCTGTATATCCCACTGTCTGCTGTGATTTGTAGTGCTTTTGTGCTTTTTTACAAATAAAAGCAACCGTCAAGGTTTTTTGGAGTGCGGCTGTCCATACATTTCTTTTCCTATTTTTGCTTTCTGCATTGCCAGCACCTGTGGTCTCTGAGAGGACACCGATTGCCCATTGCATCCATCTGGAGCGGTAACTACCCTTTTCTTTGGTGTTCTGTATCAGCGAGTGAGAATCTTAAAATTAGTCTCTTGTGTTTTTGCACAAATCGATGTTTTGTGCGCAAGCCTAAAAATAGGCTGTCGCTGTACTGTACTGAAGGATTTACCCAAGTCCTGTTCCCATTCCCGAAAAAATTCCGCAGGCATAATTAGTTTTTCCGCAGGCATAATTAGTAATTCATAATTAGCCAATAATGTGTGAGGCATTGCTTCTGTCTCTGAACAATATTTGTTAAAGGTGTTAGGGGGTCGGGTAAACAATCCTGGGGCCGGGTGAGTGTTAAAAAAGTGGGTGATCTGAAGAGCACTCAAAAATCTTAGTTTAACCACACCTGATTGCTTTAAGATTGCTGGCCATCTACCGTCCTTTATATAGCAGGACACTTGTGTACAGCCCGCGCTTAATAAGTGTTTGAAGGCAGCATCTTTGAACCACGGTGGAGAAAGGATTCCCAATTATCGGTATAAGGGAGAGGTCTTAGGTTCTATACCCATTGAGGGTAGCAAGTCCGAATAGAGTTTTGCAGTATTTCCTATTAAAGGATGATTAGTTTACCTCTTTTGGAAGGGAGGTATAACACTAAATGGCTCTGCCCAAAGATACAGAGGATTGGGCGTGTTCAATCTGCACCCATAATTTAATATCTTTATGTCTGTTCCAATCGATTACTCTTCTAAAATGTATTGCTTGATAATATTTACGTAAATCCGGCACTGCCAATCCTCTGTACTCTTTGGGAAGCATTAGTTCTTTACGTTGTATGAAGTCAAATAATAACTTCTGGCTCTGCTTAAAATAGGTAGACGGGATATGGATCGGTAGGGCCTGTAACAGGTAGAGAAATGTTGGAAGGATTTTTATTTTGATGATATTGCACTTCCCTAGCCAAGAATGAAAACCTATATTTCATCTATCCAATAGTATCTTAACTTTTTGCAGCAATGGGGGACATTTTTACTCAAAGATTTTTGCTATTTTAGGTGGAAGCAAAGTGCCCAGATACATTAACGCTTTGTCAGTCCATTTGGACTTAAAATTCTGCTTGAGTTGCATGATAAATTTTTGAGGAAAGTTAACCCCCATTGTCTCTGACTTAGTAAAGTTAATACGAAGATTAGAGAGCGAGCCATATTTCTCAAATTCCCTCATCAGATTTGGAAGAGTAATCAGAGGGTTCACGAAAGAGATCATCGGCATAAAAATATCATCGGCATAAGCCGAAATTTTATGTTGATGACAATGACAAGGCGAAAAGAAGAGGCGAGAGGGGACACCCCTGTCGTGTCCCATTTGTAATTTGAAAAGTGTCTGAAAATATTCCGTAGACTCATAACCGGGCCATTGGATGGGAGTAAATGGAGGTAATCCACTGTAACATTGCACACCAACCTCTGCCATACTGACACATCCACTGCTCTACTGACATCCTCCGATTCCCTACTGAACCCATCCATGTTTTAATACATTATGAAAGGTGTGTTATACAGTGATACAGATATTCTACATTCATGGGGGCCAGGGTGGTTCCCTCAGGTATAGAGCTTTTGGCATCAAGCCTGGTCACTATTTACATCTAAAATTTTACAAAACCAGTCACTTGCGTGTTAAGGACATGATTACATTCCTTTTATTGTGTATAAACAATGGGTTTCCACAGTGTGTGTATACCATAGATATACTGTATATTATTATTGAAATCCCTTATTCATTTTGTAGCCTGTTGTGGATAGATTTGATGTCAAAAGATAAGTAACTGTCATTGGCGGTAGTAGAGAAACCATTAATTTGTATCAGGTGGACATGGCTAGAAACCTTTCATTAAGTGGGCTTGATTTATTTTCATATAGATTTTCTCCATATATACAGAAAAACAATCCAGTACAGTGGGATATTGAAAACCAGTAAGCTCTTTATTAAAGGATTAAGCTATACAGCAATCACCATACTTGGTACATAGTATGTGAGGGTTAATTTAATTCAGGATCCACTCACTCTCCTGTCCAACCTGGGGGGCTTACCATGGGTACTCGTGAATAGATCAGAAACACTGTAGTATTCCAAATCTATTCAGAGCCCTATTCTATGTGTACAAACTTATTTGTGAAAGCAAGTGGGGAGGTATAATATCCCCTTTAACCAATATTGTTAATACATTTACAAAAGGAGTATACATTTTAAAATATTCATAAGTCATGAGTAAATCATCTAAAACACCATTAGCCATTAGTCTAGCTTTTGTTGTGAGAAATTGTGCCTTTATTAGAAGTTACTTGCATTCACACAATACTTGTCCGGGGGCACTTTACCCACCCTGATTGGGGTGGCGACGTATTGAGCTATATCATTGCTGAGAGCAGGCTTGCTCTCTCTTCATATCCAAGGCCTGATACTAAAGTTTTCTCTATGCTCATCAACCTTTCTCTGTTGTGTGTCATGTTGATGTTGGCCGTGTTGGGCCTTGGAATAAAGCATTGAAAACTGAATTGATGTCTGAACACTTGCTCTTTATTCACAATCACAGAAATCACCCCTAGACCAAGTCAAGAAGGTAACTCAGCAAGCCGATCCCAAACGAATCAGCGGCTCCTTCGGTGGTGAGCGCTACACATGTAGTATGAGCATTTAGATTAAATGAATACATACATTGGCCTTTAATTGAAAACATGAATATAGATCCAGTATAAATACGATTTAATATATATACACATAACATACACAAGTTATTAGTGTATAATAATAGATAAGTATATACATTGATACATAGTCATGGCAGGTGCATATAGGTCAATATAAATGCATGAAGTGACATGGCCCACATGACCGGCGGCAACATGCCTGATGAATTAAATGAATTCTTAACTAACTGCACCTCCGCATTTCAATTAATAATTCAAAGTCCCAATTTCCTTTCCCTATTTTCTTGAACCAGGGATGGAGGCACTTAATTGTGCTTCATTCAAAGTCTCAAAACTTCCCCTTTTCTACAAAAGTACTGAAAAGCCAGTTTCCTCTGAATAATAAAAGCCCCCTGAAGCCTCTCAACCTGCCTGGATGAGAATCCTGGGTTATACGCACTGTTTACACCATGGCAGAGCACAGCACTGTCACACTGGAGATATGCAAAACTTTACAAATATGCTCATGACAAACCCCAAGCAATTGGAGGTGATGTTCTTTGCTCGCAGAGGTTCTCAGAAGAAGCATAGAAGAAGTTAAAGGGGTTGTAAAGGATTTTTTTTTTCCCTAAATAGCTTCCTTTACCTTAGTGCAGTCCTCCTTCACTTACCTCATCCTTCCATTTTGCTTTTAAATGTCCTTATTTCTTCTGAGAAATCCTCACTTCCTATTCTTCTGTCTGTAACTCCACACAGTAATGCAAGGCTTTTTCCCTGGTGTGGAGAAAGACTCTTACGGGGGGGCGAGCAGGCAAGTCAGGACACTCTCTACTTCTCTGCAGATAGAGAAAGGAGCTGTGTGTTAGTGGGCGTCCTGACACTCCTGCTCACCCCCGTCCCTCCTCAAGAGGCTTTCTCCACAACAGGAAGAAAACCTTGCATTATGGTGTGTAGTTACAGACAGAAGAACAAGAAGTGAGGATTTCTCAGAAGAAATAAGCACATTTAAAAGCAAAATGGAAGGATGAGGTAAGTGAAGGAGGACTGCACTAAGGAAAAGGAAGCTATTTTTCCTTTACAACCCCTTTAAAAAAGGATATAAATCCATAGGAGAGATTAAAAACAACAAAGGATGTCTGCACTAATAAGATTTAAACAAACTACATTTCAGCAGTTGGCATTCAGGATTGATCTACTGTATAAATCCACCAAACATCAGCAGTAAATATAATGCAGAGCTTTATACAAACATCATAAAAACAACCTGTGCAAAACTAAAAAAAAAAGAAGCCCCAAGTTACTCTAACTTTTCTAGGGAAATCCAAGTACCTCTAAAGACATCCTATTGGATTAAACATGTTGGGTGAAATCTAAAATTCTTGTGTGGCAAAAATCGGAGGCTCCTCTGTTGAGGCATATGCTCTGTGCTGGAAAACCGATTCCTCTACCTGACATGCTCTCTTCCTGCCACAACCCTTCTATGGCTTGGCTTGAACACACTCTCAATTAACACATTTTGCCAAACATTGACAATTTGACTAGACCACTTACAACCTTTGAGTCATTGTTATCCCAGTCAGACAGACCAGAGCATTCGCTATCCCTGATATATCAATTACTGATTCAGGTCTCCTATCCAAACTCACCACCATTCCTTTCAAAATGGAAAGGAGAAATGAATATATCTCCAGAGAGCAAATGGGGCAAAACAATAGCATTTTCTTTTAAATTATCTATCTCATGTCTAGGGATGACCCGAACACCCGTTCGTTTCACACCAGAACTTGCGAACACACCAAACGTTTGTGTGAACTTTAGAACCCCGTTAAAGTCTATGGGACTCGAACATTTGAAATCTAATGTGCTAATTTTAAAGGCTAATATGCAAGTTATTGTCCTAAAAAGTGTTTGGGGACCCGGGTCCTGCCCCAGGGGACATGTATCAATGCAAAAAAAAAGTTTTAAAAACGGCCGTTTTTTCGGGAGCAGTGAATTTAATAATGCCAAAAGTGAAACAATAAAAGTGAAATATTCCTTTTAATTTCGTACCTGGGGGGGGTGTAAAGTTAGCATGTGAAATATCTCATGTTTACCGTACATAGAACTGTCCCTGCACAAAGTGTGATTTCTGAAAGGAAAAAAATACATTTAAAACCAGACTTGCAGCTATAATGAATTGTCGGCCTCGGCAATTCAGAGAGAATTCATTCATAAAAAAAAAAAAAAGCGTGGGGGTCCCCCCAAATTCAATTACAAGGCCCTTCAGGTCTGGTATGGATATTAAGGGGAACCCCGCCGTCAATTAAAAAAAAAAATGATGTGGGGTTCCCCCCAAATATCCATTCCAGACCCTTCAGGTCTGGTGTGGATTTTAAGGGGAACTCCACCCCAATTTTTTTTTAAAAATGGCATGGAGTTAAAATCCACACCAGACCCCTTATACGAGCATGTTAACCTGGCCGGCCGCAGAAAAGAGGGGGGGACAGAGTGCGCCCCCCCCTCTCCTGAACCGTACCAGGCCACATGCCCTCAACATGGGGAGGATGTCCCCATGTTGATGGGGACAAGGGCCTCATCCCCACAACCCTTGCCCGGTGGTTGTGGGGGTCTGCGGGCGGGGGGCTTATCAGAATCTGGAAGACCCCTTTAACAAAGGGGACCCCCAGATCCTGCCCCCCCTATGTGAATTGGTAATGGGGTACAAATGGGGTGTGAAATGGACAGGATCGAACATATTGAAAGGATGTTAGCGTGGGATGCTGATAAGAGTAAGACCCACACTATTATGTGGACCGTTTGGCTACTCTCTGCTGATTTGGACTCTTATAGCAGATACAGCTCCTACCGTTTCCCCTGGGCCCTCTCATGAGTAGCGTGATATATATTTTCCCCACTTTCCCTTTCTTTCTCATATCCTACCCTACACATACCCACCCCCCCTCTTTTTTTTTGTTCTCCCTTATTTCTCCTCCTCATGTACCTTTATAAAGATTATAGTAATCTTACTGGTAGATTTACCACACTTTCAGGCCATATGTGTTGAGCCTTGTTTTTTTTTCCTGTTTTCTACAACACTGTTCATAGTGGTCTACTGGTTAATTGATTTATAAGTACTTGGTTTATCTCACCTATTTCTACATCCCTTAACAATATCTACCTGACTATGCTTATGTGATACATGTTTTATGGCATTTCTATTAGTGTCCTTCCGATCCTAATGTATACTTGTACACTCAATGGAATTATGTTATTTCCTGCCTGTGTTTATTTGATATGTTTAACCGCTTCAGCCCCGGACCATTTTGGTGGTCAAAGACCAGGCCTTTTTTTGCGATTCAGCACTGCATCGCTTTAACTGACAATTGCGCTGTCGTGCGACGTGGCTCTCAAACAAGATTGGCGTCCTTTCTTTCCCACAAATAGAACTTTCATTTGGTGGTATTTGATCACCTCTGCGATTTTTATTTTTTGCGCTATAAACAAAAAAATAGCGACAATTTTGAAAAAATAAATAATTTTTACTTTTGCTATTATAAATATCCCCCAAAAAAAATATATATATATTTTTCCCACAGTTTAGGCCAATACGTATTCTTCTACCTATTTATGGTAAAAAAAAATCGCAATAAGCGATTATTGATTGGTTTGCACAAAAGTTATAGCGTCTACAAAATAGGGGACTGTTTTATGGCATTTTTATTAATTTTTTATTACTACTTATGGCGACGATCAGCGATTTTTATCAGGACTGCGACATTATGGCGGACACATCGGACACGTTTGACACTATTTTGGGACCATTGTCCCAAAACAGTGATCAGTGCTATAAAAATGCACTGATTACTGTAAAAATGTCACTGGCAGTGAAGGGGTTAACCACTAGGTGGCAGAATAGGGCAATATCTTGTTTATAAAGGCATTCCCCTGTTCTGCCCTTGTCGACCGCAATCGCGGGACTCCCGGGAACATCGGGTTCCCGGGACCCGCGGCCCCACTTGTGAGGCACGCGGCGGGCACGCATGCCCGCTGGGCTGCAGATTTAAAGGGACATACCTGTACGCCAATCTGCCTGCCCGTGCCATTCTGTCTCCGTAAATAGTCGTGCGGCGGTCGGCAAGCAGTTAAAAATGCTTGAAACGTAATAAAACAGATTCAACATAAACATGTTGGGTGGAATTTGTTATGCCCAATGATGTATATGGCTGCTGTCTCTTATGGACTTTTCAGTGATAATGGATCATAGTTTCCTTTGAAAATTTAGGATTACTTGGCCCTGAGGGCTATTTTGCATGGTTATACTATAACCGTATTGACCACAAGCGAATAAGGAAGTGCAATATTTGGATCTTGTTAACCTCTTCCATACAGGGCTTTTATACACACCTCCATACCGGGCCTATTCTGGCACTTCTCTCCTACATGTACAAATCATAATTTTTTTGCTAGAAAATTACGCAGAACCCCCAAACATTATATATGTTTTTTTAGCAGACACCCTAGCCACTTAACGACCGCCCACTGTATATATACGTCCTATTTTTAAAGCTGAATATCTCGGTAACGGCAGCAGCTGCTGCCAGAACCGGGATATCCACCTTTACAGTGGGCTGCCGTGTAAACGATAACGGCGGTCTCCGCGGCGGATTCGCCGCGAGATCGCCGTTATCGGTGGCGGGAGAGGGCCCCCCCCCCCCCTCCCGCCGCTTTTCCGCGCCCTCCGCCGCTTACCGGAGCCGTCGGTAGCGGCGGAGGAGATCGGATGTTGCCGCCTGGAGAGTGAGGACTGTAGTGAGGGCAAGATGGCCCCCACCCGTCCTCATAGCTCTGCTGGGCGGAAGTGACGTCAAAACGTCAGTCCCGCCCAGTCTCTTAAAGAGACAATTTTTTTTTTGTCATTTTTTTAAATGACAAATTTTCCTTTTTTTTTTTTTTTGCATTGAAGCCTAAATATGAGATCTGAGGTCTTTTTGACCCCAGATCTCATATTTAAGAGGACCTGTCATGCTTTTTTCTATTACAAGGGATGTTTACATTCCTTGTAATAGGAATAAAAGTGATAATTTTTTTTTATTTTATCTCAGTGTAAAAAATAATAAAATGAATAAAAATACATAAGAAAACAAAAAAAATTTTTTTTTAAAGCGCCCCGTCCCGACGAGCTCGCGCGCAGAAGTGAACGCATACGCGAGTAGCGCCGCCATATGAAAACGGTATTCAAACCACACAAGTGAGGTATCGCCGCGATCGTTAGAGCGAGAGCAATAATTATAGCCCTAGAGCTACTCTGTAGCTCAAAAAATGCAACCTATAGAATTTTTTAAACGTCGCCTATCAAGATTTTTAAGGGTAAAAGTTTGACGCCATGCCACGAGCGGGCGCAATTTTAAAGCGTGACATGATAGGTATCATTTTACTCAGCGTAACATTATCTTTCACAATATATAAAAAAATTGGGCCAAATTTATTGTTGTCTTATTTTTTAATTCAAAAAAGTATTTTTTTTCCAAAAAAAGTGCGCTTGTAAGACCGCTGCGAAAATACGGTGTGACAAAAAGTATTGCGATGACCGCCATTTTATTCTCTAGGGTGTTAGAAAAAATATATATATAATTTTTGGGGGTTTTAAGTAATTTTCTAGCAAAAAAAACTGTTTTAGTCTTGTAAATCCCGAATCTGAAAAACAGGCTTGGGGCTTAAGTGGTTAGGGAATAAAACGACGGTCATTGAAACCTTTTATTCTGCATGGTATTTGCGCAATAATTTTTCAAACGCCTTTTTTTTGGAAAAAAATTGTTTCATGAATTCAAAAAATAACAAAACAGTAAAGTTAGCCCAATTTTTTTGTAAAATATGAAAGATTATGTTACACCGAGTAGATACCCAACATGTCACGCTTTAAAATTGCGCACACTCGTGGAATGGCGCCAAACTTCGTTACTTAAAAATCTCCAT
Source organism: Rana temporaria (assembly GCF_905171775.1). Taxonomy (NCBI): domain Eukaryota; kingdom Metazoa; phylum Chordata; class Amphibia; order Anura; family Ranidae; genus Rana; species Rana temporaria. The sequence continues at coordinate 26,310,260 of NC_053497.1, read as the reverse complement.
AGGCAAAGCTTTGAAAATTTTTACAGGTTACCAGTTTAGATTTACAGAGGAGATCTAGTGCTAGAATTGTTGCTGGCACTCTAGCGCACACGGCGATACCTCACATATGTGGTTTAAACGGCGTTTACATATGGCGGCGGGACTTGCGTGTGCGTTCGCTTCTGCGCGCAAGCTACTGGGGACAGGGGCGTTAAAAAATGTTTTTATTTCTTTTTTTTTTTTTACATATTTATTTCTTTTTTTACACTTTTTTTTTATTTTTTATTATCACTTTTATTCCTATTACAAGGAATGTTAACATCCATTGTAATAGGAATCAGTGTGACAGGTACTCTTTATGGAGAGATGCGGGGTCAATAAGACCCCACATCTCTCCTCCAGGCCTGAAAGCATGAGATCGTGAAAAAAAATTCACAGATCTCATGTTTACCGTTGCTTAGCAGCCGCAATCGCGGCTTTGTTTACTTACGGGGACCCGGGTGTGACGTCATCACATCGCGCCCGGGTCCTCCGACGGTCATAGAGATGACTGGTGACCATCTGGTCACCAGTCATCTCTATGCTTCCTGCGAGCGCCGGACGATTCGTTCTCCGGGCCCCCGATGGCACGGGAGAGCCCGGAGAAGCACCGGATGGCGGCGGGAGGGGGGGATGTCCCCTCCCGCCGCCTGTAAGAACGATCTAGCGGCGGAACCGCCGCTATGATCGTTCTTACGCTGTGCAGAATCGCCGGCACAAGAGAAGGATATCTGAATGATGCCTCTAGCTGCAGGCATCATTCAGATATCCCCCCCACAAAGCCCAGGACGTCATATGACGTCCACTCTGAACGGCAGAGGTTCTTTGTGGACGTCATTTTACTATGGGCCGGTAGGGAAGTGGTTAAAAGCGATACAAATTATTTGTAAGGTAAAGATTGCAAAAAAGGAATTATGGTGGTTTCTTTCGATGTATGAGACCGTTCCTCATACCACAAATGGTAGATGGCATGACAAATGTTAGAAATAAAGTAGATTTTGGTCACAAATGACAATACTATTATTATTATACAGGATTTACAGTATCTCACAAAAGTGAGTACACCCTTCACATTTTTGTAAATATTTTATTATATCTTTTATGTGACAACACTGAAGAAATGACACTTTGCTACAATGTTGTGTAGTGAGTGTACAGCTTGTATAACAGAGTAAATTTGCTGTCCCCTCAAAATAACTCAACACACAGCCATTAATGTCTAAACCGCTGGCAACAAAAGTGAGTACACCCCTAATTGAAAATGTCCAAATTGGGCCCAAAGTGTCAATTTTTTATGTGGCCAATTATTTTTCAGCACTGCCTTAACCTTCTTGTCATAAACAGTGGTGGCTGGTGGGTCAGTTTAGCTTCTCCTTTTGGCCAATATGGTGGCTGGGAGGAGAATTAGGAAGACAATATTGAATATCCATTCTAGGGCTGCAACTAACGATTATTTTCATAATCGATTAGTTGGCCGATTATTGTTTCGATTAATCGATTAATCGGATAATGGCCTTAAAAAACAAAAAAAAATTGCATTTTGAATTTTTTTTGGGCCAATTTGTTGTTGGGCAGATTACAAAACACAAATTGCCTCAAAAACACATTACATGCTTTTCTGCAGCTTCTCTATTGAAGTATATTAAACCCCCAAAAAAATAGCACGTTTTGCGTTAAAAAGTCCTTGCCCTTTCCAAATATGCAGCAGCTGAAAAAAATCATGGATGTGAACGTGTCCCATAGGAAAACATGTAAATGAACTGTAGTGTGTTTCTGCAAAAAGCACCAAAAAACAGAGGTGTGACCCCGGCCTGAGATGTAACATAATGGGTTTAAAAAAACAAAAATAAGTACAAAAAGAGTAAATAATCGCTACTCTAAGGGGTTCATTTTTTTACTGTTGGACAGTGAAAGTAATATTTACAGTAGCGATTTGCTTTTTTGTACTAAAAGGGCTAATTTTAGTTTTTTTAACCCCATTATGTTACTGGCCGATTAATCGATTATGAAAATTGTAATCGATTATTTTCATAATCGATTAGTTGTCGATTAATTGATTAGTTGTTTCGGCCCTAATCCATTTGCTGTTGTCACAGAACTGGGTGGGCTTTGCGCCCACTCTTTTTTGAAGCCTATTAGAGCTCTGGCTCTAATCATGTTCTTAAAAAAAAAGCAAAAAAAAAAAAAAAACCTTATTGGAGTCCATGCGTCTGGCGCCCTGCATGTAGAATTGGGGGCCGGGTGCATGGATGGGGGCGGTGCCCGTGGGTTCTGCATTACAGGCCGCCACTGGTCATAAAACAGATTCTTGCAAATTTCACATTTGAAGTCTCTAATAGGTACAACGTAATGTAGACCCAGATGTAACGTCCTGTATATGAAATCAAGGAGCTCCCAGTCTAATAGTGTCTTCTTCACAGGAACAGTAGAGGAGAGGTACAGTATAAGCCATGTATAAACACTTGTGGGTGGCTCAGCTTACATGCTAATGCTGCTATCTTAACGTTAATAATCACATCCACCTTTCATTATTGCTATTAAATCTGTCGCCTGGGCTCTTCTCTTTTTTTGCATGCTGGAAAAGCTAAAAGCTTTACAAATGTGCGAGCGCTCTGTGTGTATCCATCTGCCTTAATAGCTTCAGCACTGAGGTGAGACAGCGCCTCAGCTTAAAATCTTCTCTGCAGCCTTAATTAACAGCAGGGACGTCACAATTTCTCTTTCCCTGTAAATCCTCCGGGGTGTTTTAATAAACAAAAGGCGCACAGGCTTTTTGTCTGGTTGCTGATTATCTGACTGCGGTATATTGCATGTCACCGAAAGCACTCAGGCATGTAACACGGAGCAAAATACTGTTTCGAGATATAGTTAACCCATTAGCATCTCCTTGGCATCACAAATGGTAGAGTAGTTCATGAATGGCCAAGGTTCTCCTTGAGCTGGTAATGGTTCGGACTAAAAGCTAAAGGCTTCCGAGACCAGCCTGAGAGGGTTACATTTTTTTTTAGATGGTTTTTAGAAGACATTAGAGATCTATTTATCCTCATAATAGGAGCTGTTATCTTGGATTTAATTTTTGTGTGGACAGTTAAAGGTTGGCTCTTCACAGGTATGCCTCAAAATCTTTGTCAGCAATACAACTGTCCTTTGCTTGTTAACTGTTATGCCGCGTACAGACGAGCACACAAGTACGATGAAACCGGTCCGCCGGACCGTTTTCACCGTACATGTATGCCCGGGGATTTCTGTATGGTGGCTGTACTCACCATCATACAGAAATCCGCGCGTAAACAATACGCGGGGCGTGTCCGCGCCGTCGCCGCGGCGACGTGGGCGGCCCTGCCAGTTAAATGCTTCCACGCATGTGTCGAAGTCATTCGACGCATGCGAGGGATGGCGGGCGCTCGGACATGTACGGTAGGTCTGTACAGACGACCGAACATGTCCGAGGGGACAGGATTCCAGCGGGCTGTTTTAAAACAAGTCCGGAAATATTTGCCCACTGGGAAAAGGCCCGGCGGGCAAATGTTTGCTGGAATCCTGCCCGCTCGGGCCTACACACGACCGAACATGTCTGCTGAAACTGGTCCGCGGACCAGTTTCAGCAGACATGTTCGGTCGTCTGTACAGGGCCTTAGGCCCCTTTCACATTAGCGGACCGTTCGTCTGTTTATTACAAGTCCGTTTACGGACTTGTAATGCATCCCTATGGGATCGCGTCCGTTAGCGGATGGAGCATCCGCTAACGTCCGCAACCATCCGCGTCCGTCAGGATCCGGTTTTTCGGACGGAAGAAAACCCTATTTTTCTTCCGTCCGGCAGAACGGATCGGATGAAGACGGACAGACAGTCCGTCTTCACCCGATTCCCCATAGGGGAGAGTGGAGGAGAGACAGGGCGGTCTCTGCACTGTGTGCGGGGACCGCCCTGTCCGCCGACAGCTCAGCGGGCATCCCCGCTGAGCCAACGGACACACACGGAGCAGACACAAAAACGCTCCGTGTGAAAGAGGCCTTACAGAGATCAGTTATCATAAATGCTTCCCCATAGCATTGTTATTTACATCAGTCTGAGGTCACTGACTATATAGGAGGCTGGTTTGTAGGTAGCTAATGACTCAATTATACTCTATATAGTTATATATACATTCCCTGTCTTGGAGTATAGAATCATTCCTGCTAAGACCATATAGAGGAAATCCTGGCATAGATGGCAAGTGTGGGAAATCTTAGCGCTAATATTGTAAGAAAATAAATGGCTGCACATCCAGGAATTGCGATTGCCTTTTATTGTTCAAAGTCATTGGGATATAGTCCACTAAATATTGCAAATTTTCAACCAATAAGTAATACCATTGTATCACCTTGTTTATTCTCTGCCTGACAACACATTATTGTATACCCCATTTTATCTACCCATTACCGTACAATCTTGTTACTCTGTACTGTAAATTTCTTTTTTTGTAATTTTCCTGTCTTCCAAATAAAGCTTTTTGTAAACAAAGTGATAACACCAAAGACACAAACACCAGGTCACGTAGACGTGTTTTAAACATATATCTAGTGCTTAATCATTTGGTAATGATTAAGTACAAAATGTATGTGTGAAACGCATCTATGTGACCTTGTGTTGGTGTCTTTGGTGTTATCACTTTGAACAATAAAAGGCAATCGAAATTCCTGGATGTGCAGCCATTTATTTTCTTACAAGTTTCCTATGGAGGCATGCCGGGGCTGGCACTCTATAAGACATTCCACCTCAGGTTCTCATTATATATATTAGAGAGAGATTTTATATATATATATATATATATATATATATATATATATATATATATATATATATATATATATACACACACACAGTACAGACCAAAAGTTTGGACACACCTTCTCATTCAAAGAGTTTTCTTTATTTTCATGACTATGACAATTGTAGATTCACACTGAAGGCATCAAAACTATGAATGAACACATGTGGAATTATACATAACAAAAAAGTGTGAAACAACTGAAAATATATTTCATATTCTAGGTTCTTCAAAGTAGCCACCTTTTGCTTTGATTACTGCTTGGCACACTCTTGGCATTCTCTTGATGAGCTTCAAGAGGTAGTCACCTGGTGCAGCACCCCATCACTCTCCTTCTTGGTCAAATAGCCCTTACACAGCCTGGAGGTGTGTTTGGGGTCATTGTCCTGTTGAAAAATAAATGATGGTCCAACTAAAGGCAAACCGAATGGAATAGCATGCCGCTGCAAGATGCTGTGGTAGCCATGCTGGTTCAGTATGCCTTCAATGTTGATTAAATCCCCAACAGTGTCACCAGCAAAGCACCCCCACACCATCACACCTCCTCCTCCATGCTTCACGGTGGGAACCAGGCATGTTGAGTCCATCCGTTCACCTTTTCTGCGTCGCACAAAGACACGGGGGTTGGAACCAAAGATCTCAAGTTTGGACTCATCAGACCAAAGCACAGATTTCCACTGGTCTAATGTCCATTCCTTGTGTTCTTTGGCCCAAACAAGTCTCTTCTGCTTGTTGCCTTTCTTTAGCAGTGGTTTCCTAGCAGATATTCTACCATGAAGGCCTGATTCACACAGTCTCCTCTTACCAGTTCTAGAGATGTGTCTGCTGCAAAAGGTGGCTACTTTGAAGAACCTAGAATATGAAATATATTTTCAGTTGTTTCACACTTTTTTGTTATGTATAATTCCACATGTGTTAATTCATAGTTTTGATAGCCTTCAGTGTGAATCTACAATTTTCATAGTCATGAAAATAAAGAAAACTCTTTGAATGAGAAGGTGGCCAAACTTTTGGTCTGTACTGTATATATAATATATTAGAATAACGCTGATATATGTCTAAAACAGTACACTTTTTGTGTGAAGGACTACTGCTCCTTTTTATTACCTAGTCTACCTTTTTAGAATCAACATTCGAAAAGCAGGTCATCTATGGCCTACGGTACATAATTCAAGTTGAGTTGTATCTTATAGAAAATAATGTGCTCTCTTTCCCCATGTGAACTACTTGATTTCATAGGTTGCAGGTCCTCCCCTCTTGCTGAAGCACCCAAGGTAGCCACCCCATCTGCCTACCCTTTCTAGTCCTACCAAGTTTTATTGTTTAGTTGACACCCCACATTACACATAACTGTTATATGAGTGAGCTTGGTGGGCTTAATTAACTCATAAGGACCTGGCTGTGAAAATAGTAACTTTAGATGGATAAAAGCAAAGCAAAGGGATATACAAGCCCTGACCTGTCACTTCATTATAGGGATCACTACCTACAGAGTGCTTATGAGTAATCACAAAGATTCTTTTTGCCCAAGTGCGCATTTAAAATAGCCCAAAAATGGTTCATGGCCAGAATATTGTAAAGCATAAGGTAGAAAAATAGACCATCCTATCAACATAATCTCATATACGGCAAGAAATACACAGTACGGTAATAGCCTCTAGTTCTACGAACATAAACTCTCCAAATATTCAGCCGAGGGCAGGGAACTGAGTTATTCCGATTTGCATCATTTGTCCACTCAGAAAATATTGCAAGTGTTGAGGGATTTATTGCTTTTCGGAAATAAGCTTTTCATTTTAAATGATGTGTTTTTTTTTTTTGCTGGTCCTGTAAATATTTGAATGTGGAAATGTGAGCTTCTGCTTTTTTGCATTTTCGGGATAGAAATGGACAAGGTGATACGATCTCCATTTTAAATGACAACAGATAAACTTAAAGCTGCTCCGTATTCAGTGAGCATTGTAGAGTAAGAAAGCATATGGAAATATTCAGAGAGAAGTCACTTGCCTGGCTTAACTAAGAAAATAAATCAATATTAATAAAACAACATTGTTATGTTTGCTTTTTTAGAAAAAGACCAATGTTGTGATGGCCTCTGCTATTTGTATGGCAAAGGGTCGAGCCGGTTATTCCCATTTGCATCATTTATCCACTCAGAAAATATTCCAAGTGTTTAGGGATTTTTTGCTTTTTGGAAATAAGGATTTAATTTTAAATACTTGTTTTTTTTTGCTGGCCCAGTAAATATTTGGATGTGGAGATTTAAGCGTCTGCTTTTTGGCATTTCAGGACAGCAATTAGAATGGTGATATAAAGTCAATTTTAAATGACAACAGATAAAATTAAGCTGATCAATATTCAGTGAGCACTGTAGTTAAAGAAAATTAAGATATTTATAACAAAGTCACTTGCCTGGCTGAAAAGCATAGTCCACTTTTGTGACATTATTTCAATTTACACCCATATTTAGGTCACATTCCCCAGTCCCACTCCTTTAAAGCACCCCCTACCATGTGCCCTGGAGTGTCTTGTTTTCTTTTGAATTTAGCGTGGCTCCACCTGCACAGCCAAATCATCTATTCACAGTTCCAAGTATCCCAATGAAGCTGGAGAAAGAGTTGCAGGAGCCTGTGTATTGCCTCTGTGATGCACTGATAGTGGTTGCAATGCTATGCTGGCTTCGGTGAAAAAAATGTAAAAAACACAATTTTTTTATTTTGTTAACCAGTCGTGCAACGTGGCTCCCAAACAAAATTAAAGTCCTTTTTCCCCATAAATAGAGCTTTCTTTTGGTGGTATTTGATCACCTCTGCAGTTTTTATTTTTTGCGGTATAAACTAAAAAGGAGCGACAATTTTGAAATAAAAACAATTAGGTAGATTCACAAAGAGTTACGCCGGCTTATCAGTAGATAAGCCGACCTAACTCTGAATCTACGCCGGCGTTTGTTTAAGTGTATTCTCTAACAGAGATACACGTAAACAAAGCTAAGATAGGCCGGCTTGCGCCGTTCTATCTTAGCTTGCAATGTTTCTGATGGCCGCTAGATGGCGCTTCCATTGCGGCCGGCGTAGATTATGTAAATGAGGGGATATGCCGATTCACGAACGTACGCCAGGCCTACGCCGTCGAATTACGTAGTTTCCGTAAGGCCTTAGGCGGCCTAAAGTTATTCCACCTATGAGGTGGAATAACAATGTTAAAGTATGGCCGCCGTTCCTGCCGCGAGGTTTGAATTGTTTACGTCGTTTGCGTAAGTCGTCCGCGAATCGGGAGTTACGTCGTTTACGTCCGCGTCGAAATCAATAGGCCCGTACGGCCTACTTAGCCGCAATGCACACTGGGAAATGTAGTCGCCCGGCGCATGCGCAGTGTCAAAAAACGACAAAAAACGTGAGGTCAAGCCTCATTTCCATACCACACACCCCCCTCCAAGCAATTTCAATCAGGCGCCCTTACGCCCGCTCGTTTTAGGCTACGCCGCTGTAGATTAGCAGGTAAGTAGATTGTGAATCACTACTAGCCTAACTAATTTACGGCAGTGTAGCCTAAAAAGGCTAGGCTTGGCCGCCCTAAAGTTAGGCCAATGTGTGTGAATCTACCTAAATATCTTTTACTTTGTGCTATAATAAATATCACCAAATATATATATAAAAAATATATTTTTTTCTCAGTTAAGCCGAAATGTATTCTTCTACATATTTTTGGCAAAAAAAAAATATCGCAATAAGCGTATATTGATTGTTTTGCGCAAAGGTTATAGCGTCTACAAAATAGGGGATAGTTTTATGGCATTTTTATAAAAAAAAAAAATTGTATTAGAAATGGCGGTGATCTGCGATTTTTATCATGACTGCGACATTATGGCGGACACATCAGACACTTTTGACGCTATTTTAGGACCATTGGCACTTATACAGCGATCACTGCTATAAAAATGCACTGATTACTGTGTAATTGACACTGGCAGGGAAGGGGTTAACCAGTAGGGGTTAAGTGTATCTTAGGGAGTGATTCTAACTGTGAGGGGGCTGGGCTACATGTGACACGACACTGTTCACTGCCACCATGACAGGGAGCAGTAGATCAGTGTCCTGTCACAAGGCAGAACAGGGAAATGCCTTGTTTACACAGGCATCCCCCTGTTCTGCAGCTCCATGACACGATCGCGGGACACCAGCAGACATCAAGTCCACAGGTCCTGCGTACAGGTACGTCCCTTTGCGCAGCCGTGTCATTCTGCCGATGTAAATGTTCGTGCGGCGGTCGGCAAGCGGTTAATGTGGGTGCATTTATTACATTTTTGCAACAGTGGATGTCCTTTAAAAAAGAAAAAAGAAAATTATTAATACACAACATTATTTTGTTTGCTTTGTTACACAGTTAGAAATATTGCGATGGCCTTTGCAGTTTGTATGGCAAAGTGCCAAGCTAGTCAAAGCTTACATTTTAAATACTAATTGGTTCTGAAAAACCCATTCGCCTTTTATGGGTTCCATTAGTAAAATCACCCAGCCATAGTTTCTCACTCTACCCTACAATAAAATGCAATGCAATATCCATGATGTAGAATACGGACATGGTCAGTGAATTGACGGAAAAGCAGAAATGTTGCTAGCTCAATCAAGAACCATAAAAAGCCTTTTACATTACTCAGATCTAAAATACAAATTTTAAGTGGACTAACCCCCAGAAAGTTAACTTCTTCCTACATGTGTGTCTTTGGAAGATCTCTGGTAGCCTTGTCTGCCATGGGACCCACTTGGATAAAACTTGGTAACCCTACAAAGTAAAATGAAGAATTACACCAATGTGATCCCACCTCAGGTTTGAATGTCCCAGGGACATTTTATGAAATAATGACTTGATTTGATTAAATATAGTCTCATATAAATAGGAACTTCCCAAGTGAACAGGGAAATAATGTGTGGTGCATATAGCACTCCAGGGTCAAGGATCCAGAAGAGAAGAAACATTGATAGTGATGTTGTCCATTACACATATAGGGCAATATTTAAGCAGATAAAGGGTTATCAAAACATCCCAGTTTTAAGGGCTATCGAGGTGCTTTGCAGGAAAGAAAAATAAAATGGTGGTAGCTGCAGGTCCTTGCTTTACGATATAATGCCTCGTACACACGGCCGGACTTTCCGAGAAAAAAAAGTCAGACGTTTTGTTTTTTTCAGAAAGTCCGGCCGTGTGTAGCCTCCGCCCTGGTTCACACTGGGCTGCGGGAGTGAAGCCGTGCGAGTTCAGCTGAACTCGCACGATTTCACTCCCGCCGGCAGTCCCGATTTCGGCCGCGATTTAAGAGACATCTGTGCAGGTTTCTGCACAGATGTCAATGTAAATCGCGGCCAGAAATCGCAAAAAAGTAGTACAGGAACTACTTTTTGAAATCGGTGCAGCGCAGCAGATGCGGCGTCGCACCGATTAGGACGGTGTCATTGCCGACAATTGCCGGCAAATGCCGCCGATTTGAGATGCGATTTCACACGTGAAATCGCATCTCAAATCGAAGCAAAACGTACCCAGTGTAAACCTGGGCTCCATCTGACTTTTTTTTGTCAGAAGTCCGAAGGACCTTAGATAGAGAACCTGTTCTCTTTCTTTCCGTCGGACTTCCAACAAACTCACTGCAGACTTTTGTGTAGCGCCCCTTTACCTTCAGAAAGGACGCTATGTTAAATTTAGTGGGGGAATGAGAGAGTTATGTTGCTCTCATTCTTGATTTTGTTAAATTTGGCTGTCGCCAAATCTGGATTGTTCTGTGGGTCAGTCTGCGTTCCAGGGATGTGGTCTCATCCCTGGGTGGCAGGTGGCGCCGGAGCGATCCAGGCGGAGCCGCTTCCTCCCAGCAGCCAATTAGAGGAGTTTTTCCCTCGGGGGGCATGCTGGGGAGGGGTATTTCTGTGGCGGAGGCCGTTGTTCTGGGTTCTTTGCGGGTTCCGGGTGCGGCACCCACCTTTAGGGTGTGCGCATATCACGGGCCCCACCACATGGCCGACCTGGCCTGGTGTCGCGTGCTACGCGAAGTTCCTGACTTTGGGCCCTCCTGGCCTGGAGCAACTGATGCTACCAAGGGGCCCCAGTGACTTACTGGGTCCCCACTTCTACTGAGGAGATCCCAGGCTGTATGCCGTTCGGTGGGGGATCGGCTTGAGGAGAACCCGTAGGCAGGTGATCCAAAAGGGCTTGAACGAACCATCGGGGATCTGGTGACCGGACATAGACAGATACTTTTACACTGTCAACCGGTGACCATAGCATGATTTACTGGGAGGATTCGCTCTATCATTCAACTTAACCTTGCGCTAGGCCTGTGGCAGAGGCATCAACATTTAATCAGAGTCAAGTCTGTGGCAGAGACTTGTTCCTCCTAGAAACCTCAAGTGACGCTCTGGCTGCCAGGCCTGTGTGGCAGGGGTCTATCCAGGGGCACTTTACCCATTTTGGCTATGACTAAGCATTGAGGTTCAATGTGAAACGCGTCAGCTGTTTATTTCCCACTGTATGCTGTTTTTTTGTAGTGCATTTTCTTTTTACCCAATAAAGGGCACGTCTTTTTTAGAATTATTGGAGTGCGGCTGTCCATATACGATTCTTCTTTTGCTGGCTAGAGTGGCGACGTACTGATACAATTACAGAAGGCAGGACTGCTTTCCTTATCCAAAGCCTGATACTGCAAAATTATTCTATTTTTATCAACCTATCCTGTCTACCTCAAGTTCATGTGTTGGTCGTTTTTGACCAGGAAAATAAAGCATTCAGAAAACTTTATCTACAGATTGGACATTCGATTACTGCTCTGCTCACTACCTTCACCCCTAGACACTACGTAGAGGTAACTTAATACGCCGATCCCAAATCAATCAGCGGCTCCTTCGGGGGTAGCGCTATATTTGCATGGTCAAAAGTCCAACCGTGTGTACAAGGCATTAGGGACACTTTACTACTTCTCCAAACCCAGATGCAGGGATCTTGCCCCCAGTGTCTCATGGCCATTTAGGAAGCCATAACTTGATTTGATCAGATGCCAATTACCCAAAAATGTAATATCAGCACTGGGGGACTGACCTTTTAATATAGCAATGGCAAAACTAGAGCTGGTATAAAAAAAAAAGCACCAATAAAGTCGTTTAAAACCCTCACTTAGCAGGTCATCCTGCAACATAAGGAGCCAAAATTACATGACCTTGTCCCAGATAGTCTTTAGTCTGTCATCTAATAATATATAAAAGTCCATTCTAAAATGACCCTGGGAAAGAAAAATTAACTGAGCTATAATATAAATCATTGAAAACATCTATTTTTGTAGAAATAATCTGCCTGCGTGCACATTTCCAGGCAGCGCGGCACATTGTCTCATCAGACTAAGCTGACTTTACACTAAACTGTCTCCATGGTACAGAGTTATCCACATTTCTCTGAGGTGACTTGTTGACGATCTCATTAGCGCTCCCATTCTGCCTAATTAATCCTGATATTTTTCAAGTTATAATGAGGTGACTTTCTTAGCAAAAGAGAGAAGAGAGCAAATGATCTCCTTGAAACAAAAGAATAAAACGCTTAAAAGGAGCGAGGGGGAAATGCCTGGTGCTTTGCCTAACTCCCGGTGTGTGTTCTCTTGGATGCTGAACTTTGTGTGATATCCAAGGCCTTATATTTTATTAATAATACCCTTGTAATCCTGAGCATCAAACGGCCTCATTGCTAAACATCAAATGATTATTTCATTTGTTCAATGGAAAGCGATAATGGTGGGAACAATAATCTAAAAATTAAAAATTTCCTATAAATAGAAGAAAATAGTGAGATGCATATTAATTGAAAATCGTATTGCCAGTCAGCTTCTATGATTGCCGTTGTGCACATTTGTAAATTGTTTTTGGAAAGTAATTAACCCATTTATAACAAAACAGTTGAGTACTATCCGTGATAATTTTTTATTTGCCCTACCTTTCCTCCATTTTATGAAAATTCCAGGGCTGTTACTGATCAGAATTTTTCTGTTTGATTAATCGTTTTTTTTTAAATCGATTAATCGACTAATTTCGATTAATTATAACGCACATACAGATCCAACTACTTTTAGCTGATCTCCTTGCAGGCTAATTCCCAGTGCAGCTACCAACCACTGGAAAAATGGATAGCAGGATACATAATACACACAAAGGCAGCGCTCGATGGGAATAGCATTAAAACTTTTATAGTCTTCAAGTAGGTAACCAAATAAATATTGCACTGGAGATAAAATCGATGTAGCTACATAAACTGTAAAAATGGTGCGAGTAATACCAAACGGTACCAAAAGCAGTCATAAAAACATGTAGCTAAGTATGATACTGGTATAAAAATGTGTACAACGATACCACTGCTGAATCCAGATGAGGAGAGGTTAACATCAGTCCGTCGGCATGTTGATGTCCCATGAAGGGAACTATCACAACTCCCAGTGGATGGTTGTAGAGTCCCAGGTTGATAGAGGGAAGTGATAGAGGGAAGTGTAACAGCCCTTGCGTGTGGCAGACAGTAAGGTCCCGCCGGCATGCAGATATGAAGGCACAGCAAAGGAGCCCTTCAGATGGACACGGCAAGCCCCGCTGGTGTCCATGACGTTACTGGATCTCCGACGGAACTCCCTGAAGGCCCAGAAGCCGGCGGAGAGGCGAGTACTAATCAAAATATATTTAATCGATCAAAAAGATTTTGATCGATCAAAAAAATTTAAGTTTAATCGATTAATTAAAAGTTAAAGTGGTTGTAAACCCACTATTTGGACTTTTACTTACAGGTAAGCCTATAATAAGGCTTACCTGTAGGTAAGGAGAATATCTCCTAAACCTGCACGGTTTAGGAGATATTCCCCCCGCAATGCGGGCAGCGCATGCACAGGGGGGAATCCACGGCTGAAGGACTGGCATCCGCCGGACCCTGCCGCTTTTAAATCTCCCGCGCGCACGCGCGGGAGTGACGTCATCGCCGCTCCAGCCAATCACAGCGCTGGAGCGGCGATACCCGGAAGACACGCCGGAGCAAGATGACATCCTGCTCGGCGTGGACCAGGTAAGTGGTACACACCTCGTTCCGAGGTAAGTATTTCATAATAGGCTAGTATGCGGTGCATACTAGCCTATTATGCCTTTTGCATTGCAGGTTTGGGGGAACAAAAAAAAAGTTTATGCGGTTTACAACCGCTTTAATTTGCACAGCCCTATAAAATTCATACCAGCATGCATCTCTGCATGCTATTAGGAAATCACCTATCACATTTTTTTTTTTACTTTATGGATTACCATACCTATTTGTGTCCACTGCCTGGTTTCCCTATGGGCAGCGATGATGTACAACTGGCCGCACAAATGCCCCCTGAGAAGGCAACATTGTCAGTGGCTTCAGGTAGATCGCTTACCTAATCTGCCAAATCTTGCAATATTGTTGTACTGGGCATGCATTAGGTGGAGTGCATGATGTCCGACATGTCAAAAGTGTCCGATCTGTCCGCCACAATGCCACAGTCCCGTTAAAAATCACTGATCACTGCCATCACTTGTAAAAAAATTAATAATAATAAAAATGCCAAAAATCTAGTCCTTATTTTTGTAGATGCTATAACTTTTGCGCAAACCAATCAATGTACGCTTATTGCGATTTTTTTTTTTTTTACCGAAAATATGTAAAAGGATACATATTGGCTTAAACTGATAAAGACTTTTTTTTTTTTTTTTTTTGATATTTATTATAGCAAAAAGAAAAAAAATATATATATTTTTTCAAAATTATTTTTTTTGGTCTATAGCGCAAAAAATAACAAACGCAAAGGTGATTAAATACCACCAAAAGAAAGCTCTATTTGAAGGAAAAGAAGGACGTCAATTTTGTTTAGGTACAGCGTCGCACGCCCGCGCAATTATCAGTTCAAAATAACAGACCTGGTCATTTAAGGGGATGTAAAAGTTTTTTTTTTTTTCTAAATAGGTTCCTTTAAGCTAGTGCATTGTTGGTTCACCTTTTCCTTCGATTTCCCTTCTGTTAGGTAGATTCACAAAGAGTTAGGCCGGCTTATCTACAGATAAGCCGACCTAACTCTGAGGCCTCGTACACACGACAGAGTTTCTCGGCAGAATTCGCAGAGAAACTCGGTCAAAACCCGGATTCTGCCGAGAATCTCTGTCGTGTGTACACTTTTGGCTCGATGGAGCCGCCGAGGAGCTCGTCGAGAAAATAGAGAACATGTTCTCTATTTTCTCGTTGTTCTATGGGAGAAGGCGGCCCGCCGAGCTCCTCGGCGGCTTCATCCCAAAACTCGACGAGGAACTCGACGTGCCAAGCACGTCGAGTTTCTCTGTCGTGTGTACGAGGCCTGAATCTAAGCCGGCCTATGTTTAAGTGTATTCTCAAACAGAGATACACTTAAACATACCTAAGATAGGCTGGCTTGCGCCATTCTATCTTAGGCTGCAATGTTTCTTTTGCCCGCTAGATGGCGCTGCCATTGCGGCCGGCCTAGATTATGTAAATGAGGGGATACGCCGATTCCCGACGATTTACGAGCGTACGCCGGGCCTACACCGTCGAGTTACGTCATTTCCGTACGCGATAGGCCGCCTAAAGTTATTCCACCTATGAGGTGGAATAACAATGTTAAGTATGGCTGCCGTTCCCGCCGCGAGATTCGAATTTTTTACGTTGTGTGCGCAAGTCGTCCGCGAATCGGGATTTACGTTGTTTACGTATGCGTCGAAATCAATAGGCCCGTACGGCCTACTTAGCCGCAATGCGCACTGGGAAATGTAGTCGCCCGGCGCATGCGCAGTGTAAAAAACATAAAAAAACGTGAGGTCAAGCCTCATTTCAATAATTCACGCCCCCCTCCCAGTCATTTGAATTAGGCGCGCTTACGCCCGCTCGTTTTAGGCTACGCCGCCGAAAATTTGAAGGTAAGTGTTTTGAGAATCACTTCTAACCTAAATAATTTTCGGCGGTGTAGCCTAAAAAAAGTAGGCTAGGCCGTCCTAATTTTAGGCCATTGTGTGTGAATCTACCCATATATGTTTTTTTTTCTTTGTCTGAATTGCTCACTTCCTGTTTCTCCTCAGTAAGCGTCCTGACTCTCCTGTAGTCCAAGGGAGGGGACGAGCACGACACTCCACACCAGGGAGAAAGCTTTGCATTACTGTGTGGAGTTACAGACAGAAGAACAGGAAGTGAGGATTTCTCAGAAGAAATAAGGTAATTTAAAAGCAAAATCGAAGGATGAGGTAAGTGAAGGAGGACTGCACTAAGGTAAAGGAAGCTATTTAGGAAAAACAAATTGTACCTTTACAATCCCTAAAAATAAGAAACAAACCTTTACAACCCCTTTAAGAGGGAAAATCTTTAAAGTGGTTAAAGTGTATTTTCCCCCCAAAAAAATGTGTTTGAAAGACTGCTACGCAAATACAGTGTGAAATAAAATATTGCAATGTGAACTTCCGCTAGGTGCCGCGGAGCCAGGAAAGGAAGTGGGAGTTGGGTTCCCATGAAAACTAGGTACCCGCTCCTCCCCCAAAAAATGACATGCCAAATGTGGCATGTCAGGGGGTCACAAGCACTTAAAGTGGAAATTCCATTTTTGGGTGGAACTCCGCTTTAGACATGTGCACTGCCGAAAAAATAGGATTTTTTGTACTCACCGTAAAATCCTTTTCTCTGTCATCCATGGACGGACACAGCCTTCTCAAGTCTTGACATATGGGTTATGTTCCTGTTCATAGGAGAGGACTAGGCAGAACATGTTAGATATTTAAACACTTGTTACTTTAACAGAGTTGAACATCCCTCCGGACATAACCCTCCCCCTGCAGACAGCAGCTCAGTTTGTAACAACCAGTACAAATCTAAAAAGGAGGGGTGGGTGCTGTGTCCGTCCATGGACGACAGAGAAAAGGATTTTTCTCTTTTCGTCCATGGACAGGCACAGCCTTCTCAAGTCTTGACATATGGGACGTCCCCAAGCAGTGTAAAAAAAAAATGAGGGGTGGGAACAGCATGAAAATTGTTTTTACTTCATCCCAAACAAGCAGAGCTCCTCAACGGAGGAGTTGCAACTTTAAACAGCCGCCTGCAAAACCCTGCTTTGCACACCTGTGAGACAGACGCTTGATGTTGCAAAGCTCAGGAAGCACCAATTGCCCTGGTTGAAACAGCGAGTCAGATCTCCGAAACAGAGCCGTAGCAGACAAGGCCGCCAATTCAGAAACACGTCTGACAGATGTAATGGCCACTAAAAAGGCCACCTTCTGAGATCGTGTCAAGAGAGGAATCTCTCTGATGTTTTCAAAGGGAGGTTCCTCCTAAAGAACTGAGAGCACCAGATTCAAATCCCATGGAGGAAGAGGTGGTCCAATAGGTGGAAGCACATGACGAACCCCATGTACAAAGGTACCCACCAGGAAATGGGCTGCCAAAGGCCATTGAAAGAACACAGCCAAGGCTGAAATCTGTCCCTTAATGGTGCTTAAGGCAAGTTTCTGATCTACCCCACGCTGTAGAAACAGCAGGACCCTGGAAACTGAATACGTCCGTGGACGCCACCCCATCCCTTCGCAAATAGAGATGTAGGCCTTCCAGGTGCGATGGTAGATCTTCCTGGAAGAAGACTTCTGTGCCCTCAGCATGGTTGGGATGACCGAGACGAAAGACCTTAGTCCCTTAGTACCTGGCTTTCAATAGCTATGCCGTTAAAGCCAGCGACTAAAGCAGGATGAAGTATGGGACCTTGAGACAGAAGGTACTTCCGCATTGGCAGCCGACAGGGTGCATCCGCCACCAGGCGCACAATGTCGGTGTACCAAGGACGCCGGGGGCCAATCTGGAGCGATTAGAACAACCGGGATCCCCTCGATCTCCGGAGCAGACGAGGAAGCAACTTCAGTGGGGGAAAGGCATAAATTAGCCGATACTGACCCCACAAGGTCACCAATGCATCTGATGCGTCTGCCCAGGGATCTCTGGACCTGGCCACGAACCTCAACACTTTGCGATTGAGACGAGAAGCCAGGAGATTCACATCCAGTGTGCCCCACCTCTTGCAAAGGAGTTGAAACACCTCTGGATGCAATGACCATTTCCCCTGGTCCAGCATCTGGCGACTTAGGTACTCCGCCTGACAGTTTTCTACGCCCGGAATGTAGACGGCCGACAGAGCCAGCACGTTTCTTTCCGCCCACCGCAGGATGTGAGCAACCTCGGACGCTGCAGCCGAGCTCCGTGTTCCCCCCTGATGGTTGACATAAGTCACCGCCGTGGCGTTGTCCGACTGGATCCTGATTGGGCGTCCTTGCAACCTCCTTGACCACGAGAAGAGACACAGCCTGATCGCCCGAAGATCCAGGACATTGCTCGGCAGACAGGATTCTTCCAGAGTCCAGCGACCCTGGGCCGACTGGACCCCCCACACTCCCCCCCAACCTGTGAGGCTGGCGTCCGTTGTAATCACCGTACACTGTAAGGGAAGGAACAACTTCCCGGACTGAAGAGCCGGGGGATCTCAGCCAACTCAGAGAGACTCTGACCAGGTGACCTACCTGAATCTGACGATCCAGAGACAATGAAGATTTGTTCCACTTGGACAGGATCTCCTTCTGCAATACTCAAGTGTGGAATTGGGCATACGGTACCGCCTCGAAGGAGGCAACCATGAGGCCCAGGACTCGCATGCAAAAATGGAGAGATGACCATTTGCGGAATGCCAACAACTTCACTGCAGACTGGAGAGTCTGCAATTTTTCCAAGGGAAGGAAGACTCTCGTCGCCGAAGAGTCCAAAATCAACCCTAGGTACTCCAAACGCTGAGTCGGTATCAGGGCCGACTTATGGATGTTTAACACCCAACCGAATTCTCGTAGGGTCTGACTGGCTTTAGACACATCTACCTCTAATTCTGAGATAGAAGCTGCTCTCAGAAGCAGATCGTCTGACAGCTCTCAGGGACCAATTCAAAGACCTGAAAAGTCCACCCTCCTTGCTGCACTGACCGGGGGGGTTACCCAGGGGACTCACCACCCAGAAAGAAACCGCTCAGTGCCGCTGCCCGCCTGTACACAACAAGTGTGAGGAAAATCCGTGAGGAGAAAAATGCTGCGCGCCGTTCAGGAAGCCAGCACTAGAGGCCAAAAACCCACACCAAAAGGGCTGCCAGACGCCTCAGAGAAAAAAGGGCACGACCACAAGAAAATGGCCGCCCGCAATATCAACCTGCGCCACAGCGCGGCCACGACAAAATGTCCGCCAATGGGAAAATACAATAGAAAGCAGCAGGCAAACTAACAATGGCGTTGGTGCCTGAGCACCGCGATGGGGACGAGAAGGCCGAGGTACGGACTTCCCTGAGGCAGAGCACCCCCCACAGAAAAACAGGCCCTGACACCCCACAGTCCCCCACTGGGACCCGGAGTACTATAACACAGGTCCGCTCCGGTTGCAGGGAGCCCGCTAGAGCAAAAGGGGAAATGTGACAGAGAGCAGGGAAAGGGAGGATAGGAGAACCCCCTATCCCAGGAATGCCCAGCTATTCCATCCCGCCGAGGCAGGAGGAATCGTACTTACCCATCCATGCGAGGACCCGCTGGTGCATCCCTGACAAACCTACAACCGAGTTGGAGTAGCTGTCGGCCCGGTCCACTGTGAGTGAGACAGCAAGCAGCCCAGTCATATGTGGACCCTGGAGCAAAAAGCCCACCGGCCACCCCTGGAGCCATGGGGTATGTTGTGGCCGACCCAGCACGTAGCTAAGGTCTGCTCACGCTCGATGGCCGGACTGGGGAGACTAAAAGGATCTATATTATCCAGCCTGTCACCCAGCCGGCAGTTGATAGAAGAATCACAAAAATAAAATAAAATAAAATAAAACATTTCTTCAGGGCTTTGGGCCCAATGGGAGCCACGTCCTTCTCCTCTGCTGAGCAGAAGAAAACTGAGCTGCTGTCTGCAGGGCGGAGGGTTACGTTCCGAAGGGACCGCCCCCTGTTCAACTCTGTTAAAGTAACATGTTCTGCCTAGTCCTCTCCTATGAACAGGAACATAACCCATATGTCAAGACTTATGAAGGCTGTGTCCGTCCACGGACGAAAAGAGAAATTTGTTTGTTTTTGTTTAAATCGTTTTTTTGCTTTTTCGTAAATTTGGGAAATTTGTAAATTCGAAATTCAGAATTCCGAAATTCGAATATTCAGAATTCCGAAATTTGGAATGACTTAGAAGAGGCTTTGAGGAACTGGTCATTTATTGGATGGAACCTTCCTGAGCGAGGCGTTTTGGTGGGAAAAAAGCCCCCTTCATTACTTGAGTAGTTACTGTAAATAGAATATACACATCTAATTATCCAGAAAAAGCACTTGAAGCTAAATGAAGTACCAATTATGAAAACTCCACCAGTGATTATTTATGCAATATCGTGTCAATAAAATGTTGTTAATTATGTAGAATTAAGATTAATTTAATTAGAATAGTCTCGGTGCATGAAAAAGATAAAAAAAAAATATATAAACAATAAATTCATAGGAATGGCATCTGATGATTCATCTGTACATAAGTTGGGTGGTAAAACACACACACTGGGCTAGATTCAGAGAGAATTTACGCCGGCGTATCTATAGATACGCCGCGTAAATTCAAATCTGCGCCGGCGTATCTTCTTTCTGTATTCAGAAAGCAAGATACGGCGACATTAGCCTAAGATACGACTGGCATAAGTCTCTTACGCAGTCGTCTCTTAGGGTGCATTCTCACGCTGGCCGCTAGGTGGCGCTCCCATCGTTTTCGGCGTAGATTATGCAAATTACCTAGTTACGCCGATTCACAAACGTACGTGCGCCCGGCGGTAGTTTTTTACGTCGTTTGCGTAAGTCGTTTTCGGCGTAACGTTGCTCCTGCTATTGCAGTGGCGCAGCCAAAGTTAAGTATGGACGTCGTTCCCGCTTCGAAATTTGAATTGTTTGCGTAAGTCGTTCGTGAATAGGGCTAGACGTAATTTACGTTCACGTTGAAACCAATGACGTCCTTGCGACGTCATTTGAAGCAATGCACACTGGGATAAGTACACAGACGGCACATGCGCCGTTCGTAAATCACGTCAATCACATCAGGTCATCACATATTAGCATAAAACACGCCCCCCTTCCACATTTAAATTACGCTGGCTTACGCCGGCCCCATTTACGCTACGCCGCCGCAACTTATGGAGCAAGTGCTTTGTGAATACTGCACTTGCTCCTGTAAGTTGCGTCGGCGTAGTGTAAATACAATACACTGCGCCGCCATAACTAGGCGCGCAGGTACCTGAATCTGCCCCAATACCTATAAGTCTTACCCAAAGAGATGTCACGTATGCCTTCTAGCCTGCTCGAGTGTTTTCTTCTCCGGTTTTGGGGATGGTAAGGAGATGAGCCATCGGTGTCGGGACTGTCACTGACTGCTGAAGTGTGGAAGCCGGGGCTTCCACACTTCAGTTGGGACACGGCCAGCGGGCTCAAAGCCGGAGATGATGTCACTGAAGCCGCGCCAATGAGCAGGCTCGAATGCCAGGGATCACGTCATCAGGAAGTGCCAGATGGAGTGAGCGGTTCCATTTTAACCACTTGCCGACCGCCTACCGTACATGTACTGCGTCAGGTCGGCTCTATTGCGTGAAATCACATAATTCCTGCAATAGCCACTAGGGGCGCGCGCAAAACAGAGGTGGAGCCAATCAGCGGGTCCGGCGGACCGGATGTCCACCGGTCACTCACGATCGTTCCTGAGAAAGAAAGAATGGGGATCTGCCTATGTAAACAAGGCAGATCGCTGTTCTGACAGGGGAGGACAGGGGAGAGCAACCCCCACACAGTAAATGAACACCCTCTAGGGACATGTTTAACCCTTTGATAGCCCCTGATTAACCCTTCCCTGCCATTAGTACAGTAACAGTGCATATTTTTAGCACTGATCACTGTAATAATGTCATTGGTCCCCCCCAAAAAAATTCAAAAAAGTGTTCGTTATGTGTCTGATTATGTCAGTTATGTGTCTGATTTGTCCGCCACAATGTTGCAGTCCTGCTAAAAATCGCTGATCGTCATTACTAGTAAAAAAAAAAAAAAGATGCCATAAAAATATCCTAAAGTTTGTAGAAGCGATAACATTTGTGCAAACCATACAATATATTGGGATTTTTTTCCCCAAATATATGTAGCAGAATATATATTGACCTAAATTGATGAAGAAATTCAAATTTAAATTTTTTTTTATTGGATGTGTATTATAGCAGAAAGTAAAAGATATTTTTTCAAAATTATCGCTCTTTTTTGTTCATAGCGCCAAAAATAAAAGAGCAGAAATGATTAAACACCACGAAAAGAAAGCTCTTTTTGTGGGAAAAAAAGGACATACATTTTATTTGGGTACAGCATCGCACGACCGCGCGATTGTCAGTTAAAGTAACGCAAAACAATGGCCTGGTCATTAAAGGGGTAAAACCTTCCAGGGCTGAAGTGGTTAAATACCGGAACATTGCACAGTGTTGCATGACTTCATAAGGCGCAGGCACGCGAAACGCGTTGTCATAGTGACATCAATACATGCTGGTGTGCGCTTCAACCAAGCTTTACCCACTACGACCTCCCTTCCGGGTTCGTCCCCTGACGGTGATGTTGGTTCCGGCCCTGTGTCTGGCCCTGGCCTTCCATCTGGCACTTCCTGATGACGTGATCCCTGGCATCCGAGCCTGACATCGGCCTGCTCATTGGCACGGCTTCAGTGATGTCATCTCCACCTTCAAGCCTGCTGGCCGTGTCCCCACTCTGGTGTTTATGCCAAAAACCCTGGCTCTGAATTCCACACTGCAGCAAGTGACAGTCCCGACGCAGATGGCTCATCTCCTTACCATCCCCACCATTAGAGCAGAGGCCACTAGAACAGGCTAGAAGGCATACCAGACTTCTCTTTGGGTAGGACCTATGGGTATTGCGAGAGTTTTACCACTAAGATTATGTACAGATGAATCATTAGAGGCCATTCATATTAAGTTATTGTTGTCATTTTTTTAATCTTTTTCATGCACCGAGACTATTCTAATTAAATGAATCTTAATTATGCATAATTAACTGAATTTTATTGACACAATATTGCAAACATAATCACTGGTGAAGTTTTCATAATTGATACTTCATCTAGTTCCAAGTGCTTTTTGTGGATAATTAGATGTGTATTTTCTCTTTTGCTAAACCCTCCCAGGGTTTTATCCCTATAATCTTCTATCTTCGATCTATAGTTGAAAACCCATTTGATCAATATGCCACACACAAGGAAGTGGATTTCGATCAATAATTAAGCTACGATTGTAAGTTATCAATCACCTCTCTGTTTACACCATGTAACCTCATATTCTGATCAATCAAAATTCAATCGTATTCCTGAACAAAGTATCTCAGTGCTGCCAATTGATGCAAAACAATCGATAATATTCCCCTCTGGCCAATTTACTTAGTTTGATTGATTTTGATTGAAAGTGAATCTAAATCAAACGGAAGGAAATTTATGGCTATTCAATTGTTTGCAGGATTTGATCATTTTGATTAATTGAAAGTCGAATCTCAGGCATGATATATTTTTACATAGTAATATTGGTCCAGCTCAGATCAATGTAACTATGTATACCTGGCCGATGCCCCTGTAAGCTGGAAATTACCGAAGTAGCCACTACTACCCCAGTAAACTCCATTTTCTGCCAGGTCCTGTGCTGAACAGCCTGGTGCATTCAGAACACAAAAGGGCTGGCGGCAAAGCATTCTCTGATTGGACGAAGTGGGGAGGCGGAGCAGTGAATCACTCTCTCCACTTCGCCCAATCTGAGAAGGCTTTGCAATTATTAAGATATTGCAAAGCATTTTCTGAACAGTGCCCATGCCGAGGGGTCAACCTCCTGCATTCAGAACACAGCAGGGCAGCCTCTTGGCATGAGACCCAGAAGCTAGTGATTTCCACGTTCAAGGGGCATTGGCCATGTATGGTATAGAACAGTGGTTGTCAACTTATCAGCTAAAGGGGGCCTTAAAATGCAGCCCCTGACATCACCAAAGGGCTGCACATAATGTGCAAAATATGTAACGCTTAGGAGGACTGTCAGAAACTGCAGACCTAAGAGTCGGTTCACACTGGGGCGACTTGGGATCCGACTTGAGGTTGCCTCAAGTCGTCTCAAGTCGCGCTGTAAAGAAAAACAATGGAAGTGAATGAGAGCGGTGTTAATACACACTACTCAAGTCGCTTCGACTTCAGAAGAAGTTCCTGTACTACTTCAATCCGACTTGTAAGCGATTTGTACCCATTGATTTCAATGGAAGTCGCCTCCAAGTCTGATCACTGTCTTAACTGAAGCGACTTTCCAGGAAGATAACATACATTTCTCAGGCAAACCTCTCCCTCCCCCTCCCTCCCCTAGAGCTGATTGTTGTTTGATTGGCCACTGGAAAGTCTCCTGTCCTGGAGACGACTTCAAGTCGTGTTGTAAATCGCCCCAGATCGCCCTGTGGTTCATGCTCAAGTCGTGTCGGAGTTGCCTCTGAAAGTCGCGCGGGAAGTCGTGTCGCCCTAGTGTGAACCGACTCTAATAGAGGAAATGAGGGTTAGAGAGTGTGGAAAGGCTACATTTTTTGGGCTGGGGATATGCTGCAGAAGACATAGTTAGACAGGTTGAAAAAAAAAAGATACCAGTCCATCTAGTTCAACCTATAAAAGGGAAGAAAAAAATATATCACAATATATAAAACACAATATGAATCTGGGAACATGTTACATGGGGTTAGTAGCAGGGACGTGCAGTCAGGGAAAGCAGGTGAGGCAGAACCATGAACATAACCCCCCCCCCCCCCAGATAGCCGAAGTCCTACCCCACCACTGGTCAAAATTTGGGGCTCCTACGACCTATAGTTCGAGATATGGGGCTCCATGTTCAGCCTGTCAGAAGCTACATTCATCAAAGCCAGTTTAAATACAAGCTGGCACACTCTGCAGCAGACTTGTCAGAGGCACTGAGCTCAATGGACAGCTTGTCAGAGGCCACGATGTAAGTGGATGGCCTAATGCAACCCTTCTTCAAATTGTCGTTTAGATAGACCTTGAGATGACCAAGTTCTGGTTGGGAGAGAGGGTAAATCCTAGCAGTTGGGATTGGACAGCCAGGAACAAGATCAATTGGACAGTCATAAATTTGGTGTGGGGGTAGGATATCGGCCTTGGTTTTGCTGAAGACGTCTGCGAAGTCCTGTAGATGGAATGGTAGGTCTGGTGAGTGAGGCTCAGCTATGAGGATGGGGGATATAGGATAACAGGTATCTGTACAGTAGGTGGACTGTAGATGGAGAGTCATGTCGATTATACAACAGATCTTCCTGGTATGTGCTCACAGAGCAAAATGATGTGTGACTGGCCTCTCTGGATCAGCGTGGTGCTTGTGTGGGCATCAGCTGAACGCTGAGCAGGGCTCCACAAAGATGGTGGCTTGCAGACGAGTCCAGGACAGTAGCAGCTCGAGCCAGGAAAAATAAGTGAATATTGCAGATGGTGAAGTACGTTTTGTTAAAATTTATTATAAAAATGCTTACACAGAAGCCGAAAGCAAAAATAAACATCCAGGGAGCAGTTGTAACTTAATAACACGGACTAGACGGTGGACCGACGTCACTTCCGGTCACGTGTATCAATCCTAATTCTTGACGCGTATCGTCACGTGACTTCATCAGAGGACTAACATGTCATGCTTTAAAATTTCGCACACTTGTGGAATGGCGCCAAACTTCAGTACTTAAAAATCTCCAGCGACGCTTAATTTTTTTTTACAGGTTACCCGTTTAGAGTTACAGAGGAGGTCTAGTACTAGAAATATTGTTCCAACGTTCGCGGCGTATGTAACCTGTGTGTATCTGGCTCTGATACTAGCCAGTGCCTCACCAGCCACTGACCTCACCGCACGTCCCTGGCTGGTTAGTAGAAATCAATGCTATTACCCAGATCAATATTCCCACTATAGGCTGCTGAGGTACAAGGGGCTCACATCATATATCAAATGGCCGCATCTGGCCATCAGGCCGAAGGTTGAGAACCAGGGGAATACATTGTTCAGTTACATTGGTTCAAGCTAAAAGTATATATATATCTCTATCTATCTATCTATCTATATATATATATATATATATATATATATATATAAAAAAGTATAACATGCCTGGAATCCTTCTTTAACCCTTGCAGTATGGGGAAAAGGGGGAAGGGGGCACAGCGAAAGTAGTTTTTTTTTTTTTTTTTAATTCTCAGAGTTGGCCTTTAACTCACTCCCCCTCCATTCAAAACTGATGAGTGGATCCGGGACTAAAAACTAACCTATATTTTAAAGCAAAAGAAAAAAAATGATTCAAGCCCAGCTGTGGCACCGCAGATCTATTTTATTCCCGTTTCCTATGTAATAAATGTTACAATATCCATTTTTTAAATACTGCTCAGGTTTCTCGTGCGGCATAATAATCATTTATATTTTCACGCAGTGATTCAAATATATTACGCCGCAGAATGAAACACCTGCCTACTGCTAAATTGATAAACCTGTGTGATCCATCTGGGTGTATTCCTTCTGTCTTTACCAGTGATATGATACAAATGTCACAACATTCCATTCTATTTCTCAGGGTAAACGGGAAGCCGCGGCAATATGTTTAGCGAGTGCCTTGATATACTGTGTGGCAGAGGGTTTAATGCATCTCGTAATGTCATGTCTATGTGCGTCCTTCACTGAGAAGTATCGTGCGGTCCCGTAGTTCTTTTTCTACAATGGGAAGGTCATGGGGGCTGTGTGACAATACCGAATGAATCTTTTGCGAAATGACAGATGCTTCGCCCCAAAATCTATCACCCGAAGGCTCGGCGTTGCATTAAAAGCTTGTAGTTTTTGATGGAGTTTATTATTTTTATCATATATTTATGAGACGTTGATGTGTTCCGAAAGCTTCGCACCGCGGAATGAATTTGATTTATTGTGTTCTAGCACAGAGCGGCCTCTGCCTTTCTTTTATTTTAATCTGGACTTATTATAGCATGCTGCTTGTGTACATCCACATTAGAATAACGCGCAGCGCTCTGACAGTGACAGGACGAGGAATCGGTGGGAAATGGAAATGTTCTACAGATGGTACATCTCAATAAATTGTGTAATTAGTCTGAATTACCATCAACAATTATTATTGACCAAAATACGGGAAGGAAATTGATAAAAAAAAGATTAATGATGATTAAAAATGATGATACACTATAAACACCAAGTTGGAGAAGAATGTACAAATTGTAGCCCATTAAGCTGAGACTAAACTTTGCCCTTGTATCATATGTCTCATAGACGTCTTTTCTGTGTTATTATTATTTTATGTATCACTTTGGATTATTTTCACTCTTTATGCAGCGTACACACGCGACAAGAAAAATGCATTTTTTTAAATTGGTCATTTAAAATGATCTTGTGTAGGCTCCAGAGCATTTTTCTCGACCAGGCCATTTGAAGGAATTTGGGGGCCCCAAGCAAAATGGACATGGAGGCCCACCAACCCCCCCCCCCCCCCAGCACGCACAGGGAGGGAGGGGGGGATAAAAAGAACATGGGGGGAGTAGAAAAAAAACATAGGGGGGGGAGTAAAAAGAATATAGTGGGAAGGAGGGGAGTAAGAAGGACACAGGGAGGTCCTCCTTGTGTCCTTCTTACTCCCCTCCTCCCCCCTCCCTTTGTTCTTTTTACCCCCCCCCCCCATGTTTTTTTACTCCCCCCTCTCTATGTTTGTTTTTACTCCCACATGATCTTTTAACTCCCCCCCCCGGGCCCCCCCTCCCTATGTTCTTTTTACCCCCGGGCCCCCCCCTACCGGGTATGAACTGCGCGCCAGGAGAATCAGTTTCCTGTTCCTGGCCAGACTGAAAGGAAGTAAGCACTTCCTGTCAGTCCGGCCGGGAACATGAAACTGAATCTCCTGTACCGATGTCCGGACTGACAGAAGGAAGATAAAGGAGCTGTTCGGCCACGCTACACAGAAAAGGGGAAGTGACGACTCGAGGCAGGATGGCAGAAGTGCTGCATGCTCTCTGTAGAGCGCTCAGGTGACTGTAGGACGGCAAGCAAGGGCACTGCTTGGGGCCCCAGGCCAGCTCGGGGCCCCAAGCACTTGCTTGGTTTGCCTGCCTTGTAGTGACGGGCCTGTTCTCGACGTGAAAAATGGGCATTAAAAATTTAGAACATGCTCTAATTTTTCTCGTAGTTTTTCACGAAAAAAACGCACATGCTCAGAAGCAAGTTATGAGACGGGAGCGCTCGTTCTGGTAAAACTAGCGTTTGTAATGGACATAGCACATTCATCACGCTGTAAGACTGAAAAGCACGAAGACTGAAAAGCGTGAATCGTCTCTCACCAAACTTTTACTAACCCGAAATCAGCAAAAGCAGCCCAAAGGGTGGCGCCATCCGAATGGAACTTCCCCTTTATAGTGCCGTCGTACGTGTGTTGTACGTCACCGCTCTTTGCTCGAACATTTTTTTTTTCACGATCGTGTGAGCGCAAGACAGGCTTGACAAGTATCACGTTGAGAAAAACGTCTTTTTTTTCTATGACATTAAAAAAAGTCATGTGTACGCGGCATTACAGTATATGAATCCATGTCTAAAATATTTTTCAAATTTGGGTATTACACACCTCCCAACATTTTGAGATGGGAATGAGGGACACCTACTAACAAACCTATGTAGGCATAAGACACGCCCCCTGCCACATCCCCTTAAAGGAGAATTAACCAAAAAAAAAGGTTAATTAAATACACAAGGACTTTTTTTTACCACTACTTTTCCTTTTTCCTTGGCTTTTAAAATGTACAAATGCAGAATTGGGATGAAAGGTTTAGCACTGGGAAACACCTTTTGAAAGATAAAATATTTTATTATACAACTATATAGATCAGACCAAAATAAGGTACAAATGAGGGGGGAAGAGGGACAGAGGGACATTGCTCCAAATCAGGGACAGTCCCTTGAAATCAGGGACAGTTGGGAGCTATGGTATTATGTGGACTGGGCTTAAAGGAGAAGTATGGCCAAAGTTCCTTTGGCTATACTTCTCCTGTGGGTCTCAGAAGGGCACTTAGTTCTGCACTCCTGTGATCCAGAATCGGCAGACAATGTAATAAAGTCTGTCAGTTGATGTCACAGAGCCAGTCAAGGCTCTGCAGAGATTCAGACAATAACGTCCGGAGCTGCCCAGATGTCTGACCGGCAACTGTCTCAGGCTCTCAGCATGTCACTCCTTCACAATTCGGCACTTTAGTTAGCATTTAGTGAGTCCAGTCCAGTTAGACTGACAGTCACCACCCTGTGCTCAGAGCAGACCCGAGTACTGAGCGATCAGCAGATTTTGATCGCTTATGCCTCGTTTCCACTGAGCGGATCGGTTCGGTATGGTTCGGTTCGGTTCGGTACGCTATTTTGGGTGTTTCCATTAATAAAGTGTGCCATAAAAGTGGACCGTACCGGACCATTCTGGGTCCTGCTTCAGATGTGGGGCCATAGAAATGGAACGGTTCCATTAGGGCGGACCTACAAATACATCTCACTGATTGGTGGACGCGCTAGGCATTTTTCCTAAATCCTGTATGGCCCCGATGTTCCGATTTGCAGTGGAAACACTCACGAGAATAGACCGGTCCATTCTAAACCGTTCCAAACATACTGACCCGAACCGTTCCGTTCAGTGGAAACAAGGCATTAGTTTGTGGTGTAGAGCTGGCAGGGGACAGCTGCAGCATAGAATCGGGTTTTAATCCCACACTTCTCTTTTAAAGCTAAACTAAACGGTATCTCAGCACCACAAACTTAAAGGAGTTGTAAACCTTTAAGGTTTTTCAGCTTAATGCATTCTATGCATTAAGCTGAAAAGCCTCCTATGATGTAGCAGCCCCCCAAAGCCCCCCCTTTTACTTACCTGAACCTGGTCTTTCCAGCGACTGGGATGAGCCCAACAGCTCCAGCCAGTGTCTTGGGTCCAGATTGGATAGATTGATAGCAGTGCAGCCATTGGCTCAAGTTGCTGTCAATCAAATACAATGACACGGGAGCCGGGGGTGGGGCCGAGTCCTGCTTTCTGTGTCAATTGATGCAGCAGCAGGACATGGAAGCACGCCTGCATGAGTGCCCAGAGGAAAAGTGGCTCTCCAACAGGGCCCTCGAGAAGAGGAGGAGCCAAGAGCGTCGCTGAGGGACTCCAGAAGAGGAGAATCGAGGCCACTCTGTACAAGACCAACTGCACAGAGGAGGTAAGTATGACATGTTTGTTTTTAAAAACAAACCTTTACATATCCTTTAAACCACTTGTAGACAGGTGGCCTACTGTAGTTAGCTTGGGCTGCCCAGGTAGGAGGAAGTGGTTAACGTTTTATGGCCTTCCCGTTGTGTCTGTTTACAGGCATTTTGCTGGGGTCCAGCCCAAGATATATAAAAAGGAAGATATCCAGATCCCAAGGTTGAAACTGGGACCTTAAGAGAAGACTGGACATCTGCAAGAGTTCTCTGGAACCTGTGGTCCAACACTGGACACCGTTTCCCCGGGTCATCCCAAGGACATGGACTCCACAGGAGCCTTTCAAAGAATGGACTATTCCCAATTCAGTTCAGGTAACCTGGGGCAGCCTTCGCTAGGTGTAGTTAGGTTGAGGACATATTGTGCATGTTATACATGTCCTACTGAACTTTCAGTAAAGCTGAGTCTGAAGTCAATAAAAAGGCTTCATGTTGGGTCTTGGCTTATCCCTTGGGTTATGTGTAACACCCAGGGCTTTTTTTCATAGAAAATAGGTGCAGGAACTGGAGCACAACCCCCCAAAAATGCCCCCCCCCCCCAGGATGCGCTATGTGCAGAGTTCCAGGGTGCGCTTGGTACACAGTACAGAGTTTAGGGATTCACTACATGCAGAGTTTGGCGGTGTTCTATGTACAGTTTAGGAGTTGCGCTGCATACAGAGAGCAGAGTTTAGGGTGTGCTACACAAAAAGCACAGAGTTCAGCCTTCTTCCACAGCTGCCTACGTCTGCATTTCCCATCCACATCTTACTTTCTCCCCTCTACAGCACTGACCTCTGCATGCGACTCTACCTCCACTTCGCCCATCCCCTCCCCTTAAAAACTCCACCATCTTCCACAATTCTTATTTTTGTTGTTGTATTAAGCTAAAGTACCTCTCCACACAATGTAGATGACCATCCCTCTCTCACTTGCAAGGAGATCATCTAGTGGGGGTGTCAGCATCCACAGTGAACCCTGGACACCTGCATCTATCTTGTTCCCATCCTGCTCTCAGTGGAAGCTGCTCAGGGGATCAGATCTCTGGGAACCTTTGGGAGACAGGCTACCACTAGTACACCGAAACCGGACTTCTGTGTTTACAAACGTTAGTGGTGAGCAGAGAGCAGAAGGTCTGAACCAGAGGTGGTGGAACTGAGTTCCACCAAGTTCCAGCTGAAAAAAAGCCCTGGCAACACCACTACAAAAGGTAAACTTGCAAGGCAAAGAAGAGGAGGTAGTTGACATTGGTAGTTGTTTGGCGTGGTACCTGGTTAGGTGACAGATCTTTCAGTAGTGAGGGGGTCGTGTTCTGCCTCCCTCCCTAGCTGTCCATCTCCTCTGGTTACTAGGAGCAGACTACCATTAAGGAGGCCTGATCACTGGGTACGGGAAGGAAAGGGTTAACAAGCATGAATGGGGCCAGCTATGTGCTCAGCAGGATTCCATTCTGTTACTAGGAGTGAAGCAACAGAGGTACGCAGGACTGGTGAAGTAGGCAATGGCCCCACTTGTCCCTCTGACTGCATGGGACATCTTAAAGCGGAGGTCCACCCGTTTTTTATTTTTTTTAAATCCAGCAGCTATAAATACTGCATCTGCTGACTTTTAAAAAATTGACACTTACCTGTCCAGCGAGCCCGCGATGTCAGCAGACGAGGCTGAGCAATTGCTCGGTCCTCGGCTGCTTCCGCCACCATCCTCGGTGAGGGAATTACCTTGCGGCTTCACTGCCCGATTCCCTACTGCGCATGCGCGAGGTTTGCGGCGAGTCGTCACTGGTCCCTGCTCTCTCCTGGGAACAGTGTTTCCCAGAAGACAGAGGGGGGGGTAAAGTGACGAGGCTGGACTCCCATGGGAGTCAGAACCCGGAAGTGGTGCAAATACCTGTCTTAGACAGTTATCTGCACCCCCTCTCCCCTGAAAGGTGCCAAATGTGACACCGGAGGGAACCAAAAAGCAGAGGTTCACTTTTAGTGTGAACCTCCGCTTTAAGGAGGAACTCTGTATATACACTACACACAAGTGGCTGATCTCCGAGTCGGGACTTCCTTAATGTTTGATTCTTCATAGCCTCCGCTTGGTCCTGGTAAATGGTGAGCACGCCTTTGGGCGAGGTGTTACCCCACATGCAGCCAGACGCTGCCCAATATGCTATTTAATTCATTTTTAATATTCACAGAAAACTCACCCACCTATCCTATCCATTCTTTACTTTGAAAAAAAAACACCCCCTAGCATTTTTAGCTGCCCCTCTCATACACTCCTCCATATGAAAGAGAAAAATGACCATGAAAACCAGGAAGCAACTAAAAAAAAGTAAAAAATAAATACAAATAATATAGCTTCCTATCTATTTACTAATGCTAGCAGCATAAGGATTAACATGGCCCGATGCCCTGTAGGCGTATATGCGGAAGGTGAGTGGATGGTCTTTAAAGAGGAGTTCCACCCAAATTTGGAACTTCCTCTTAACCCACTCCTCTCCCCCTTACATGCCACATTTGGCATGTAATTTTTTTGGGGGGGGAGTGGGGGCTTCAGGAGGAGTGGGACTTCCTGTCCCACTTCCTCCTTCCGGGTAGACGATTAAGCCTAATCGCCTAGGCGATTAAGCTTAATCACCTACAGGAAGGGGCTGCTGTAGGCGATCGCCCAAGACACGTGACAGGTCCTCGGCGATCGCCTGTCCAATCAGACGGCGCCTCGCCGGGCCGCGCCGCTCGCGCATGCGCAGTGCCGCTCGCGCATGCGCAGTGGGTGCCCGGCCGTGAAGCCGAAAGCTGTCACGGCCGGGTGCCCACACTGAGCATGAGGACGCCGGCCGGCGAGGGGGGGCGAGGAGCGGAGCCCCGTCCGGCGCGTCGCTGGAGCCGTGGAGCAGGTAAGTGTTGGTTTATTAAAAGCTGACTTTTAATAAACATACAAAATGGGCGGAAAACCCCTTTAACGCCTAGTGGCCGCATATATGCATTCACGGGAAATTGATTTTCTGCGCAGAGAGTGCACTACTTGTGATCGGAAGCTTCCAATTATGCGACAGCCAATCCCAGCAGTTACATGATCAGAATGCCTGTCTCTGCCTCCTGGCGTTTATATTTTCTTCAAGAGCCAAGGGGTGGCATCGGCAAGGGGTTAAAAATTGTTAAAATTTATTGATAGAGTTTAATTACACTTTAAAGGGTTAGTCCATTTATTTATGCTCCTCCCATACCTGTAGGCATGTAGTAGCCTGCCCTAAATGCTTTTGATAATTTTCTTTAGGACAGACCAGCTGTTGGGGCGAGTGCCCCCTAGTGGTACAAGAGCAAGTGGTCATCATTCTGAGCCCCACATATGCAATTGCTCTATATTGCTTGACGTTGACGTCACAGATGACCCCAGCAGCTCTCTCTCCTGTCACAGCTGCTGAGCTCATCTGCTCAGCGAAGAGCACAAAGAGCACAATGCACATGTGCAGGGCTCAGAAGGACAGCATGTAGGAGTGGGCTACGCTAGGCACCTAGAACAGGGTCACTTTCTTGGCACCTTTATTTGTGCGGAGCATCGTATAGACTTGAGAAAAACAAACTGGTCTCCATGCATGCACTTAACCACTTGCCGACCGCCGCATGTATATGTACGTCCACAGAATGGCACATACAGGCAAATGGGCGTACAGGTACGTCGTTGCCTTTCCGCGGGTCGGGGGTCCGATCGGGACACCCCCCGCTACATGCGGCGGTCGGATTCCCGCGGGGAGCGATCCGGGACGACAGCGCGGCTATTCGTTTATAGCCGCTCCATCGCGATTGCTCCCCGGAGCTGAAGAACGGGGAGAGCCGTATGTAAACACGGCTTCCCCGTGCTTCACTGTGGCGGCGGCATCGATCGAGTGATCCCTTTTATACAGAGACTCGATCGATGATGTCAGTCCTACAGCCACACCCCCCTACAGTTGTAAACACACACTAGGTGAACCCCAACTCCTACAGCGCCCCCTGTGGTTAACTCCCAAACTGCAACTGTCATTTTCACAATAAACAATGCAATTTAAATGCATTTTTTGCTGTGAAAATTACAATGGTCCCAAAAATGTGTCAAAATTGTCGCAGTCACGAAAAAAATCGCTGATCGCCGCCATTAGTAGTAAAAAAAATAATAATAATAAAACTATCCCCTATTTTGTAAACGCTATAAATTTTGCGCAAACCAACCGATAAACGTTAATTGCGATTTTTTTTTACCAAAAATCGGTAGAAGAATACGTATCGGCCTAAACTGAGGAAAAAAAATGTTTGATATATGTTTTTGGGGGATATTTATTACAGCAAAAAGTAAAAAATATTGCATTTTTTTCAAAATTGTCGCTCTATTTTTGTTTATAGCGCAAAAAAAAAAAAACGCAGAGGTGATCAAATACCACCAAAATAAAGCTCTATTTGTGGGGAAAAAAGGAAAAAAGGACGTCAATTTTGTTTGGGAGCGACCGCGCAATTGTCTGTTAAAGCGACGCAGTGCAGAATTGTAAAAACGCCTTTGGGCATTTAGCAGCATATTGGTCCGGGGCTTAAGTGGTTAATAAACTACTCTTCCATACCTGTGCACAGGCTTATGCTGCGTACACACGACCGTTATTCATATCATGCAAAAAAACAACGTTTTTCCCAACGTGATTCCTTGTGATTCCTCTCAAGCCTGCCTTGCATACAGACTTTGGTGGGAAAAAAAATGCTTGAGCAAAGCGCGTTGACGTACAAAATGTACGACAACACGTACAATGGCACTATAAAGGGGAAGTTCCATTCGAATGGCGCCACCCTTTGGGCTGCTTTTGCTAATTTCGTGTTACTGCGTGTTAGTAAAAGTTTGGTGAGAGACGATTCGTGCTTTTCAGTCTTCGTGCTTTTCAGTCTGTTACAGCGTGACGAATGTGCTATCTCCATTACAAACGCTAGTTTTACCAGAACAAGCGCTCCCGTCTCATAACTTGCTTCCGAGCATGCATTTAATTTATTTATTTATTACTATTTGTTTGTGAAGCGCACATATACCACCAGTCGGTGGTGCCAAAGCGCTTTGTTTTTTCCCCCTCGTAAAAGCGTACACATGACCATTTTTCACGACGTGAAAAACGACTAAAAAATAGAGCAGGTTCTAAAAAAAAATTGGGCATTTTTCTCGTCGAGAAAAATGCTCTGGAGCCTATACACGACCGTTTTTCACGACCAATTAAAAGGGCCCTGGTGGTGAAGATCTACTCCCATTGCTATGGGATACAGATCCCTGCAGGGAGTGCATGCAACATCTCCCTCCCTGCAAGAGGCTATTTCACCAGCCAAATGAACATGCTTACAGGCTGCTTGCCAATCCTTTGTTATCCTTGGTACTGCATCTTCACACTACAGTATATTAACTCTTTGTACTGATGTCTTCACACCCCAACGTACTAGTGCCCAGAGTTGTAGACTATTAGCTAGATTCAGGTACATGTGTGTATCTTTGCGGCAGCGTAGCGTATCGTATTTACGCTACGCCACCGTAAGTCAGAGAGGCAAGTGCTGTATTCACAAAGCACTTGCCTCCTAGGTTACGGCGGCGTAGCGTAAATGGGGCCGGCGTAAGCGCGCCTAATTCAAATGCGGATGAGGGGGCATGTTTTATGTAAATGGTGGTGACCCGACGTGATTGACGTTTTTTTACGAACGGCGCATGCGCCGTCCGTGTACATATCCCAGTGTGCATTGCTCCAAAGTACGCCGCAAGGACATATTGGCTTTGACGTGAACGTAAATTACGTCCAGCCCCATTCACGGACGACTTACGCAAATGACGTAAAAATTTCAAATTTCGACACGGGAACGACGTCCATACTTACGTCGGCAGCGGCGGAGGCGATCGGGTCCTTCTTCCTCTGTGGCATGGATACGAGTGAGGGCAAGATGGCCCCCACCCGTCGCCATACCATAGAAGGGCAGAAGCGGTGTCAAAACGTCACTTCCGCCCATACGTCTTAAAGGGCCAATTTATTTTAGTAATTTTTTCAAATGACAACATTTTTATTTATTTATTTTTATTTATTTTTATTGCATTTTAGCCTAAATATGAGATCTGAGGTCTCAGAGCTTATATTTAAGAGGACCTGTTACGGTTTTTTCCTATTACAAGGGATGTTTACATTCCCTGTAATAGAAATAAAAGTGATCCAATTTTTTTTTTTTTTTTAGAAACTGTGTAAAAATAAATAAAATCAATTAAAATAAATAAGAATTTTTCTTTTTAAAGCGCCCCTGTCCCGACGAGCTTGTGTGCAGAAGCGAATGCATATGTGAGTAGCGCCCACATGTGTTAAAACCACACATGTGAGGTATCGCCGCGATCGTTAGAGCGAGAGCAATAATTCTAGCCCTAGACCTTCTCTGTAACTCAAAATATGCAACCTGTAGAATTTATTTACTAGGTGAAGCATTATCTTTCACAATATAAAAAAATAAATTGGGCTAACTTTACTGTTGTCTTATTTTTTAATTAAAAAAAGTGAATTTTTTCCCCAAAAAAGTGCGCTTGTAAGACTGCTGTACAAATAGGGTGTGACAAAAAGTATTGCAATGACCGCCATTTTATTATCTAGGGTGTTAGAATTTTTACTATAATGTTTGTGGGTTCTAAGTAATTTTCTGGCAAAAAAATGTTTTAAACTTGTAAACACCGAGTCTTAAAAACAGGCAAGGTCCTTAAGTGGTTAATGGAAATAGGTTTTCGTGAGCTTTTCAGGTGCATTTTTTTTAGCTTTAAAACACCTGAAAAGTGCCTTAGAGTGAAAGGGGTCTAAAGCCTCGTACACACCATCGGATTTTCAAACGGGAATTGTGTGTTTTGGCCAAAAATCCAATTGTTTGTACGCTCCATCAGGCGATTGCTGTCAGATTTTCCACGGACAAATGTTGGATGGCAGGCTTTAAAATTTTCCGCAGACAACGGTCTGTTAGACAAAAAGTCAGAAGCAATGCTCACCAAACATAACATTAGCAAAAGGTGCCCAAAGGGTGGCGCTAAAGAGCTGAAAAACCATGTAGTACGTCACTACGTTCGTGTGCCGTTTGTATGCAAGACAAGTTCCTGGCCAACGCCTTTTGGACAAAAGTCTGACGCTTTGTCTGCGGAAAATCTGATCGTGTGTACGAGGCTTTACTTAAAGGGTTTGTAAAGGAATTATTTTTTTCATAATAAGCATCCTTTACCTGCCTTTACCTGCAGACATTCCTCTTTTCACTTCCTCATTGTTCGTTTTTGCTCAGAAGTTGCTCTATTTCTTCTCTGTTCTGTTCACTTCTTGCTTGTCTGATTTTACTGACCACCGTGACGGGAGGCTTTACTGCGGTGGTCAGTAACGTGCTCACCCCCTCCTGGGAACTACATCTGTGCGGCAGGACGCTCTCTACGTGTTAGGCCTCGTACACATGGGCAAACATGTCCGATGAAAACGGTCCGCCGGACCGTTTTCAGCGGACATGTCCGCCCGGAGATTTCTGTATGATGGTTGTACACACCATCATACAGAAATCCGCGCATACACGAATCGCGGTGACGAGGCCGCGCCGTCGCCGCGACGATGACGCCCTGGAAGTTCAATGCTTCCATGCATGTGTCGAAGTGATTCGACGCATGCGAGGGATGGCGGCCGCTCGGACATGTACGGTAAGTCTGTACAGACGACCGAACATGTCCGATGGACATGATTCCAGCGGACATGTTTCTTAGCATGCTAAGAAACATTTGTACGCTCGAAAACGGTCAGGTGGACAAATGTCCGCTGGAAACCTGTCCGCTCGGCTGTACAGACGACCGAACATGTCTGCTGAAACTGGTCCGCGGACCAGTTTCAGCAGACATGTTCGGTCGTCTGTACGGGGCCTTAGAGACCTCAAGGAGGTGTGAATTACTGGGCGTGCCGCAATTCATACTGGGAAATGTAGTTCTTACATGAACGAACGATGCAAACCGGGAAGTGAATGAGAGAACATAAACTAGCTGGAGGTGATATAGATGAAGGAATTTAATAGGTATTTACTTGTT
This sequence comes from Rana temporaria, assembly GCF_905171775.1. Classification (NCBI taxonomy): domain Eukaryota; kingdom Metazoa; phylum Chordata; class Amphibia; order Anura; family Ranidae; genus Rana; species Rana temporaria. The sequence goes on along the minus strand of NC_053497.1, from coordinate 26,272,005 downwards.
TTTTTAACAGAATCATTACACTATTCTGTATGTCTACCTTGCAGACATTCATTTTAGGCAAAAATTTTTTTTCCTTTACAACTCCTTTAATACAGCTTATATCCCATTGCAGCCTCATTTGCATAACACATTATAAATGTTACAAACTGGTCTATTTGACACTGAGTGTTCATAGGTTTTGTTGTGTTTGAAAAAATGTGGATAAGTTGCATATTTTCATAATAATCTAATACTGATTAATTTTTGTGTTTTTCTTTAGCTAACTTATGGCCATATTATAGCTATGCTATAGCATTTATGAATGCTGTTTTAGTCTAAATGCTTTTATCAAGTTACTATTGACCTTTAGTAAGTGAATTTGCAGAGAAACTAGTAGCACATTTTTTATAGTTGTGGCTTGCAGGCCATGGCAATCTGCCACCTCTTCTGATTTAGGTCTCTACCTGTTTTATGTGCTGAAATGTTGTATGGTACAAGATAATTTTATCGCAATGTACTGTATTTCAGACACTAGTAGATATCATGTGGAGGTTTTGTCCAGTCTAACTAATTAACCATTTTCCTGCAAGGTTTTCTACTAAATCATAATAAAAAGCAAGAAGCAATGGAGTTAATTTACTAAAGGCAAATAAACTTTGCAAGTGAATCTTCCCCAGAGCTTAGTGAATAAGGTGATGCTCTGGTGACTTGCATCATCCAACAATTTGTGTGGGGTGCTGGTCCTCAGTATGAGATGTGGATGTAAAAAACTCTAGAATGTCCTTCTGGTGTACCAAGTTTGCAACATTATTGGATATGTAGGTGAAAAAGGTAAAAAATGACTTGTGGTTTCTAGTAGACACAACTTTCCAATTAGGTGTGCATTGAATACCCACTCCACCCAGAAAGTAGGCAATTGCACTTGATACCTCAGAGAACCCAACCTTAGATCGATTAAGGGGGCATCCAGATGGTGGGCAGAACTCGCTAGCTGAAGGAAAAATCCATGAACGGCAGAGGCACCCATAGTAGTGTGTGGTAGTGACCAGGTTGAAGTCAAAGTCATCATATTTATTGAGCAAACATATATTAGTGTAGCACTACCCCCGAAGGAGCTGCTGGTTTAGATTAGGGCCTGCGCTCTGCCTGTCAACCCGCCAGAATTTGTCTCGATCCCCCCTTGGCACAAATGGATGATTGTGGACCCCGAATGGTTATAGGAGCCCACAATAATAACACACAACAATGAATGTAGTCAAATATTGTTACTTTGGTGTTGTTCACCTGCCACAGAGCTGCTAAAAACAGAGTCCCACACAAGGTATGGCTTAACCAGTGATAAGGTGTTTGCTTGGCAAAGAATAGAACAATAGTTATGCAAGGAACATTAATTACATACGGCTGGTATCCCTGCAATCAGACCCAAATAACGTAAACTGAGCGAGAGTATGGTGGAGGAATCTCTCAATGCAATGATGTCAGCACTGGGACACCTCTCCACCAGGTCTCGCATAAAAAAACTAAAATCACAATGTGATGCGAGCAATTAGGATAAACACAGACTCTCAACTGTATGGCTCCCCCTAGTGGACAGTTCAACTGGTGCGTGTCCTGTAGTAGCAGATTGTGAGAATAGAGAAACGGGTAGCTGTTTCCTTTAAGAGTAAGTTAATCTTCGGCTAGCTCCGTTGGTGCACTTATTTATTTGTATTCCAATAACAGGGTGAAAGAAAAGGCAAACACCTGATGCACGAAATGTAGTGGTAAAACTGAACGCTAATTCTCCCAAGGCGTCGTATCGCTCTCAGGTGGTAGTGTATCCCTGCTTGCGGTGCTATAGATGCCAGCAAGCACAAGTGAAATCTCTGAAAGTCACACTCCTGTGAGTCAGTTAACTATGTTGATGGGCAAGTGCCCGCTTACCAAACAAGGCCTCGCTTCGCTGGCTTTCCTCAGTCCGGAACCTTCCTTCAGTGATCAGTCTCACTTTAGCGTGGGCCCCTGGTCCTCCGCACGTCATACTTCATATTCCCATCACACACATTCCTGGATAAGGTCTTGGGTTTGGGTGCTCATAGCAACAACCAGCTGGATACTGGTGCACGTTACAGTAGAAATATTTTAAATAAGACCTCCCATCAAGCAATGCGCGGCTGTTGCACTTCGGTAGTACAGTGGCCTTGTGGGCAGTTCTACCCACAGCAAATAGAGTCTGTCTTTGATACCACAATACCCATAGTGCTATGTCCATGAATGACTGAACCAATTCTCTGCTCGGCTGCGGGTTTATAGTAAATACCACCTTCCAATTAGGGCTGTAGAGAATACTCCACAGAGGAAATAGGCAGTTGCACTTGATACCTTGGGGCATGTAGAGAATACCCTGTCTCCACACAGGAAGTAAGCAGTCGCACATAATACCTTGGGGGAACACAAACTCAGGTTCTCATTAGGAGCATCAGGGTGGTGGGCAGAACTCAGCGGCAGAGGTGCCATTGGTAGCATGTTGTAGTGATCATGGTGAAGTCAAGTTCATTGTAATTTTTGAGAAAGCATTTATAAGTTGCACCAAAAGATGTATTCAGTGCTTCTTTTCTGGGCAATTCTTTGGCATATGTGCATATGTGCCTGCATCCAGGAAGCACTGATTCTCTGTGTAACACTGAAACCTGAAGAAGTGACGTATCGGCCAAGAAATGCGTCTTTTGGTGTACCTCATAAACGCTTTCTCAGTCATTGCGATGACTTTGAATTCTCCATGATCACTACTAAAGATGAGCCGAACCCCCCCCCCCCCCCCCGTTCGGTTCGCACCAGAACCTGCGAACAGAGCAAAAGTTTGTGTGAACTTTAGAACCCTGTTAAAGTCTATGGGACTTGAACGTTTGAAATCTAAAGTGCTAATTTTAAAGGCTAATATGCAAGTTATTGTCCTAAAAAGTATTTGGGGACCCGGGTCCTGCCCCATGGAACATGTATCAATGCAAAAAAAGTTTTAAAAACTGACGTTTTTTCGGGAGCAGTGATTTTAATAATGCCTGAAGGGTCTGGAATTCATATTTTGGGGGAACCCCACGTCTTTTTTTTAAATTGTATGCGGGGTTCCCCTTAATATCCATACCAGACCTGAAAGGCCTGATAATTGAATTTGGGGGGGACCCCCATGCATTTTTATTTTTTTTTTTTTATGTGTGACTTTTCTCTGTATTGCCGGGAGCCGACAATTCATTATAGCTGTGATTGGTTTTAAATGACTTTTTTTCAGAAATTACACTTTGTGCAGGGACAGTTCCAAGCACGGGAAACAAGTGCTACTTTTACAGGCATACTATACACTCCCCCTAGGTACGAAATTTAAAGGAATATTTCACTTTTATTGTTTCACTTTAAGCATTATTAAAAACACTGCTCCCCCAAAAAATGCAGGTTTTAAAACATTTTTTGCATTGATACATATCCCCTGGGACAGGACCCAGGTCCCCAAACACTTTTTATGACAATAACTTGCATATTAGCCTTTAAAATTAGCACTTTAGATTTCAAACGTCCCATAGACTTTAACTGGGTTCTAAAGTACACACGAACTTGCTGTGAACACCCCAAATTGTTCGCTGTTCGGCGAATAGGCAATGTTCGAGTCGAACATGAGTTCGACTCGAACTCAAAGCTCATGCCTAATCACTACCACACACCACCAAGGGCACCTCTGCCATTATTGGGGTTTTTCTTCTACTGATAAAATAATCCAATAATGTGAAAGTAAAAATACTTTTTTTTGTATAGCACATGCTTCTTTGTAGAGTGAATCTTCACCATGTTCACTAAGCTAAATGCAAAGGGACCAGCCTATCTGGCTTTAGTAAATCAACCCCACTTTCTTTCTTAAGACATATTCATAAGGATCCGTTCCTGAACTATGATCACATAGCAGTCATAATAATGATAATTATAACATGACCTGCAAATTGGTCATAGAAATGGGGGGGGGGCTTCTTCCACCATACAGAACTTTGTCCAAATCACTATGAAGTATTGTGTGCACATGAGAACATACTCATAGAACATGTTTAATAAAATGTAAATAATTCTGAGAAAAGCGTTATATGATGCAGTTTCGAGCAAAAAGCGTATCAAAGTGTATCATAAAAAGGCTTGTGGATTTTAATGTGTACAAAAAAAAAAAAAAAGACAAGGCTGAGCTACATTGAGGCTTAAAGTGTAATAATTGCTAAACATACCAGCCTTTTTCCAGCAGGTTGCTGTGGCCTTCTGGGTTCCGCAGAGGTGCTTTGACAAAAATGCTTAAAAATTACCCCAAATTGCCCTAAAAATTTCCACAAGCCAGCAAGAGGATGAAGCCTAAGTTCTTAAGTTCTTATTGCAACCAGCCGCCAGTGTCCTAACAACCAATGACATCATTGGTTGACAAGGAGCGCGTGTGATGCTCCTCGTTTGCCTCTTCCCTGACCCTCTTTGTCAGCAGTTGGTTCAGGTTATTGAGAGAGAGAAAAACTGAGGGAGAAGAGAAGTGTGAAATACGTAAAATTGTAATATTTCATATGCGTCTGGTTTTTCATATAGTTGTTTGTAAAAGTAGTCGTTCTTCATTTGATGTGAAATATCTTGTGATCCTGGTAGTCCCTCTTTAAATATGACAATTCCAAGCATAAAAATAGATCCAAACTTGTGTAATATATTGGCATAGCAGTGTTGCTTGCTTGGAGTTACGGGATGCCATGCCAATGTACAGCATACGTTCTTCAGGCATGGGCCCCCTGGAGCAGAGAACCGGGGGAGGGGGATGCTGCCATCTGAAATTGAGAAGCGGGGGGCTGCCGCAAATTGAGAAGCAGGGGTCCTTTAATAAAAAAAATATATATTTTTAAAAAAAGGGGGGGTTGCCACATGGGGCCCTGGAGACCTCTGAGCCCTTTAATAAAAAAAAAAAAATATATATATATATATATATATATATATATATATATATATATATATATATATATATATATATATATATATATATAAAAGAAGAAAAAGAAATAAAAATCAAATAATATATAGAAAAAAATGTAATTTTTTTTATATAAAAAAAGGGGGGTTGCCATCCGGGGCCCTGGGGACCTCTGGGCCTTTTAATAATAATAATAATAAAAAAAATACATATACATACATAGATATATATATATACCTCTGGGCCATTTAAAAAAAAATAAAAAAAATATATATTAAAGGGGGTTGCCATCCGGGCCCCTTACAGGTGTACTGCCTGTACCCCCCTGATGGCGGCCCTGTCTATTGTAGTCAGTTTAGCTGTCATGCCCAACCTCACATCTAACCTTGGACAGCACATAGGTAGATGGGACAAAGTACTACACAGACTTTGTCCCCCGGGGAACAGAACACATCAGCAAAAATTGAAGTAAAATTTTAAATAAATAAAAGTTGAACCTATTCTGTCAGGGGTGCATAATGCACAGAGTGCAGGGGACAGATTGGAAGTATGTAATGCACAGAGTACAGAGGTCAAAAGGAAGAAATGCTAGAAAGTACTGTATGCAGCTTTTCATTAAGGATTTTTTTACTGATATTTTTTGCTACAGAGATGAGCTCAGCAACCATATGCTGATTTTAACTTTTGAACCTGAACTAAGAAAAAAGCAAAGCTGTAAACTGGTTGCTACTAGCAACTCTGGGAGCTTGTCTCTGTAACAAAAAATGTTTCTCAGCTTTTCATTTTATGTTTGGAGCCCCTTGCTGAGTCCATTAGATCCCATCCAGACATTCGTGGGGTGGTGATGCGACAGGGGGAATATAAATTGTCGCTTTTTGCGGACGACATTCTGCTCACTATTACCAACCCACTGATCTCTCTCCCTTCTCTACATAAATTATTGTCTTCCTTTGGTGCCATTTCCGGTTACAAAGTTAACACTTCCAAAACTGAAGCGCTCCCCATACATATCCCGCCCGCACTGCTGTCTCAACTTAAGGGATCATATCCCTACAGGTGGTGTACTGAGTCCCTTAAATACCTGGGTATTCTCCTGACTCCCTCCTATTCATCTCTTTATTCTGTTAATTATCCCTCCTTAGTTTTAGACATTAATAAATCTCTGATGACCTGGACAAAATATCCCCTCTCCCTTCTTGGCAGAATTAACGTTCTAAAGATGTCAGTCCTACCCAGATTGCTCTACCACTTTGAAACGCTACCGGTCGCAATACCTTCTCCCCAGCTGAAAGCGCTACGACGGAGTTTCTTAAGGTTCATATGGGGCGGCGGGGCTCATCGCATAGCGAGCTCAGTGGTATTTGCTCCCACATGTAGGGGTGGTCTGGGAGCCCCAGATATTGTTAAATATTATTATGCCTCACACTTGAGAGCGGTTGTTTCCTGGTCCTCTCTACACGCTCCGAATCAATGGGCCGCCATTGAAAAGGGGGTGTTGTATCCGGTCCACCTTTGCTCGTTGATTTGGGGCGCCCCTTTATCCCTAGATCCCATTTTCAAACGACAATGCACGGCCCCAATGGCTTTTACTTTAGCCATCTGGCATAAGTGTCTCAAAAGCCACTCCCTTGCCTCACCCTGTCCTCCATTGGCGAATGTTTTGTTTAATCCAGTTATACCTGATAGCATCTCATTAGGTAGGATATCTCCGTGGCTCAGTGCACCACTATTTCAACTTCGAAGTCTGGTCCATCCTGTCACACGGAGATTGTATAGCTTTGATATTTTACACAAAAAATTCAACATACCCAATCATCTTTTTTATTTTTACCTGCAGGTTAGACATTTCTTTCAATCCAAATCTTCTACCCTGACTCTCGATAAACCAACGGCTTTTGAGTATTTATGTGCCCAGGGCCCTCACCAATTGCACCTAATATCCTCTATCCACCGTATCCTCCATGAGTCAATCCCTCTTTCTGAAACCACACATCTTTACATGAGAAAGTGGTCCCACATATTGGGTAAGCCTATTACGGTCCAATCCTGGGATAAGATTTGGTCTTCTACCTTTAAATCCTCTAAATGTGTGATCCATCGGGAAACGTCTATTAAAATTCTCATGTTTTGGTATAAGACTCCTGATGTCATACACACATATGTTCCCTCCGTTCTGCCGCATTGTTGGCGTTGTGGAAATGATATTGGCACTTTGTTTCATATTTTTTGGAAATGTTCCCGAGTTCAACCCTTTTGGCAAGAGGTGAGATTGCTGGCACAGGAGGTGATAGAAGTGTCCCTTCCATTTGATCCATTGCACTTTCTTTTGGGCCTCCCGTTCCCAGGTCTAACCAAAGGTGCTAACCGCTTGGCCGCCTATATTTTATTGGCCGCCAGGAGGCTCATACCGTTGTGTTGGTTGTCTGATGCCCCGCCTCCATGGACCAGATTTCTGCACCTGGTTGCTGAAATCCGGAGGATGGAATATTTGACAGCCTCTGTTAACGATTCCATACCACAATTTGATAAAATCTGGGAACCTTGGGATCTCTCGAGATACGGGACCCCTGTGTCGTTGCCCTCGCCTTAGTATATGTATTCTGCTTGCTCCTCCAATATATGCCTAAGAGTTGTTTGTTTTGTATGATCTTGTTGAATCATGCAGACCACTCCTGTGTTCTGCATCCTTGGACACTATGTATATGTTATTTACTTTCATGTTCTTTCTTTGTACAATCTCGGTATCGTCATTGTGTTGATCTTTTCAATACTTTGTATCTTATAATACTGTGATGTCTTACTTGTTTTTTTCTCTATAACTCAATAAAAATACAATTTTGAAAAAAAAAAAAAAAATGTTTCTCTGCTTTTGTGAACCAGGTAGATAATCACAATATAATCCATTTATTGATCACTTGAGATCTCTCTGTATCCTGTCACGATTCATGTTCTCAGTAGCTTAGGATGCTCAGCACTGCAACCCCCCAATATACCACTGCTAGCCTTTATATTCAAATGCACATATGTGGCAATACTCAGTGGTGGTCTGGATTTCCACCTTTTGAATTCCAAAAGTCAAAAAAAGAAGGTGGACTGTTGTCCAACAACTTCTGCACATGCACAATGAACTGCAGAAAGCAGCAGCACCATATTGGGGTGGCTGCAGGGCCTGTGCATTGAAGGGTTGGACTGCCAGACTACCAAGGGAATTATAATTTTTTTGGGGCTGAGGACAGATCCCTCCAAGTGGGGACTGTCCCAAGCAAATGCGGAGGAATGAAAATAATAATGTAGACATGCCCCCAGCCAGGGCTGGACTGACCCACCGGGATAGCGGAAAATTTCCCAGTAGGTCACCTGCCCTGGGGCTGCTTTGAGCTGTGGCTGCGACCGCCCAGCTGTCGGCCCAGTGTTGCCAACCGCCCGTTAATTTATGGTCAGCCCGTAAATTTGAGCCTATTTTAGGGCTGCATGTAAATGCCCATTACAGGCAGCGGCGCCTGTAAAAATATGGTTGCGGGCCGACAAGTAAACTGTATGCACCGTTCCGAAGCTAGCCTGGCTCAGCAAAGCTTGTACATGCTCTGCCATTTTTGGGCAGGCACCTGCGCAGTCACATAATGGCGCCAGACTGGGCCATATTTAAATGTAAGCCACTTCTCTCGGCGGTGGCGTTTGTCTCTCCACATCATGGCTGGGTAAGATCTGACCCCTCCGCAGCCTCTGACCACCTCCTGCTACTCTCCTGTACCATGTCTGCACAGCCTATGACCACCTCCTGTTACTCTCCTTTACCATGTCCGCACAGCCTATGACCACCTCCTGTACCATGTCCGCACAGCCTATGACCACCTCCTGTACCATGTCCGCACAGCCTATGACCATCTCCTGTACCATGTCCGCATAGCCTATGACCACCTCCTGTACCATGTCCGCACAGCCTATGACCACCTCCTGTACCATGTCCGCACAGCCTATGACCACCTCCTTTACCATGTCCGCACAGCCTATGACCACCTCCTGTACCATGTCCGCATAGCCTATGACCACCTCCTGTACCATGTCTGCACAACCTATGACCACCTCCTGTACCATGTCCGCACAGCCTCTGTGACGTTATGCTGTTGGGCTGGTATAATAATTCTATGGGGCTGGTATGAAATTTTCTCCAGGGCTGTTTTTTATTCCCAGTTCCGCCCTGTTCCAACTATGGGGAAGAGGGATGTAAAGGGAAACTGCAGTCACAACTGCCAAATAAAACATAAAAATTGGAAATACTAATTATAGTACAAAAATATTTGTTGTATTATAACGCACACTGTTTAAACAAGAAGCTATTTGGCACTTGTGATGCGGCTGGTAAGGAAAATACGTCGTAGTGATGTTAGTGAGCCAGAATGTGTGTATATATTTTGTGTGCTATGGGCCAGATTCACAGAGGAAATACGCCGGAGTATCTACTGATACTCCGGCGTATTTTTAAATTTGCCGCGTCGTATCTTTATTTGTAATTCACAAAAAAGATACAATGGCTTTTGGCTAAGATCCGACAGGCGTACGGCTTCGTACGCCTTCGGATCCTAGGTGTAATTTTCCGGCGGCCGCTGGGTGGAGTTCGCGTCGTTTTCCAGCGTCGGGTATGCAAATTAGCTGATTACGGCGATCCACTAAGATACGCGCGTTCGTCGCAATCTCTTACGTCGTCGCTAGTCGGTTTTTCCCGTCGCAAACTTAGGCCTGCTTTTTCATGGCTTACATTTAGAACAACCATGTTAAAGTATGGCCGTCGTTCCCGCGTCGAATTTCTATTTTTTTTCTTTTTGCGTAAGACGTCTGGGAATACGAAACGATGTAAGGCACGTCGCCGTTCAAAAAAATACGTTGGAGCGGCGTAATTTCGCGCAAAGCACGTCGGGAAATTTTCACACGGAGCGTGCGCAGAACGTTCGGCGAGGGAACGCGCCTAATTTAAATGGTACACGTCCCATTTGAATTAGGCGGGCTTGCGCTGGACGGCTTCACGCTACGCCGCTGCAAGTTTACACGTAAGTGCTTTGTGGATCAAGCACTTACGACGAAAACTTGCGGCAGCGTAACATAAAGGGGATACGTTACGCCGCCGTAAATATTTGTGAATCTGGCCCAATGTTTTAATACATAAAATAGACTTGTATACATTTTTTTTCTTATTCTACATATTTATTGCTATTGGTGCTTAAATCACTCACACTGCTTACAAAATTTCGCCGTGTATGGACAACAACATAATGCAATGCTACAAAGGCACCAATAATTACAATACGCAGTCTATACAGGCCTTTTATCTGTTGGCTTTGTTTGTAATTCCATCACAGACGGTACCTTTCAGTATGTACAGAATAGACATGACTGTGTTGACAGTAAGATGCAGATCATTTTTTATGGTGGGAGGAGAACGACAGTGGCAAGACATATTTATACATATCTCAGTAACGATCCAACAGATGAACAAAAGAAAAAAAAAAAAACGCTCTACGGAGACATAACGCAAATTATACCCTATAACACAGCCACCTTGTCCGAAGTGTTTGTCCATGACTTAAAAAAAAAAAACATCTTGGAGATGTCCCGGAGTGACTGACTTTACTACAAGAGCAGTTAACTGCAGCACGCTGACCCTTTCAATTTAGGATTTTTCAAAGGACATCACAAAAGACCGAAGTGTTTCACAAGGGCACTTGCCATTTTATCGGAATGATCATGAAAGAATTTTTCTTGCTTAAGGGCAGCAGACGCTAATGTGCCATTGTTCTGTAAACAGACAAAAAAAAAGTGGAATTCGGGATTCTTTGTACTCCGTCACTGCCATCTACAGGCCCGAGCTTGTAGTAACATTATTTCCGCTTTGGGTTTTCAAGCTTAGTCCCATGAATAAATGAACGTAAGCTCTCGGATTACTTATAGTACACGTCCATGTAGCAACTAATAATGTCTACTCTTATTTTGAAATGCTTCGTTATAGAAAAACGTCTACATCACAAATAAAATCTTTTCCTGGAAGATGCTTTTTTTCTGTTACGTAAAAAAAATGTTGCGTGTTTACTTATTGTAGGGATCAATTGGAGCCGATCTTACCAGCCTCCGTCTACCACACCAATATTGTTGCTGGCCTTTATGATTTAATAAAATGCATGCTACAATAGATTATTATTGGGGGGGTAGAAGGGTTACAATAACGAAGGTAGAAAAGTTTAAAGATGTTGTAATAGTAAACAATATATATACTTGTCCCTTTTTGGATATGGGGGGGGGAAAAAAAAAAAAAAGAAGAAAGAAAGGAAAAAAATTCCATATACAAAAACTTCCATATATGATGCGAAACCAGGAAGGAGACATGGCGGGCAAATGAATGGTGGGCAAGCCTCTCTACCTTCTCTCGGTAAATGGTTACGTCTGAAGTGGAAAAAAAATTATAATATTGACTTTAATAATTAGGATCCCATGAAACCAAAGGAAGTGGCTGTCCCCTTTAAATAATAATGATGCTGATATTAACGACGACATAAATAGAATCAGGATAACGATTATTATTTGATTTAATAATGAAGATGCATGCATTATCTGTCTATGCAAAATCACACTGCTTCTAAATGGCTTAAGTCCATATCTGACCCTCCTAACCCACTTGCCTTGAATTATATTGTAACTATATTAGATTGTAAGCCTTCCCGAGCAGGGTCCTCCTAACCCATTTATTGAATTGTATTGTTTCTGTACTGTCTCTTATATTGTAAAGTGCTATGCAAACTGTTGGCGCTATATAAATCATGTATTATATAATAATTTATCCTTTTATTTTATAAAGTGCTGTGCAAACTGTTGGCGCTATATAAATCATGTATTATATAATAATTTCTCCTTTTATTTAATAAAGTGCTGTGCAAACCGTTGGCGCTATATAAATCACGTATCATATAATAATTTCTCCTTTTATTTTATAAAGTGCTGTGCAAACTGTTGGCGCTATATAAATCATGTATTATATAATAATTTCTCCTTTTATTTAATAAAGTGCTGTGCAAACCGTTGGCGCTATATAAATCACGTATCATATAATAATTTCTCCTTTTATTTTATAAAGTGCTGTGCAAACTGTTGGCGCTATATAAATCACGTATTATATAATAATTTATCCTTTTATTTTATAAAGTGCTGTGCAAACTGTTGGCGCTATATACCGTATTTATCGGCGTATACCGCACACTTTTTTCCCCTTAAAATAAGGGGAAAATCGTGATTGCGCGATATACGCCGATACCCGCTTCCTGCGCTCAGTTTGAATGCCTGCGCCGACATATACCTAGTGCAGTACACTACTTTCGGCCAGGCTCGGCTTTGCTCGTGCTCACGCATAAACGTCACAGAGCGTGAGCACAAGCGAAGCCGAGCCTGGCCGAATGTAGCCAAGTGTACTGCACTCGGTATATGTCAGCGCAGGCATTCAAACTGAGCGCGGGAAGCGGCGATTCGACGGGGAGACAGCGCGGGAGAAGCCAGGAGGACACCACCAAAGCCGCAGACGGACACCGGACCCGACGAGGCCGCCGATGGACGCCGCGCAAGACACCAAAACTGTAAGTACTAAAATGTTTTTTTTACAAGAAATTGCGGGTCCACATTAGGGGTGCGCGCTATACGCCGGAGCGCGCAATACACCGATAAATACGGTAAATCATGTATTATATAATAATTTCTCCTTTTATTTAATAAAGTTCTGTGCAAACTGTTGGCGCTACATAAATCATGTATTATATAATAATTTCTCCTTTTATTTAATAAAGTGCTGTGCAAACTGTTGGCGCTATATAAATCATGTATTAAATAATAATTGCTCTTTTTATTTTATAAAGTGCTGTGCAAACTGTTGGCGCTATATACCGTATTTATCGGCGTATACCGCGCACTTTTTTCCCCTTAAAATAAGGGGAAAATCGTGATTGCGCGATATACGCCGATACCCGCTTCCCGCGCTCAGTTTGAATGCCTGCGCCGACATATACCTAGTGCAGTACACTCGGCTACATTCGGCCAGGCTCGTCTTCGCTCGTGCTCACGCATAAACGTCACAGAGCGTGAGCACGAGCGAAGCCGAGCCTGGCCAAATGTAGCCGAGTGTACTGCACTCGGTATATGTCGGCGCAGGCATTCAAACTGAGCGCGGGAAGCGGCGATTCGACGGGGAGACAGCGCGGGAGAAGCCAGGAGGACACCACCAAAGCCGCAGACGGACACCGGACCCGACGAGGCCGCCGATGGACGCCGCGCAAGACACCAAAACTGTAAGTACTAAAATGTTTTTTTTACAGGAATTGCGGGTCCACATTAGGGGTGCGCGCTATACGCCGGAGCGCGCAATACACCGTTAAATACGGTAAATCATGTATTATATAATAATTTCTCCTTTTATTTAATAAAGTGCTGTGCAAACTGTTGGCGCTACATAAATCATGTATTATATAATAATTTCTCCTTTTATTTAATAAAGTGCTGTGCAAACTGTTGGCGCTATATAAATCATGTATTAAATAATAATTGCTCTTTTTATTTTATAAAGTGCTGTGCAAACTGTTGGCGCTATATACCGTATTTATCGGCGTATACCGCGCACTTTTTTCCCCTTAAAATAAGGGGAAAATCGTGATTGCGCGATATACGCCGATACCCGCTTCCCGCGCTCAGTTTGAATGCCTGCGCCGACATATACCTAGTGCAGTACACTCGGCTACATTCGGCCAGGCTCGTCTTCGCTCGTGCTCACGCATAAACGTCACAGAGCGTGAGCACGAGCGAAGCCGAGCCTGGCCGAATGTAGCCGAGTGTACTGCACTCGGTATATGTCGGCGCAGGCATTCAAACTGAGCGCGGGAAGCGGCGATTCGACGGGGAGACAGCGCGGGAGAAGCCAGGAGGACACCACCAAAGCCGCAGATGGACACCGGACCTGACGAGGCCGCCGATGGACGCCGCGCAAGACACCAAAACTGTAAGTACTAAAATGTTTTTTTTACAGGAATTGCGGGTCCACATTAGGGGTGCGCGCTATACGCCGGAGCGCGCAATACCCCGATAAATACGGAAAATCATGTATTATATAATAATTTCTCCTTTTATTTTATAAAGTAATGTGCAAACTGTTGGCGCTATATAAATCATTTATTGTATAATAATTTCTCCTTTTATTTTATAAAGTGCTGTGCAAACTGTTGGCGCTACATAAATTATTTATTGTATAATCATTTCTCTTTTCATTTTATAAAGTGCTGCGCAAACTGTTGGAACTATAAAAATCCTGTGTTATATTAATAATCTGATTACATAGCCAAGTTTCTTTATGCCTTTCTATGCATATCACAAAGGGCCAGATCCACATAGAAATAGATCGGCGCAGCGTATCAGAGATACGCTACGTCACCGTACCTTACCTGGCGTAATTTCGAATCCTTAAAGATTTCGCGCCGTAAGTTACGGCGGCGTAGTGTATCTTTGGCGGCAGAATTAAAATCGGCGTTTAGGGGGCGTGTTTCATTTAAATGAAGCGCGTCCCCGCGCCGAATGAACTGCGCATGCTCCGTTTCTAAATTTCCCGCCGTGCATTGCGCTAAATGACGTCGCAACAACGTAATTTTTTTAACTTAGATGTGAATTACGTCCATCCCGATTCACGGACGACTTACGCAAAAAAAAAAAATCAAATTTCGACGCAGGAACGACGGCCATACTTTAACATGGCAAGTCTAACTATACGCCGCAAAATACCAGCTTTAACTATACACCGGAAAAAGCCGACTAGAGACGCCGTAAAAAAATGCGCCGGCCGCTCGTACGTTCGTGGATCGACGGAAATAGCTAATTTGCATACCCGACGTGGAAAACGACGTGAACGCCACCCAGCGGACGCCAAAGTATTGCATCTTAGATCCGAAAGGCGTACGAGGACGTATACCTGTTGGATCTAACCCAGATGCCGTTGTATCTTGGTTTGAGGATTCAAACCAAAGATACGACGCAGGCAATTTGAAAGTACGCCGGCGCATCATTAGATACGCCGGCGTACTCTGTCTGTGGATCTGCCCCAAAGTATTTAATTAGCCACATTACCAATCCTACTGGGAAAAAAAAATTGAATAGCATACTGCATATAAGTAAATATATTCATCCATAGTACATTTGTATGTAGTATACAGTAGATCAGTTAGTACTTACAGGAAGAACATGAGAGGTGAGTATAATCTGTGAATAAAACTCACATCTATGCTTGCTTAACATCAACTGATCAAGTACAAGCCCAAGGAATTAGCATTAAATGATCCCCTTTTCCTGGAATAGGAAAATGCTAAATAAAATGAATATTTTAAGTTATCTACAAAAAAACAAAAAAAACAACAACAATATTTAAATCAACACAAATATTCATATTCTTCTTTAAAAAAAATCTACAGCTACTGCTTTATATTCACTTTATACATCTCCGGGGATGTATTGTATCTTGGCTGCTGAACGGGTATTATCAGCCACAGAATACAATCTGGCCATGGCCTTTGGGAGGCGACAGGTCCCAACAGGGATGGCACTTTGAATAACATATTGAACTGGTCACCCTTTGTAATTGCGTGAAAGATTTTTATTTTAGAGAATACTGTAATTTTTGGGTGGAGAAAGATATAGATTGTTGTATTTAAAAAAAAAAAAAGTAATAATTTCATAATTTAATTTTAACAATTTTATAAAAGGTTAGATAGTTACATAGGCCCGGATTCACGTACCTCAGTGCATAGTTATGCCGGCGTAGCGTATCGAATATACGCTACACCGACGTAGCGCAGAGCGGCGAGCACAGTATTCACAAAGCACTTGCTCCCAACGTTGCGCCGGCGTAACGTAAATTCGACGGCGTAAACCCGCCTAATTCAAAGTAGGTGGAAGTGGGCGTTATCTATTTAAATGAAGCGTGACCCCATGCAAATGATGGGCCGAACGAACGGCGCATGCGCCGTCCCGTGGACGCATCCCAGTGCGCATGCTCAGAATCACGTCGAAAATACTCCATAAGATACGTCAAATCACTGCCTACGACGTGACGCCCAGCCCTATTCACGTACTACTACGTAAACGACTTAAAATACGACGGCTGTTCCCTGGTCCATACCTTAACATGACTTACCCCTGCTTTATGAGGCTTAACTTTACGCCGGACGTAAGCCTTACGTAAACCGCGTATATGAATGCGCCGGGTGCAAGTACTTCGTGAAGCAGCGTATCTCCCTCATTTGCATATTCGATTGGTAAATCAATGGAAGCGCCCCTTGCGGCCAGCGTAAATATGCGCCCACGATACAACGGCGTAGGAAACTTACGTCGGTCGTAGAGAAGCCTATTTTCAGGCGTATTTAGTTCTGTGGGTATGGGCGCACAGATACGAAGGCGCACATTTACACTTACGCGGCGTATCTCGAGGTACATCGAGATACGCCGAAGTGCTACGTGAATCCGGGCCATAGTTGAGTTGAATAAAAGAAAAAAGTCCATCTAGCTCAATCCTATGCAATAAATACATAGAAAACCTTCATATACAGAACCCTATGCCGAAAGCTGGCAATCAGATATTCTCTGGATCAACAATCTCTGGTGTTATTAACTATAAATGTTAATATAAGGTTACTCATTGAACGTACTTACTATTGTTTAAGTGGCTACATCATGTCAGAAGTCTGTCTTTTCCTAAGCAAAGGGCCAGACTGTGGCCAGCGGGAGTAGAAAATGTCTGTTGACTGTGGCCAGTGGGAGTAGAAGTTACCCCAACATCAGTGGCCCATCATTGGTGCCAAATTTTCACTATCAAAGGAAGAATTGTGACCCATTGATGGTGCCAGTAGGAAAAATGGTGCCGGTTGTTGAAACGCAGATCAGTGACCAGACCTGAACCTAGTAGCTTTCCTCCACCTTGTGTCTTTATGCCCCATGTTGGCATGGTGCCCACCGTAGCATTTGCAATGGCAGAGCAGTGTAGGACTGGCCGTAGGAGGGATTACTTTGACGCAGTTGGCCAGCTTAACCCTTTCATGCCTAAGCCTATTTCTGACATTTGTTGCTTACAAAGTAAAATCCATATTTTTTGCTAGAATATTACTTAGAATTATATAGTGACTGGCTGTAACAGGCGCTCCACGCGCCTGTTACTTCCTGTAATGCGTTCTGCGCTGGAACGCATTACGGCGACCGCGCGATTACGTCATCGCGCAGTGCCCCGTGCGTTCCACCGTGGAACGCGGAAGTGCACCGCCGCAAACGGCGCTCCTTTTTGAATTAGTGCTTATGCACTACAGCTGGCCCTATCCTTTAAACAAAGCGGTGTGCCTCCTGCACACCGTTCTATTATTGTCGGCAGTAGCTCGGCCACGCTACACATACTGCAACCATCGCTCCCCATGCTGCAACACCGCTCAGGCAACAACTACTACTTTGGTGCTGCTTCACCTACAACAACACAGAGCATTGCTGGGGACAACCTTGAGGTCCTTTGCTCAACACCCTAC
The DNA here is from genome assembly GCF_905171775.1 of Rana temporaria. Lineage (NCBI taxonomy): Eukaryota > Metazoa > Chordata > Amphibia > Anura > Ranidae > Rana > Rana temporaria. The sequence continues at coordinate 26,254,503 of NC_053497.1, read as the reverse complement.
ACCACGGAATCTCTATCTCATACAAAGAAGCCTACAAACGGAAAAGTAGCTATTCTATCACTTGTAGTCCTATAAGAAGATCTATTGCAAGTGTTCCATCTAATAGATTTGTTGTTACTAAATATGCCGTGTGGGGAGCTGCGGTGGCTCAACGCGATTGGCACTGCACTGACAAGCTAGGGGTTCGGATCCCGGTCTCAGCTACATGTGAATTGAGTTTGGTGGTCTCAGCCCGGCTTCCGGTGGGTGTGCTATGTGAGGTAAGCCTGCGCTTAGTACGCCCACCCCCCTCCCACAAAAACCACCACACTTACACGCACTCGAAATTGGGTTAACATGCACGCACTTTGACCACGCAGTCTCTAAAAAGAGAGGCGAAGGACTAACGGGGCTGGTTGAGCGGGCTAGATCCTCTCACTCCCTTATATGGAGTCCCTCTGCCCCGTTGGGCTTCAAAGCGGAGCAGGTAGGGCGGGCTGTGTGGGAGGACCCCCTCACACACCCACCATTGCCACCCGGGGCATGGAGAAAGGTGGCAGATTGCCTCTGGGGGAGGCCTGCCTACTCCCAACTCCTGCAGTCCGGCTCCTCTCTCGAGTACACTTTAAAAAAATAAAAATAAAAAATGCCGTGTGGATATCAACATACTATTTGGGAGATACTGCTGTGCTAAGAACTGTTTGCTACCGAGTACCTTAAAGGGTCAGCTACCCTCAAATTACTTGAGAAATATTCATCTCATTTATGCAACTATAATAACCTGAGCTATATTGCCTCTCACATGCAACTACTATTACGTGTGCAATATTCATCTCATGTATGCAACTATAATAACCTGAGCTATATTGCCTCTCACATACAACTACTATTACATGTGCAATATTCATCTCATATATAGGCAACTATAATAACCTGAGCTATATTGTCTTTTATAAGCAACTAGTATTACCTGAGCTATATTGCCTCTCATACGCAATTACTAGTTGTCATTACAACTTCTATTTACTACGAGCTTGACATAAGTACAAATCCCTTATAGGCCTTGTCCTAATTGTTTGAACATGTTCGCTCTAACTTTTCTATGCTAGGGGTTGATGCTAATTTATCGCATCTCCCTTAGTGGCCTAATACATCCCTATATGCTCAAGGTGATATGATGTAGAGAACCCCCAAACTCCTGTTTGTGTGGAGTGACGCCTGGGGTCCCGTACTGATAATCACTTGCATATAGAGGTGTATTGGAATCTTGATCTCTGAAGTACATTATATAATTTTAAACGCTAAGCTCTGTTCGCATGTTGTAATGCGTCTATCCTTAGTAGCTCAACGCCTTTCTTTATGTGACAGAGAGATGATGTAGAGATCCCCCAAACTCCTATTTGTGAGGAGTGACGCCTGGGGCCCAATACTGAGTTGTCACATAAAGAAGCGCATTGAAATCCTTGCTAACCAGTTGTGGTTCACTCCATTCACCAGTGCTGTTACACTGGCCTTAGGGGATAACCAGAGATCAAAAAAATGTATCCTACATAAGTTGTACCTGTTTATCTGCAGTCCCTTCTTCTCTACAACCAGGGTTGAGAGAGCTGGTGTTACACTCTGAAGAACTCAGTGACAGCAGATTGGAGAGAAGGGACACAACCCCTTCACACAGCACACAAAAACAGAGCTGGAGCTGTCAATCACAGGTCAGGTGCTGGAGACCTCTCCTATCACCTTTTTGTGTCAGGAAAATCTATATGAAAATGCTTGTACGACATTGTTATTTATTCTTTCTGATCATGCGCAGTCTTTTGTATCTGATATTTCTTGTATGAAAATTGTATGAAAACACAGCAAACAAAAATCTTTCATTCTGTTCATGTATGAGAAACATTTTGAAGTTTGTCCCTTTTGAAATTCGGCTTTCGAAAGTTGTGTACACACTATAAGAACATTGTACGTTTGTTCCTCGGACAAAAATGTTCGCACTGTTTTCTTATGGTGTGTACAGAACTTTAGAATGTTCAGGAGAGGGGGGGCCGCACTCTATCCCCCTCTCTTTTCTGCGGCCGGCCAGGTTAACGTGCTCGGATAAGGGGTCTGGTGTGAATTTTTGGGGGAACTCCACGCCATTTTTTTTTTAAATTTGGGGTGGAGTTCCCCTTAAAATCCACACCAGACCTGAAGGGTCTGGAATGTATATTTGGGGGGAACCCCACGTCATTTTTTTTTTAAATTGACGGCGGGGTTCCCCTTAATATCCATTCCAGACCTGAAGGGCCTGGTAATGGAATTTGGGGGGACCCCCACGCTATTTTTTTAATTTTTTTATGAATTAATTCGCTCTGAATTGCCAGAGCCGACAATTCATTAGAGCCGCAAGTCCGGTTTTAAAAGACTTTTTTTCCTTTCAGAAATGACACTTTGTGCAGAGACAGTTCTAAGTACTGGAAACATGCACTATTTCACATGCTGACTTTACACCCCCCCTAAGTACGAAATTTAAAGGAATATTTCACTTTTATTGTTTCACTTTTAGCATTATTAAATTCACTGCTCCTGAAAAAACTGACGTTTTTAAAACTTTTTTTGCATTGATACATGTTTCCTGGGATAGGACCCAGGTCCCCAAACACTTTTTAGGACAATAACTTGCATATTAGCCTTTAAAATTAACACTTTAGATTTCAAATGTTCGAGTCCCATAGACTTTAACAGGGTTCTAAAGTTCACACGAACATTTGGTGTGTTCGCAAGTTCTGGTGCGAACCGAACAGGGGGGTGTTCGGCTCATCCCTAGGTGCTACACACAAATACTGTCAGTTTAGGGGAAGGGTAGTATTAGAAAAGCAAATTTAGATGGCATTGATGAACAAACTGAAGCTGAACTCCAGCTATCACTTGTTAAAGTGGACCTTCAGTAATTCTTTTCAACTTTCCATCTATCAAAGAGGAACTGCAGTCTGCTCACATAATTTGTAATAAAAACATGTTTGCCATTCTGAAGCTTCCCTACAACCACTTTGCATAATATTTTATATATACCGTGATTCGGTACTTGCCAAATATGCTGCAGAAATCCCCCTCCACTAAAGGCGGCCATACACTGTTCGAATTTAGAAAATCGTATGAAAGAATTTTCATTCGTATTTCGCACCGTTAGTGGGCTGCAGCAACAGCCGATTTTCGTGCAGCAAGCAAATTTGAGAAATCCGACATTTTGGAAATTTTTTGAAAAACGAACGATTTTCTGATCAATGATGGAAGAATCGTGCGAGAAATGTAATAGAAAAAAAAACGCGCATGTGCATGTTCGAAATTCGACCGTGTATGGCCTGCTTAAAGAGGAGTTCCACCTAAAAATGGAACTTCCTCTTAATCCACTCCTCGCCCCCTTACATGCCACATTTGGCATGTCATTTTTTTGGGGGGGAGTGGGGGCTTCAGGAGAAGGGGACTTCCTGTCCCACTTCCTCCTTCCGCCGAGGGGCTGGAAAGGCGATTAGCTTAATCGCCTTTTCACAGCCCCTCCCTGTAGGCGAGCGCCTGTCCATTCGGACGGCGCCGCGCCGCTCGCGCATGCGCAGTGCCGCTCGCGCATGCACAGTGGGTGCCCGGCCGTGAAGCCGAAAGCTGTCACTGCCGGGTGCCCACACTAGAAATGAAGACGCCAGCCGGCGAGGGGGGGCGAGGAGCGGAGCCCCTGCCGGCGCGTCGCTGGAGCCATGGAGCAGGTAAGTGTCAGTTTATTAAAAGCCAGCAGCTACACTTTTTGTAGCTGCTGACTTTTAATAAACTTAAAAAATGGGTGGAAAACCCCTTTAAGTCTGGCTGCAGCCATTTTAACTGTGGGCAGCTGAAGCTGCTGCCTGTTTACTTCCTGGATTTTATGACATCATGCACAGCTCTCTCTCTCTTAAGCCTCGTACACACGATCGTATTTTCTGACGAGAATTGTGTGATGACAGGCTGTTGGCAGAAAATCCGACCGACATCGGTCAGATTTTCCACGGACAAATGTGGGATAGCATGCTTTAAAACTGTCCACCAACAATTGTGTGTTGTCGGATTTTCCGATCGTGTGTAGACAAGTCCGTCTGACAAAACTCCAAACTACAAACACGCATGCTCAGAAGCAATGCTCACCATAACACAACATCAACAGAAGTTGCCCGAAGGGTGGCGCTAAAGAACTGAAAAAAACACATATTTGTTGGCCGACAATTTTTTGCCGTTTGTATGCAAGACAATTCCTGGCCAACGGCCTTTGGACAAAAGTCCTACGCTTTGTCCGCAGAAAATCGGATCGTGTGTACGAGGATTTACTCTCATGACAGTTTGCCAGTAAATCCAGGAAGTGAACATGCCCTAGCTTCAGCTGCCCACAGTTAAAATGGATGCAGCCAGACTTAGTGGAGGGAGATTTCTGCAGCATATTTGGCAAGTACAGAATCACAGTACAGTGGAACCTCGGAACGCAGTTAACGAGCGTTTCGCAATACGAGCACTGTATTTGAAAAAATCCTAACTCAATGTTATCTCTCAAAGCGAGCAGGATTCAGGCCAAAGTGGTGTGCAGTACCGCGTTTGGCCTGAGGTGGGGGGGCGCCGGAGCCGAGTGGAGACGAATGGTGGCGTTCGAAAATGCACTGAAAGACCAGAGGACCGCTCGGCTGACCTGGCAAACCTCGGGAACGGAGTCTTTCCGAGGTTTGCCGAGGTATCCTCGGGCCTTTTCGTCCGTTTCCGAGGCTCTCCAGCGCCCCCCACCTCTGGCCGCATGCGCTATTGCATGCCATTGAAGTCAATGCGGAACAAATTATTTTCGTTTACATTGACTTCAATGGGGAAACTTGCTTTGATATGCGAGTACTTTGGATTACGAGCATTCTCCTGAAACGGATTGTGCTCGTAATCCGAGGTTCTACTGTATATATAAAAAAATATGCAAAAGTGGTTGGAGGGAAGCTTCAGAATGGCAAAGATGTTTTTATTACAAATTATGTGAGAAGACTCCAGTTCCTCTTTAAGCAGTTATAGCAAACATTTTTCTCATTTATTTTACATTAAGAAATAAAAGCTGATCACTGTAAGCACTCCTGTCGGAGGTAAATGGTTTGTCTCAACCCTCTAACTCAGGGTTCTCAAAGTACCGGCCCGCGGGCCATTTGCAGGCAGTGCGGGGGGTGCCGCGGAAGTGTAGATGCAGAGTAGCGGAGGAAGCGTCTGTCATAAGTTTACTTGTCTCTCATGTCATGCTTGCGCTGCTACTCCCCAGGGGCCCTCCCCTCTCTTCTCGTCCATCCCCAGTAGCTTGTGACATCATCTGAGATGGACGAGAAGAGAGGGGGGAGGGGCCGCCGGGGAGTAGCAGCGTGACATGAGAGACAAGTGAACAACTTATGACCGACGCTTCCTGCGCTACTCTGCCTTTGAAGAAAACAACAGGTACATGCTGACCTGTGCCCTGATGTGCTACCATGTGCCCTCATGTGCCCTGATTGTGTCCTGGTGTGCTCTCATGTGCCCTGATTGTGTCCTGATGTGCTCCTATGTGCCCTGGTGTGCCCTGATTGTGCTCTCATGTGTCCTGATTGTGCCCTGATTGTGTCCTGATGTGGTCCCATGTGCCCTGATGTGCCCTGATTGTGCCCTGATGGGTTCTGATTGTGCCCCATGTACCCTGATGTGCCCCATGTACCCTGATGTGCTGGGCTCTGTACATCAGGGTACCATGTGCCCTGTACCCTGATCTGCCATGTGCCCTGTCAGGGCACATGGGGCACAGCACATCAGGACAGGGCACAGCACATCAGGACAGGGCACATGGCACATCAGGGTACAGGACATGGCACATCAGGGCACAGCACATCTGGACAGAGCACATGGCACATCAGGGTACAGGGCACATGAAACAGCACATCAGGGTACAAAGCCCAGCACATCAGGGCACGTGGCACATCAGGGTACAGGGCACATGAAACAGCACATCTGGGTACAAAGCCCAGCACATTAGGGTACATGGGGTACCCTAATGTGCTGGGCTTTGTACCCTGATGTGTTGTTTCATGTGCCCTGTCCTGTACCCTGTCCTGATGTGCTGTGCCCTGATGTGCTCTCATGTGCCCCATGTGCCCCATGTGCCCTGGTGTGCTCGTATGTGCCCTGTTATGCCCCATGTGCCCTGGTGTGCTCGTGTGTGCCCTGATTGTGCCCTGATGTGCTCTGATTGTGCCCCATGTACCCTGATGTGGCCCATGTACCCTGATGTGCCATGTGCCCCATGTATCCTGATGTGCCATGTGCCCTGTCCTGATGTGCTGTGCCCTGATGTGCCATACCCTGATGGTGAGTGGTCAGTGTGCAGTGTAGTGGTCAGGGTTAATAATGCGTTCGCTGACACCAGTGCTGTTGTTTTTAAAGTTGGAAAGTTTGCATGCGGCCCCCCCATGGGATATGAAAACTTGTCTTGTGGCCCTCAGGTAATTTGAGTTTGAGACCCCTGTTCTAACTGCTATATCTGCGGGACAGCTTGGTTTATTAAAATAATTTTAAAAACAACATACTTGCTGGATTACCAGATGAAAAAAAAAAAAATATCTAATATAGCCATCACATCTAATAATTGGGAAGCTGCCATTTAGTAAATGTTTGTTTTTGAGTTAAACGAGTTGTTAAAAATGATATGAAAAATGTTGTGCAGTATAAACAACTTTGGTAATTAAACAGTACGTTAATTTATGTAAAGCTCTACCCCAGAGACAAAAGAGGGGCATTATGAGGGGTACGGATTTGTATAGGTTGTCCCTTCAAATGTGGTAGATTTGTTTGATCAATTTAAAGAGTATGTAAACTGAACATTTCCCGATCCTGATATGTGCCTGTTGTACTTGTATGAAAAAAAGTATCCTGTTCTCTTTGTAATGCTTCCTTCATGTGAAATCCCTGGTGTTCCTGCTAATCCCTCTGCTTTCTTATCAAAAACTGAACACACTAGGCATGAGAGCACAGCATGGTCAGTTCTCTAGCTGTGCTGGGAACTAAGCCTGTCCTCCTCCAATGATCAGACTTGTCCTGACATTCCCTTTCACTGGGAAGACCAGTGTCCTGCTGTTTCTCCTCTCCTGTTATAATGTTTTTTATATCTATACACACATGTTTTGCCTTTCATTTCTATTTTAACCACTTAAGGACCGCCTCCTGCACATTTCTGTTGGCAGAATGTCACGGCTGGGCACAAGCACGTACAGGTACGTCCTCTTTAAGTGCCCACCCGGTCCAAAGCTCCTTGACCGCGGCCGCGGGACCCGTGGACCCGATCGCCGCTGGAGTCCAGCGATCGGTCCCCGGAGCTGAAGAACGGGGAAGCTGTGTGTAAACACAACTTCCCCGTTCTTCACTGTGGCACCGTCATCGATCGTGTGACGTCACACCTACAGCCACACCCCCCTACAGTTAGAAACACAGATGAGGTCACACATAACCCCTTCAGCGCCCCCTTGTGGTTAACTCCCAAACTGCAATTGTCATTTTCACAGTAAACAGTGCATTTTTTGCTGTGAAAATGACAATGGTCCCAAAAATGTGTCAAAATTGTCCGAAGTGTCCGCCATAATATCGCAGTCACGAAAAAAAAATCGCTGATCGCCGCCATTAGTAGTAAAAAAAAAAAAAATAATAAAAATGCAATAAAACTATCCCCTATTTTGTAAACGCTATAAATTTTGCGCAAACCAATCGATAAACGCGTATTGCGATTTTTTTTTACCAAAAATAGGTAGAAGAATACGTATCGGCCTAATCTGAGGAAACATTTTTTTTTATTTATTATAGCAAAAAGTAAAATCAAAATTGTCGCTCTATTTTTGTTTATAGCGCAAAAAATAAAAACCGCAGAGGTGATCAAATACCACCAAAAGAAAGCTCTATTTGTGGGAAAAAAAGGACGACAATCTTGTTTGGGAGCCACGTCGCACGACCGCGCAATTGTCAGTTAAAGCGACGCAGTGCCTAATCGCAAATACTGGCCAGGTCCTTTACCTGCCTAAAGGTCCGGGTCTTAAGTGGTTAAACAGTATGGGTTGTTTTACAAGGTAAGGATTTAGATATACTAAAGTGTTGCTGAACCCAGGACCCTGCATTTATTATATCCGGTCTCCCACAGTACACAGAAAATGGAAATGCAATTATTTTAGTAAATATAAACTGCTAAATGCCTTTTCTCATCAGCAGTATGTATATAGAAGTCTTGTGACTTCTATCAGTGTCCAGGCGAGCACTGGTTAAAGCTTGCAGGAGGAGTTTTCATTCTCCTCTGACTGTCCTATGAGGCTGCATGACCCCTGACCCTCTGTCTGGACAGTGTTGATTGGCCCTGTGCTGATCACATGCACCCTACCAAAAAAATAAAAATAAACTTTCTAGGAATACACATTAAAATTGACAATGTGCAGAGTGCCCCCCAAGGCCCAGGACTCTGCATTCATTATATCTGGTCTCCCATAGTGCACAGAACATGGACATGCAATTATTTTTGTAAATATAAACTGCTAGATACCTTTTCTCATCAGCGATATATAGCAGTCTTTTTATCGGTGTCCAGCCGAGCAATGGTTAAAGCTTGTAGGAGGAGTTTTCATTATCCTCTGAATGTCCTATGAGGCTGCATGACCCCCAACCCTCTGTCTGGACAGTGCCGATTGGCCCTGTGCTGATCACATGCACCCTACCAAAAGAAAAAAAAAAAAACTTTCTAGCAATACACATCAAACTGCATTCATTATATCCGGTCTCCCACAGTACACAGAACATGGAAATGCAATAATTTTAGTAAATATAAACTGCTAGATACCTTTTCTCATCAGTGATATATAGCAGTCTTTTTATCACTGTCCAGCTGAGCGCCACTAAAAATATCTAGCAATGCACGCCAAACTGAGCATGTGCAGAGTGCCTCCAAGGCTCTGTACTATCAGGAGATGGGCTTTGGACAGTAAAGGTAGAGGAAGATCAGAGAAGACAGGATCAAACAGCCTTTTTACACAATGCAGAGGATTAACCCCTTAGGTTCCACAGTGAGTATGATGCCGCGTACACGCGACCATTTTTTGGTCTAGAAGAAACAACCTTTTTTTCAACCCGATTATTGATAAGCCTGCCTTGCATACACACGATCGTGAAAAAAAAATGCTCTAGCAAAGCGCGGTGACGTACAACACGTACGACGGCACTATAAAGGGGAATTTCCATTCGGATGGCGCCACCCTTGGGGCTGCTTTTGCTGATTTCGTGTTAGTAAAAGTTTGGTGAGAGACAATTCACGCTTTTCAGTCTTCGTGCTTTTCAGTCTGTTACAGTGCTCCCGTCTCATAACTTGCTTCTGAGCATGTGCGTTTTTTTCACGCCGTTAAAGCCCACACACAACCATTTTTTTACGACTTTACAAAAACGACAACGTTAAAAACATAAAAATTTAGAGCATGTTCTGAATTTTTAATGCCCATTTTTTATGTTGTGAAAAATGCTCTGGAGCCCACACACAATTATTTTTAATGACATAAAAAAAACCGAAATTTTTTACATCCCGAAAAACGGTTATGTGTACGCGGCATGACAAGCATGCTTCACTGCATATGCAGACTGATTTTATTGTTGTGGGTTTAGTAACACTTTAACCACTTGCCGACCTGCCGCCGTAGTTTTACGGCGGCAGGTCGGCTCCCCTGCGCGAGAGCACGTAATATAACGTTGGCTCTCGTGCCCGGCGGGCGAGCTCGCCGCCGGGCACCCGCAATTGCTCGTTACAGAGCGGGGACCGGTCCTGTCAGGGAGAGAAATGCTGATCTTCTGTTCATACAATGTATGAACAGAAGATCAGTCATTTCCCCTAGTGAGGCCACCCCCCCTACAGTTAGAACATACTTACAGGGAACATACTTAACCCCTTCCCCGCCCCCTAGTGTTAACCCCTTCACTGCCAGTGGCATTTTTATAGTAATCCAATGCATTTTTATAGCACTGATCGCTATAAAAATGCCAATGGTCCCAAAAATTTGTCAAAAGTGTCTGAAGTGTCCGCCATAATGTCGCAGTACCGAAAAAAAATCGCTGATCGCCGCCATTACTAGTAAAAAAAAAAAATATTAATAAAAATGCCATAATAATACCCCCTATTTTGTAAACGCTATAACTTTTGCGCAAACCAATCAATAAACGCTTATTGCGATTTTTTTTTACGAAAAATATGTAGAAGAATACGTATCGGCCTAAACTGAGGAAAAAAAATATTTTTTTTTTATATATTTTTGGGGGATATTTATTATAGCAAAAAGGAAAAAATATTATTTTTTTGCAAAATTGTCACTCTATTTTTGTTTATAGCGCAAAAACTAAAAACCGCAGAGGTGATCAAATACTACCAAAAGAAAGCTCTATTTGTGGGGAAAAAAGGACACCAATTTTGTTTGGGAGCCACGTCGCACGACCGCGCAATTGTCAGTTAAAGCGACGCAGTGCTCTGGTCTTTGACCAGCAATATGGTTGGGGGGTTATGTGGTTAAAGGGGTTGTAAACCTTCGTGTTTTTTCACCTTTTTTCACCTTTCTTCATCCTATGCATTAAGGTGAAAAAACCTTGCAGTGACCGGCCCCCCAGCCTCCCCGTTTTACTTACCTGAGCCCCGAATATACGTAGGCCCATCCCCGCCATCCACATAGTCCCGGCTTTGATTGGATAGATTGATAGCAGCGCAGCCATTGGCTCTCGCTGCTGTCAATCAAATCCAATGACGTGAGTGCCAGGGGCGGGGCCGAGTCACAAGGTAACCCCCCTGGGAGAGAGCTTCCCAGAAGGGGTTATCTAATGCGGGGAGGAGCCACGAGAGCCGCCGTGGGACCCCAGAGCAGGTGGGTCGGGGCCACGAACTGCACAGCGGAGGTAAGTATAACATGTTTGTTATTTAAAAAAATAAAATGCGAACCTTTAGTATTACTTTAACTCATATATAGTCTTTTTCCTCCCAATTGTATGCTCCCAGTCAGTTTAGGACTGTAAAATCTTTTTGGAAATCAGTTTTTATAAGCCAACAATGATACATTTTTTTTACCTATCTCAATGAAAATACATACCCAAAGAAATGGCTTTCATTTTGAAATGCTTGAACCCCGCAGATCGTATGTAGTTTATTATAGTACTATAGTAAAATTGTAAAAGAACCCATACAAAAAAAAATCCCAAGAATGATGATAATCCTTTGCCAAATTTTGCTGCTCTGCAATGTAAATCTTGGGCACACGGAAATGTGCGCGCAATTAACATTTCTGAGACGACAGGCTCTTTGGCGCTATCTCCGCACCTTGTTGATATACCTGTGCTGACCTTTCCAACTGCACAACCATCTGTTCATGCGACATATTTAGTAGATTTATTACAGTATGACTTAGGGCCATGGACACATGTCTACACCGTTGCCCTGCACATACCTCTGTGAGCGGCTGATTGTAGAGCGCTGTAGCTGCACACACTACATAAACTCTCCCGATAGTCCCATGTTAATTGGTGATGTGCTAGTTATCCTTAGATCAGTATAGAAACTTTCATAATTAACATTATTAGTTGGCCACAGCCAGCAGTCAATTGGCTTCATCTTAATCTGGGGCAGTATTTATGACACCAGAATAACCAAAATATTTTTCCCATCTAATGCATTCGCTTAACTAAATTGTAAAGGGCAATAATCTCACAATGTTATATTTTATATTATTTTAATCACTTCAATACAGGGCATTTTCACCCACTTCCTGCCCAGACCAATTTTTAGTTTTCAGCGCTGTCGCAATTTGAATGACAGTTGCGCGGTCATGCAACACTACCCAAATAAAATCTTTATGTTTTTTTCCCCCACAAATAGAGCTTTCGTTTGGTGGTATTTGATCACCTCTGCAGTTTCTATTTTTTGCGCTATAAACAAAAGAAGAAGAGCGTAAATAAAAAAATATATATATTTTTTACTTTTTGATTTAATACATTTCTAAATTAAAAAAAAATAAAAAATAAATTTCCTCAGTTTAGGCCGATACGTATTATTCTAAATATTTTTGGTAAAAAAATTGCAATAAGTGTATTTGATCGGTTTGCGCAAAAGTTCTAGCATCTACAAAATAGGGGATAGATTTATGGCATTTTTTTTTTACTAATAATGGCGGCGATCTGCAATTTTTATTGTGACCGTGACATTGCGACGGACATATCGGACACTTTTGACATGTTTTTGGGACCATTCACATTTATACAGCGATTAGTGCTATAAAACTGCACTGATTACTGTGTAAATGTGACTGGCAGGGAAGGGGTTTACACTAGGGGGCACTGAAAGGGTTAAATATGTTCCCTGGGAGTGATTCTTACTGTAGGGGGGAGGGGACTCACAAGGGGAGGAGAACGATCTGTGTTCCTCTGTACTGGGAACACACATCGGTCTCCTCCACCTCCGACAGGATGTGGATCTGTGTGTTTACACACACAGATTCATGGTCCTGCTGTGATTGCGGGCAATTGCGGGTGACCGGTGGATATCGCGGCTGCCGGGCGCGCGCACTGGGTCCCGAGCAATGAGGCCGGTGGCGAGCGCCCCCCTGGGCAGCCGGGAATCCCCGGACGTCATATGATGTCCGCCCGGAGGGACGAGAGGTTCCTGCGGACGTCATATTAGTATACGCCAGGCAGGAAGGCAGGACGTTTTTTACATTTTTAATTGCACTACAGATAGTAAAAGCTGTTATACATTACCAATTTATAGTAATAAGTAATTAGTATGCAGAAATTTAAGTGAATATGTTGATATTAATATATTCATATTTTAACGCTAAGACCCCATTCACATCTAGGCGTTTTTACGCCTGTAGCGCTACGCCTCTGCCGCCAGAGGGCTGGAAATACATGTCCCTCTATGGAGATGGTTCACATCTCCACGCCGAACGCCGGACGCCTGTCGCCTGCGGCGTGAAAAAAGGTCCCGGACCTTTTTTTCAGGCGTCTTCGAGCGTTCGGCTAGGAGATGGCAATCATCTCCATAGAGGGGGTCATCTTGGGACACATCTAGGCGGACAATACCCGCGTTTTGTCGCCGCAAATCGCGGTACAAAACGCCGCTATTTTTACCGCGATTTGCGGCGACAAAACGCCGCGATTTCGTCCGTCTAGATGTAAATGCAGCCTAAAGTGCAAGAATGAATTTAGACACAAGTAAAAATAAGGAGAAATAAATAACAACACAAGTACAAAATAATAAAAGTATTGTTTATATGTTTTTGTTACAACTGAATTTTTAGTTCTTGAATAAAGAATTATATTATATATTAAAGAAAATAATAATAAAAGTACAAATAAACAATAAAAATGGCATTTCTTAAAATAATCATTATAAGGATAATAGCAATGATGTTAAGACATCTAAAAGTAAACCTTCCTTTTTTTTCACTTTTCTCTTTACTCTTTCTTTTCTATCTTTTTATTTTATTTTATCTATCTAATGTCTCTTTTGTTTTATTTTTCAGTCAGTCATGTCTGTGTCTCATGCTTGCTATCTGTATTTCCATCACTCTCCATCAGGTGAGGATCTACTGCTTTATGTATCTATCTATATATCTGTCAGGTTTTTTTTTTTTTATCGCTCGACTATTTATCTGTCTTGCCATCTCACTTTGTACATTTGTCGTTCTATCTGCAGGCAATTGGCAGTCTTCAGTAATTCTGCAGTATTAAATAAAACCCGGGACATTGTATCTTGCCTTTGCCTGTAAATATTCCATGTGTTTTGAAGACCGTAAATTTCTATAAGAAATTACCTCTGTCTCTAATTTACGGCTAATTTTGTTACAAGATTAAAGCCTCATTTCCCGCTGATCATCTACTAAGGTACTTCTTGTACTGAAGAAGAGAAATTATTCAGCCACATATATCTAATTATGAAACATTTATTGTATTGTTTGTTTTTTTCTAAGGGAATGTAGGATTTTAAAATAGCTTGCCTGTTGCTAATGACCTTATTTTTTTTATTATTATTTTTTTACAAATAATTGCTTTATAGATAGAATCTCCCAGGATTGTGCTTGAAAATTAGAAGGTAAACTGTAATGTCTGGAAGATGCTAAGGAATTGTACTGAAAAATCCTAAAATGTTTGAAAAAGTGTGAATTGTCCTTTGTACTTATTCGGTCTTTCACATACAGGATTAAGTAATATACAAAAAGGAAATTAACCCTAAAGCTTATAAGAACAATTCATTATTTTATTGTCCTTGCTTTTCTCTTTTTATGAAATCTAAAATGTTATTTCATGGATGTTTTAGATCCCTTTTAGATTAAAAAAAAAGACTTCTGAAAGCCCTGTTTAAATTTTTTTTTAGAATATAATGCATGTTGTTTCTTATTAAAAACAAAACAAAACAAAAAAAAAACGAATGTGTTTCACTAAAACCTGAAATTCCAAAAACAGCAATAACATCCTTACCTTTTATGCTTTTCTATGTGAAACTTCCATGCTAGGAGAAAGGCCATAAATAGACCCCATGATTCCCTAGGCACAGGAAAAGGATGACCACCTTTTGCACAAGTTAATTTCTGCTTGGAATAAAAGGTAAAGTGCTGAATTGGCTAAAGTCCTTTCTCACATGCTTAGGAGATTAAAGATCTCTCCCTCGCCATCTACATTGTGGAGTTCCTCAAGGCCGTGCCATTTCACCACTGGCCTTTAACTGTTAGGCCCCGTACACGTGGTCGGACAAAACCAATGAGAATGGACCGAGGTTCAGTTTCATCGGTCCAAACCGACCGTGTGTATAGCCCATCGGTCTGTTGTCCTTCGGGCCAAAATTTTAAAACATGCTTCAAAATCGAACCGATGGACCGCTGCCCGATCGGTTAAAACCGATGGTTAGTACAAAAAGCATTGGTTCAAAACTGCGCATGCTCAGAATCAAGTCGACGCATGCTTGGAAGCATTGAACTTCGTTTTATTCGGCACGTCGTGTGTTTGACGTCACCGCGTTCTGACCCTATCAGTTTTTGGAACGATGGTGTGTACGCACTTCAGACCATCAGGCCACTTCAGCGGTGAACCGATGGAAATGGCCCGTCGGACCATTCTCATTGGTTTGGAACAACCGTGTGTACGCGGCCTCACATGCGGCCATTGCCAGACATTATAAATAAATATGGCTTGGAGGCTCAAATTTACGCAGATGACACACAAATTCTGGTAGATATGGCTAGCGGTACAGACATGCAATTAAAACCCCAACTTAGTTTAGCTGAAATACATCAATGGATGCTTACCAGTAGACTTGGTATTAACACTGCTAAGACTGAAGTTCTTTTAATCGGTAAAATGACATCTATATCACCAATTTCTAACTGGCCTATATCATTTGGCACTATTCCAACGCCTGCCAAAAAGATTAAGAACTTAAGGGTCTGGTTCGATTCAGAACTCACATTTATACCACATGTCATAAATATCGTGAAAAATGCAAGCTACTATCTACATTTTCTTCGGAAGTTGAAAAATCTGTTTACCGAAGTAAATTGGAAAAAAATAGTACAAGCCCGCCTTATCAAAGGACTAAGGGCCAGATTCACAAAGGAGATACGACGGAGTATCTCAGATACTCCGTCGTATCTCTCAGAGTATCTATGCAACTGATTCATAGAATCAGTTACGCATAGATATCCCTAAGATCCGACAGGTGTAATTGTTTTACACTGTCGGATCTTATTATGCAGTACCGCGGCCCCCGCTGGGGGGAGTTTGCGTCGTAAACCAGCGTCGGGTATGCAAATTAGCAGTTACGGCGATCCACAAAGGTTTTTCCCGTCGTTACGTCGGCGCAAGTCTTAGATTCCCGTCGCAAAGATAGGGCTGCTATTAACATGGTGTAAAATTACTCCACCATGTTAAAGTATGGCCGTCTTTCCCGCGTCGCTTTTGAATTTTTTTGTTTTCCCGACGTAAGTACGTTACACACGTCGTGATTCTCAACACGTCGGCGCGTCGTAATTTCACGCAAAGCACGTCGGGACATTCGAGAACGGAGCATGCGCAGTACGTCCGGCGCGGGAGTGCGCCTAATTTAAATGGTACCCGCCCCATTCGATTTGGACCGCCCTGCGCCGGACGTGTTTACGATACACCGCCGCAAGTTTCCAGGAAAGTGCTTTGTGGATCGGGCACTAAAACTGAAAACTTGCGGCGGTGTAACGTAAACGGCTTACGTTACACGGGCGCAATTGTACCTGAATCTGGCCCAAAATTACAGAGAACACGTCACAAGCTCTCTTTGAGAGCTTCACTGGCCCTTTGCCTTGTTTTTAAGGCATACTGGAGTCAAGGTCCAATCTATTTATCGGGTATAGTTTTACACTATACTCCCACAAGATCTTTACGTTCGGTGAATCAAAACCGCCTTATGCCTAAACCATATCATTTTGCAGCAGCTGGTGGAAAAACTCTCCAAGTCTTTGGTGTATTTCTATGGATTAATCTTCCTTTTTCGCAAGGTATTGAAGACTCACTTACTGTCCAATGTATATGGATAAGGGGCGTGAGCTATCTACTATTAACCATCTGATCAGCCCGCCCTGACTTGTTGCTGCTTATTTAAATGTGGACTGTTATTCTGTGCCTTCAACCCTTCATTTCTTTTTTCCTTTGATTAGATGATTCTTACGTTTTCTCAGTTGTTATTTATTATTAATCTATTCTGTACGTGATATCTATTATGCTTATTTTGAATGTCAGTATATGTATTTGGTCTGTCTAGCTCTTAGGCGCAGTTACCGAACTAAACACTAATAAGTGACTTTGCATACATCTCTCCCTGGAGTCTCCTGAATTTAGCCACAAATGTTGAGAGGCAGCCATATGTCGGAAGGAGAATAAAGAAAAAGTTAGAAAAGTGTGAACATGTTAAAACTTCTCTAGGAACTGGCCAACACTTTGCCGTAAAAAAAAACACAGCCCTAGCTAGGACTGTTGGTGGATAACAGATAAAGTTAGGTCAAGGTAAGAAAAATCCTGAATTATTTGGTACAAGGAGAGAGCAGGAAAATGTATCATTGGGCTCCCTAACTTCATTGGCTTTGAAATAACCATGACCTTTCTAGAGCTTGAATAGACAACCAAGTCTAAATTTTGGCTATTTATCAAGTTTGCTCAAATACATAAATGTTGGCCGGGTTTGCCAGAATCTTCCAGTGGCTGAAAGATAGATTTGTTTTAAAGACTTAACATAATGGTTTTAGGTAAGTTCTTTATTTTAAGTAAATATTTGTAACTATTTTTTATAGTATACCATATGTTTTTTTTTTAAATACACATTGAGCTACGGCTCTGCTCAGGTGCCCCCATAGCAAGCTGCTTGGGAGGGGTCAGGAGCACCGAAGATAATTCGAGAATCTGGGCTGCTCTGTGCAAAACCACTGCACAGAGCAGGTAAGTATAGACATATTTGTTATTTTTAATCGGGGCAAAACGAACATGTTTGTTATTTAAAAAAAAAAAAGACGTAGTATCAAATAACATTTTCACAATCCCCCAAAATTCATATATATACATACACTATTCAGAGTAATACCTGCATGACTATGGCCTCACTGATCACTGTCATAATTGGTAAGGGTGTGTACATAACTACATGATAACCTACGTTTTTTTATATATTTTTGGGGGATATTTATTATAGCAAAAAGTCAAAAATATTCATTTTTTTCAAAATTGTCGCTCTATTTTTGTTTATAGCGCAAAAACAAAAAACCGTAGACGTGATCAAATACCACCAAAAGAAAGCTCTATTTGTGGGGGGAAAAAGGACGCCAATTTTGTTTGGAAGCCACGTCGCACGACCGCACAATTGTCAGTTAAAGCGACGCAGTGCCGAATGGCAAAAAGTACTCTGGTCTTTGACCAGCAATATGGTCCGGGGGTTAAGTGGTTAAGAAATATATATATATATATATTTTACGCAATTATCAAAACAACACGTTATTTCTCACACAGACAGCATTAGCATACTTCCAATTACACCCCAAAATACATTCTGCTGCTTCTTCTGATTATGACCATACCACATGTGTGAGACTTTTTCACAGCCTCTTTCTAGGAGCATAAATTACACATCTAATGCCGCGTACACACCATCACTTTATGTGATAAAAAAAAATGACATTTTTTGTGAAGTAAAAAAACAACGTTTTTGAAACTTCAATTTTCAAAAACTACGTTGCCTACACACCATAGTTTTTTCAAAATGCTCTAGCAAAGCGCCGTTACGTTCAGCACTATTTTCCATTGAAGCTTGCTTCATAACTTGCTTCTGAGCATGCGCGGGTTTAAAAACCTAGTTTTCAAACGTCGTTTTAGCCTACACACGGTGATTTTTTGTGACACAAAAAACAACGTTTTGAAAAACGACACAAAAAATTGAAGCATGCTTCAATTTTTTTTTGTCGTTTTTCACAAGACATAAAACAACGTTTTCCCCCACACACGGTCATTTTAACCACTTAAGCCCCGGACCAATATGCAGCCTAAAGACCCAAGGTGTTTTTACAGTTCGGGACTGCGTCGCTTTAACAGACAATTGTGCGGTCGTGCGACGTGGCTCCCAAACAAAATTGGCGTCCTTTTTTCCCCACAAATAGAGCTTTCTTTTGGTGGTATTTGATCACATCTGCGGTTTTTAGTTTTTGCGCTATAAACAAAAATAGAGCGACAATTTTGAAAAAAAAGCAATATTTTTTACTTTTTGCTGTAATAAATATCCCCCAAAAACATATATAAAAACATTTTTTTTCCTCAGTTTAGGCCGATACGTATTCTTCTACCTATTTTTAGTAAAAAAAAATCGCAATAAGCGTTTATCGATTGGTTTGCGCAAAATTTATAGTGTTTACAAAATAGGGGATAGTTTTATTGCATTTTTTTTTTTTATTTTTTTTTTACTACTAATGGCGGCGATCAGCAATTTTTTTCGTGACTGCGACATTATGGCGGACACTTCGGACAATTTTGACACATTTTTGGGACCATTGTCATTTTCACAGCAAAAAATGCATTTAAATTGCATTCTTTATTGTGAAAATGACAGTTGCAGTTTGGGAGTTAACCACAGGTGGCGCTGTAGGAGTTAGGGTGCACCTAGTATGTGTTTACAACTGTTTGGGGGTGTGGCTGTAGGAATGACGTCATCGATCGTGTCTTCCCTATAAAGGGAATGACGCGATCGATGCGCCGCCATAGTGAAGGACGGGGAAGCCGTGTTTACACACGGCTCTCCCCGTTCTTCAGCTCCGGGGAGCGATCGCGACGGAGCGGCTATAAACAAATAGCCGCGCCGTGGTCCCGGATCGCTCCCCGAGCGGACCCGACCTCCGCATGTAGCGGGGGGGGTCCCGATCGGACCCCCCACCCGCTAATAGGCGAGGACGTACCTATACGCCCATGTGCCTGTACGTGCCATATTGTGGACGTATATGTACATGGGCTGGTCCTTAAGTGGTTAATTGACGTTTTTCAAAACGTCGTTTTTTTTCATCACATAAAGTGATGGTGTGTACGCGGCATAAATTTCATTGCTACCCATCACATTTGTGAAGGTCCTGGAGCACCAGGACAGTCGAATTACCCATAAAATTACCCCATTTTGGGAAGAAGACGCCCCAACGTATAATCTATGAGGCATTGTGAGTCTTTTGAACATGTCATTTTTTTCCAAAAGTTTTTGGAAAATGTTGAAAGAAAATGAAAATCTATGATTTCTTACACAGTTGTCAATTTATAAGATATTTCTAAGCCATAGCATGTACACCCCAAAATACATTCTGCGACTCGTCCTAAATATGGCGATACCACATGTGTGAGACTTTTACAGCATGCGTTGAATTCCGAGCATTGGTCGAATTGATTCCGAGCATGTGTGTTGTTTTTTTGCGGAATTTTTCGACAATAACTTTTCCCATCGGAAAATTTGAGAACCAGCTCTCAACTTTTTGCTGTCAGAATGGTCTACTCCTTTCCTCAGGGCCCACTAACAGGCCAGGTTTAAATAAGATAACAGAAATACATTACAGGTGATATCATTTGCTGCTCAGTGATTGAAGTATTCTAGTCTGCATCTCCCCAAGGTAATACATAAAACCTGGCCTGTTAGTGGGCCCTGAGGACAGGGTTGATGACCACTGCAAGAAGAGACAGAAGGAATTGAGACAGCCTACATCCACAGAAGATCTGTGATAAGCTCTCCAAGATGTTTGGAACAACCTTCCTTCATAAACTTTGTGCAAGTGTTCCTAGAAGAATTGATGCTGTTTTGAAGGCAAAGGGTGGTCACAGCAAATTTTGATTTGATTGTAACTTCTGTTTATTTACTTTCCATTTTGTTAATTGATAAAATTACGATTTTCAGCGTCAGCTGTGACAGATGAAAGAGCAAAGAAAAGAGCAATGTATAAGCCAACCCGAATATAAGCCGAGGCACCTAATTTTACCACAAAAAAATGGGAAAACGTATTGACTCGAGTATAAGCCTAGGGTGGGAAATGCAGCAGCTACAGGTACATACTACTGGTCTTATCAGAGTGTCCCCATCAGTTTTTTTTTTGTGTGTTCCCATCAGTGTCTGATAAGACTTTGATAAAACACTGATGGGGACACTCTGAAAAAAAAACTGATTGAGACAACACTAATGGGGACATTCTGATTGGACACTAATGGGGACACTGATAAAACACTGACGGGGACACTCTGATAAGAGTGTCCCCATCAATGTCTTATCAGTGTGTCCCCATCAGTGTTTTATCAGTGTCCCCATTAGTGTCCAATCAGAGTGTCCCCATTAGTGTTGTCCCCATTAGTGTCCAATCAGAGTGTCCCCATCATTGTCCAATGAGGCTCTGTACACACAAGAGGATTATCCGCTGGGAACGGTCCTCCGGACCGTTCCCGCGGATAAATCCTCTGGCGGATTTTGATCTGATGGTTGCACTAACCATCAGATCGAAATCCGCGCGGAATCCATCTGCAGTGACGTGTCGCGCCGTCGCCGCGATGACGCGGCGACGTGCGCGACGCTGGAAGGTAAAGACTTCCCACGCATGCGTCGAATCATTACGACGCATGCGAGGGAGGTGATCGGACGGATTGATCCGGTGAGTCTGTACAGACCACCGGATCAATCCGATGGACAGGATTCCAGCGGATGGATTTCTTAGCATGCTAAGAAATTTTTATCCGCTGGAAATCCATCGGCCCGAAAAAAATCCGCGGATAAATATCCGCTGGGCCGTACACACCACAGGATCTATCCGCTGGAACTGATCTGTGGATAAATACCAGCGGATAGATCCTCTCGTGTGTACGGGGCCTCAGAGTGTCCCCATCAGTGTCCAGTGTCCCATCAGTGTCCTCATTATCTGTGTATGTCTGTCCACACTGTACTGTATTGCTTGCCTTGTTATTAGAGCGGACTTCCGCTCTCTTTCATCTCCCGACTCCCGCCATAAAATGCAGTGCAATACAAACAGTGGGCGGGTAGCCGGGAGGTGCCGAGCCAACGATGTCACTGACTGCTAGGACATGGCAGTTCCAGCAGGCAATCGTAATGCCAATCGTAGCGCAGAGCATCATGGCATGGGCGGGAGTGGGCAGGATACAAGTTGACAGTGGGGCAGATTTACTAAATGCACATAAGCTGGTCACTGAACAAGGGACGTTACACTATGAAGAGAATTTCCCCCAGAGCATAGTCAATGTGGTGAAGTTTAACTTTGCAAAGTATACCCAATCACATGCAAGGAAAAAAAAAAAGAAAAACATTTTTGCACGTGATTGTATGATGGAAGTCAGCAAAACTTCAGTTCATTCACTAAGCTCTGGGGCCATTTCCCTTCAAAGTGCAACTTCCCCTTGCAAAGTTAACAGCCTATTTTTTTTTGTAAATGAACCCCAATTATTCTGTAAACTGATCTGATCTGCCTATTGTGCTAAGAAAATGTTGCTATATATTTGTGAAAATTAAAAAAAAAAAAAAAATATTTATATATTTTTTGTTTCTGTTAGAAAAATGCAAATATTTGTTCTTTATAACTTTAGCCCACAATGTATTCTGCTACATTTCTTTGGTGAAAATAACCCAAATCGGTGTATATATTTTTTAATGTGTAGGAATGTTATAGAGTGAAAATGTATTAATCCTGATCTACTGACTGCTCTCATTTATGAGGCCCTGAAATGCCAAGACAGTACAAATATCCCCCAAATGACTTATTTTTGGAAAGTAGACAGTCCAGGGTATTTAGTAAGAGGCATGGCGGGTTTTTTGAAGTAGACATTTGTCATAATGTTTTCGAAAATTAAGAAATGAAAAAAATATTTTTCACTATTTATTTTGTGTCACCAGTGCAGAACAGCATCATCATTTAACTGGTGTGGCGGTGATCAGGGACACTGACTGGTGACAGTATGGAAAATTAATATAATATATAATTTTTATTTTTTAAGAGTTTTATTCTTTTTATATTTTGTTCCTTTTTTTATGATTTTTTTTTTTTTTAACAACACCGTGTCACCAGAGCAATATAATATTACCTTAGTAACGTTATACTATTCTGGGGAAGTGATCATGATTTTTTTTTTTACATTATATTTGCTCATAGCAGTGAATCACATTGCTATAAACAAGCATTTTACTGAATGAAACTTTGTTTTGTTGTGATTAGCTGTGATTGGTTAAAGTTAAGCACAGATGGGCTATAATTGGCCTTGTGTGTACCATGTGATCAAATCGACCAATCACAACAATTTCACTCAATGGATGGCATGAAAGGAAGCCATTCATTGTGTACAACTGTCATGTGACCTGCAGTGATTGCTCGCTGCCGGTCTTCTCGTCCAACATTGGTCAAACATTTACATAGACACTCTCCTAAACCTTGTGGACGGCCTTCCCAGAAGAGTTGAAGCGGTTATAGCTGCAAAGGGCGGGGCCAACTCAATATTAAACCCTACGGACTAAGGCCCCGTACAGACAAACGGACAGTCCGATGAAAACGGTCCGCCGGACCGTTTTCATCGGACTGTCCGCTCGGAGATTTCGGTCTGATGGTTGTACACACCATCAAACCGAAATCCGCGCGGACAGACAGCGCGGTGATGTGGCCGCGCCGTCGCCACGACGATGGTGCGCGACCCTGAAAGGTACTAACCAGGAGATCAAAATCCCCACGGAATTCCGTCCGCGGTGACGTGTCGCGCCGTCGCCGCGATGATGACGCGGTGACGTGCGCGACGCTGTCATATAAGGATATCCACACATGCGTCGAATCATTACGACGCATGCGAGGGATGTGTTCGGACGGATCGATCCGGTGAGTCTGTACAGACCACCGGATCGATCCGCTGGAGCCGATTCCAGCGGATAGATTTCTTAGCATGCTAAGAAATTTTTATCCGCTGGAAATCGGTCGGCCCGAAAAAAATCAGCGGAAAAAGATCCGCTGGGTTTTACACACCAGCGGATCTATCCGCTGGAACTGATCCGCAGATCAATTCCAGCGGATAGATCCTCTCGTGTGTACGGGGCCTTAGACTGGGATGCCATTAAAGTTCATGTGCGTGTAAAGGCAGATGTCCCAATACTTTGGGTAATATAGTGTATAGCACAGCATGTGGACTTTTTAACACTTTTGTATACCTGTTTTATTGTTTAATATTGTATACAGTGGTGAAAATAATTATTTGATCCCCTGCAGATTTTGTAGGTTTGCCCACTTACAAAGAAATGAAGGGTCTATAATTTTTTATCATATGTTTACTTTAAATGATAGAGACAGAATATCAACCAAAAATCCCCAAAAAAAAAAAAACATAAAACAAATGCTATAAATGAAGTTGCAATTCAGTGAGTAAAAGACGTATTTGACCCCCAAGCAAAACATGGCTTTTGGTGGAGAAACCCTTGTTGGCAATCAGAGGTAAGATGCTTCTTGAGGTTGGTGATCGGGTTTTCACACATCTCAGGAGGGATTGTGGTCCACTGTTCTTTACAGATCTCCTCTAAATCCTGTCTCTTGGCAACTCAAAATTTCAGCTCCCTCCATAAATTTTCTATAGGACTAAATTCTGGAGACTAACTAGGCCACTCCATGATCTTAATGTGCTTTTTCTTGAGCCACTCCTTTGTTGTCTTGTCGGTATGTTTTGGTTCATTGTCATGCTGAAAGACCAATTTATGACCTATCTTCAGTTATGTAGCTGAGGGAAGAAGGCTCTTATCCAAGATTTTACAATACATGACTCTGTCCATTGGCCCCTCAATGCTGCAAAGTCGGCCTGTACCCAGCATAGAAACAGCCCCAAAGCATAATGTTTCCACCTCCGTGCTTTACTGTAGGGATGGTGTTCTTATGCCGCGTACACACGATCATTTTTCGGGTTGTAAAAAATGAAGTTTTTCAGGCTCTAGCAAAAACGATGTTTTTTTCAACTCGATCATTAAAACGGCCTTGCCTACACACGCTCGTGAAAAAAAATGCTCTAGCAAAGCGCGGTGACGTACAACACGTACGACAACACTACAAAGGTGAAGTTCCATGCGGATGGCGCCACCCTTGGCGCTGCTTTTGCTGATTTCATGTTAGTATAAGACGATTCGCGCTTTTCAGTCTGTTACAGCGTGATGAATGTGCTTACTCCATTACGAACGCTGGTTTTACCAGAACGAGCGCTCCCATCTCATAACTTGCTTTTGAGCATGCGCGGGGTTTTCACGTCGTTAAAGCCCACACACGACCATTTTTTACAACCTTAAAAACGTAGTGAAAAAATAGAGCATGTTCGAATTTTTTTTTGCCCATTTTTTAGAACCCGAAAAATGCTCTGAAGCCCACACACGATTGTTTTTAATGACATTAAAAAAAGTAATTTTTTACAACCCGAAAAACTATCGTGTATACGATTCTTCCTGAACAGTGGTGGAGATAAAACTCAATACAGTAAAACCTTGGTTTCCGAGCATAATTTGTTCCAGAAACATGCTTGTAATCCAAATATATCAAAGCATTTTTTTTACAGGGTATAAAAGAGAAGAGAGGCACCTCTAATGCCCTGTACACACGATCGGTTCGTCTGATCGGACGAACCGATCGTGTGTGGGCCCCATCGTTTTTTTTCCCATCAGTGAAAAAACTTAGAACCAGTTTTAAAATTATCTGATGGTTAAAAAAACGATAGAAAAAAATGATCGTCTGTGGGCAAGTCCATCGGTAAAAATCGACGCATGTTCAGAATCAAGTCGACGCATGCTTGGAAGCATTGAACTTAATTTTTCTCAGCACGTCGTAGTGTTTTACGTTACCGCGTTCTGACACAAACAAATTTTTAACTGATGGTGTGTAGGCACGACTGATGAAAGTCAGCTTCATTGGATATCTGATGAAAAAATCCATCGGTCCGTTTTCATCGGATGAACCGATCGTGTGTACCTTGCATAAGTGTAGCAATAAGTTGCTAAATGTTGTACCTTCAATAAATGTAACCATATTACTACACTTAGAGGCTCCTCTTTTCTTTTTTATACTCAGTTGTGACATGACGCTACTCTTATATCAAGACATCGCTTGTATATCAAGGCAAAATTTATTAAAACATTTTGCTTGTCTTGCAAAACGCTCTCAAACCAAGTTACTCTCAAACCAAGGTTTTACTGTATAAGATATACCACCAAGAGTGTAAAAGGCAAACATCTTAATACATTTATGAAACACATAGGCCAAGATTCACATACCTCGGCGCATCTTTATGTGGGCGTAGCGTATCGAATATACGCTGCGCAGAGCGGCGAGCACAGTATTCACAAAGGAAATGCTCCCAACGTTGTGCCGGCATAACGTAAATTCATAGGCTTAAGCCGGCCTAATTCAAAGTAGGTGGAAGTGGGCGTGATCTATTTAAATGAACCGTGACCCCATGCAAATGATGGGCCGAACGAACAGCGCATGCGCCGTCCCGTGGACGCTTCCCAATGCGCATGCTCAGAATCACTTCGGAACGAACGCCTAAAATACGTTGAATCACTGCCTACGACGTGAACGTAACCTACGCCCAGCCCTATTCACGTACTACGTAAACTACGTAAAATACGGCGGCTGTGTTCCCTGGTGCATTAATGCTGCTGATTTACACCTGCTTTATGAGGCATAACTTTACGCCGGACGTACGACTTACGTAAACCGCGTATATTACTGCGACGGGCGCAAGTATCGGCGTATTTCAGTCATTTGCATATTCGAAGCGTAAATCAATAGGAGCGCCCCTTGCGGCCAGCGTAAATATGCGCCCACGATACGACGGCGTAGGAAACTTACGTTGGTCGGATGAAGCCTAATTTCAGGCGTATCTTGCTTTCAAAGTCAGGCGCATAGATACGACGGCGCATCTGTGCACTTACGTGGCGTATCTCGAGATACGTCGGCGTAAGTGCTACGT
This sequence comes from Rana temporaria, assembly GCF_905171775.1. Lineage (NCBI taxonomy): Eukaryota > Metazoa > Chordata > Amphibia > Anura > Ranidae > Rana > Rana temporaria. The sequence continues at coordinate 26,227,986 of NC_053497.1, read as the reverse complement.
GAATCCGACATAGACTCACATAGACTGTATGTGATTTGCTTTACCTGCATGTATAGTAATTTCCATGATTACACTTTTGTAGTATTATACAAAAGAAGTCCCTGCCATTGCTTCCACAAACATCTTGACCACAATATTAAAGAAATCCTATTTTAAAAGAAGCAATGGGAATATTATATTTCACCGCTCGCTAACTGAACCGCCTGGAAGCCGCCAGCCGGGGTTTTTTTTTCTAATACATACCAACTTACTATATATTTTGTTTAAAAGCCATTTAGGTCCCTGCATTAAGGCTATGGCTGTTAGCTTGCAGAGTTCACGCGTTCTTAAGTGATGCGGATTTCCAGCATGTGATTTCAATGTCACGAGAGTAACTGCCTCAAGCTATTTTTACATCTTTATGCATTAACTCAACATGAATACATAAGAAATATTGCAATGCTAATTCATTTTAAAATGATAAAATTTGTCTATATTATAATATTTAAGCCCCTGGGTTTCTGGGAGCTAAAAATATTTTAATGTCATATTCCCATGTAAATTTTGCTTGGAAATTTAATACCCTTTTAACATACATTAAATTTTCAGTATTTTCCAGACAGCTGAGTGTTTTAACGGATTCATTTGCCGCGTGTTAGATGGGGGAAAGTATTGTCTGAGAGCTGTAAATTGAAAAACAAAATCCCTCGTAATGTGAGAAAATAGCTTACTGTCCAGAAAGGTGAAACCTTCTTACTTTTTTTGTGTGATTGTATATTTCTCTGTAATTTTAAAGGGACACATTTAATACAGGCTTGTCAACTACAAAGGTAAAAAGGTCATCTTTCTCTAAGCTGGGAGTAAGGACAGGAAGATTGTAAAGGTGTGCGGAGACCAGCATGGAGCAATTACAAAATGCATTTAATCTGACATCGAAGAGAGACACTTGACCCCAACAAATAATATCATTGCCATTATGGACACTGCAAAGTTTTCTGAGTTAAGTAAAAATCTGTCTAATTTCGGCTGTTCACTTCATTAAATATTTTTTTTTATAACAAGATAGTGGATGTATTGGAATGAGAACTAGTGGTTTGGGCTTTAAAGGCACACGATACAATTTATATGAAAATACTAGAAAATTTATTGGTATGAAATATCATAAAATCAGTTATGATGCTCCTGAGGAAGCGCTATTCCCATGCGCGCAACATGTAGAGCAAGCCCTCCATATCCTCCGGATGACTACTCGGGTTACACAATATAAGATTGTATCTTTAACTCTGCTTTACACTTAAGCCTATGTATACTAAGATTATATAAGTACTGTGTTAACCTCTGTAGAACCAGCTATTCATTTAGGGCCAGATTCACAAATGAGATACAACGGCGTTTCTCCTGATACGCCGTCGTATCTCTGTTTCTATCTATGCGACTGATTCATAGAACCAGTTACGCATAGATAGCCAGAAGATCCGACAGGTGTAATTGTTTTACACTGTCGGATCTTAAGATGCAGTACCGCGGCCGCCGCTGGGGGGAGTTTGCGTCGTAAACCAGCGTCGGGTATGCAAATTAGGAGTTACGGCGGATCCACGACGGTTTTTCGCGTTCGCTACGTCGCCGCTAGTCAAGTTTCCCGTTGCAAAGTTACACTTTTTTTTTGGTGCCTTAACTTTAGTCAGCAAGTGTATTGTTGTCTAAAGTATGGCCGTCGTTCCCGCGTCGAAATGTAAAAATCAACGTCGTTTGCGTAAGCCGTCCGGGAATACGGAAGTACGCTACACGCGTCGCCGTTCAAAAAAATGACGTCACGGCGCGCAAAGCACGGCGGGAGTTCGGAAACGGAGCATGCGCGGTAGGTCCGGTGCGGGAGCGCGCCTAATTTAAATGGCGCACGCCCATTTGAATTGGCCCGCCTTGCGCCGGAGGCCGCGGGCGTAGTTTTCATCGCAAGTGCTTGGTGAATCAGGCACTTGCGATGAAAAATTGCGGCGATGTAACTTATCTAGGATAAGTTACGCCGCCGCGATTCTACGTGAATCTGGCCCTTAATTTCTATGTTGATTTTATGTTTATAACTGATTTTATGATATTTCATACCAATACATTTTCTAGTATTTTCATATAAATTGTATCGTGTGCCTTTAAAGCCCAAACCACTAGTTCTCATTCCAATTCCTCTGATATCGGGGCGGTGGCACACTCTTAGATCGGTGCATCCGCAATATCACCCTGCGACTAATGCCATCTACTGGAGGTAATATAATCCAACTATGGGCAAAATCATAAATCACATACATGGTCAAGTGGCCAGTATCATTAGAAGAACAATTTTTGTGTTTCTATTTCTAACCTGTAACATAACTGTTTTACTTGTTGATCCTTCTGCTGCGCCTACACGCGATCGGAAATCCCGACAAGAAAACCGTGGATTTTTTCTGACGGAATGTTGGCTCAAATCAATCAAATCAATACACACAAATCTTGTTGGTAATTCCGACCGTCAAGAACGCAGTGACATACAACGCGCTGAGATCAATGAAGGCAGTTTGGCTCTTCTGCTTGATTCTGAGCATGCGTTTTTTTGTGGAATTGCATACAGACGAGTGGATTTTACGATAGGAACTTTTTCCATCTGAAAAATAGAGAACCAGCTCTCAATCTTTTGTTGGCGGAAATTCTGACAGCAAAAGTCCGATGGAGCATACACACGGTCGGAATTTCCGACCAAAAGCTCACATCAGACTTTTCTTGCCGGAATTTCCGATTGTGTCTATGCGGCATTCCAGTAGATCCATTTTGTTTTCCAACTTCCTGTAACAGGCCACGCAAAAGGTTTCAGTCAGGCCTCGTACACACGGCCGAGGAACTCGACGTGCCAAACACATCGAGTTCCTCGGCCAGTTCAGCACTGAAGCCGCCGAGGACCTCGGCGGGCCGAGAGCTCCCATAGAACAACGAGGAAATAGAGAACATGTTCTCTATTTCCTCGCCGAGGTCCTCGTCGGCTTCCTCGGCCGAAAGTGTACACACGGCCGGGTTTCTCGGCAGAATTCAGCCAGAAACTCGGTCGGAAGCTGAATTCTGCCGAGGAAACTGGTCGTGTGTACGGGGCCTCACAGTGGTTGGGACTTACAGGAGTAGATTTATTAAAACAGGTGCAATCAAAATCTGGTGCAGTTGTGTATGGTAGCCAATCAGCTTCTAACCTCAGCTTGCTCAATCAAGCTTTGACAATAAAACCTGGAAGCTGATTGGTTTCTTTGCAGAAATTAGCCTGATTTTGCACTCTCCAGGTTTAGTGAATAAACCCTACAGTAAAGCCCCGTACACACGGTCGGACTTTTGCCCAACCAACTTCAAAATTCGGCACTTTTCTTATTTGTCCGACCGTTTGTACGTTCCATCGGACCAACTTTTTTGGCTTTCATCGGACAAAAAGTTGGGTCTGCGAACGGTCCAACTTTCTGGCAACAAAAGTCCGATGGTGCCTTGTCCGACCGTGTGTACAGCAAACCATCGGACTTTTGGACAAAGTACAAATGCGCATGCTCAGAACCAAAGTTAAACTCAACCAACAATAGCAGAAGTTAACCAAAGGGTGGCGGTAAAGAGCAAGTAAAACCACGTGATGTTGGGAAATTGTTAGAAAAGTTTGCAGAAAAGTCCGAACGTGTGTATGCTATGGGTGTGATCGGACAAATCAATTAAGACAAAAATCCAAGGGAAATTTTGTTGGATGTCCGACCGTGTGTACGAACCTTTGCACAGACAGCAATGCTTACAACAGTAAGGCTTAAATTTTTTTCTGGCGTAACCATCTAAAAAGTTAAAGCGGAACTATACCCATTAAATTAACAGTTTCAAAAAACAGTGACGGGAATGCAACATTCGTTGTGCTCTCAACCAAACTGTAAAACTGAATCTGAATTTCTAAATTCTGAATTTAAAAACTAATTGGGTGGGGCTTTAAATGAAGCTGTGGCCATCCGGCACACAGGCCTCCACCCCTGACAATATGGAAAAGGAAGGGAAAACTAGGGGAAGAATAAAGGGAGGTAGTGGGACTTTAAATGAAACAAAACATTTGGGCAGAATGAATCAATCAATATAGTATACAAATATAGGGCCAGATTCATGTAGAAATCCGGCGGTGTAACGTAAACCCGTCCGGCGCAAGCCCGCCTAATTCAAATGGGGCGTGTATCATTTAAATTAGGCGTGTTCCCGCCGAACGTACTGCGCATGCTCCGTTTTGAAATTTCCCGCCGTGCTTTGCGCAAAATGACGTCGCACCAACGTAATTTTTTGAACGGCGACGTGCGTTACGTCCTTTCCTATTCCCAAACGTCTTACGCAAAAAAAATAAAAAATTAAATTTGACGCGGGAACGACGCCCATACTTTAACATGGATGATCTAAATATAAGACATTGAAATAGCATCCGTAACTTTACGACGGGAAAAACCGACGTAAGAGAATGCGACGAGCGCACGTAGCTTCGTGGATCGCCGTAAACAGCTAATTAGCATACCCGACGCGGAAAACGACGTAAACTCCACCCATCGGGCGCCGAAGTATTGCATCCTAAGATCCGACGGTGTAAGTCACTTACACCTGTCGGATCTTAGGGAGATCTATGCGTAACCTGATTCTATGAATCAGGCGCATAGATACGACCGTCGTATCTCTGAGATACGACGGCGTATCAGGAGATACGCCGTCGTATCTCCTACCTGAATCTGGCCCATAATGTTTAATAATAACATGCTTGGGCCTAGTGCAATATAGGTTTACATAATAGATCAATAAATATGTTACAATGTATAATAGAAACATGATTGGTATCCCCACATATTATTTATAGAATGTGTTTCTCGGTTATTTTTATGCAGTGACAAAGGCTCTTTAGCCGAAACGCGTCTGCTCTTTTGTTTTCCTATATGTGCCAATAAATATATCTTACGGATTGGAGTTGCCGGCTATTTTTCTATTCTATCTACCTATTTGGGTGTTGTGTGGAGGACACCGCTGCCTGAGCACCCACCTGTGGACTCCGCCCTCCCTGTTGTATTCCCCTATTTAGAGCGCTACACTTTTCTGTTTGTTTATCAGGGGCAAACAAAGGGTTAAATGTGTTCCCTGGGAGTGCTTTCCAACTGTGTGGGGGATGCTTTAACTGGGGGAAGTCAGAGATCCGTGTTCGTGCTAAGCATTTCCATCTTTCCAATATATTTATGTAAGAAGGTCCTTAATCTAGGACATTTATTCAGCGTAACCTATACAAAGATGACAGTACACTGGCCCCTTAAAGTGAATCTGTTCTTGGGGAAAAGTATTGAGACCACAGTAATAGACAGCAATAGGCACCGGTCTGTCTAAGTAAAAGGAAAACTCCAGCCAACATTGAATCGAGGTTTAAAACATTTGTCATGGTTTAATTTAGGGTTGTCCCGATACCACTTTTTTGAGACCGAGTACAAGTACCGATACTTTTTTTTAATGTCATGTGACAGTGGCAGTATTTTTTTTTTTTTTACTATTTTATTTTTTACTTTTTTTTTTCAATTTTGTTTTACTTTTTTTTAGGGGGGGTGGATTATCAGTGTTTTTTTTTTATTATTTACATTTTTTTTTTATTATTATTTATTGCAATGTTTTTTTTTTTATCAGCCCTGTTGGGGGTCTTTGAAGAGATATCAGGGGTCTTAACAGACCTCTGACATCTCCTCTTTGAGACAGAGAAAGGGACTAAGGATACAGATTCCCAAGTCCCTTTCTCTGCAGCCTCAGCTAAAATGAATGGAGAGAAGCTTCCTCCATTCATAAACGGAAGCATCGTAAACATAGGTTACGATGCTCAGTTATGTGAATCACTGACTCTGTCCATTTGGAAAAGGTAGGAGCCGGTCTTAGCGGCTCCTACCTCTGGCACGGAGGGGGAGAAGACGGCACGGAGGGGGCAGCGCACGGGGGGGGGGGGGAAGGAGAAGGCAGCATACGGAGCACAGGGGGGGGGGGGGAAGGAGAAGGCAGCACATGGAGCACGGGGGGAGAAGGAGAAGGCAGCACATGGAGCACATGGAGCATGGGGGGAGAAGGAGAAGGCAGCACACGGAGCACAGGGGGGGGAGAAGGAGAAGGCAGCACACGGAGTACGGGGGGAGGGGAGAAGGAGAAGGCAGCACGCAGAGGAGAAGGAGATGGCAGCATACCAATACTTCAGTTAATTACTTCCATTTGCATTATTTAGTTTTCGAAAAGTGTCTCTATTATGAACTACCGTATTTATCGGCGTATAACGCGCACTTTTTTCCGCCTTTAAATCAGGGGAAAATCGTGGGTGCGCGTTATACGCCGATCCTTGCTGTTTCTGAGCGCCGCCGACAAAGACCGAGCCGAGCCGAGTGTACTGCGCGCTCGGCTTGGCCACGCTCGGCTCCGCCTGCAGCCACGGGAGAGGAGCCGAACACACCGGAAATCCGGCTCTGCACAGCTCGACCGAGGCGCCAAATTCAAACACACAATGCTGCAACCCCCGGCAGACGGATGCGACGGACACCGACAAGGCTGGACGGACCGGCATACGGACACCGACAAGGCTGGACGGACCCCGGCAAGGCCGCAGACGGACGCCGGACAAGGCCGTCGATGGACACCAGGCAAGACAGCAGACGGACACCGACAAGGCTGGACGGATCCCGCACAAGGCTGCAGACGGACGCCGGACAAGGCGGCCAATGGACACCGACAGCAGACGGCCACCGACAAGGCTGAGCATCCAAAATGTATGTTTTTTCCTAAACTTCCCTTCTAAGCTTGGGGTGCGCGTTATACGCCGGGGCGCGCTATACCCCGATAAATACGGGTACCTAAATCTGCCTCACGTGTCGGAAAAGTTACCAAAACGAGGGTCATACAACCTGGAAAGTTTTGTTACATCTTTATTGATTTTACACCTGTGTATAAAATTGCAAAAAACACTGCATGTAACTATAGAGAACAAGATGTCAAAACCCCACTAATGATTTATAATCCCAAGAAAAGAATAGAAAAAAAAGTCTAAAGTCTAAAAAATTTTTTTTTTCTATGTGTCAGTTTGATGATTTTTTGTTTGATGTGTTAGTTTGTGATATAGGTAAGGACAGAGGCTTATAATATAAGTCTACGCTAAGAGTGCTGAGGAGAGCAGGTGCAAAGCTCCCCACAGATCTCAGAAATGAGTCTCTCTGCTAGCCAGCTGTTCCAAGTATTTGAGTCTGAAGCAGGTCAATAGACAGCCTGGAGGTTTCAGCATCTGCTGCCCTATACGTGTCTGTAAGATGCCTTCACATATAACAAGGCAGCCAGGGAAATGACCCCACAAGATTTTTACTACTTTGCTGCCGGAAACAAATGGTAACAGATCCCTTTCCCTATCCCTTTTTTTAATCATATAGATATAAACTGGGACAAAAAAAATACATGAAGGGTGACCTATAAAAGTGAGAGGCTCCACAGGGCCTGTACGGTTTTGTTAAGAATCACATGACTATTTTACAGTAAATACGACCATATGCTTTTTATTGGAAACAGGAGCATCTGCTTGGCAAAATTGTGGCATATAACATGGATGGAAAAATCATATTCTGGAAAGTAGTAAGAAAGTCTCAAGCACTCGCACAGCCATCACAAATAATCCCTGTAATTTGGCAAATACATTTATTGCCTATAATTGTCAGTTCCAACTAGTGGCCACTATGCGGTATTTTCCTTAAAGTGGTTTGTAAACCCGAAAACAAAGACAAAAAAAAAAACCCTGTAAGACAAAGGCATAATGAGCTAGTATGCACTTGAGATCGAAGCTGTTGCAGTGCCCCCCGACACCGATGTGACTGGCGACATGCCTCCCGAAGTTATTTCTGGCTGTCTTAGACAGGTATCTGCACCCTCCTCCCCCTGAAAGGTGCCAAATGTGACACCGGAGGGGGGGGGGGGTTCCGAAAAGCGGAAGTTTCATTTTTGGGAGGAACTCCGCTTTAAAGTGAAACAATAAAAGTTTAATATTCCTTTAAATTTCGTACCTGGGGGGGTGTCTATAGTATGCCTGTAAAGTAGAGCATGTTTCCCGTGTTTAGAACAGTCCCTGCACAAAATGACATTTTTAAAGGAAAAAAACAGACAGAGGTACTAAACCTTACCCCTTAAATAAAATGGCTACCAATTCACTTTAATGCTACAAATCTCTGAAAGGCTCTCGAAGTAAGCCTGTCTCAGATTCAGACAGAGCATATGATGAAAAAATAAATTAGCAGAGATTACCTTCAGAGAATCAAGCTAGCGAAGTTATCTTGACTTTATGTATAAAATTTGGGCCTGCCCCTGTCTCTTCCACCTCTTGACCCTCTCTATTGGCCCTTAAATGTGATTGGCACCTTAAAGACCAATAGTCAAAGGTAGAATAGTAAGGGTCAGCTTGACTTTTACAGGAACATTTGAGATTTGCATAAGTGCCGTTTATTACATTGTGTATTCGCTGATGGTAACCTTCCCATCTCGCTGTCCCCATCCCTAGAATAAACGGAATGGTGATAATGTGTCTGAATTCCCCAGCCACAGCTGATTGGTCTGGCACTGACAGCTTCCTTCTGGATTCAGAGCAAACCCAAGATTATCCCCTATGACAGTAGAGTACCAGTTATGCCAAACTATCCCACAGACATACTGTATGGGTCCAGAGGTGTCAATTTCTGATCCTAATTCAAGAATGCTTGTCATATTCCTTTCCCTAACATTAATGAAAGCATCACTTAGCTGTGTTTATCAGATAAACCCAAATGTTTAACCACTTCAGCCCTGGAAGGATTTGTTTGGCAATTGTTTTGTGATACAGCACTGCGCTGCTTTAACTGACAATTGCGCGGTCGTGCGACGCTGTACCCAAACAAAACTGACCCCCTCTTTTACTCACAAATAGAGCTTTCTTTTGGTGCCACCTCTGCAGTTTTTATTTTTTGCGCTATAAACAAAACATTTTTTTTTTACTTTCTGCTATACTGTAATACATATCCAATAATATATATATATATATATATATATATATATTATATATATATATATATATATGTATTTAAAACAAATTCATCATTTTAGGCCAATATATATTCTTCTACATATTTTTGTTAAAAAAAAAAAAAATCTCAATATTGATTGGTTTGCGCAAAAGTTATCGCTTCTACAAACTATGGCATAGATTTTGGGACTTTAGATATTTTTATTGTTTTTACTAGTAATAGCAGCAATCTTCAATTTTTAGTGGGACTGCGACATTGCAGCAGATAAATCTGACCCCAAATGACACTTTTTGGGGACCAGTGATATTACATTGATCAGTGCTATAAAAATGTACTGATCAATGTAAAAATGACACTAGGGGGCGATCAAGGTGTTAAGTGTCTTAACTGTAAGGGGGATGGGCTCACTGGAACATGACAGAGATTACTGTTCCCGATTACTGGGAACAGTAGATCTCTGTCATGTCACTAGGAAAAACGGGGAATTGCCTTGTTTACCATAGACAGTTCCCCTTTCTGCCTCTCCTCAGCCCAATCGCGGGTCGCTGGCAGACATTGAGTCCACGGAACACGTTCCCACTATCCACACTGCACGGAGCGACGTACAGGCAAGTCGATTCGCGCAGGAGAACCAACCTGCAGCAGTATATCTGCGTGAGCTGATCGGCTAGTAGTTAATCCATCAGATTGTTGTTCCAGGGAATATTTAATGGCCTCCTGGGGGATCAAGAATTTATTTTTCCCCTTCTGGAGAAAATCAGACCATGCTTCGTAGTTTTTTTTTTGCCTTCCTCTGGATCAGGGATCTCCAAACTTTCTAAACAATGGCCTTGTCTACCATCTTTAAGTGGACTGGAATGTGGTCAGTGGGAGTAAAAATCGAATAGCACCTGTGATCAGTAAGAGAAGAAATAGTGCATTTTTTTACAGGGTATAAAGAGAAGAGAGGCACCTCCAAGTGTATTAATAAGTTGTACCTTCATTAAATATGACCATATTGCTACACTTAGAGACTCCTCTCTTCTTTTTTATACTCAGTTGTGACATGACGCTACTCTTATATCAAGACATCGCTTGTATATCAAGGCAAGATTTATTAAAACATTTTGCTTGTCTTGCAAAACGCTCTCAAACCAAGTTACCAAGGTTTTACTGTACTCCATTATTGGTATCAGTGGGAGGAATAGTGTTCCCTCATTTATATCAGTGGGAAGAATTGTGCCCCATTGTTGGTGTCTGTGGAAGGAATAGTGCCCAACGTTGGTGTCAGTGGAAGGAAAAGTTCCCCCAACCTTGGAGTCAATGGGAGGAATCATGCCCCACTGTAGGTGTCAGCAGAAAGAATGGTGCTTCATCCTGCCTCATCATTGGTGTCAGTAGACCCTAGAGTATGGAGACCATGGCCCGGATTCACAAAGGACTTACGACGGTGTATCTCCAGAAACGCCGTTGTAAGTCTGAATGTGAGGCGTCGTATCTCGGCGCCTGATTCAAAGAATCAGATACACCAGAATTTCTCTAAGATACCGTCGTATCTTAGGTGCATATTTACGCTGGCCGCTAGGTGGCGCTTCCGTTCATTACGTTCATTACTATACAACACGCCCCCTACCAGCCTACTTTGAATTAGGCAGGCTTACGCCGGCCCATATACGCTACGCCACCGTAACTTCGGGCGCAAGTTCTTTCTGAATACAGTACTCGCCTTTCAAAGTTACGGCGGCGTAGCGTATATGAGATACACTACGCCCGCATATAGTTACGCCATTGTATCTGAATCTGGCTCCTGATCTCTAAATCAACCGTGGATTTAAGATTTTGTCTATGGAGGTTTTCCTTTTATGCCATTTATTTTTTCTGTTGGTTGAACTAGGCTTGTGTCTTTTTGTCAACCTGACTATGTAATTATGTTTAATACTGTCTGAATATTTAAAATTTCATAGGTGTTTTTAATATCATTGTTAAGACCTGCAGTGGTTATGGTACCGCAGCCTTCTTTCCATCCCTCAATCGCCGAGATAAGTGGTTATCGCTACCACAGGAGGTAGAGGGATAGTGGAGATGAATGCAGTTTCCAGGATGATTCTTCCCAATGGTTAGAATATTCCCCCAAACATGAGTCAAGACTTCATAAAGAGGGTACCAGGCATAGAATAGCTTTATTGAGAGGCAGGTTCTTATATACACCAAAAAGAATACTTGCAGTAATCGGATGGACAATGACACACTCCACCCACAACATCATACAATGGTTTACTAACGAGCCCCCCTCAATACACCTCTTTTAGGAGACAGACGTTCTGTATCCGATATAATCCACATGACGAGGTGACTCAGAGGTAAGCTCTTCTCACCTGCTAAACAACACACATCTATCATCAATTGAAATTCACACAATGAACGGTTCCTGAGAGCCAGACCAAGGTTCATTTACATGACACAGCAGACGACATTACCACAGCAAGCTTTTATAGTACACCCGCCCTCCCTCTGCCTGGGAGATATTGAGATCAGTTAAGGAATAAACCAATTATCTCCAGGCAGAGAGCACACAATTTTCCCAAAAGTTGGAACACCCCTGTAACGAGACGCTCGCTTGCTTCCGCTCTCCCGACACTCCTCTGCTACTAGCAAAAATAAAAGGACAAAAGCTGGACAGCCGCACTCCAAAATTTTCTTAAAAAGAGATATCTTTATTTTCAACTGTGCATACAGTCACTGCAAGCCCACAACAAACAGTATGGCCAACACGTTTCGCACTGGCGTCAGTGCTTAGTCATGGCTTCTCTGCTACTATTGAGTCAGCTTGCAGATTGCAACGTCTGATGGTTCGGTCATCCAAGGCTCCGGGATCCGAACTTCAGCTATGTGCCGCTTGGGATCCATTAGAACAAAACACCAGGCAGGCTGTATGTACTGTAAGTTTAAACAGGAAGACCTTTATTGGAAGTACACAACACACTTTTAAACTGAATTTGGAACATCCCGCCCCCAACAATCGCTTTCCTATTGGTAAATTGTAAAGTACATCGAGTTCTCCTTCAGGTCCTCATAACCATGCAAATGAGGACTTGAACATGAGTCAGCAGGGATTGGTCCGATAGCTTGAATGGAGGGACTTGTATGTGTATTGAGACAGAAGCCCCAGGGGGCAATCAATGTACACAATATCCAGACACAGAACAATGGAGCCGTCTGGCCTTAAGACAGAGCAGAAGCCCCCCCCCCCCCCACTGTGTAACAGATTTCAAAGAGATACCCTTCAGCATGCCAAGGTCCATGACAACCCCTTTCCACACAAGGTATCCCTACCATTACATATCCCCTGATAGCTCCGATCTGGGGGACCAACATATCCAAATTTCACCCAGATCAGTCCAGGGGTTCTTAAAAAACAAACCAAACCTATGAGAAAATACAGAATAAATCAATTTTCTTCACAATCATCAAGAAGATACTGTGCCTCGATATTTAGCATTGGGGCCTATACAAGTTTTGCCCTTTGATTGAAGTGATAATGATGACTTTTTATCCAGTTATTGAGGTACACTGCAAAGTGCCCTCACGACTTATTTTTGAACCGACATGGCATCTAACTCAAACTTCCCATAATACAATGCAAGACCGCTCACGCCGTTTTCGGGAACAGCATGGATCACAGTTGACATATTACTAGCAACGTGATGATACATACCCTTCAATTGATTCACATGATGCTATATCATTTCTTTCTCCCGCTCCAAAAAACCCGCAATTAATAATGAGCTGATATACTCAGCACTCCATTACAATTCTGCACCTAACGATCATTTTCCCAAAACACAGACAAAGTGACATTTGAAGAGCCCAGGTAAAATATCGGTCTCCCTTTGAGCACAAAATATAATTTGAGAAAGTTCATCACAAATGCTGATCCCATGCCTAATAAAAAAATAGGTGTTTGCAAAATGAATCCCATTTAAATAAAATCCATCATTCACCGGGAAGCCGCTCAGCCTTTTTTCCAACGATTAATTCCAAACGGTGATATTGATCAGCTCACATATTTCCAGTCTCGGCTGACAATTATTAACCATAATATGAAATTTATAATGTGGGGAGCTGGAATCCTACGAGATTAAAATGCTTCTGACTTTCAGTCTTAGCAAATAATACAAAGCATTGATCGTCAGTGAGCGATATGTTTCAAAGCTCCTGACAGTGTGTGTGTGCGGTTATTAAAAGGATTTCCTGGCTGACAAAGACAAAGCCCCGCATTTCACATGTAGGAAGATCAGAATTACACTTGTAATTTCTAGCTTGAGAGAGTAAGCATTATCCATACGTCACGGAAACATTGCGATGGCCGATAAGTGCCCATCCGACGCTCTGTCTGTCCATCTCTTTGTTCGCAGCTTGTTTTACATGCAAAATGGTAAATGTTTTCTGCTACTTTTCTTCTAAAGAATATTAATGCTGTATATATTAATACCTATTCCCTCCTGTCTTAGAATATTTTAAAGGGAAATGATCTATGGTTTTATGTATGTGTATTTTGTTTATGAATAATTTTATTTTATCCTATTCAGTTCTGTTCACAAGTACAACAGAGGCTATCTGGGCTATTCAGAGCATAGCAATAAATACAGTTTCCAAAGTGATAAAATACTTTCTTGTATTAAGAGAGGTATGAACTCCAGAGAGAGAAAGCTAATTTTGTCCCCCTGTACAAATCATTAATAAGACCACATCTGGTATATGCAGTTCAGTTTTGGGCACCAATTCACAAAAAGGATATCGGGGAACTGGAGAAAGTGCAGAGAAGGGCAACCAAACTTATAAGAGGCATGGAGGAGCTCAGCTATAAGGAAAGATTAGAGGAACTGAATTTATTCACTCTTGGGAAGAGGAGATTAAAGGGGTGTTCCAGTAATTTTTTATGTTTATTAAAAGTCAGCAGCTACAAAAAGTGTAGCTGCTGGCTTTTAATAAACATAGACTCACCTGCTCCACGTTCCAGCGACGTGCCGGCCAGGGCTCCGCTCCTCTCCCCCCTCTCCGGCCGGCGTCTTCATTCCAAGTGTGGGCACCAGGAGGAAGTGGGACAGGAAGTCCCACTTCTCCTGAAGCCCCCACTCCCCCCCAAAAAAATTACATGCAAAATGTGGCATGTAAGGGGGCGAGGAGTGGATTAAGCGGAAGTTCCACTTTTGGGTGGAACTCTGCTTTAAGGGAGATATGATCAACATGTACAAATATATAAGGGGTCCATATAGTGAACTTGGTGTTGAGTCATTTACTTTAAAGTCATCACAGGGGACACAGGGGCACTCTTTAGGTCTGAAGGAAAGGAGTTTAAAGCCTTGTACACACGCATGGTTTTCTCGGCAAGAAACAGCAAGAAAACTGCTGGCAGAGCTTTCTTGCCGAGTAAACGTGTGTACGAGGCTTTCAGGTTTCCCCGTCAAGAAAACTGCCCAGAATCTCGACGAGAAAAATAGAGAACCTGCTCTCTATTTTATCGTGGTGAGATTCTCGGCAGTGTTTTCCTGCCGAGAAACCCAAGCGTGTGTATACCTACCTCTCCATGTAAACCTGTGCATGGTCGAAATGACTTTGACGCATGCGCGGTAGCTTCCAAGGCATAGGTAGGGTGAAGCAAGATGGCGGCGACGGCATCAAATGTGACGAGCGCATGCTCGTTGTAGTCAATGACAAGAGAATCTTGCCAGGAATCTCGTCAGGAAAAACAAAGTTTTTTTCCTGATGAGAATCCGGGCCGTGTGTACAGGGCTTTAATCTCCAAACATGGAAAGGATTATTCACAGTAAGCTAAGAAAATGTGGAATAGACGGCCTCCAGAGGTGGTTCTGTCCAGCTCAGTAGATTGCATTAAAAAATTCCTGGATTCTTTCCTGGATCCACGCAATATAACTGGGTACTAACATTTATAGGTAAAGTTGATCCAGGGAATACACGATTGCCTCTTGATGGATCAGGAAGGAATTTTCCCCCCTGTTGTAGCAAATTGGATTACGCTCTGCTGGCATTTTTTGCCTTCTTCTGGATCAACTGTGGGTATTGGATTGTGTACCGTATATAAAATTGTATGATTTTTTTTTCTTTTTTCATGGGTTGAACTAGATGGACTTGTGTCTTTTTTTCAACCTGACTATGTAACTATGTAATAAATCAGCTGGTTTATAAATGAATTGCAAAGTAGCATAAAATGTGCCGCAAGTGTTAGGTAAAGATTTTTAAGATTATATATAAATTTACAAATTGTGTAAATGGAACAAAGTGCGTACCGACAGTGTAAGGCCCCTTTCACATGGGGCGGATCAGTAATGATCCGACTCCGTATGCTCCGTTTGCTCAGCGGGGATCGCTCCGTTGATCCCCGCTGAGCTGGCGGATGACAGGGTGGTCCCCGCACACTGTGCAGGGACCGCCCTGTCTTTTCTCCGCTACCCCTATGTGGAGATCGGATGAACATGGACCATATGTCCGTGTTCATCTGATCCGCTCTGCAGACGGAAGAAAAAAAAGGGTTTTCTTCCATCTGCAAAATCGGATCTTTGCGGAGGCGGACGAGATCGGGTGTCAGCGGATGTTCATCCGCTGACACCCGCAATCTCATAGGGACCAATGTATGTCCCTTTTTCATCCGCAAACGGATGGATGAAAAAGCAGACATATGGTCCGCAGGTGTGAAAGGGGCCCAAGATCCTCATAAAACCTTCAACTGGTTAAAGTAAATATATTGTACACAAAAGTAATGTAAAGACACACTTCTCACATAATTTCATAAGGACAATCTCATTGAAGGCGCACATACGTTTATAAGTGTTTCATTCTAAAACCAAACCCTATAGGCAGCACCTCTTCATTAGAGCCAACGCCCCATCCATTATTGCTTCATTCAAAGACTCAACCTCTAATATACTGGTAACACATTTCAAGGCAGCACTTCTTCATAAGAACCATGGGCCAGATTCACAAAAGGGATACGACGGCGTTTCTCCTGATACACCGTTGTATCCCTGTTTCTATCTATGCGACTGATTCATAGAACCAGTTACGCATAGATATCCCTAAGATCCGACAGGTGTAATAGTTTTACACTGTCGGATCTTAAGATGCAATACCGTGGCCGCAGCTGGGGGGAGTTTGCGTCGTAAACCAGCGTCGGGTATGCAAATTAGGAGTTACGGCGGATCCACGACGGTTTTTCGCGTTCGCTACATCGCCGCTAGTCTAGTTTCCCGTCGCAAAGTTACACTTTTTTTTTTGGTGCCTTAACTTTAGTCAGCAAGTGTATTGCTGTCTAAAGTATGGCCGTCGTTCCCGCGTCGAAATTCAAAATTTTACGTCGTTTGCGTAAGCCGTCCGGGAATACGGAAGTACGATACGCGCGTCGCTGTTCAAAAAAATGACGTCACGGCGCGCAAAGCACGGCGGGAGTTTGGAAACGGAGCATGCGCAGTAGGTCCGGTGCGGGAGCGTGCCTAATTTAAATGGCACACGCCCATTTGAATTGGCCCGCCTTGCGCCGGAGGCCGCGGGCATAGTTTTCATCGCAAGTGCTTGGTGAATCAGGCACTTGCGATGAAAAATTGCGGTGGTGTAACTTATCTAGGATAAGTTACGCTGCCGCGATTCTACGTGAATCTGGCCCCAACTGCCTGTCCTTAGTTCTTCAATTGAAGACTATCCTTCAAAATACTGGCTGACATGTTTTGAGGTAGCCCAACTTGTTGGCTCTGAAGAAGAGGCATCACCTCAAAATGCATTAGCCAGTATAGTAGAGGTTGGTCTTGGATGAGTTGGTGGATGAGTACATTCACTGGTAAAGGAGATGTTCCTTATGCAAACTATGGGTGTCTACATCACTACAATATATTTATTTTAACCCATTTTCTGATGATCTTACACCATTCAAGTTTCATTTACAGTTTCTCTCAGGATTCCCCAGGCTAGAGAGAGCTGCAAGGAAGTTGACATTTTTTTCTACTACATTATGTTGTTTAAATAATTAGAACTTGGCACACATACACTTCCATCACTGTAAAGCACTGACATTCGTTTATTTTTTTTGGGATAATCACAACTGTGCTTCAGTACAACTTTATATTGTTATCTACATATATGCCTAGGCCTAACTCATTCAGAAGTCCAGAGCTTAACTTTTATAATGCATTAAGGTAAAACGCCTTCTGGGTGCAGCTCAACCCCATCTTATACTTACCTGAGCCCCATCTTAATTCCGTGATTTGTACGACAGAAGTGGTTCTCCCCAGTTTCTTTCTTTCTCCTCATTGACTCACACAACAGTGAAAACCATTGGCTACTGCTGCTGTCAATCACAGCTAGTGAGCCAATGAACAGAGAGTGGGAGCAGGGCCAAGACTTGTCGGCCGCTTGATCGTTCTTACGGGCAGCGAGAGGGGACATCCCCCTCCCACCGCCCTCCGGGGCTTCTACCGACTCACCTCTGTGATCGGTGAGTCAGAGAACGGATCCGCCAGCACCGGATGTCCACCATAGAGATTTCCGGTGGACCAGATGGTCGCCGGAGTCTCTATGACCGTTGGAAGTCAGGCGCGATGTTATGATGTCACACCCAGCCTCTGCATTAAAAAAAAACCTTGGCCTTGGCTGGTAAGTAGAGATCGTTTTTTTATTTTTTTATTTTAGACTTCCCAACCTAGAGGTGAGATATGGGGCCTTATTGACCTCCTATCTCACTGTAAAGAGGTCCTGTCATGCAATATTACTATTACAAGGGGTGTTTACATTCTGATGACATTTTTATTTTATTTTTTAAAGTGTTAAATTAACTTTTTTTAAGTAAAATTAAAGTGCCTCTGTTCCCATTAGCTCGCACACAGAAGTGAACGCATACGTAAGTCCCGCCCACATTTGAAAAAAGTGTTCAAACCACACATGTGAGGTGTCGCCACGGATGTTAGAGCGAGAGCAATAATTCTAGCCCTAGACCTCCTCTAACGCAAAACATGTAACCAGTAAAAAAATTTAAAGCGTCGTCTATGGGGATTTTTAAGTACAAAAGTTTGGCGTGTGCAATTTTTAAGCGTGACGTGTTAGGTATCTATTTTCTCTGCGTAACTTTATCTTTCACATTGGGCTAACTTTACAGTTTATTTTTTAAAAGCATGAAACGTAAGTCCCGCCCACATATGAAAACAGTGTTCAAACCACACATGTGAGGTGTCACCACAGACGTTAGAGCGAGAGCAATATATCCAGCCCTAGACCTCCTCTAACGCAAAACATGTAAGCAGTTAAAAAAATGAAAGCGTCGCCTATGGGGAGTTTCAAGTACCAAAGTTTGGCGTGTGCAATTTTTAAGCGTGACATTCTTTTTTTTTGAAAGCATGAAACGAGGAAAAAACGCGTTTGAAAAATTGCTGCGCAAATACCGTGCGACATAAAAAGTTGCAATGACCACCATTGTATTCTCTAGGGTCTCTGCTAAAAAAAAAACATATATAATATTTGGGGGTTCTGAGTAATTTTCGAGCAAAAAAATGATGATTTTTGCATTAACTAGTTGCCGACCAGCCGTCGTCGTTCTACGGCGGCAGGTCGGCTCCCCTGCGCGAGAGCCCGTACAATAATGTCGGCTCTCGCGCAGGCCACTCTCCCCGACTCCCGTGCGAGTGCCCGGCGGGCGCGATTGCCACCGGGCACACGCAATCGCTCGTTACAGAGCGAGGACCGGGAGCTGTGTGAGTAAACACACAGCTCCCGGTCCTGTCAGGGAGAGAAATGCTGATCTTCTGTTCATACAATGTATGAACAGAAGATCAGTCATTTCCCCATGTCAGTCCACCCCCCACCTACAGTTAGAACACATCCAGGGAACATACTTGACCCCTTCCCCGCCCCCTAGTGTTAACCCCTTCACTGCCAGTGGCATTTTTATAGTAATCCAATGCATTTTTATAGCACTGATCGCTATAAAGATGCCAATGGTCCCAAAAATGTGTCAAAAGTGTCCGCCATAATGTCGCAGTACCGATAAAAATCGCTGATCGCCGCCATTACTAGTAAAAAAAAAATATTAATAAAAATGCCATAAAAATACCCCCTATTTTGTAAACGCTATAACTTTTGCGCAAACCAATCAATAAACGCTTATTGCGATTTTTTTAACTAAAAATATGTAGAAGAATACGTATCGGCCTAAACTGAAGAAAAAAATAGTTTTTTTATATATTTTTGGGGGATATTTATTATAGCAAAAAGTAAAAAATATTCATTTTTTTCAAAATTGTCGCTCTATTTTTGTTTAATAGCGCAAAAACTAAAAACCGCAGAGTTGATCAAATACCATCAAAAGAAAGCTCTATTTGTGGGGAAAAAAGGACGCCAATTTTGTTTTGGGAGCCACGTCGCACGACCGCGCAATTGTCAGTTAAAGCGACGCAGTGCCGAATCGCAAAAAGTGCTCTGGTCTTTGACCAGCAATATGGTCTGGGGGTTAAGTGGTTAAAAAGAAGAAAGGGATGACTCTCCACCATAAAATACATAGCATCTATTTGGTGCATTAACAAATCCACCTGCAGCTCCACCCTCGAATGTGTTTCACTTGGTGAAGGGCATTATTGTAGAGTGTAGGATGGGAGGATACATTTATTTCACCTTAATACAAAGCACCTGCACTCGGCAGGAGTCTTCTAAAATAAGCTTCCAGGGAGCGCTCAGTGAACATACTAACAATCAAGTTTAGGATGATTACAATACAGGAAATCTGAACATAGATATGAAATTTATCCTTCTGACATAAATCTGTCATAGTTGTTCCATTTGTCATGTGATTTTAATAATGCTTAAATCTGTATCTTTAATAAATCTCAATGATCTTAGGGTTGTGGGTGGGAGGAGGGGGTTTGTTTCAAATAGCTTTATATGTGTGTATTCATATGTGTATGCAGGTATAATTGTGTGAGAGAATATGTATGTTTATACTGGGACTGATCTGCATGGAATGACATTGAGTTGATGTAAATTTGATACGCATCAAATCAATTTGGTATACATATATTAGACAGAGTGCGTACAAAAACACCTCAAACCCCACATTTCACAAACCCCCTTTCATCCCAGCTTTTCCAATTAATCATTTAAAATACAGTAAAACCTTGGTATGAGAGTCACTTGGTTTAAGAGCGTTTGCAAGACAAGCAATTCTTTTTATAAATTTTGACTTGATATACAAGCGATGTCTTGATATAAGAGTACCGTCATGTCACAACTGAGTATAAAATAGAAGAGAGGCGCCTCTAAGTGTAGAAATATGGTTACATTTAATGAAGGTACAACATTTAGCAACTCACATGGTTGATGATTAAAACATACACATCTAAGAATGCAGGCATCCGGGGGTAAAGCTGTCCACATAGACTATCCTCCGCACCGCCATTGATGTCATCCCTTCCACAAACGGTTCAAGCCTCGCTTTCAGATCGCTCTACTATTGGATAGTCTTCCCGGTCACGATTGCAGACTGACAGCGGTGAGGAGGATGGTCTATGTGGATCGCTTTACCCCGGATCCCTGCATACTTAGATGTGCCTAATCATCAATTAACCACTTGAGATCCGCGCTATACACAAAATACGTCCGCAGCGCGGCTCTCAAGTGCCAAGTGGCCGTTTAAACACGGCCTTTTATGTGCATTACCCGCGCGCGCCACTGGGTGGCGCACGGCGGGTAAAAACTGTCCCGGCGCATCGCCGAAGACCCGATGCGTGTACCTGGCGGCCGCGATGTCCGCTGGGTACACGCGATCGTCGGTGACACGGCAGGTGACAGCAGGGACGTGGAGCTCTGTGTGTAAACACAGAGCTCCACGTGCTGTCAGAGGAGAGGAGACCGATCTGTGTCTCTTGTACATAGAGACACAGCATCGGTCACCTCCCCCAGTCACCCCCCCTCCCCCCACACAGTTAGAACACGCCCAGGCTACACAGTTAACCCCTTCCTCACCCCCTAGTGTTAACCCCTTCCCTGCCAGTCACATTTATACAGTAATTGGTGCATTTTTATAGCACTATCGCTGTATAAATGTGAATGGCGTCAAATTTGTGTCAAAAGTGTCCGATACGTCCGCCGCAATATCCCAGTCCCAATAAAAATCGCAGATCGCCGCCATTACTAGTAAAAAAAAAATAATAAAAAAAATCATAATTCTGTTCCCCATTTTGTAGGCGCTATAATTTTTGCGCAAACCAGTCGCTTATTGCGATTTTTTTTTTTTTTTTTTTTACAAAAATACGTTGAAAAATACGTATCGGCCTTAACTGAGAAAAAAAAGAGTTTTTTAAAAAAAAAATTGGGATATTTATTATAGCAACAAGTAAAAAAAAATATATATTTTTTTTAAATTGTCGCTCTTTTTTTGTTTATAGCGCAAAAAATAAAAACCGCAGAGGTGATCAAATACCACCAAAAGAAAGCTCTATTTGTGGGGAAAAAAGGACGCCAATTTTGTTTGGGAGTCACGTCGCACGACCGCGCAATTGTCAGTTAAAGCGACGCAGTGCCGGAAGCTGAAATTTCGCCTGGGAACGAAGGGGGTTTATGTGCCCAGTAAGCAAGTGGTTAAAGGAGTTGTAAAGACATTTATTTTTTCACCTTAATGCAATCTATGCATTAAGGTGAAAAAACATCGAATGCTGCCGCCCCCCCCCCCCCCCCGTTATACTTACCTGACCCTTCGAAAGTCCCGCGCGGTCCCGATATCCTCTTCGCCGCTCAGCCTGGCCGCTGATTGGCTAGAGCGGATGGATTGAGAGCAGCGCAGCCATTGGCTGGTGCTGCTGTCAATCACATCCAGTGACGCAGCGTGCCAAGGGGCGGGGCCGAGTGATACAGTGAGCGGCTATGGCCGCTCGCTGTATCACGTTAGCGCGCCCGCAATTACTGACCACCATGCGAGCTCTCGCATGACTGTGGTTAGTAATTGCGGGGAGGACCAGAGACAGCCGCCGAGGGACCCAGAAGACGTGGATCGGGACCACTCTGTGCAAAACAAACTGCACAGTGGAGGTAAGTACAAGAGACTAAAAATGTATTTGCATATATCAAAGTTTGATTAGCTGTTTAACAAAAGAGCAGTCACTTTTTTACGGTTCGCTTTTTTTGCACATGGGGCAATTGATTTTTGTTTCACTTATTCGGTTTAATTGTGGATTGTGAATATCTGACACACATTTCAGGAATGATTATTACAACATAAATAAGACCCAATTGAGTATAAACATTTCACCTATTAAATGGATACATTCGTTTATAGATCAGCGCCACACCTACTACCAGGGCCGTCTTAATAGCATCATGGGCCCCTGGGCAAAGTAATGCTCTGGGGCCCCTACAATGGAGACAATGCAGGTAAACAGACATCAAGTAGGTAGGAGGCAGACAAGTGGAGCTTACCCTTTTTGGGTGGAACTCCGTAATAACTACATGAACAATCATTCTGTACAGCAAAGAAACAGTGGAAAAATACTACATACAAAAAGTAACAAAACTGTCCTGTGCATATAATACAGGGAGTGCAGAATTATTAGGCAAGTTGTATTTTTGAGGATTAATTTTTATTATTGAACAACAACCATGTTCTCAATGAACCCAAAAAACGAATTAATATCAAAGCTGAATATTTTTGGAAGTAGTTTTTAGTTTGTTTTTAGTTTTAGCTATTTTAGGGGGATATCTGTGTGTGGAAGTGACTAATACTGTGCATAATTACTAGGCAACTTAACAAAAAAAAAATATATACCCATTTCAATTATTTATTTTTACCAGTGAAACCAATATAACATCTCAACATTCACAAATATACATTTCTGACATTCAAAAACAAAACAAAAACAAATCAGTGACCAATATAGCCACCTTTCTTTGCAAGGACACTCAAAAGCCTGCCATCCATGGATTCTGTCAGTGTTTTGATCTGTTCACCATCAACATTGCGTGCAGCAGCAACCGCAGCCTCCCAGACACTGTTCAGAGAGGTGTACTGTTTTCCCTCCTTGTAAATCTCACATTTGATGATGGACCACAGGTTCTCAATGGGGTTCAGATCAGGTGAACAAGGAGGCCATGTCATTAGTTTTTCTTCTTTTATACCCTTTCTTGCCAGCCACGCTGTGGAGTACTTGGACGCGTGTGATGGAGCATTGTCCTGCATGAAAATCATGTTTTTCTTGAAGGATGCAGACTTCTTCCTGTACCACTGCTTGAAGAAGGTGTCTTCCAGAAACTGGCAGTAGGACTGGGAGTTGAGCTTGACTCCATCCTCAACCCGAAAAGGCCCCACAAGCTCATCTTTGATGATACCAGCCCAAACCAGTACTCCACCTCCACCTTGCTGGTGTCTGAGTCGGACTGGAGCTCTCTGCCCTTTACCAATCCAGCCACGGGCCCATCCATCTGGCCCATCAAGACTCACTCTCATTTCATCAGTCCATAAAACCTTAGAAAAATCATTCTTGAGATATTTCTTGGCCCAGTCTTGACGTTTCAGCTTGTGTGTCTTGTTCAGTGGTGGTCGTCTTTCAGCCTTTCTTACCTTGGCCATGTCTCTGAGTATTGCACACCTTGTGCTTTTGGGCACTCCAGTGATGTTGCAGCTCTGAAATATGGCCAAACTGGTGGCAAGTGGCATCTTGGCAGCTGCACGCTTGACTTTTCTCAGTTCATGGGCAGTTATTTTGCTCCTTGGTTTTTCCACACGCTTTTTGCGACCCTGTTGACTATTTTGAATGAAACGCTTGATTGTTCGATGATCACGCTTCAGAAGCTTTGCAATTTTAAGAGTGCTGCATACCTCTGCAAGATATCTCACTATTTTTGACTTTTCTGAGCCTGTCAAGTCCTTCTTTTGACCCATTTTGCCAAAGGAAAGGAAGTTGACTAATAATTATGCACACCTGATATAGGGTGTTGATGTCATTAGACCACACCCCTTCTCATTACAGAGATGCACATCACCTAATATGCCTAATTGGTAGTAGGCTTTCGAGCCTATACAGCTTGGAGTAAGACAACATGCATAAAGAGGATGATGTGGTCAAAATACTCATTTGCCTAATAATTCTGCACTCCCTGTATATCTGTTAGATTGATTTCCCCTTAGCACTATGGTCCCTCTACGCCCCAGATATCCCCCAGCACTCTGACCCCTCTACACACCAGGGGCCAGATTCATGTAGACTTACGACGGGTGTATCAGTAGATACGCCGTCGTAAGTCTGAATCCGTGCCGTCGCAACTTTAAGCGTATGCTCAAACTGAGATACGCTTAAATGTTGCTAAGATACGGCCGGCGTAAGTCTCCTACGCCGTCGTATCTTAACTGCATATTTACGCTGGCCTTTAGGGGCGTGTACGCTGGTTTACGCCTAAAATATGTAAATCAGCTAGATACGCCTATTCACGAACGTACGCCCGGCCGTCGCAGTAAAGATACGCCGTTTACGTAAGGGGTTTTCAGGCGCAAAGATAAACCACCAAAAACATGGCGCAGCCAATGTTAAGTATGGACGTCGGAACTGCGTCAAATTTTACGTTGTTTGCGGAACTCGTCCGTGAATGGGGCTGGCCGTAATTTACGTTCACGTGGAAAGCATTGACGATTTGCCAACGTCATTTGGAGCATGCGCACTGGGATACGTCCACGGACGGCGCATGCGCCGTTCGATCGAAACGTCATTTACGTGGGGTCGCACTTAATATACATAACACACGCCCACAGCTTCAACATTTGAATTAGGCGGGCGTACGCCGGCCCTAATACGCTACGCCGCCGTAACTTCGGCGGCAAAATCTTTGAGAATATCATACTCGCCTCTCAAAGTTACAGCAGCGTAGCGTATAGGAGATATGCTACGCCCGCCTAAAGGTATGTGAATCTAGCCCCAGGTTTTTATCCCCCCAGCACTCTGACCCCTCTACACACCAGGTTTTTAAACCCCCCAGCACTCTGACCTCTCTATCTCCCCAGCACTCTGACCCCTCTACACTCCAGGTTTTTAAACCCCCCAGCACTCTGACCTCTCTATCCCCCCAGCACTCTGACCCCTCTACACTCCAGGTTTTTAAACCCCCCAGCACTCTGACCTCTCTATCTCCCCAGCACTTTGACCCCTCTACACCCCATATATCTCCCCAGCACTCTGAACCCAGACAGCTTGGACTCAAGGACCAGCTGCTTTGGGGAAAGTGCCCAGGTGTGCCCTCTCATTAAGACAGCCCTGCCTACTACCCCAACCAGTTCTCAGCCAGCTATTGGGCTTCAAGCTTTAGCATATCTTTTCCCACCTTCTTCCTTTTTGGACCCATTGGTGAGTCTGCCCATGAAAGTGGCACAGAACGGGTAAGACACAAAAGAGGTGGGAGAAGAATGGTCTGAGCAAATGACTACATCAGCTGGTGCATTTTGCAATTTCAGAGCTTTATAAAAGTTGCTGGATTGTGCAACAGGAAATTAACGACCAACAGGAACCTGGATTTCACGGCAATCTAAAGTAAGTGGCAATGTGGTGTGTTTTATATCCAAAGGTTTGTTTTAAAAGATCTATTCAAAGAAGGATATTTTCTCTAGAATGTTAGCAAAAGGTTTGTAAAGAGTTACATTAAGATGACATGCACTAGACTGGACTTTGTCAGGGAAATCTGTTCAGATCTCTAGACTCCAGCTGGTATGCACCCAACGCGCTTGCTGCACGGTCTGCTAATGCAGGTGGTGTTCAGTGTGACCTGTCATCAGAAGCAGCCCTTGTGCATCTCAACCTCCAATGTGCCGCATTCCCTGAGAGCATCCACCTTCTGGAAATGAAAGCTGGAGGAAGGCTCTGCAAGATGGCATGGTTAGCCTGGGGCACAGAGTCAGAGAGAACATTGGGGGGAGGGGAGCAAATGATAAAGTTACTTGTACTGAGCTTGTTAAATCTCTTATTGGTAAGTTGACAAGCTGTTGTGAATTGTTTTGCTATTAGGACATAATAAAGCCTTACAATTTTTTAACTGTATCTACACACAAGGCACATTCATAAGACATACTCTCACTGGGCCAGATTCACGTAGAATCGCGGCGGCGTAACGTATCCTAGATACGTTACACCGCCGCAATTTTTCATCGAAAGTGCCTGATTCACCAAGCACTTGCGATGAAAAGGCGGGCCAAGGCGCAAGGCGGGCCAATTCAAATGGGCGTGTGCCATTTAAATTAGGCGCGCTCCCGCGCCGGACCTACTGCGCATGCTCCGTTTCTTAACTCCCGCCGTGCTTTGCACGCCGTGACGTAATTTTTTTGAACGGCGACACGCGTAGCGTACTTCCGTATTCGAAGACGGCTTAGGCAAACGACGTTAAATTTTGAATTTCGACGCGGGAACGACGGCCAGACTAAAGTTAGGGCACCAAAAAAAACGACTAACTTTGCGATGGGAAACTAGACTAGCGGCGACGTAGTGAACGTGAAAAACCGTTGTGGATCCGCCGTAACTCCTAATTTGCATACCCGACGCTGGTTTACGACGCAAACTCCCCCCAGTGGCGGCCGCGGTATTGCATCCTAAGATCCGACAGTGTAAAACAATTACACCTGTCGGATCTTAGGGATATCTATGCGTAACTGATTCTATGAATCAGTCGCATAGATAGAAACAGAGATACGACGGAGTATCAGGAGAAACGCCATCGTATCTCATTTGTGAATCTGGCCCACTGTTCAGCCATAAGTTTATGACCACTGACAGGTTAAGTGAAGAACATTGATTATTGTGCTACAATGGCATCTGAAAGTGGGCGGGATATATTAGGCTAGGGTGACCAGACGTCCCTGGTTTCTGGGGACAGTCCCCGTACTGGGGACAATGTCCCCGGACCAAGTTTGTCCCCATTGTTGTCCTCGGATTTAGGGCCGGATTAACGTAGACAGGGTATCCTATGCTGGCTGATAAACAGCCAAGTGCAGTGCTGGCAAACCTTGGCACCTAAAATGTTTGAAAACTACATTTCCCATGATGCTCATGCACTCTGCAGTGTAGTGGAGCATAATGGGATATGTGGTTCCAAATCATCTGGGGTGCCAAGGTTTGCCATCACCGGCCTAGTGGCTCGGATGCTGACACCCCCTGCTGGACATTCTCACTTCCACTTCTGCTACTCCTCAGTGGAGGAGAGGCAGAGCCAAAAATTAACTGTCTAGAGGGCTGAAACCGGGAGGTGAACAGATGGGCGGGGGTCTGTTTGTACACAGGTGATAGCAGTGGGGAAGCAGGAGTCAGAGCTGATGGAGAGATGAAAGATGCAGTCCCATGCCCAGCGCTCTGTGTATTATGCAGTCCCGTGCCCAGAGCTCTGTGTATTATGCAGTCCTGTGCCCAGAGCTCTGTGTATTATTTAGCCTTGTGCCCAGAGCTCTGAGTATTATGCAGTCCCATGCCCAGCGCTCTTTGTATTATGCAGTCCCGTGCCCAGAGCTCTGTGTATTATGCAGTTCCGTGCCCAGAGCTCTGAGTATTATGCAGTCCCATGCCCAGCGCTCTTTGTATTATGCAGTCCCGTGCCCAGAGCTCTGTGTATTATTTAGCCTTGTGCCCAGAGCTCTGTGTATTATGCAGTCCCGTGCCCAGAGCTCTGTGTATTATTTAGCCTTGTGCCCAGAGCTCTGAGTATTATGCAGTCCCGTGCCCAGAGCTCTGTGTATTATTTAGCCTTGTGCCCAGAGCTCTGAGTATTATGCAGTCCCGTGCCCAGAGCTCTGTGTATTATTTAGCCTTGTGCCCATTGCTCTGTGTATTATGCAGTCTTGTGCCCAGTGCTCTGTGTATTATACAACCCTGTGCCCAGTGCTATATGTAATATGCAGTCCTGAACCCAGCTCTTTGTGTATTATGCAGTCATGTGCCCAGCACTCTGTGTATTATGTAGTCCTCCTGAGCCCAGCACTCTGTGTATTATGTAGTCCTCCTGAGCCCAGCACTCTGTGTATTATGCAGTTCTGTGCCATTTGCCAATACAAATAAATATGTCCCCGGATTTAATTTAAAAAATGTGGTCACCTTATGTTAGGCAGCAAGTAAACAGGTTGTCCCTGTGTCACAGACCAGTCAGGATGCCCATGCTGTGTCCACAGCCAGAAGTGCCTACAACGGACACGTGAGCATCAGAACTGGACCACGGAGCAATAGAAAAAGGTGGCCTTTTCTTTTACATTATGTGGATGGCCAGGAGCATGTCCTGGGAAACCTTGGGACCTGCCATTCATGTGGATGTTACTTGACAGGTACCACCTACCTGAGCATTTTTGCTGATCAAGTACACCCCTTCATAGAAATGGAATTCCCGGGCGTCAGTGGCCACTTTCAGCAGGATAATGCACTCTGCCACACTGCAAAAACGGTTCAAGAATGGAAAGAGTCCCGCCGGCTTGCGATACACTGTTACTGTAGCGCCAGTCTTATGGGGAGGACTGGGCTGAGAGGCAAATTAGTCTAGCGCCCCCATAAAGCAGCTGCACTGCTTCCGGTATGCGGGCGGCCGGCATTCCACAACTGTTTGGGGGTGAGGGGGCGCTGCTTCTAATTTTTTTTTTTTTTTTTTAATTTTTTATTTATCAACAAAAAGCCAGTCCTCACGGACTTTCAACATACATTACAGCAGTGTGGATATAGTAAACATCCCGTATCGGGCAAATAACAGTGAATGGTACATGCATACCGATATACGTTGTAGTCTACCACATTCGGGTTTCCGATTACACCATAACATTATTTCCGTGTGACATAGTAAGCTACCCTGTCCGGTCCGACCGGCTCCTCGATCCATTTTCCTTTTTCCAAATAACAAAAGAGTAGCAGGGTGAGAGACAGCGAGAGAGTAAAGAAGAGTTAGATAATAGGGGGGGAGAGGGGGAGGAAGGGGGGGGGGGCTGCACAGCCATGGTAAGCGCATCTAAAGCGCCCCTAAGGGCGTGTATCAAGTTTCCACAGCCGTGGATTAGCTGGTTTGTCGAATTATCTCGGGGACAGGGGACACAGTCCCCCTATTCCGTTTCCCTGAGTTTCTGACCTTCTTCTGAATATTTAAATATGTTGTATATCTGCCATGTTTCCGAATACGTCTCTCGACGCTGTTGGCTGGAGAGGATCAGATCCTCCATCCGGCTAATCTCGTCTATTTTGTTTAACCACATCGCTATGGTCGGCGGCTGAGGGGATTTCCAGAGGAGAGGCACGCAAGCCTTTGCGGCGTCCAGCAAATGGCGTACCACTGACTTCCTATACACCCCGGGGGATAGGTCGTTTGCATGTAATAGAAAGTAAGCTGGGTCGTCTGGTACTACATGACCCGCAAACTGTTGGGTGATTCGGCGTACCTCCTCCCAGAAGCCCCTGATCCGCGGACATGACCAAAATATGTGTAGGAGAGTGCCTCTGTCCTGCAGACATCTCCAGCAGTTGGCCGTGGTGTCTGGGAATATCTTATGCAACTGATCCGGGGTCCTATACCATCGTGTAAGTAACTTAAAATTGGTCTCCTGTGTTTTGGCGCAAATAGACGATTTATGCGTGAAGCGGACTATGTTCTGTCTTTTGTTGGCCGAAAATTGTATGCCTAGTTCTCCCTCCCACTTAGTGAGGGCTGGGATTCGATAATCATCCGCTGGAGTATTGAGTATCGAATGCATCTGGGATAGGGCGTGAGGGAGGTTTCCCGTCTCACTGCACAGTTCCTCTAAGGTCGTCAGAGGTGTTTGGTCGGGCGGGGGCGTAGGGAGGCTATTCAAAAAATGGCTGAGCTGTTGTGCTCTTAAAAAATCAAGCTGGTATGCACCCACCGGGTTCGTCAATTCTGCCGCTGATCTCCACCTCCCTCCAGAACTAAAATGTGAGGCCTGGAACATGCCCGCCCTTGCCATGTCCAGGAATTTTCTGTCTCTTAGGCCTGGTCCGAACTGCGGGTGCCCCACTATGGGTCTCAGAGGGGAATTCTGTGATGATAGTGAATATCTGTCAAAAAGGTCTGCACATACCCTGATCGTGTTACCTATTAAAGGGTGTCTTGTCACAGCGGGGGGGAGTGTTTTGTGTGTCCAAGGGGCCCGGTGGAGAGGAGTTTCGCATTGACTCTGTTCTACCTGCGTCCACGACTTGATATGTTTATGTCTGCACCAGTCAATCAGTCTGACTAAGTGTGCGGCATGGTAGTATGTCCTGACGTCTGGTAGCGCCAATCCGCCGTTTAATTTGGGAAGTGATAATATTCTCCTATGGATTCTTGCCTTCTTTCCCGCCCATAGAAAGCGCGAGAAAACAGAGTGGATTTGTTTAAAGTATGTGCTAGGTATGTGAATCGGAAGAGCCTGGAGGAGGTAGAGGAACTTGGGCAATACCGTCATCTTCAGGATATTGCATCTACCTAGCCAGGAGTGTAGTCCGCCCGTCCATTGTGTCAACAATCTCCGCACCTCCGACAGGAGTGGGGGGAAATTTAGCCCGAACAGCTGAGAAAGTGAGGGGGGTATATGTGTGCCTAGGTATTTTAAGGCCCTCGTCGTCCATTTCAATCTGTACCCAGTCCTAAGTCGATCAAGCCGTTGTTGTGGGATTCCCACCCCCATTGCTTCCGACTTGGTCATGTTGATTTTCAGATTGGACAGTTTGCCGTAGGCCTCGAATTCTCTTAAGAGGGCTGGAAGGGACGTTTCCGGCTCTATGAGGCTAAATAAAAGGTCATCCGCGTAAGCGGAGACCTTGTATTGCGCGTCCTTGGTGCGGATACCTTGGATGTCAGTGTTTTGACGAACGTGACAGAGAAAGGGCTCCAGCGAAAGTGCAAATAGCAGGGGTGAGAGTG
Source organism: Rana temporaria (assembly GCF_905171775.1). Lineage (NCBI taxonomy): Eukaryota > Metazoa > Chordata > Amphibia > Anura > Ranidae > Rana > Rana temporaria. The sequence goes on along the minus strand of NC_053497.1, from coordinate 26,197,075 downwards.
GACACCCCTGCCTTGTCCCATTCGTGATAGGAAAAGCTTCTGATAGCATCCCGTTAACCCGAACCCTCGCCGTCGGTCCCCTGTATACAGCTGCTATCCGATTCCTCATTTTTTCCCCTTGCCCGATATGTTCCAGGGTGGAAGTCATAAACTGCCAGTCCACCCGGTCAAACGCCTTTTCGGCGTCAGTTCCTACGAATAGGCTGGGTGTCTTGCTAGAGGAGGCTATGTGTATTAGATTGAGGACTTTGGCAGTGTTGTCCCGGGCTTCCCTTGTAGGTACAAATCCCACACCTGGTCTGGGTGGATTAAATGTGGGAGGTGGTTCTGGAGTCTGGAGGCAAGGATTTTGGTATATAATTTGAGGTCTGTATTGAGAAGGGATATGGGACGGTAATTGCTGCAGCTAGTGGGATCTCTACCTTCCTTTGGGATTACCGAGATTTGAGCTTGCAAAGTGGTAACGTGGAAAGATTTCCCCGTTCCCAGGTCGTTAAACAACCGAGCCATGTGTTGACCTAATGAAGGGAACAGTGACTTGTAATATGCTATTGTGAGACCATCAGGCCCAGGGGCCTTACCGGGTTTGGCACTTTTTAATGCGCTTTGGAGTTCAAGTAAGGTAATAGGCTCCTCCAGGCTCTCCCTATCTTCAGGCGACAAAGAAGGCATTAGGGACCCGGAGATGTACTCTTGTATCATGTCTCGCGTAGGGGGGGTCTTGGTCAGGTTATATAGGGTGTCATAGTAACGGCGGAACTCTTGCGTAATGTGCCGAGGTGTATTCTTCTTTTGTCCATTTGATGTCAATACTTGGGGAACGTAGCCGACGTGCCCGGATTGTGTTTGCTAACAATCTGCCACATTTGTTGCCTGACTCGTATGTGACCCGTCGACATGTCTGCAATGCAGCCTTAGCCTGAAAATGCAGGAGATCCGTTATCTGTGCCCGAACGATATCGAGTTCCGCGCCTATCTGCCTGTCCGGTGTCATTTTATGTTTAGTTTCTAGCGTTTGCAGTTTGGTGAGGAGTTGGTTCAATTGTGTTAAGCGTTCCTTCTTTAGTCTTGCTCCATGTTTTATAAATATTCCCCGAATTACCGCCTTATGGGCTTCCCACACGGTTCCTGTGTCACTGTCTGGCGTGTTATTAGTGGAGAAGTAGTGTCCCAACTCTCTCCCCACTTCTGTCATGACCTCGGAATTGTGTAGTAGGCTCTCATTGAGCCTCCACATTGGTTTCTGGTCTCTGTTGTTGTTGAATATTGCGTATGTCAGTGTGATCGGGGCATGGTCTGACCATGTGATTGACCCAATGCTAATCCCCTTGACCGCATCTAGCTGACCGTGCGGTAAAAGAAAGTAGTCCAGTCTCGAGTACGTCTGGTGGGGTTTGGAGAAAAATGTGTAGTCCCTGTCTCCAGGGTGCCAGAGACGCCAGGTATCTATCAATTGCATGGCGTGAAGAGAGACGCCGATGCGTTTGATAACGTCGCGCGTCAGGGATGACTTCCCGGCGGATGTGTCTTCGGTCGGGTTTAGGGGTACATTCAAGTCCCCTCCTATGATTAGGTGTCCCTCTGTGAAACGTCTGAGTTGGTTTAGTCGTTTCTTGATAAAAACGTCTTGCTGGACATTCGGGGCGTAGAGGTTTGCAAGGGTCACTATTTTGTCGCCTATTTTGCCCTTCAGAAAGAGGAAACGTCCCTCTCTGTCTGTCAGGGTGTCTAAGTGTGTCCATGGTAGCTTTGCTGAGATCAAGATGGACACCCCTCTGGATTTAGCCTCTGAGTATTGTGAGTGGTGTGCAATAGGGAAGAATTTGTTTTTCAGCAATGGCAGGTTGCATTCTTTGAAGTGTGTCTCCTGTAGGAGCACCACGTCTGCTCCCAGGCGTCGCATGTCTTGTAGCAGCATGCGCCGCTTTTCGGGTGTATTGAGTCCCTTTACGTTCAGCGAGATTACTGTAAGGTCTCCCATAACTGTGCAGTGGGGGGGAGGGGGGTGAGTGAGGGGAAGGAGGGGTCAAGAGGAGGGGAAGGGTAGTAGAGAAAGAGGGGGAGGAAAGTAGGAGGAGGTAGAAAGAGAATTCAAAGGGTAGGCTCCAGGTGGGGCCTCCAGGAAGTTCTTACTGAGATAGCTAAATCAGCTATAGGCACTCTCTGGGATATTCCCAGACGACGAGTGCCGCCCTAGTTGGGGGATATGGGCTAGACAGGGGCGGGGATCGAGTTCTCAACCCTCTCCCCCCAATCCCGGCCAAAAGCTTCAGATCATGGAATATCATATAATATCAAAACATAATGAAAACATAAAAACATAAAAACATAAAAATATATAAACAGAAACCGGCATGGCATATCATAAGCAACAGTAACAGTAACATTGGCTTCAATGGGAGCAGATTAATTACTCGTAACTAAATAAGGCAACATAGTGCAGGAAGTGCAAATAACATATCCAGGGGTGAGCCTGACCCCGGACCCCGGGCGTCTTCCCCCCGAGGCCAAGAGCCACCCCACCTCCCGGATCCTCAGCCCCCCATCAGCGTCGTACGACTGGTAATTCTTCCCCCCATCTGGCCGCCACAGCCGTGACGGCCATAAGACATGTAGCCCTCAAAGGTGGTCCCTCCGTGAAGGACCACAGTTCCCCCCCGGTGGTAGACCCCCCCGGAACACCGGATCCCCCCACCCCCCTCCAACGAAAGGAGTGTCACACCTGAGTTCGGTACCGCTAGCCCTCTGTGCTGTGGTCATCGTCTCGTCCTGTGAGGAGTCCATACAGCCAGCAGTCTCGGTGTCTGCAGGGCCCTGCAGTGGTCGGGCTGGAGCATCAGTGGGTCTCCCCAGGGGGGAGCAGAGAGATTACATCAACCTCTCGTCCAGGACAGGGGAGGCTCGCTCAGCCGCGCTGCTTCTAATTTTGACTGTCCCATCATTCTGGACCACAAACCTTCCTCACTGTGCTATGTTTTCTGCTGCACCATTGGCATGGTTATATCTTCTTAGTCCTCTCCATAAAATTATCATAAATTTGTGCGTAAAGTAGAACTATAGGCAACACTTTTTTTCATTTTGGATAGAGTAAGGGAGGGTTATATAGCAGAGATTTCCCTTCACTTCCTGCCCCATAGTCAAACAGGAAGTGAGAGGAAATCGATGCAAATTAAGGGAATGCATTGCCGCCCCCCCAGGCCCTCAGAACTAGTGTCCCCCACTCGAAAATTTCAGGGTGGGTCTTAAACAGCAAGGGGTGTGGCCTTAACAGGAAGAGGTGGGTCATATTTAAAGTAGGGGGTGCACAAGTTTAGTCTGGCCTAGGGCACCACAAAACCTAAATACACTACTGACATAATTTCTGATGTTGTCACACGAAAATATCGTATTGTTAGTAACCTCTTTACTTTCGACATGAGACTAGCATGCCACAAAAATCGTCCGAAAATCAAAGTGTGTGGACGAGGCTTTTGACTCCTACTTAACTACTCGCCGACCTCCTAAGTTGAGTTGAGAGGTATCTTAATATAGCACGGTCTTACCCCGAAGGGTTCCGACGCGCGTACTGTTGCAGTACAACTGCGACAGTACAACACCTGTCACAGTTGTACTGAAGCAGGTTGGCACGGCTGCGCGAATCGCCGTCAATGTAGGTCGGCTCTTTAAGAAGGCTGTAGCAGGTATGCGCGCTCGGCGCCGGAGGCGCCCCGCTTCCCCAGAGCCGATGTGGGTGGCCGACTGTAAACAGACAGATCCCCATTCTGACAGGACCTGCTGTTCCTAGTGATCAGGAACAGCTTTCTCTCTTTCTACTCCCCGTCAGTCCCACCCCCCCAGTTAGAAACACCTCCCTGGGACACATTTAACCCCTTGATCGCCCCCTAGTGTTAATCCCTTCCCTGCCAGCGATATTTGTACAGTTATCAGTGGCTATTTTTAGCTCTGATTGCTGCATAACATTTACATTTTCCCCAAAAAGTGTCAAAGTGTCCTATCGCCGCACACCGCAATCCTGATAAAAACCACAGATCACCGCCATAAGTAGTAAAAAAAAATAATAAAAATGCCATAAATCTATCCCCTATTTTATAGACGCTATAACTTTTGCCCAACCAATCAATATACAATTATTGCGATTTTTTTTTTTACCAAAAATATGTAGAGGAATACATATTGCCCTAAACTGATGAAGAAATTTGTTTTTAAAAATTATTGGGGGATATTTAATATAACAAAATATTGAATTTATTTTCAAAATTGTTGGTCTTTTTTTGAGGTGATCAAAAGAAAGCTCTATTTGTGGGGGAAAAAAAGGATATAAATTTAGTTTAGGTACAACGTCGCACGGCCACACAAAAGTGGAACTTCCGCGCCTGGATTCACCCCCCCCCCCCCCCGGTGTCACATTTGGCACCTTTTAGGGGGGAGGGGGTGCAGATACCTGTATAATAAAGATATTTTCATCCACTTCCAGGCATAGATAGCCACAAAATCTGTGGGTATCTACGTCACTTAACTCCCCCCCAACACTGTCTTCTGGGAGACACACGGTCCCAGAAGACAGCAGGGACCATTCAGATTGCGCAGCGTGACTCGAGCATGCGAAGTAGTAAACCAGGAAGTGAAGCCGCAAGGCTTCCCTTATCGAAGATGGTGGCTGCAACATCCGAGGACCAAGGAACAGGTCAGCCTCCGGTGCTGACATTGCGGGCACCCTGGACAGGTAAGTGTCCTTATTTAAAAAAAAGTCAGCAGCTGCAGAATTTGTAGCTGCTGACTTTAAAAAAAAAAAATTGTCGGACCTCCGCTTTAACCACTTAAGGACTGCCTCCTGCAGATATACGTCGGCAGAATGGCACGGCTGGGCACAAGCACGTACCTGTACGTCCTCTTTAAATGCCCAGCCGTGGGTCGCGGGCGCGCGCCCGCGACCCGGTCTAAAGCTCCGTGACCGCGGCCGAGAGACCCGATCGCCGCCGGAGTCCCGCAATCGGTCCCCGGAGCTGAAGAGCATGGAGAGCTGTTCTTCACAGTGGCAGCTTCATTGATCGTGTGTTCCCTAATATAGGGAAACACGATCAATGACGTCACACTTCCAGCCCCGCTCCCCTACAGTTAGAAAAACATATGAGGTCACACATAACCCCTACAGCGCCCCCTTGTGGTTAACTCCCAAACTGCAATTGCCATTTTCACATTAAACAATGCATTTTTATAGCATTTTTTGCTGTGACAATGGTCCTAAAAATGTGTCAAAATTGTCTGATGTGTCCGCCATAATGTCGCAGTCACGAAAAAAAACGCTGATCGCCGCGATTAGTAGTAAAAACAAAAAAAAACCATAAAAATGCAATAAAACTATCTCCTATTTTGTAAACGCTATAAATTTTGCGCAAACCAATCGATAAACCCCTTTTGCGATTTTTTTTACCAAAAATAGGTAGAAGAATACGTATTGGCCTTAACTGAGGAAAACATTTTTTTTTATATCTTTTCGGGGGATATTTATTATAGCAAAAAGTAAAAAATATTGCATTTTTTTTTTAAATTGTCGCTCTATTTTTGTTTATAGCGTAAAAAATAAAAACCGCAGAGGTGATCAAATACCACCAAAAGAAAGCTCTATTTGTGGGAAAAAAGGACGCCAATTTTGTTTGGGAGCCACATCGCATGACCGCGCAATTGTCAGTTAAAGCGATGCAGTGCCGAATCGCAAAAACTGGCCAGGTCCTTTACCTGCATAAAGGTCCGGGTCTTAAGTGGTTAAAGCGATGAGGCGCCGTATCGCAAAAAATGGCCTGCCATTAAGGGGGCAAATCCTTCCGGTCCTTAAGTGGTTAAAGCATATTTTTTTGAGTACAAGGACTACATAATATGTCATTGTGTACACAGTGAACAGGCCAAAGCTTTATGCCCCTCTGTCAGGTCACCTGTGGCCAGGTGACAAATGCACCCCGATGGAGACAGGGGTGCACCGCAAGGTAGTGAACCCAATAGCAGACTGCTGCGGATGGGCAGGAAACGTGAACCCAAGATTCCCAGGGCGTGGAGTCTAAGGTCCAGCAGGTGTTCACCAGACCTAGTGGTGAGGATGGCCTTCGCTGCAACTGAACCCAGGTCGTGGCCCCTGGGGTCCCCCAGGTCACGCTCCGTAGGGAGAGAGGGGAAGCAGTCACTGAGGACACAAGGGATGGTGATGGGTAAGCCGAGGTCGGGGCAACAGGCAGGCAAGGGTAACCAAGGTACAGGCCAAACGGTCAGGGTCACAGGCAAACAGGAGTAGTCAGAGACGAGCCAAAATCGGTACACAGAAAGGTAAACGTAGCACACGGCGGACAGGAACAAGCTAACAAACAAAGTTGAACAGCAACGCAGACCTGCAGGGCAACAGTTAATATAGACTTCCTGGGATGGCCTGGGGTGGGGCCATACAGGGAGGAGAGATGATAAAAAGGCAGCCATAAGAGATTTAGGCCTCTAATGGACACATGAGGGGGAGGTAAGCTGCTAGACATTATTGCATGTCCATGACACCCTCTCACTGTTCGCAGAATTTTGGCACACCCATAATTTTCCACAGTTTGTGCTACCCACCACCTAATTGTCCTACTCTAGGCATCCACAGCTGACTTCCCTCCTCCCAGGAAAAAAAGGGATGCGTGTGTGTGTTAGTGGAGGAGGTTAATGACCAGAGTCTGGACCTCCCTTTAATTTAAGAAGGCCTCCAGAAATATGGCCTCCCTCTTCGTGAAAAAAATACCCCTTGTTATTTATTCATTATATATAAAAAAAGAAAAGTAAATAAAGGCACACACAAACACCATGCAAAGACTATTTAAAACAATAATAAAAAAAAAAACATGTCCCACTAAATGAATGACTTCTGGGTGCGGCACCCAAAAGCTCAAGCAGACAAATGAACTAATCACATGGTTCACCCATTTGGCAAACAGTGAACAGGACAAACTCATTGTGGACTAAATCCCAAAATTCATCCATAGAGGTAAGACTGCTAGTCTTGAATGTAGTTTAAAAATTGCAGATTCTAAAATGTACAAATTGCAAATTAAAGTTACTATACTTTTGAGCCTTTCACTGTATCCACACCATAGATAACAAAGAGATTGCAGGAATCTTTAATCTGAAAACTACATATGTTCTAAACCTTGTAACAGCTAGTGGGCAGCCAGCATTCAGTCATGTGCATCATTTTGCAAGATACAAGATTTCAGTTTTCTTTTACTTAAGAACAGATGGCCATAGAAACAGTTGTCAATATAGAGTAAGCTAAATAGTAACTGAAAAAAATACACAAATTGACACCAATCCTATATTTTACGTTTCAACCATCTATTTTAATTCAAACAAGTTCTCCAAAACAAGCCCAAACAAGCCCCCTCGCCCCCCGCCCGGAACTTACCAGAAAGGTAAGTGCCGGGCGGGGGGCGAGGGGGAAATCTGGCAGCATTTTACAGGGCACAGTGGCGACACTTGATGGGCACAGTGGCGACAATTGATGGCCACAGTGGCGACAATTGATGGGCACAGTGGTGACAATTGATGGGCACAGTGGCGACAATTGATGGCACAGTGGTAACAATTGATGGCACAGTGGTAACAATTTATGGGATTTGACAGTGGCTGTGTTTGGCATGGCACAATGGTGACAATTGATGGCACAGTGGTAACAATTGATGGCACAGTGGTAACAATTTATGGGATTTGACAGTGGCTGTGTTTGGCATGGCACAATGGTGACAATTGATGGCACAGTGGCGACAATTGATGGCACAGTGGTGACAATTGATGGCACAGTGGTTGCGTTTGATGGCATGGCACAGTGGTGACAATTAATGGGCACAGTGGCGACAATTGATGGCACAGTGGCTGCGTTTGATGGCATGGCACAGCAGTGACAATTGATGGGCACCGATGCAATAAATGAGGGCACAGTGGCTGCATTTGATGGTATGGCACAGTGGCGACAATTGATGGCACAGTGGCGACAATTGATGGCATGGCACAGTGGCGACAATTGATGGCATGGCACAGTGGCGACAATTGATGGCACAGTGGCTGCGTTTGATGGGCACAGTGGCTGCGTTTGATGGGCACAGTGGCTACAATTAATGGGCACAGTAGCTGCATTTGATGGGCACAGTAAGGCTGCAATTGTTTGTTTGTTTTTTTCGCTTGTTTGCGCCCCCCCAAAAATTTTGAGCACCAGCCGCCACTGAATAGACTCCCTCAAAAGCTAGTTCTGGCCAGCTCAGAAGATTGTTTTAAGAAAGGCCTGGATTATTTCATAAATGTACATAACATAACTGGATACTGATGTTAATAGGTAAAGTTGATCCAGCGAATAGTCGATTGGCTCTTGGGGGATCAGAAACAATTTTTTTTCCCCACTGGACAGGGCCATCTTAATAGCATCATGGGCCCCTGGGCAAAGTAATACTCTGGGGCCCCTACAATAATGACAGTGCAGGTAAACAGACATTAAGTAGGTAGGAGGCAGAAAGTCTCGACTTTGCATCTATCACTCTCAGTGCCATCATGGGCCCCCAATTTCAGGGGAGCATGGGCTCAAGTACCACCTGCTTTGGGGAAAGTGCAGGGGCCACCTATGCAGCTGGGGCCCCTGGGCAGTGCCCAGGTGTGCCCTCTTATTAAGACAGCCCTGCCACTGGAGCAAATTGGATTATGCTTTATTGTGGGATTTTGTTTGCCTTCTGGATCAACTGTGGATATTGGATAGTGTATATGGAGGTGTTCATTTTGCGTGTGTGTTTTTTTTTCTTTTCGTTTGTTGATTGAACTCTGGATGGACTTTTTTTTAAAAAACATTAACTATATACAGTATAAAATCACTAATACAAATTTCTGAAGCCTCTATTTTTTTTTACCTAATTTAAAACAGATTTCAGTGCATCCTTTCTTATTGAAATAGCCATTGGTCTCTTAGGCCCCGTACACACAATCAGAATTTCCGTCAGGATAAACTCAGACGGATTTTTCTGACGCAATTTTGTTCAAGCTGTCAAGCATACACACTGTCACACCAAATTCCGACCGTTCAAAACGCAGTGACGTACAACACTACGACGAGCTGAGAAAAATGTAGTTCAATGCTTCCGAGCATTTGTCACCTTGATTCTGAGCATGCATGTCGGAGTTACATACAGACGAATGGAATTTCCGATAGAATTTTTTTTCCATCAGAAAAAAAAAGAGCATGTTCTCTTTCTAAGTCCGTCGGAATTTCCGATGGGGCACACACACGGTCGGAATATCCGATGAAAAAATTCTGTCTGACTTTTTCCATCGAAAATTCCGATCGTGTGTACAAGGCATTAGGCCTGATTCACACCCATGCATTTTTTTGTGCATTTTCAGTTTTGTAGAAACACTAAAGTCCATTTAACATGGTTTCCTATGGATGTAGTACATTTATGTGCATTTTATGGAAAGGGCCAGGGACTTTTTCTGTTTTTTTTGTCCCATAGACATCAATTGATCAAAAATTATTGAAAAATGCAAAATGCAACAGGAATATGCAAACCACAACCTACATACTAGGCCTGAGTGATGACTAATGATTCAGGAGATTTACTGAATCATCAATTTTTGATTTGCCTGAATATTTCTCTGGAGATGTATGCAATCTTTGGAGGATCATGCAATTTAGGAATCCAGGCAATGGTTATTCATAAATTGTATAATTCATAAATTGTATAAATCTGCATCTCTATATTTAGAGGTATTAAAAAAAAAAAATCAAATTGGCCAATTTGCCTGATTTTCAAGACTGACTTACTTATCACTGACTTAACTATATAGGCACTAGAGTCTTAAAACATCGGTTGTTATTATTATCTGACATGACTGAGGACAACTAAGCTATAAATTGCTTTGTAATTTCTTTTTTGCCCTGAATGGTAACAATTTGATGAGACAATGTAATGCCTGTTCTGATAACATCTCCTACACACAACTGCATGAGTAGGCAAGTAGTAAAGCTCTGTCATAATCCAGGGACATGGCTACTATTCCCCTCATATCTTTGCAATAGATCAAAAGAAAAGCATAAAGAGAGAAAAGATAAAATGATAGACTGAATGAATTGTTTGAATTACTTCCAGTCTTGGTGTAGTCCTTTCCCTGTGAAAGATGTTGTGTCTGTTGAAAAATCTAATGGTATTAGGATAGTTAAGAATTTTAGAAATTACTCTATCAGTGTTGATTAGGGGTGCAACGGATCAAAAAATCCACGGATCGGATCGATCCTCGGATCAGCAGTCACGGATCGGATCATTTTCGGATCAGCGCAAAAAAAAAAAAGGGTGTTTTCATTGGTCCAAAAAAAAAAAAATGTATATATATATATATATATATATATATATATATATATATATATATATATACAGTGAGGAAAATAAGTATTTGAACACTCTGCTATTTTGCAAGTTCTCCCACTTGGAAATCATGGAGGGGTCTGAAATTGTCATCGTAGGTGCATGTCCACTGTGAGAGACATAGTCAAATTTTTTTTTCCAGAAATCACAATTTATGATTTTTTAACTATTTATTTGTATGATACAGCTGCAAATAAGTATTTGAACACCTGTCTATCAGCTAGAATTCTGACCCTTAAAGACCTGTTAGTCTGCCTTTAAAATGTCCACCTCCACTCCATTTATTATCCTAAATTAGATGCACCTGTTTGAGGTCCTTAGCTGCATAAAGACACCTGTCCACCCCATACAATCAGTAAGAATCCAACTACTAACATGGCCAAGACCAAAGAGCTGTCCAAAGACACTAGAGACAAAATTGTACACCTCCACAAGGCTGGAAAGGGCTACGGGGAAATTGCCAAGCAGCTTGGTGAAAAAAGGTCCACTGTTGGAGCAATCATTAGAAAATGGAAGAAGCTAAACATGACTGTCAATCTGCCTCGGACTGGGGCTCCATGAAAAATCTCACCTCGTGGGGTCTCAATGATCCTTAGAAAGGTGAGAAATCAGCCCAGGACTACACGGGAGGAGCTGGTCAATGACCTGAAAAGAGCTGGGACCACCGTTTCCAAGGTTACTGTTGGTAATACACTAAGACGTCATGGTTTGAAATCATGCATGGCACGGAAGGTTCCCCTGCTTAAACCAGCACATGTCAAGTCCCGTCTTAAGTTTGCCAATGACCATTTGGATGATCCAGAGGAGTCATGGGAGAAAGTCATGTGGTCATATGAGACCAAAATAGAACTTTTTGGTCATAATTCCACTAACCGTGTTTGGAGGAAGAAGAATGATGAGTACCATCCCAAGAACACCATCTCTACTGTGAAGCATGGGGGTGGTAGCATCATGCTTTGGGAGTGTTTTTCTGCACATGGGACAGGGCGACTGCACTGTATTAAGGAGAGGATGACCGGGGCCATATATTGCGAGATTTTGGGCAACAACCTCCTTCCCTCAGTTAGAGCTTTGAAGATGGGTCGAGGCTGGGTCTTCCAACATGACAATGACCCGAAGCACACAGCCAGGATAACCAAGGAGTGGCTCTGTAAGAAGCATATCAAGGTTCTGGCGTGGCCTAGCCAGTCTCCAGACCTAAACCCAATAGAGAATCTTTGGAGGGAGCTCAAACTCCGTGTTTCTCAGCGACAGCCCAGAAACCTGACTGATCTAGAGAAGATCTGTGTGGAGGAGTGGGCCAAAATCCCTCCTCCAGTGTGTGCAAACCTGGTGAAAAACTACAAGAAACGTTTGACCTCTGTAATTGCAAACAAAGGCTACTGTACCAAATATTAACATTGATTTTCTCAGGTGTTCAAATACTTATTTGCAGCTGTATCATACAAATAAATAGTTAACAAAATCATACATTGTGATTTCTGGATTATTTTTTTTTTGATTATGTCTCTCACAGTGGACATGCACCTACGATAACAATTTCAGACCCCTCCATGATTTCCAAGTGGGAGAACTTGCAAAATAGCAGGGTGTTCAAATACTTATTTTCATCACTGTATATATATATATATATATATATATATATATATATATATATATATATATATATATATATATATATATTTCTGTAAAAGCATCAAGATTGTACTTTTAACAAGTCCCAAACAGCCTCACCTGCTTCCTCTTTAATCCACCCCTGAAATGTGCTCTCCCCCCCCCCTCTCACACCAGTGCTTCTCTGCTAATATTCCCTCTCCATGTCGGCTTGCCAGAGCCCAGTGCACAGCGTGACACGCCTCCCCGGGGAGGCGGGGAGGCGTGTCACGCTGGGCTCTGGCAAGCAGACTGGGTGGAGCAAGATGGCCGCCGCTCCGGAGGTAGGCCGAAGCCGGGGACTTTCCTAGGCCTAGGCTCCGGAGCGGTCCGCGGATCGCGGGGTGTGCCGATCCGAACGGGGTGGCCCGTTCGGATCACGGATCGGTGACGATCCGTTGCACCCCTAGTGTTGATTATACAAATATTTACTAAAAATAGAGCACTCAGAACCTGGTGAAGCTATGCACGGCAATGTCTTGTCACTGGTAGCCCAGCCCCCACACAGTTAGAATCACTCCCTATGACACACTGGTCCCAAAATAGTGTCAAAAGTGTCCGATGTGTCCACCATAATGTCGCAGTCACAATAAAAAAAATCACAGATCGCTGCCATTACTAATGCAAAAAAATAATAATGCCATAAAACTATCCCCTATTTTGTAGATGCTATAACTTTTGCGCAATCCAATCAATATACGCATATATATATATATGATGATTCAAAGACACCATCCACAAAAACATGCACAATTATGGAAGCATTTCTACTGGGCCACTAAGATAGAGGAAGCGATAAGGTATATGGTATTCTGAAAAAAATTATTTATTCACAGTCAAGTGGCACCAATATTTTGTGTGTAGAAATGTCATCAGCACACCAAGGTTTCCTCAATACGGTCCAAAGCTTCATTCATATGGTCAGGGCCGCTGATAGGGGGGACCACCAGTCCTCCTGTAGGGGGCCCGGGCTCACAGGGGGGCCCATACAGCAGAGGGAATCAGTGCGGTTGGATGGAGGGGCAAATACAGGATGCCCAATGTGAACCCGGTTTCTCTCCCTCCCACAACTTTCAGCTGCTGCAGGGAGAGACACGGACACAGCTGCCAGCTTCCCTGTCTCATTAAAAAAATAACAAATTGTTACCCTGTATTGTTTTAAACCCTTGTAAAATGTAATACAATTCTTGGAAAAAAAAAGATATTTTTTTTATAAAAATTGTCAAATATTTTTTTTCAAAACATTTAAATGTTTTTGTTAAAAGAAAAAAAAAACCTATTTAAAAAAGGACTAATTCACACAGCTTCTCTGTTATCTTTGTGTCCGCTAAGAATAATTTTAGTATATTTTAATTGAAAATCTTGGTTTGATATATTTGAGGGGGGCCCTGCCAGGTAGGCTGTACGGGGCCCCGTGATTTCTAACAGCAGCCCTGCATATGGTCACATGGTGCACATATGGCAATGTTTTGGAGCCACGCAGGGCCCCTTCATCAGGCATGTCAAATTGTTGCTCTACATAAAGATGGCCTAGAAGAAGATTGCCAAGACCCTGAAACTGAGCTGCAGCATGGTGGCCAAGGCCATACAGTGGTTTAACAGGACAGGTTTCACTCAGAACAGGCCTTGCGGTCATGTCCAGAGGTTGTCTTTGGGATTTAGACGAATGAGTGCTGCCAGCATTTCTGAAGAGGTTGAAGGGGTGGGGGATCAGCCTGTCAGCGCTCAGACCATATGTCGCACACGGCATCAAATTGGTCTGCATTGCTGTCGTCCCACAAGGAAGCCTCTTCTAAAGATGATGCACAAGAAAGCCTGCAAACAGTTTGCTGAAGACAAGCAGACTAAGCACATGGATTAATTAGGGTTGTCCCGATACCACTTTTTTAGGACCGAGTACAAGTACCGATACTTTTTTTCATGTACTCGCCGATACCGATTACCGATACTTTTTTTTTTAAATGTGTCCCTTGTCCCCAAATACAGCCATGTGTCTCCAAATGAAGCCTTGTGTCCCCAAATGCAGCCTTGTGTCCCCAAATGCAACTCTGTGTAGGTCTCCAGAGAAAGCCCCCCCTCGCCGTTGATCAGAGCGCGGGGAACATAACAGCTTTCATTTCAATAGCTGTGTGTTCCCCGCCACGCGTCGTCATATATAGCCCCACCCCCTTGTCCGGGCACTTTGATAGACAGATCACCTGTCCAATGCTGGGATGGGTGATCTGTGTATCAAAGTGCCCGGACAAGGGGGAGGGGCTATATATGACGACGCATGGTGGGAACACACAGCTATTTAAATGAAAGCTGTTATGTTCCCCGAGCGCTGATCAACTAGACGGCGGCAGCGGCAGCAGCTCTCCTCTTCTCCATTAGTGACATATTTTACATACCTGAGGACTGCTCTGCTCTGCGCCCGCTCTCCGCTTCCTCTCCATCCCCTCTTCACCCCCTCCCGCCCTCTCTCCACCCCCTCCCGCCCTCTCTCCACCCCCTCCCGCCCTCTCTCCACCCGCTCTCCGCTTGCTCTCAACCGGAAAAAAAAGTATCAGGTGAAGCATTGGGAGCAAATGCTCAGTATCGGTCCCCTTGATAAAATTTCACAAGTTGTGGGGACCCCTAACAGTAAAAATATTTTTGTAGCGTGGTTTGTCAGCACCCAAGGCAAGATAAGTAATTTGCGCCCCGAACCCACGGACATTTGGCGCTTCCTGAGTCCTTTCCACTCGTACAGTATTAAATCCCCTTATGGTACATTTTAGGATGTCCACTCTTTTCTCTTTGTTATCCTTTATTTCCCTTTTATCTCTCTCTATCCTAATTTCTTGTTTTTTCTTGCCGTCTTTCTTGTTCTCTTATTCATTCTCTTTCTTTTTCTTTGTTCCTCCCATTCTTTTCCTCTCCCTTCCACGTATTCTCTATTTTTACTCTTACTCCTTGGTGGGGGTGGGGGTGGGAATGGGATGAGTGGCAATGTTGGGGGGAGTCCTGATCAGCCAACTAAGGTGCTCTTGATCAAGGTCATCTGCTGATCTATGTAACAGCATTGGTGAGCGGAGTGAACCACAACTGCGGTTAGCAAGGATTTCAATGCGCTTCTTTATGTGACAACTCAGTATTGGGCCCCAGGCGTCACTCCACACAAACAGGAGTTTGGGGGTCTCTACATCATCTCTCTGTCACATAAAGAAAAGCGTTGAGCTACTAAGGATGGACGCATTACAACATGCGACCAGAGTTTAGCATTTAAAATTATAACATATACTTTGGAGATTCCAATACACCTCTATATACAAGTGATTATCAGTACGGGAACCCAGGTGTCTCTCCAGAGAAACAGGCGTTTGGGGGTTCTCTAAATCATATCACATAAACATATAGGGATGTATTAGGCCACTAAGGGAGGTGCTATGAAATACCATCAACGCTTAGCCTAGACAAGTTAGCTAGAACATGTTCAACAAGTTAGGACAGGGCCTATAAGCAATTTATACTTATGTCAAGCGCGTAGCGACAACTAATAGTTGCGTATGAGAGACAATATAGCTCAGGTACTTTGAGAGTACACGTTGTAAATAGGAGTTGTAGTAACAACTAATAGTTACATATAAAGGGAGAATATAGCTTAGGTACTTTGAGTGTAGATGTCCCTTTAGGTTCTTCCTTAGCAAACAGTCCTTAGCAAAGTGGTATATCCCACATAGTATGTTGATAGCCACCAGACATTACAAACAATAGCAATTGTGTTAGATGAAACTTAAGCAACGGTTCTTCCTATAGCACTACAAGTGACACAACAGCTACTTATCCGTTTGCAGGCTTCTGTGCAGGCAATAGGGATTTGTGGTAAGGATGTTAAGCAAGGAAGGCCCAAGGTTGTCCCCAGCAAGGATCTCTGTTGTAGCAGGTGCAAGAGCACTAAAGGAGTAGTTGTAGTCTGGATGTTGCAGGCTGCGGAGCGATGGCACCATTCAGTAGCGTGCCCGAGCTACGGCTGACAAAAATAGAATGGTGTGCAGGAGGCACCCAGCTCTGCTTAAAGGTAGGGCTCAGGTGCAGTGCATTAGCACTGATTTGAAAAGAAGCACCGTTTGCTGTGGCGCACTTCCGCATTCCACTGTGAAACGCACGGGGCGCCGCGCAATGACGTCATCGCGTGGTCGCCGTAATGCGCTCCAGGGCTGGAACGCAAACAGGAAGTAACAGGCGCGCGGAGCGTCTGTTACAATCTAACTGTAGTGAGGACTTTTAATGGCAGCTATAATCACAGGTAGTGTTACTCACTGTGTCTCTGACTTTGTGGTGTCTCGCAGCAGTGCCACCTATGCCAAAATCAGGAGATAGGGTCTCCTTCAGCCTCTCCCACTTCACATTCCTCACCAGTCAGCTGACCTCTAGTCTCTGCCCACCAGCCATGTGGTGAACTGAATGGGTGGCTGCAAAGAGGCTGAGTGGGCGGCCACCGGATCCAGGGACAGCCCTGCTGGGCAGCTACAGGCTCCAAGGACAGCCGCGAAAAGGCTGATAGAGCGGTACCGGCTTCAGGAACATATTCGGTAAGACCTGGCAAATCATAATTCGACCCCCGAGGGGGTTCCGACCACTGGGTTGAGGAACCACTGATCTAAGGACTGGTAAGCTGGAATATATATTTTTATTAGGTTTAAATACGCAAAATTCTATTGTGAGTAAGCTGGCAGTGGCCTTTATCTGAATGCATACAGAAGGAATTGAAACATAAGTAAAACATGATGGGCCAGATTCACATAGGTTAGCGGATCTTTAGATCCGCGTAACCTATGTGATTTAAGATCCACCGCCGCAAGTTTTTGAGGCAAGTGGGTAATTCACAAAGCACTTACCTCAAAACTTGCGGCGGTGTATAGTAAATCCCCCGGCGGAATTCAAATTCCGCGGCTAGGGGGAGTGTAGTATTTAAATCAGGCGCGTCCCCGCGCCGATTTAAATGCGCATGCGCCATCCGCAAATTTTCCCGGCGTGCATTGCTCCCAATGATGTCGCTAACTTGCGTCCAGCGCTTTTGTGAATCGACTTACGCAAACGACGTAAAATTTCAAAATTCGATGCGGGAACGACGGCCATACTTAACATTGGCTGCGCCTCATAGACCCAGGGGTAACTGTACGCTGGAAAAAGCCGAACGCAAACGACGTAAAAAAAAAGCGCCGGGCGGTCGTTCGTTTCGGAATCAGCGTAACTCCTCATTTGCATAATCATTGCGTAAAAGATAGGGAAGCGCCACCTAGCGGCCGGCCTGGAATTGCAGCCTAAGATCCGACGGTGTAACACAGTTACACCTGTCGGATCTTAGGCATATCTATGCGTAACTGATTCTATGAATCAGTCGCATAGATACGACCGATGAAACTCAGAGATACGACGGTGTATCAGGAGATACACCGTCATATCTCATTGTGAATCTGGCCCGATATCACAATAGAATAAGAAAAAGTAAAAAAAAAAAGAGTTAAAAGCAGAAAGGAGGAACCTCTTAATGGCAGCAATAAAATACCCTGACCCTAAAAAGTTGATTTCTCAATTCCACACTAGGTTAACACTCTCGAAGGCGACCACGTTGGCATATGCCTTAGGCCTGGTTCACACTGGTACGATTTGAGTTGCGATTTGAGATGTCAAATCACATCTCAAATCGGCAGCTTTTGCCGGCAATTGTCGGCAATGGCACCGTCCTAATCGGTGCGACGCCGCATCTGTGGCGCTGCACCGATTTCAAAAAGTAGTTCCTGTACTACTTTTTTCGTTTTCGGGCCGCGATTTACATTGACATCTGTGCAGAAACCTGCACAGATGTCTCTGAAATCGCGGCCGAAATCGGGACTGCCAGCGGGAGTGAAATCGTGCGAGTTCAGCTGAACTAGCACAGCTTCACTCCCACAGCCCAGTGTGAACCTGGGCTTCAAGTCAAGATGGGAGGGGGAAGTGGGCCCATTGGAAGACGACAAAAGGAGTGATGCCCTTGACACTTGCAAATTAGTATCCCCTAAACTTTCGGACTGCCTCACGCAAATCTTTATCATTCACATAGCTTACCTTACCCCATTTAGAGTCTCTAGTTACAAGAGCAATCACCCTGCCTCCTGCCCAATGTGCGGTCAAGCCCAAGGCACCTTTTTTCATTTACTATGAAATGTCCCAAAATTCAGGCATTCTGGGAGCAGGTGGTGCGGTTCTTACACAACACAATGGGCTCCCTCGTCACACTTCAGCCAAAGCCGTGCCTTCTAGGCATCTTCCCGGACTCGGAGCTCAGCAAATTTCTTAACATTTTTCTACATGAAACACTCTTTTCGGCACAGAAGGTCATAGCTGGGGGCTGGATAAGACCCAATCTACCAAAGTTTTACCATTGGATAGCAGAGGTCAACAATGTTTTACCCCACAAGAAACTAGTGTACTCTCATAGGGGCTGCCCCTCAAAATATAATAAGATATGGGACAAATGGCTTAAAGCACCTGCACTTGAAAGGGACGAAACACAGTCTTGCCCTTGGGCTTCTAGGTTATCTCTATGGCCAGTGTGCACCGGGGGATTGGGGTGACCGCCGCAACGCAACATGTATACTGTTTGATGTAACGCACTGTTAATGGTACAGAGAATTCAGTCTCATAACTATGCATACAATAATGGGAGATGATGCTGTATACATATATTGAGAGGTATTGCTTAAAGTGGAGGTTCACACAAAAACCTTTTTTTTTAACATTAGATTGATGCTCGTTTTGTCAAGGGGAATCGGGTGTTTTTTTTACAATCGAAGCAGTACTTACCGTTTTAGAGATACATCTTCTCCGCCGCTTCCGGGTATGGGCTGCGGGACTGGGCATTCCTATTTGATTGACAGTCTTCCGACAGGCCTCCGACGGTCGCATACATCGCGCCGCGATTTTCCAAAAGTAGCTGAACGTCGGTGCGCAGGCGCCGTATAGAGCCGCACCGACATTCGGCTTCTTTCGGCTACTCGTGACGCGATGTATGAGACCGTTGGAAGCCTGTCGGAAGCCTGTCAATCAAATAGGAACGCCCAGTCCCGAAGACAATACCCGGAAGCGGCGGAGAAGATCTATCTCAAAAACGGTAAGTACTGCTTCGATTTAAAAAAAAACACCCGATTCCCCTTGACAAAACGAGCCTCAATCTAATGTTAAAAAAATTTTTTCGGGTGAACTCCCGCTTTAATATGCTCAATGTTTATGGTGACAGTATATTGTATGTATTTTTCTTTTTTGCTCAATAAAAGCATTTGTTTAATGGATAAAAACAGAAAGTTCTCTCTCCTTATTGTCACACCCCTATGCTCAAAAGATCTTCATTTGAGAATTTGTTTAACCAATCAGAACAGGGGAAAATAATGGGTTTCCCACCCGATGAAGAAACCCAGTAACTGCCATTGCATTTTTGATTGCAGGTTTGGATGTAGCCTCATCTGAACAAATATGGAGATGTTATGTGTATATAAGATACACACTTTGCCAGTTTCCTATACAGCAATGTCCCTGTGCAATGAAAAGGTTAATTTTATTGCCTGCCATAGAAAACTAAACACCACAGATTCCTTTTCTTTCTTGTAAAGTCCTGACATAGTGACTTTCAGTCGTCCTTGCTGATGACAGAGCTCCAGGAAAAAAAAAATGTGCTTTTGATACCATATCTGGAGATACCGTGCGCGCTTCAAGGTCGGGAGTAATACCATGGTTCATAAAGAAAAATCCCAAAGATGCATTTTAAAAGCTGAGCCACAGAGAGTGCCTAAAAAGAATTCACTCTCCATTTATATTTTCCATTTTTGAAAGCTGGCGTTAAATCATACAGTGTGGACATCAGATAAGAGAAGGAGCTTTCGGAACATTTTAATGCTCGTCTTAATACAAAAATATACCCACAGCTTCTGCTCAAACATCTGCCATAAAAAGTTTTGGAATAGGGTATAAAATTGGACTTTGGAGCTGCTGTTTTATGATCTGAAGGTCACAACGACTGATTCTTATGGAAGAGATTCTAGGAAGCGGAATAATACTTACATGGAGTAGAAGGAGGAGGGAGTGAGGTTTACCAGGACTAGATATACAGTATAAAGAAAGAAATACATACGGGTAGATTGTACTTCCAATGAACAGTCAGAAGATTTGGTACCATTTAAAAAGAGCTGTGAGCCACAAATACAATTTCTCATAGCAGAAATTAAAAAAGCATATACTGATATACTATTGTACATATACACGTTTCTGGAATTTATCAAACATTGAGATATCACTACCTTTTGTAAGGATAAACTAATACAGTAAAACCTTGGATTGCGAGCATAATACGTTCCAGAAACATGCTTGTTATTCAAAGCAATTGTATATTAAAGCAAATTTCCCCATAAGAAATAATGGAAACTCAGATGATTCGTTCCACAACCATTTATTCAGAAGTCCTTCAGTTAAAAGTCCATATAAAAAAAATTATAGCAATGTGATAGGTTGTGTATCCATAAAATGTCCATCCACAAATGGAAGCCTCCACAAGAGGATAAGAAGCAAACTCCAGATGGAGCTACAGGGCCAGATTCTCAAAAGAGATACGCCGTCGTATCTCTGCGCCTGATTCTTAGAATCAGTTACGCATAGATTTGTATTACATCCGACCAGCGTAAGTCCCTTACGCTGTCGGATCGTAACTGCATATTTACGCTGGCCGCTAGGGACGTGTACGCTGATTTCCGCTTAGAAATATGCAAATCAGCTAGATACGCGAACTCACGAACGTACGCCCGGCCGACGCAGTACAGATACGGCGTTTACGTTAGGCTTTTCCCGGCGTAAAGTTGCCCCTGCTATATGAGGCGTACATGCAGCGTACCAATGTTAAGTATGGCCGTCGTTCCCGCGACGAAATTTGAAAATTTTATGTCATTTGCGTAAGTCGTCCGTGAATGGGGCTGGACGTCATTTACGTTCACGTCGAAACCAATAGGCCTTGCGGCGTATTTGGAGCAATGCACACTGGGAAAAACGTCAATCACGTCGGGTCATGGTTATTTTACATAACACACGCCCCCCGGTTAAAATTTGAATTAGGCGGGCTTACACCGGTCGATTTACGCTATGCCGCCGCAACTTACGGAGCAAGTGCTTTGAGAATACAGCACTTGCCCGTCTAAGTTGCGGAGGCGTAATGTAAATCGGATACGTTACGCTGCCGCAAAGATACGCCGCTGTACGAGAATCTGACCCACAGAGTATAAATGAGAAGAGAGGCTCCTCTAAATGTAGCAATATGGTTACATTTAATGAAGGTACAACATTTAGCAACTCACAAGGTTGATGATTAAAACAGGCACATCGAAGTATGCAGGCATCCGGGGTAAAGCTGTCCACATAGACCTGGGAAATGCAATTAGCGGACCTTCAGCTGTTGCAGAACTACAAGTCCCATGAGGCATAGCAATTCTCTGACAGCCACAAGCATGACACTCAGAGACAAAACTTGTAGTTTTGCAACAGCTGGAGGTCTGCTAATTGCATATCCCTGACATAGACCATCCCCCACACCGCCGGCTCTCACCACTGTCAGTATGCAATAGAGACCGGGAAGACTACCCTGCAGTAGAGCGATTGAACCACTCATGGAGCGCAGCGTGGAAGGGATGACGTCAATGGCGGTGCGGAGGATGGTTTATTTGGACAGCTTTACCCCAGATGCCTGCATACTTAGATGTGCCATTCACTATAATTAGAAGAAAAGCAGTTTAACCATAAACTGTGTAGAGGGTTTTTTTTTACTATAAGAGCGGCAAGGATGTGAAATTGCCTTCCACAGGCGGTGATCTCAGTGGGGAGCATCGATAAATAAATAAAAAACTATTAGATAGGCACCTGAACGACCACAACATACAGGGATATACAATGTAATATTGACATATAATCACGCACATAGGTTGGACTTGATGGACCTGTGGCTTTTTTCAAACTCTCCTAATATGTAACTATGTAAGTTTAATCAATAGAAACTCTTTTCAAATTTATTAAAAATAAAAAACGAAAAAAATCCCATGTACATAAGTATTCGCAGCCTTTGCCATGACACTCAAAATTGAGCTCAGGTGCATCTCCTTTTTCCACTGATCATCCCTGAGACGTTTCTACAACTTGGAATCCACCTGAGGTAAATTCAGTTGATTGGACATGATTTGGAAAGGCACACAATTAATAGGGCCTTCTAGGTAAATGTATCCTTAGATACTGGAAGGAGTGGATGGCTCAGATGGGCGACACTATTCGGTTAGAGAAATATATTTTCCAACATAGAGGGCACCCAGGAAAGTTTGATAAAGTGTGGTCACCTCCTTGGCTGGATACCCCAGGTCTATCTTCTTTTGACCTTGTATTGGTAAGACTGTTGATCTAACCTGTGTGGCTGGGACAACTACAGGAGTCTGAGGGCGAAAAATAATAGAATATATTTGTTTCTGGGGTAAAGATCAGTGTTTCTAGTCATGCTGCGTACAGGCAGCGAATGGGGCTAAGGGTGACCAGTATCCAGGGGAGGGCTGGCAGCCTTAGGCCTGGGGGGCAAGTCAAGTGGCCCCTTGAACTGCCGAATCAGCTCACCATCCATGGCCCATCTGGTTTTTCAATGCCACCTCACCAGTGCCTATCAGTGCAACCAACTCCAGTGCCAATCAATGCAGCCTGATCACTGGGACAGGTTACATGGGGTGTATGGGGGGGGAATGATGGGGGTCAGCTAGGGGTGTCAGGGTCTCTCACCAAAGTGATCTCAGCTGAGCAGGTCCTTGCACGCCACGGCCTCCTAGGGGGGGGGGGGTATTGCTACTGGTCCTGGGGTCAAGTTGCAGCCAGCGCCCAGTCCTGCAGCACTGCGTCCCTACTACCTGGCATTCCGTGCCTCTGTCTGTTTTCAAGAATCCAGTCCCAGGGAGTTGTAGTTTCCTCTGCGCTGCTCTGTTTTCCACCCACCGGGAGCTTGAGCGTGGACTACAACTCCTAGAATGCAACAGCTAGTGGTCAGCCCGACTTCCAAGACCAGAATAAAAAATAAAATGGTAGCAGGCATTTTGAACATAAGTTAGTGTGGCCTGGGAGGCAATGCCACCCTGCCCCCTGGCCCAGCCCTCCCCTGCCAGTATCTCATGCTGATGTGTACCGCGTGCCATTTGTGTCGATTGAACCACTATATACTCTATTTCAAATCTATGACAGTTGCTGATATATATTTGTGAATTGTAAAGTGACAGTTGCTGATGTTTATTTGTCAAATGCTTTATTTTGTGTTCTAATAAACTTCTTTGAGAAAAAAAAATCATCTCTGGAGAGATCTGAAAATGGCTGCGCACTTACACTCCACATCAAACCTGATGGAGCTTGAGAGGTCCTAAAAAAGAATGTGAGAATCTGCCCCAAAAATAGGTGTGCCAAGCTTGTAGCATCATACTCAGAAAGACTTGAGGCTGTAATTGGTGCCAAAGGTGCTTTGACAAAGTATTGAGCAAATACTTATGTACAGATTTCATACAAACTTCTTTCACATTCTCATTATGGGGTATTGTTTGTAGTGTTTTGAGGAAAACAATGAATTTAATCCATTTTGGAATAAGACTGTAAAATAACAAAATGTGGAAAAGGTGAACCGCTGTCAATACTTTCCGGATGCACTGTATTATAATCATTACCATATATCAGGGGTCTCCATACTTTTCAAGCAAAGGGCCAGTTTACTGTCTTTGAGACTTCAGGGGGGGCCAGATTCTGAACAATGGGGGTAGAAAATGCCCCAGGGCCGAACATCAGTGAGAATAAACATGACCCCAGTGTTGGTGGGTAGTAGGAGGAATAGTGCTCCATCATTGCTATTAGTGGAAGAAATAGAGTCCCATTGTTGGTGTCATTGGGAGGAATAGTGCCTCATATCATTGGGAGCAATACTGCCCCAAGGGCCGAAAAATGGCTAGCAAACGGCCACATCCGGCCCTCGGGCCGCAGTTTGGAGACCCCTGCCATATATGAACTAAAACCCATAAAACTGTTAAAATATTTAAAAATTTAGACATGATGCACATTCTATTCTGAGGATATACTCTGGAACATTGGCTTTTAGAGAGTTGCCTATAGATTAAAATGACAATGCCCATCAACATCTTCACTAGCACTGTCACCTACTTGATAGGAGACCAAGATGATTAGGATGACTTCTCCTATTTTTCCAGTCCAAGAGCCCCTGAAAGTAAAGGCCCGTACACACGATCCAATTTTACGACAATAATTGTCTGATGGACGTGTTGTGTCGGATAATCTAACCGTGTGCATGCTCCATCAGACAATTGTTGGCGGAATTAACAACAAATGTTGGCTGTTCATGCTCACCAATGGTCTGGCAATAAATCTGTTACGTCGGATTATCCTAATGTGTGTACACAAATCCGTCCAACTAAAATCCAAAGTACAAACATGCATGCTCCAAACCAATGCTAAACATCAGACAACAACAGCAGAAGTTGCCCAAAGGGTGGTGGTAAAGAGCTGAAGAACCACGTAGTTTGGTGAATGTTAGCTGAAAATATTGGGCCATGTGTATGCAGAACAAGTTCACGGACCAAAATCCACGGTTTGGTCTGACGGATACCCGATCATGTGTACGAGGCTTTAGACAGGTAGTGCTGAGGTGCAACATCAACTATGAGTTACTAGTAGAGTAGCCTGATGTTAATATGCGCACAAGTGTCCCACAATTTACTCGCTTGTTGAACTTGGGCCTAGTAGAGACAACTTGAAAGGACAAGCAGGATGCTTGTTAAGAAGTCACAAGACTTTAGTATAATTTTAAGCATGCTGCTCTGCACAATAGTTTATCCAAACTGCAACCTCTGCTGGACAGCTTGGACTGTATGTAAAAGTGGAAAAAAATATAAAAATAAATGCATATTAAATTTAAAAAAGTGAATAGTATTAGTTGTATAGGTATTAACCTAGAGCTGCATGATTAATCGATACAAAATCGTGATCTCGATTCAACCCCCCCATCAGGATCTTAATCCAGCATTTCCACGATTCATTCATGTAACAAATGCAGAGCCGTTCTCTACCCAAAAAACACAACCATCTGGCAAATGTTTATCATTATTGCTCAGCACTGAGAGATAAAAGGAAATATTGAAACATTTGGTTCTTTTAGATCAAAGGGATAAACTTTGGTCTGTAAATGAAGTCAGTTTAACCACTTAAAGACTAATAGCTAGATTCACAAAGAGTTAAGCCGGCGTATCAGTAGATACGCCGTCGTAACTCGGAATCTAAGCCGTCGTACATTTAAGTGTATTCTCAAATTGAGTTACACTTAAATGTAGCGAAGATACAACTGCCTGCGCCGTCGTATCTTAGCGGTCTAGTTCCGCCGGCCGCTAGGGGCGTGAACGCTGATTTACGCCTAGAATGCTTAAATCAACGAGATACGCCGATTCACGAACGTACGCTTGCCCGTCGCAGTAAAGATACGCCGTTTAGGTAAGGCATTTTCAGGCGTAAAGTAAGTTGAACAAATAGTTGGCCTAGCCAATGTTAAGTATGGATGTCGTTCCCGCGTCGAATTTTGAAAATTTTACATTGTTTGCGGAAGTCGTCCGTGAATGGGGCTGGACGTAATTTACGTTCACGTCGAAACCAATACGTCCTTGCGGCGTACTTTGGAGCAATGCACACTGGGATATGTCCACGTACGGCGCATGCGCCATTCGTTAAAAACATCAATCACGTCAGGTCACAAATCATTTACATAAAACACGCCCCCCTGTTCCTCATTTGAATTAGGCGTGCTTAGGCCGGCCCATTTATGCTACGCGGCCGTAACTTAGGAGGCAAGTGCTTTGTGAATCCAGCTATAAGGCCTCGTACACACAATAGGATAGCCAGAGGACAACGGTCTGAAGGACTGTTGTCTTAGGTTAACCGATGAAGCTGACTGATGGTCCGTCACGCCTACACACCATAGGTTAAATAACCGATCGTGTCAGAACGCGGTGACGTAAAACACAACGACGTGCTGAAAAAAAACGAAGTTCAATGCTTCAAAGCATGCGTCAAATTGATTCTGAGAATGCGCTGGTTTTTAACCAATGCTTTTGCATACTAACGATCGTTTTTGACCTATCGGTTAGGCGTCCATCTGTTCAATTTTAAAGCAAGTTCCTATTTTTTTTTAACCGAAGGTTAAATAACGTATGGGGCCCACACATGATCGGTTTTGACCGATGAAAACGGTCCTTCAAACCGTTGTCCTCTGGCTATCCTATCGTGTGTACGAGGCCTAAGCCTTTTTCTGATACTTGTTGCTTACAAGTTAAAACCTGTATTTTCTGCTAGAAAATTACTTAGCATCCCCAAACATTTTGGGCCAGATCCACAGTGAGAGTACGCCGGCGTATCTACTGATACGCCGGCGTACTTTCAAATTTCCTGCGTTGTATCTTTAGTTTGAATCCTCAAACCAAGATACGACGGCATCTGGGTTTGATCTGACAGGCGTACGGCTTCGTAAGCCTTCGGATCGTAGATGCAATACTTTGGCGTCCGCTGGGTGGAGTTTGCGTAGTTTTCCGCGTCGGGTATGCAAATTAGCTATTTCCGACGATCCACGAACGTACGCCCGGCCGTCGCATTCTCTTACGTCGTCTCTAGTCGGCTTTTTCCGGCGTATAGTTAAAGCTGCTTTTTTGCGGCGTATAGTTATATTTGCCATGTTAAGTATGGCCGCCGTTCCCGCGTCGAAATTTGAATTTTTTCGTTTTTTTGCGTAAGTCGCCCGTGAATCGGGATGGACGTAAGTCACGTCTAAGTTTAAAAAATGACGTCCTTGCGACGTCATTTCGCGCAATGCACGGCGGGAAATTTAGAAACGGAGAATGCGCAGTTCATTCGGCGCGGGGACGCGCTGCATTTAAATGAATCACGCCCCCTAATCGCCGATTTGAATTCCGCCGCCAGAGATACACTACGCCGCCGTAACTTATGGCGCAAATTCGTTGTGGATTTGAAACAAGGCATCATCCCGGTATAACCCCCGAACGCCGAGGACGCATATATGCGTCCCGTCGGCGTGAAAGGGTTAAGAGGTACGTGCTGACAAAAAAAAGGTTTAGAGTTTAAAGTTTTAAAGGGTGAACCTCCTTAATCGCGCGATAAAAAAATTGACGGCGTTAAAATGGGTTTGTGTTAACGCCGTTAATAACGCGTTTAACTGACAGCACTAATATATATATATATATATATATATATATATATATACTGTATATATATATATATATATTTTAGCAGAGATCCTATAGAATAAAATGGCAGCCGTTGCAATATTTTATGTCGCACTGTATTTGTGCAGTGGTCTTTCAAACGCATTTTTTTGCGGAAAAAGTACACTGCAATGAATAATAATAATTAAAAAAAAATAAGCAGTAAAGTTAGCCCAATTTTTTTGTGAAATCTGAAAGATGATGTTACGCAGAGAATTGTGATCTTTATTCTAAGCTAAAAAAAAATTGTGATTCTCATTTTCTCCAGTATCGTGCAGCTCCTTATTAACCCCATACAGTTACCAAATAAGTTTTTGCTCTATAGTGGACTTTTAAGCTCTACAAGATATACATTATGTATTTAGGTAAAAAAAAAATTGCAGCTGTCCTATAAAATTCAATCCATAGCGCTCTTTTTTTTCCACTTAGCACATGATCCCCTCAGCATCTGTTATTCATTTCCACATATCGAATATAACCTGAGCAGAGAATGTAAATGGATGCCAGTGTGGATCACACACCCTCAATAAAAATGCTAAAGTTTAGCAGTATTTTTGCGCCTATCGTGAGTCTGTCAAACTCTGAACTCTCCCTCACATTTCAACTGTGGACAAATGCCCCGCTGTGGGCTTGAAATCCTCTCCCATGGAACAAGACAGTGTAATGAATTGTAAGCAGATGGCTCTATGGAGAGTTACAATTCATGCTTTGCTGATCTGTCTGCCTCAGTCAGAGGAGATATAACATACTGGATTTTACATGTCCGCTCTCCGGAGCTTAACCCTTCGAACAAGACTGCAGGAGCAACTTTCATTCATACAAGTATAGTTTCTTGTAAGCAAAAGCCTAGCCAAAATGTACTAATAGGGCCAGATTCACGTAGATGGGCGTATTTTTGGGCGGGCCTAACGTATTTGATTTACGGTACACCGCCGCAAGTTTTTCAGGCAAGTGCTTTATTCACAAAGCACTTGCCTGTAAAGTAGCCGCGGCGTAGCCTAAATCACCCGGCGGAATTCAAATTCGGCGGGTAGGGGGTGTGTTTCATTTAAATGAAGCGCGTCCCCGCGCCGAACAAACTGCGCCGTCCCTAAAAAATCCCTGCGTGCATTGCTCCAAATGACGTCGCAAGGACGTTATTGGTTTTGTCGTGAGCGTAACTTACGTCCAGCTCTTTTCTGAATCGACTTACGCAAACAACGTAAAATTTGACGCGGGAACGACGGCCATACTTAACATTGGCTGCGCCTCATAGACCCAGGGGTAACTATACGCCGGAAAAAGCCAAAGGCAAACGACGTAAAAAAAATGCGCCGGGCGGTCGTTCGTTTCTGAATAGGCGGAAATCCTCATCTGCATATTCGTCGCGTAAAAAAATACGAAATGCCACCTAGCGGCCGGCCTGGAATTGCAGCCTAAGATCCGACGGTGTAAGACACTTACACCTATCGGATCTTAGGAATATCTATGCGTAACTGATTCTCTGAATCAGTCGCATAGATACGACCGTCAGAACTCAAGAGATACGACGGCGTATCAGGAGATACACCGTCGTATCTCTTTGTGAATCTGGCCCATAGAGTTGAGTAATATCATTCAATTCTAAGCCACAGTTTCCAATTTTGAGAAATTTGCAAATGAATAAACATGGCTAGTGCATGGTTTTAGAATTAGGTTTATAGAGAATTTAACCAATAGCACTTTTAGGAATACTTAGGGCTGTATTTATTAAAAAAAGATTTGCAGAACTAAAGTGGAACCTCGGTTTAAGAGTAACTTAGTTTCAGAGCGTTTTGATTTGCGAGCAACTTTTTTTTTTAATTCTGACTGAGTGTTGACAAGACGAGCAGAATTCAAGCTAAATAGGCCTGCAGTACCTCATTTGGCCTGAGGTACAGGGGCGCAGAAGCCGAGCAGAGCCGAAAATAGGCCCGCAGTACCTCATTTGGCCCGAGGTACGGAGGCGCAGGAGCCGAGAAAAGCCGAACATTGGCATGCAGTACCTTATTTGGCATGAGGTACGGGGGCGCAGGAGCCGAGCTGAAGTGTCCTCGGGCCTTTTCGGCGCACTCTGGTGCCCCCCTACCTTTGGACACATTCGGTATTGAATCCCATTGAAGTCAATGGGGAACAAATTATTTTTGTTTCCATTAACTTCAATGGGGAAACTCGCTTTGATATGCGAGTACTTTGGATTCCGAGCATTCTCCTGGAACGGATTATGCTTGTAATCCTCGTAATCCGAGGTTCAACTGTATTCATCCTATGAAACTACATGAACATTTGCATAGCTCCCAACTGCCCCTGATTTTGAGGGACTGTCCCTGATTTGTAACCTTTATCCTCCTCATTTTGGTCTGATCTTTATAGCGTATTTATCGGCGTATAACAGCACACACAATTTTTTTCCCCTTCGTAGGTGCTTGTTATGCGCCGAACAGCTGCCTCGGAGGGGAAGGAGGGAACGAGCACAGAGCCAAATCTCCTGTGTTCTCGGCTCCGCTCGCAGTCACGCCCAGTCCCGCCTCCTAGCATTGATGTCCCGTCATTGGACCGGTGTTAGGTCAATCCTAGGAGCCGAGCCAAGGGTCGGCATTTGGCAGGACTGGGAGACGAGCCGAGTACACAGGACATCCGGCTCTGTCTATCTCGGCGGCGTTCGTTCTCTTCTAGACAGGCAGATGGACACTAATCATGCTGCAATGATGGGCAAGGCTGCACATGGACACTGATAAGGCTGCATTGATGGACATTTAAAATGTATGTTTTTTTCCTTAAACTTCCCTCCTAAACTTGGGGTGCGTGTTATACACCTGTGCGTGTTATACGCCAATAAATACGGTAGTTGTATATAAAATGCACTTTTTATCTTAACAAAAGTGTTTCCCAATGCTTAACCTTTCATCCAATTTCCAAATTGCTGCATTTGTAAATTTTAAAAGCCACTATAAAAGAATAGTATTGGTAAAAAAAAAGGACTTTTTGGTTTATCTAATCAACTTTTTTTTGTATAACTCTCTTTTAATGGGACATGGCAAGGGGTGTGTTCTGTGCCTGCATACTTTTGCTAATAGATGTCCCTCATTCCCATCTCAAAAAGTTGGGAGATATGCATTTGTTCTGGGCAAAATCAAATGGTATTAGGCTAGTTTCTCTCCAGGTTGAAAGTTCTTCATTCATAAGAAATAGCGTTAACCAGAAAAATGCACATTATGTCGCTAGAAATAAACACAAAATAAATGTTGCACAAGGATATGGAAATTGATAATGACATGAACACACACACACATATATATATATAGCTTGAACTGGATGTACTTGTGTCTTTATTCAACCTTAACAACTACATAACTGACTGCAGATGGAGCCGGTGATCTTGGGAAATATGTACTCATTTACTATGAAATGTTTAAATATGAATATCCCTGCCCTGCCCTGGTCTAAATTGATGAAACCGCTGTTACTCAAGACCAGGAATGGAGTCAAAAAGAAAATAATATAAATGGTGCACTATTCCTGTGCAAAACAATGTGACTTGATATAATACAAAAGTAAATGTTATAAAGTCACTTGGTACAAACACAACGATAGTACTGAATGAAAATAGGATTTTTTAATACAGCTTACCTGTAAAATCCTTTTCTCAGAAATATATCACAGGACACAGAGCCTTAATTACTTAATGTGTTATGTAGTCACCACAGGTGATTGGACACTGACAAACCAAATTAAAATTGAGTTCCTCCCCTATATAACCCCTCTCAAATGGAGAGTACCTCAGTTTTGTAGCAAATCAATAAGTGTTCCACATTTGACTCCGAAGAGGGGTGGGAGCTCTGTGTCCCGTGATGTATTTCCAAGAAAATTATTTTACAGGTAAGCTCAGTGGCGGCCCGCTCGGGCACCGCCCCCCTCCTGTAGTCACAAAAAAAATGGCCCCTTTAAGAAAAAAAAAATGTCCTTTAACAAAGTGAACTTAGGTTCCGGACACCAGTGCCCTAGGAAGTGCCACGTCAATGCAATCACGAGATTGCAGAAGTGGCGCTTTATTTGCAGGCTTTTAACCCGCCTTTGCGGCGCATTGCAAAGCGCCAATTATCTTCCCTTTCCTTGGATCCACTATGGGGCCGGGAGCATTGCTTTACCTGTTACTTCCGGGTTTCGTGTTACAGACGAAAACCGGAAGTGACGTCACGTCGGCAGCTCCGTTTATTGCACGGCCCGAGCTGAGCTGCGAAGCACAGTAAAAAGAGCTGGCCATGCCGGCCATGCCTCGTGCAGAACTGCAGATCATCTCACAATCATCCTGTCCTGATCCCACCATATACAAATAAAATTATCCTCTTCTTACCTTACCCACTCTACAGGAAAGCTACTAAAAGTAGTTCCAGCTTTCACCCATCACGGCGGGCAAGTTGTGCCAACCTTCAGGTTTATCAAGGGTTCCATTAGAGAAAACCTCATACCTAGACCTGTAGAAGACTCTGCCAGAAACTTTTCGTGCCGCAGATGTATTAGTCCTTCTTAGCAACCTTCTTAGGCTTTTGATATCGGCCCGAGGAATGGATCCGGTTATAGCTCCTAGGTCTCCGCAGACAGACCATCAACAGAGCATTTTTTTTCTTAACACATGTTGAACGTGACCACCCACCTTAAACACTAGCGAAAAAACTGAGTAACTCTCCATTTGGGAGGGGTTATATAGGGGAGGAACTAAATTTTAATTGGGTTTTCCAGTGTCCAATCACCTGTGGTGACTACATAACCCATTAACTAATTAAGGCTCTGTGTCCTGTGATGTATGATCAAGAAATACAGGAGGTGCTGAGAAAAAAAAAATATCCAATTGGTTGACAGTGCACAGTTTAGTGAGGGATGCCGAGGAGATGAAAATGTGGGTGGAACTCCACTTTAACAAAAACTTTCTCTGAGTGAACTCCTGTTTTTGGGGAGAAAACAAATTATTCCCATATCCTCAGTAACATGTTTCCATATATGCAAGTATGTTTTTAGTTTCCATGTACGTTTCCATATACTGTAGTGTAATTTAAGTATGTATTTATTTGCTAGCTTGGAGTTCTGATTTAAAAAATGCACATAATAGGCCATGACCATCACCCATACAACAGCACACATCTAATTTCTGCCTGGTTTGGTAGCAAATATTTTTTATAGCTTTGGATGTAGAAGACCAATCTGACATCCTGTGAAGTTTATTTAACAGAGCAGGTCATTGATTTGCCTCAGTCCTGACTTACATCTCCTTGTGTCCCAGGGCAGATTATATTTCCAAGTGATGGTGATGAATTTGCTGCGCAAAATACATCACCATAACTTTACATATTAAAAAGCCTGTCTCTTAATGTCACATTGTGCATTGAAGTTTAACAGTAAGAAGATGGAGGATGTTGTACTGTTGTCAGGTTGTAATAAGCAGTGATTTCTAAGCTATTCATTTCAAAATATGATGGATGCACACCTGCAAATTACATGAATGCACTAGGGATTGGGTACAGGCCAGGGTTGGCATAACCATTTGGTGAAAATAGACCTGCCTTCTGAAGTAAAACTCTATCTTTAGCCAAAGTCATTAAAGAGGAAGTAAACCCTCAAAAAAAGAAAAAAAACACCCTGCAGGAGAAAGGCTCATTATGAATTACTTACCTGAGATCGAAGCCCCCGCAGCGACCCTCGCTCACATCCTCCTTCGCCGCCATTATACCCGGAGTGACTTCCGGGTATCGCTGCTCCGGCACTGTGACTGCATACCTCCCAACCCGCCCGGATTCTGCGGGAACTTCACGCACAGACTGCATCCTCCCGCAGTCCCGTGAAGGGGTTAAATTTCCCGCACAGGAAGGAGAAGAAAAAGTTCTGACGGGAGACATGCAAGGAGAACTGACAGGCTGTGCAGTGGTGAGTGGCAAGAACTTCACATCCATCCACGGCAACCCCCCCCCACGCTCACCCGCGATCGTCACCCCCCCCCCACGATCGTCCGCCCCCCCCACTTAACAACTCGGAACGTTCCCCCCCCCACTTAACAACTTAGATCCCCCCTGCTCCACAACTTCGATTGTCCGCCAACCCCCCCCCGCTCAACAACTTCGATTGGCCACCCCCCCCCTCTGCTCAACAACAACTCTGATCGCCCGACCCCCCCCTCGCTCAACAACTTCGATCGGCCATCCCCCCCCCACTCAACAAAAATGTCCCGCAGTGGATTTTTAAAATGTTGGGAGGTATGTGACTGGCCGGAGCGGCAATGACGTCACTCCTGCGCATGCGCTTGGGGGGCGGCAGTTACGGCATGATCGCCTTCACTAGCAGCACGCTCAGTGCGCCTGCGCCATATGCACACCAAAGACATCGGTGCAGTCTTTTCTGCAAATATCTCCTAAACTGTGTAGGTTTAGGAGATATTTCTTGTACCTACAAGTAAGCCTTAATCTAGGCTTACCTGTAGGTAAAAGTGGTCTGTAAGGGTTTACAACCACTTAAAGTTAGTGGCTATATTACTACTACAACTAAATGATAGTGTAGCACCCTCTACCTTTAGATAGGTGCTATAATAGAATGTTTCTATGTTTAAGCTATCAGTG
Organism: Rana temporaria; assembly: GCF_905171775.1. Taxonomy (NCBI): domain Eukaryota; kingdom Metazoa; phylum Chordata; class Amphibia; order Anura; family Ranidae; genus Rana; species Rana temporaria. The sequence goes on along the minus strand of NC_053497.1, from coordinate 26,163,085 downwards.
TAGGCAAATTTAGGCAGGCCTGTGCTCTAGGCTAGGCCTGCTTGTTCTGATCCGGGGTTGCGAGTGTTCAGTGCAGTAGTGGGTGCGATCACCTGTGCTCTGACTCAGAGATACCTCTCCTGCTTTCAGGAAGATTTTTCTGGAATAGGGGCTGGACCTGGAGTTCTGAATGACAGGCAACTCATGTGAGGAGCTCTGACCAATCCCCATTTGGTATTGGCAGTGGGCAGGCCTCTCATATAAGCTGAGGTCACATGCTGTTAGGAGGATTCTGTCGGTGCAGGAGAAAGGTGAATGGAGGTTTAGGCAGTTGCTGCAGGGCTTCCCCATGTGGGGGACGTGCCAAGTGCGAAGGAGGGCAAGAGGAGCTGCTAGGATGTATTCCGGGATAAAGATCTTCACCATGAATATAGTGTCAGGCTCCTGTGACCGGGGGAACACAGGACTTGCGCTTTGGAGAAGGTCAATGTGAAAGAAGCACTAGGAGGATTGTTGAGAGTAGTGCAGAATGCTGTGGCCGGGGAACACAGAGATGGCAGTTCTGGACTGACTGGGAACAGTAGTCTGCTTATTGCCATATGCTGCCATTGCTAGGTCATCGGGGAGAGGTACCGAGTATCTCTGGCCTAGTAAAGCACTATGGTAATACCATCCAAAAGACTGTGTAGCTGTCCAAAATCACTGAGCCACCGAGGAGAGGTATTTTATGCCTCTGGCTCCTTGATTAGCTTCAGCAACACAAATCAGGAGACTTTACTACTTTAACGAATTACGGACGAATGGCGGACACATCGGACAATTATGACACATTTTTGGGACCATTGTTATTTTCACAGCAAAAAATGCATTTAAAATGCATTGTTTACTGTGAAAATGACAATTGCAGTTTGGGAGTTAACCACAAGGGGGCGCTGAAGGGGTTATGTGTGACCTCATTTGTGTTTCTAACTGTAGGGGGGTGTGGCTGTAGGTGTAACATCATCGATTGTGTTTCCCTAGAAAAGGGAACACACGATCGATGACAGCGCCACAGTGAAGAACGGGGAAGCTGTGTTTACACACAAGCTCTCCCCGTTCTTCAGCTCCGGGGACCGATCGCGGTGATCGGGTCTGCGGGTCCCGCGGTCACGGAGCTTCGGACCGGGTCGCAGGAGCGTGTCGTGGGCGCGCGCCCGCGACCCACGGCTGGGCACTTAAAGAGGATGTACATGTACGTACTTGTGCCCAGCCGTGCCATTCTGCCAACGTAAATGTGCAGGAGGCGGTCCTTAAGTGGAGGCTTAAGTGAGGCTGGCGGGCATCCCAGCAACCAATGCCACAATGCATCATAACAATGACAGAGTTGAAAATAAAAAAGTGTAGGGTTCCCCCCAAAATTCAGTGTAGCTCTTTCCTCTAGTTAGGCCTCGTACAGACGGACGGACTGTCCGCTAAAAACGGTCCGCCGGAACGTTTTCAGCGGACATGTCCGCTTGGAGATTTCTGTCTGATGGTTGTACACACCATCAGACAGAAATCCGCGCGTACACGATCCGCGGTGATGTGGCCGCGCCGTCGCCGCGACGATTACGCAGCAACGTGCGCGGCCCTGGAAGGTCAATGCTTCCACGCATGCGTCGAATCACTTCGACGCATGCGAGGGATGGCGGCCGATCGGACATGTACGGTGAGTCTGTACAGACGATCGAACATGTCCGACGGACAGGCTTCCAGCGGACATGTTTCTTAGCATGCTAAGATACATTTGTCCGCCGGAAAACGGTCGACTGGACAAATGTCTGCTGGAAATTTGTCCGGTCGGCTGTACACACGACCGAACATGTCTGCTGAAACTGGTCCGCGGACCAGTTTCAGCAGACATGTTTGGTCGTGTGTACGGGGCCTCAGGCTACTATGATAAATTTCGTTTTTGACTTTAACCGCTTAAGGACTGCCGCACGACGAAGGCAAAGCTCCACGGCTCGGCATAAGCACATACAGGTATGTTGTCTTTAAGAGCCCAGCCGTGGGTTGCGCGCACACCGCTGGCAGAGCACTCGTGACCCGTTCCTGAACTCCGTGACCACGCCCATGGGACCCGCAGACCCGATCGCCAGAGCTGAAGAATGGGGAGAGGTAAGTGTAAACAAACTTTTCCCCGTTCTTCCTAGTGAGAGTGTCACTGATCGTCTGTTCCCTGTCATAGGAAACGACGATCAGTGACGTCACACACCAAGCCACACCCCCTAACAGTTAGAATCACTCACTAGGAAACACTCAAGTGCCAATGTAATTTTCACAGTAATCAGTGCATTTTTATAGCACTGATCGCTGTAAAAATGACAATGGTCCCAAAATAGTGTCAAAAGTGGGGAGCTTCCTGTGGATGCTGGGTGGTAGAGAGCTCCTGGGACATTGTGAGTAAGACCTGATTTGGAAAAATACTGCGTGTTCTGCTTCTGTAAGGATTTTCTACTAGGAAATGTGTCTTTCTATTGATTGTTGTTAATCTTTTGGAGTATCCTGTGACCTTAAAGCGGAGTTCCACCTGTTTTTTAGTTTATTAAAAGTCAGCAGCTACAAAAAGCATAGCTGCTGACTTTTAATAAACCGACACTTACCTGCCCCATGGTCCAGCGATGCGGCTTGCTCTTCTCCCCCTCCTCACCTCGGCGCCATCATATTAACTGTGGGCACCTGGCTGTGACAGCTTTTTTTTTGTGCTCTTCGAGGGGCCGCCTAGGGCAAGAGGGGGAGTCGCCTAGGCGGCTGAAGGAAGGAAGCAGGAAGTGGGACAGGAAGTCTGACTAAAAAGAGGGTACACACTCCCCCCTCCCCCCCAAAAACAAAAAATAACAAATGTGGCATGTCCATGGGGCGAGGGGTGCTTGAAACTGAAGTTCCACTTTTGGGTGGAACTCCGCTTTAACCCTTCTCCTCTTCAAGTTCTTTAGCAATAAATTACATAAAGACATCCCCTAGACTGGACCTAGAATTGTGCTTATGGGTGGCAGGCTCTCCTTTACTAAGGGAGACCTGGGTATATTCCCAGTTTTACATTTTTGCAAAAAAAAACAAAAAACTCTGGGCCAGATTCTCAAAAGAGATACAACGGTGTATCTCCAGATACATCGTCGTATCTCTGTTTCTGAGCCCGGGTATCTACAGTATGCGAGTGATTCTTAGAATCATTTACGCATAGATACGGCGTAAATCCGACTGGCGTAAGTCACTTACACCATTGGATCTTAGATGTAATTCCACGCTGGCCGCTAGATGGCGTTTACGACGATTTCTCATTTGTCTATGCAAATGAGCCTGATACGCCGATTCCCGAACGTTTTTGCGCCGCCTCGTCGTCGTTTACTTTGTTTCCGTAAGCGTAAACTTACCCCTGCTATATGAGGGGTAAGTTTACGAAGGTCCGTCGTATGCCATGTTAAGTATGGCGTCGGGACAGCGTCGTCTTTTTCCGTCGTTTACGCCGTTTTACTAAGTCGTTCGCGAATAGGGCTTTACGTAAATGACGCTCACGTCGGCTTCATTGACGTTTTCCGTCGTGAGCTGGAGCATGCGCATTAGGCTATTTTTACGGCCGGCGCATGCGCAGTTCGATCGGCACAGGGGCACGCTTAATTTAAGCCATCACATCAGTATTGTGTCTTTTTCCTACACAGAGGGTGTGGTGAATGAGTACACACCCAGCCATTGATTGGGACTACTGTTATGGTTTGTTATATGTTTGTTTAAACACAACTGCAATATCATATGTTCCCGCCTTTCATCAGCATCACTTATTCAAAAATGACATTCCTTTCTAGCATATCCCAGGTCCTCACAGTAGCTGGTAATAAATTCAGGGCATAATAAATACCCCAACGCTATGCACGCAAAGACCTACAGTTTGCTTCTAAAGCAATGACACAACTTTTATTGGAGCTTTTTATATGTATGCCACAATACCAGTAATTTCTCTCTATTTTTAGATGTAAAGAAATGTTACCCATTTAGTAAAAGGCAGGAGGTTGTAGTTACACAAGAGGCTGGAATTGAATGAAGTATTAGGGTGATTGTTGATGGGTGTCTGGCACAATGCTTAGTGACAATACCGCTGCTTCTTTCAGTATATGAGTGATCCTACAGACTGGAGCCATTAAAGCAATTCTCATCTTCCCTGTCATTTCACCCTCATTTCAGGGTATGTATTTATTTATTTTTTCCACGGTAAAATCATGCAAGACTAGCAATCATTTGTCTCTCTCGGCAGAACACATTCAAACATTACAGAGTTAAAATAGGCGCAACCCAATTTGCAAGAATATGAAAACACAAAATATTGTTAAATGTAGATACATATGCTCCATGCAATGTGGAATTATTATATGATCAAATGTATATAAAATATCCACATAAAAAGAAATTAATTCTTGAAATAAAAGGTGTAAAATCTCATTGCAGCTACACTTAGGACTGAATGTTACAAAATTTACATTGACAGCAGGCTTAAAGCCAGTTGAAGCCTTTATATTTATTATAATGCAGTCAGAGGCCCGGATTCAGATAGAACGCTCTATCTATCTGCGGGCGTACCGTATCTTAGATACGTTACGCCGCTGTAACTTTGGGCGCAAGTTCCGTATGCAGAAAGAACTTTCGCCCTTAGTTACGGCGGTGTAACGTATGTGTGGCGGCGTAAGCCCGCCTAATTCAAATGGGGATGTTGTGGGCATGTTTTACTTAAATATAAGATGACCCCGCGTTGTTGACGTTTTTTTTTTTAAGTGTATTTTTTGTGCGTGTACTCGAGAGAGGAGCCGGACTGCAGGAGTTGGGAGTAGGCAGGCCTCCCCCAGAGGCAATCTGCCACCTTTCTCCATGCCCCGGGTGGCAATGGTGGGTGTGTGAGGGGGTCCTCCCACACAGCCCACCCTACCTGCTCTGCTTTGAAGCCCAACGGGGCAGAGGGACTCCCTATAAGGGAGTGAGAGGATCAAGCCTGCTCAACCAGTCCCGTTAGTCCTTCGCCTCTCTTTTTAGAGACCGCGTGGTCAAAGTGCGTGCATGTTAACCCAATTTCGAGTGCGTGTAAGTGTGGTGGTTTTTGTGGGAGGGGGGGTGGGCGTACTAAGCGCAGGCTTACCTCGCATAGCACACCCACCGGGAGCCGGGCTGAGACCACCAAACTCAATTCACATGTAGCTGACGTTTTTTTTTTTAACGGCGTATGCGCCGTCCGTGAAGTATCCCAGCGTGCATTGCTCCAAAGTACGCCACAAGGACTTATTGGATTCGACGAGAACGTAAATGACGTCCAGCCCTATTCGCGAACGACTTGCGCAAACGACGTAACATTTTCAAAACTCGGCGCGGGAACGACGTCCATACTTAACATTAGCTACGCCTCATATAGCAGGGGTAACTATACGCCGAAAAAAGCCTAACGTAAACGACATAAAAAAATGCGCCGGCGGGACGTACGTTTCTGAATCGGCGTAAATACCTAATTAGCATATTCCTTGCGCAACTATACGGAAGCGCCACCTAGAGGTCAGCGTAAATATGCAGCCTAAGATACGACGGTGTAAGACACTTACGCCGGTCGGATCTTAGGGAAATCTATGCGTAACTGATTCTCTGAATCAGGCGCATAGATACGGCGGCCCGCACTCAGAGATACGACGGCGTATCAGGAGATACGCCGTCGTATCTCCTATCTGAATCCGGGCCAGAATGCGTATACTGTACATTAAAAAATATGGTATGCTTTTCTTTCTGTGTATTCTTACTGGTTTAAAATACCCTAGGTTAGAAGCATGATGCAGAGTCAACTGCTGCTTGTGTGTGAGAATCTAGACATAGGTTTCCTGAAGTCTGCTCTCTTCCAGTAGGCAGCTCGAGTCATGGATAATAAAGTCCAAGTGAAGCTTCAGTATTTATTACTGTAATAAATTTAGGCTGCATGTACAAAAAAATACTCTTTTTTGTGTATTTGTACATACTATGTATTGCAGCAAAGTTTAAAAACACTTGCATGCTGGAGAGTCAGACTGCTGCTTTTGCACACAAGCAGGAGCCTGGGTCACTATCAGTCTAATGCTCCCAACCCTGCACACGGAGCCAACAGTACACAAAACAGAAGGGCCCATCCATTAAGGACGCATGCGTGCCGCCGCCCCTATCCTTTCAGGGCGCCGGGTGCATGGATTCCAATGCGGGGTGGGTGTTTTCTTGAAGCTCCTTCCATTTTTGTATGAGCAAACGAGGGAGTTCAGGGCAGGATTTTCATCTGGATTCTAGTGTATCAAGGTCAACGAGCAGGCTAATAATACATATTCCAGAAAGGAGGATAGATACCAGCCTGTGTCTTAAAGAATTTTAAGTCTTCATTGAGTAGGGCTTTAGGAAATAAATGAGTGCATTAGATGAGTTTAAAGAGCTTTTTTGTTTTTTTAAAAAAGGTTCAAATAGCAGAGGCGCCCATTGTTAAATGTCTAAAGTTAAGTCAGAGTCATGTTTATTTCGCCAAAAAACGAGTGTCATGGCCAATTGTAATTTAAAGCCATGGAATGCATTTTATTGGTAAAATAAAGCATTTTGATGTTCATTATATCAAAAAAATCCAACCTATCCTGAGATATGACAATGGGAGCCTCTCCTGATTGGAACAAACATGGATTTTTTTAGACCTCTTTAAATCCACTTAGTTAAAAAACAACTGCCTAAGAACCCCTCAGAGGATCAAAGATTGGGACCCCCATGGCATGGATCGACCAGAGTTATCCTAAATGGATCAGGGTTTTCTCCATCTGCACACATGGAAGGCTGCATGTCTCAACCCTTAACAGATGCAAGTTATTTTTATTTTTTTCTCTCTTCCTACTGATGAACTTGCTGAGGTAATTTTTGTATTTGGACCAAACTACTACACTATTCGGACTCTCCTGACTTCCCCTTTTATTTTTCAGTGGACCCCCTGAGCTGCCCCAGGGACTGTTGGCCAGACTTATGGCATTGAAGCCCTCTCACCTCTGCATGACCATCACATCCTAAACCTCAAATGAGTGCATTGGCATTTGCCCTTAACTTTTTCAGGGTATTATTGTGATGTATATATTTTTCATAGTGTCTGGTTCCCTATATAAGATATCAAGTCCTCACTTCTTGGGTTCAGGTCCACTTTAATTCTTCATAAGTCTTCTCCATCTCTGGTTAATTGAGATTGCGTTACTTTAGGTATCTCACAGGAGGCAAGGTCATTCATTCTCGCTCAAAGACTTTTAAGTCTTTTAGCGTAAGCAGGGTCTCTATGAATATAAAAGCACACATAGGCCCGGATTCACAGACATCGGCGCACATTTATGCCGCCGTAGTGTATCTCCTGTACACTACGCCGACGCAGCGCAGAGAGGCAAGCACTGTATTCACAAAGCCAGTGCAGCCAAAACTGCGTTGGGTTTCCTAGGCGTAAGCCGGCGTAGATGGAAGTGGGCGTGAGCCATGCAAATGAGGTGTGACCCCTTGCAAAGACAGATACGTATAACGAACGGCGCATGTGCCGTCCCGTGGACACAGTCATATTCACGTCCAACGTAAACTACGTAAAATACGCCGTCTTGTGTTCCCTGGTGCAGCCCTTTGCATGGATGCTGCTGAGCTACACCTCCTTTATGGGGCATAACTTTATGACGTACGTATAACTTACACGCACTTGCGTCGGGCGCACGTACGTTCGTGAATCGCCGTATCTCCCTCATTTGCATATTTGAATAGAAAATCAATGGGAGCGCCACATGCGTCCAGTGTAAATATGCGCCCACTCTACAAAGTCGTAGGCCAGTTACGTCGGTGGGATGAAGCCTGTTTTTAGGCGTATCTTAGTATGTGGGTCCGGCGCACAGATACGACGGCGCATATTTGCACTTACGCGGCGTATCTGGAGATAGTGCTTTGTGAATCCGGGCCATAGTATTCACAGAAGACTTGCACAATCTTGTCAGGGTTGAATTGTGGATTACCTGATGATTCTTTGATGGTATATACATTTTCAGATTTATTTATTCAATATGGAATGAGTTTTGTAGTAGTGTTGGTGGAGGTCAAATATATATTTTTTCCACTTATACGTTTTTTCAGGTGAGCTCCAGCAATTACGATTTAGTAAAGAGGAAGTAATGGTAATTTTCTTTCCTGATCTTAGCAGATTCTCCTCTAATTTACTTTTCTTAATAGATTTGCATTTCTTTATGGTTGTGGATAGTGATATACAACAGCCTCTAAATACTGATTTATGTGCTTTCCTGAGTGTAGTAAAATTAGTTATTGATCCCTCATTTTCATTAAAGTAATGGGTTAAGTAGTTTGTTAGTTGGAGCCTTATAGTTTTGTTCTTGAGAAGAAAATAATTTAATCTCCAGTGGCATTGTTTTGTAGAAGTTAGGTTTAAGGTAAATATAATGTCAATTGTTGCATGAACTGACCAAGGAAGTTCATTTTTTTTTTTAAATCCGCATTCAAGACACAAATTAACTAAAAATATTTTGTTCTTGTTTGAATATTATGCAGATTGGAGTAACTGTGGCCATATTAGGGCACTTGCAACAAAAACAACAAGAACAACTGAGTATTGCAGAATAGGGGAGAGTGGGGAGAAAGGAGTAGTGGCTGAAGCTACACCCAGAATGTCTCCACTCAAAGGGATTTCCTCAGGGGTCAAGTCCTAGGGAAAAAAGTGTGGGAACTCCCACCCAAGACCCACTCCCCCACCAAAAAAAAAAAAAAAATTATACGCTAATATGTATAATTACTAAACCGCATGTTTTTTTTTTTTTTTTTTCGATCCACTGTACCTTAGTTATCCTTTATGTTACTGGCCGCTTCCTGTATATGGATTCATCGGGTAGTATATTCGGGTATGTTCCGTCACTTCCTCGATGCCGCAATGTCTCCTGGGAGCTTTTGTCATTGTTCTCAGGAGACATTGCGGAGGTCTGCCGCAAGTTATCGCGGGATTTAGAAAGAAGCAATGTCTCCTGGGAACAATGACAAAAACTCCCAGGAGACATTGCGGCATCGAGGAAGTGACGGAATACCCGCACACTACCCGATGAATCCATATACAGGAAGCGGCCTGTAACATAAAAGATTACTATGGTTCGCCTGTCCCTGACAGTGACTCGAGCTGGGCATCGCCGCTTAGTGAAGGATTGGCTCAGACGGCTCAGCTGCTCTAGTCCTGCAAAGGGAACTGAGTTCCTGCTGTGAAAAAAGTGTAGGAACTCCGTTCCCACAGGACTTGAGCCCTGGATTTCCTGGACTATCTCGGTACTGGTAATAACAAGATACAATGTAGTATATATAAAATAAATTGATTTATTGAAAAAATCAAATATACAATTGACACTATTAAAATTGAACAAACAAGAAACAGACGCTCAGGGGTCCCCCAAGAGACATCTGTGGTTGTCGATTGCTAGATTGGTCAAAGTCTCGACTAGTTTTGCGGTTACCTGCTTCCTCAGGAGAACCAATCTCTAACAAGAACATGTGAACATAATAATTATACATACAGCAAATGGTATATACATAGATATAGCTAGGTAGCTTACCCACTGAAAAGAAAAACAGTGTGTGAACCGTGGACGCCATACAGGATCCGCTGCGGCGGACAAAGGGGGTATGGGTGGATACCTATGGTATAAAGCATAAGGTAAGAAAAATAAGAATAAAAAAGGTAAGGCAATGATGTAAGACTAGCATCGCAAAAAGAGAGAAAAGGAAGGGAAGGGGGGAAACGGGGGAGGGAGCCAGAGGGGGAGGAAAAGGGGGAAAAAACAAGAGGGAGGGGAGGAGTGAAAAAGAAGGGGAAGAGGGAAAGCGGGGGGAAAAAGGGGGGTGAGGGGAAGAAAGGGGGGGGTAGACCCTAGGGAAATGGTTAAAAAACCCAAGAGGAACAAGAGGGAACCAAGAGAAGGGGGGGGGAAGGGGGAAGGGGGAGGGGGAAGGGGGAGAGAGAGAAAAAAAAAAGAAAAAAGGGGGGGAAAAGGAGAGAAAGGGAAAGGAAGAGGGGGGGAGAAAGGAAGTCTGCCAAGACTGCTAGGTAGTTACAAAAGGGAGTAATTAAGGCAGTAGATAGAACTCACCCCAACAGTGTCGAGAAGAACGATACAAAGGACATGGCGAAACCCAACAAAGGGATGGGCTTCTCACATGCATTAGGTGCACTATGAGTGAGTGAGTGAGAAACTTATATAGCGCAACACATGCAAATTGAATCGCCTCTGGGCGATAGTCTATAGCCATGACTTTACCACAGGAATACCTAGCTACATCTAGGTCTCACCTAATTACCTCCATTAAAAAAAAAAAAAAGCGGCACTAATATAATTCCTTTGATTCCAAAGCAGGTGGCCTCTCCCTTTCACTATACAGGCATACCCCACTTTTAAGTACACAATGGGACCAGAGCGTGTATGTAAAACGAAAATGTACTTAAAGTGAAACAATACCTTTTTTTCACTTCTAGGGTGTAGTGGGGGGTCAGGGGCTGTAGTGGGGCTGTCAGGAGCTGTAGTTGAGGTCTCAGGGGCTGTAGTGGGGGTGTCAGGGGCACACTGGAACAGGGCGGGCTATGCTCTCTGAGCTTCAGCTCCTTCTACCGTGGCTGCAAAATGTCTGTACAGTACTTGTAAGGCACTTACGGGTATGTCCTTACTCGCGAGTGTATGTAAAGTGAGTGTACTTAAAGCGGGGTATGCCTGTACATTATTATGGAGAAAATATCAGGAGGGAAGTGGCATTCAAATCTTGCATCAGGATCCTCTTGGCCCCATATGGATTGTTATGAAAGCAGTTCTGCCACTATGTTACGTCTTTTGTGATGTATTCATTTATACTTCATGTAACCACAAAATCGTTACTGTATTTTCTTTTCCCAAAGAAAGCACAATTACCTCTTTAAAGCGGGGGTTCACCCTTAGAGGGCACTTTTCCCCCTTAGATTCCTGCTCGTTTTGTCTAAGGGAATCGGCTATTTATTTTAAAATATGTGCAGTACTTACCCGTTTACGAGACGCATCCTCTCCGTCGCTTCCGGGTATGGGCTTCGGGAATGGGCGTTTCTTCTTGATTGACAGGTTTCCGAGAGGCTTCCGACGGTCGCATCCATCGCGTCACGATTTTCCGAAAGAAGCCGAACGTCGGTGCGCAGGCGCAGTATAGAGCCGCACCGACGTTCGGCTTCTTTCGGCTACGAGTGACGCGATGGATGCGACCGTCGGAAGCCTCTCGGAAGAATGTCAATCAAGAAGGAACGCCCGCTCCCGAAGACCCATACCCGGAAGCGACGGAAGAAGATGCAGCTCGAAAACGGGTAAGTACTGCACATATTTTAATATAAATAGCCGATTCCCCTAGACCGGACGAGCAGGAAGCTAAGGGGAGATTTTTTTTTTTTTTTTAAATGGGTGAACTCCCGCTTTAAATATCATAGAAAATATGAACTGAAACACCAAATAACGAGGTGACCTTTTTATCCTACAAACCAAACTCTTTTTACATTTATTGCAAATTCCCATGCCGTCTTTGTGTTTTAATATATACACAACTCCAAACCTGAACGGAATGTCCTCATATGAATTGACTGTGCATGCCTACATTGTGCTATTTCATAGAAATCTTTGCAAAGCAAAATTATTATTATAAAAACCTTAAAAGCAGCATTTCTGGCATAACCCTTTGTAATAAAAGGTAGTATAACGTGTACAGAGGTATAATTAAGGCGTGAATGCTGAATGCTACTGGAACAGTGAAATGGGTTAATGACAGTGGAGTGTGGCTAAAGTGCTTTCCTGTATCACTGTGTTTTGTAAGTCCCTGATCTCTCGCAGCTTCCCAGGTGTCTGTGGGACCATCTGTTCCAAGAGCATCTTACTTTTTTTCTGTAACAATCAGCATTTTACCAGTCCCCACAGACTTCATTCACTATGTCTTGCTATTGTCTTTGGCGACTCTGAATTTGCTGAGTTTGGCCAAGAGGGAGCATGTCCCAATGGTGGGTGGAGGGTAATCTCTTGTGCTGAACAAAGTCACTCTTTTCTTTAGATGAAATTAAAAATAAAGAAATGATTGGTCTTCCATATTTAAATATTCTTGCATTTCTAACCATCCACAAGTAACAGGTTCTACTCTAATAGCCAGATTCACAAAGAGTTACGCTGGCGTATAAGTAGATACGCCGACGTAACTCGGAATCTAAGCCGTCGTAAGTTTAAGTGTATGCTCAAACTGATATACACTTAAACCTAGCTAAGATACGATGGCCTGCGCCGTCGTATCTTAGGGTGCAATTTTTCCGCTGGCTAGGTGGCGCTTCCGTTGAGTTTGGCGTAGAATATGTAAATTACTAGATACGCCGATTCACGAACGTACGTGCGCCCGTCGCAGTAAAGATACGCCGTTTAGGTAAGGCGTTTTCCGGCGTAAAGTTATTCCAACAAATAGCTGGCCTAGCCAATGTTAAGTATGGCCGTCGTTCCCGCATCGAAATTTGAAAATTTTACATCGTTTGCGTAAGTCGTCCATGAATGGGGCTGGACGTAATTTACGTTCACGTCGAAACCAATACGTCTTTGCGGCATACTTCGGAGCAATGCACACTGGGATATGTACACATGCGCCGTTCGTAAAAAAACATCAATCACGTCGGGTCACCAATCATTTCCATAAAACACGCCCCCCATTCTCATTTGAATTAGGATCGCGCTTACGCCGGCCCCATTTACGCTACGTCGCCGTAAGTTAGGAGGCAAGTGCTTTGTGAATACAGCACTTGCCTCTCTGACTTAAGGCGGCGTATCGTAAATACGATACGCTACGCCGCCTTAAAGATGCGGCGCCCTACCTGAATCTGGCTAATAGTGTAAAACCCAATGGGGCAGATCCACATAGAAATAGATGGGCGCAGCGTATGTGAGATACGCTACGCCGCTGTAACTTACTTTTGGCTGGTTCAAATCCCCAAAGAATTCCCGTCGTAAGTTACGGCGGCGTAGTCTATCTCTGGAGGCGGAATTCAAATCGGCGATTAGGGGGCGTGTTTCATTTAAATGAAACGCGTCCCCGCGCCGAAGGAACTGCGCATGCTCCGTTTCAAAATTTCCCGCCGTACATTGCGCTAAATGACGCCGCAACGACGTAATTTTTTTTAACTTAGACGTGAATTACGTCCATCCTGATTCACGGACGACTTACGGAAAAAAAAAAATTCTAAATAAACGCGGGAACAACGGCCATACTTAACATGGCAGGTCTAACTATACGCGACGAAATACCAGCTTTAACTATACGCCGGAAAAAGCCGACTAGAGACGCCGGAAAAAAATGCGCCGGACGCTCGTACGTTCGTGGATCGTCTGAAATAGCTCATTTGCATACCCGACGCGGAAAACGACGTGAACGCCACCCAGCGGACACCGAAGTATTGCATCTTAGATCCGAAGGCGTACGAGGACGTACACCTGTCGGATCTAACCCAGATGCCGTCGTATCTTGGTTTGAGGATTCATGTATCTGTATATGTATCAGTAAAGCCCTGTACACACAGGCGAGAATCCCGTCGGAAAATAAATCAAATAAATTCGACGGGTTTCTTGTCAAGCTTGACGGGATTCTTGTCTAGCTTTCCTTGCATACACACCGTCAAGCCAAAATCTCGTTGTTCTAAAACGCGGTGACGTACAACGGGAGTATAAAGGGGAAGTTCGATTCCAATGGCGCCACCCCTTGGGCTGCTTTTTCTAATCTCGTGTTACTGCTGTTAGTAAAAGTTTGGTGAGAGACGATTCGCGCTTCTCAGTCTTCGTGCTCTCAGTTCGTTTTCTGCTGTTCAGAATTCTGACGAATGTGCTATCTCCATTACGAACGCTAGTCTTACCAGAAGAGGAGCGCTCCCGTCTCATAATGGATTCTGAGCCGGCGCGTTTTATTTAAGCGAAAACGCGACCGGTTTTCTCGTAGTAAAACAGTCCGACGAGAATCACGACGAGAAAATTTAAAATCCCGACGAGAAAATAGAGAGCAGACTCTCTATTTTTCTCGTTGAGATTCCAGGCAGTTTTCTCGACAAAAAAACATACACATGAACGGTTTTCTCGACAAAAAGCTCTGCCAGCAGTTTTCTTGCTGTTTCTGGCCGAGAAAACCGTGCGTGTGTACGAGGCTAAAGGCTTTAGTCTTGACAGGTGGACAGCCATGCAAGTATGATGAAAGGCCATGCAAGGCCAAGCTACACTATTTAGGGAGAATGCGGAGGCAGAAATTAAGGTACTAAAAGACCAGATAGCAGGTGCTAGTATGTACGTTCAACTGCTAGTCGGGCTGACGATTTGCAAGAATGGTGTGCAGCCCTCATGACCTAATCAATTAATGCCTTAAGGAAAAGGAAGGGCCTAAACCTGTTAGTAGAGGCATGGTACATGTCATTGTCACGTCCCAAAACTGGGAATGTGATAATGTGCACTCCTCAAATGATAGTGAGGATGAGAAGAAAGTTTGATATTTCAGATGATGATCTGCTAGTGGGAAAGAAAAAGTGTGCCAGACCTCTCATTACTAAGCATAGGAAAAGGCAGCACGATAGAGAGGATATGGCAGATGGGGAGATGTATTACCGCAGCCCCAGAGATATGGAATTGGAAGAAGTGAGGGAGTTTACACAAACTGAATTCCATGAGCTGGCAAAACAGTACAAACAGAGGTCCGGGGAACCCCTATTGACTTGGCTTCTACATTTGTGGGATGAAGAGGCAGACAGTGCTGTTTTGTCAGGCAAGGAAGCAGGGGCTATGGGAGTGTTAACCCATGATCCACAATTGCATCAAGCCATAGGAAAAGCCAAAGGGTTCACTGTGAATTGCTCACGGTTAAACCTTGTGAGAGATGGAATAGTCTAAGTACACACTTGTCTTAGTGACCTGGAAAACACCTACTCCTGGAGAATAGGAGAGGTATTTCTAGGTTACATGGGATGGGTTGTATAACTGGATTATCTAGGTTTCCAGAATGGATGGGTTCATATATGAAACCCTTTACGTCTGCTCTGCACTCTAAGCTAATGAAGTCTGTGCCATTTAATCTCAGGGCTACTTTATTGTCCTTGCTGGGAGGCCTAGGATTAAACAGCAAGATTCATGAAGCCACTACACTTTTAAGCCCGTTGGGGGAGCTAGAGGAGACTAAAATAAAGCCTGTCATTGCAATAGATAAGGTCAAGGCCAGACAGGAAGAAAACAAGCAGAAAATAACTGAAAACAAAAAGGGAATTTGGTAGAGAAGACAGGAGGTGAGGAGAAAAACAGGCAATTTATCTCTAAGAAACAAATGTGGGTGGACCTATTAAAAGGCAGGAGTGTCTAAAGATGAGATGGATGGCATATCTAATGCAGAATTGCTGAAGAGAAGGAAAATTTGGTGGGGAAAACTGTCAAGGTTACAAACACTACTCTTAGTGATGAGCCTAGATTTAGATTTAGATTCAGCCTAGATTTAGAGAAAACAGAACAGACCCCTCCTGTTAGCCCCAAACCAATTCCCAAAATTGCACATAAACCCAAACCCAAATCCCTTTATCCCAGGGAGGCGATAGAGAGACTTAGAAAAGGGGATTAAGAGGTTCCTTAACTTTTATGAAGGGAAGGGTGGGTTTACTGTAATAGCAGTAAGGACAGTGACAGCAGGAGACCGACATCCATTTGCTCCTGTCACTAAATGGTGGGGGAAGTCATCTTTTCCTTCACATGTGATGGCTTTAGTTGATACTGGAGCTGAAGTTACACTTTTGCAAGGAAATTCTTCCCATCACAAAGGAAAAGTGATTCATGTAGAAGGTTTGGGAGGGCAAACACCACCAGCAGTTAGGACATGAGTGAAATTGGCTACTGGCAAGGGACCAGGATTTTGGACAAATGTTTTGGTATAAGTTACCCAAAAATATTCTTGTGATGGATGTACCTCAAGGTCAGTCTATTCAGAATGAATAGGGTACATTCACATTTGGGTATCCTGATAAAGTGTATTTGTTTAGGGCGGTGAAGGCTGTGGTCAGAGGTCATGCAAACTGGACCCATGTTTACCTTCCTCCACCAGAGAAGCCAGTCTGTCTCAAGCAGTACAGATTTCCTGGAGGCCACAAAGAAATTGGGGAGACTATTCAACAACTGTTGAGAGTAGGGATCCTTAGACCTGCTGTAAGGCCTTGTACAGACTAGCAAACATGTCCGATGAAAACGGTCCGCAGACCGTTTTCATCGGACATGTCCGTTCGGAGGTTTTGGTCTGATGTGTGTACACACCATCAGACCAAAATCCCCGCGGACATAGAAAGCGGTGACGTAGACTACACCGACGTTCTCTATCGCGCGAGTTCAATGCTTCCACGCATGTGTCGAATCAATTCGACGCATGCGTGGGATTTCGGTCCGCTGGTTAGACGTACTAACCAGCGGACATGTCCGACGGATAGCTTTCCAGCAGACATGTTTCTTAGCATGCTAAGAAACTTTTGTCTGCTGGAAACCTGTCCGCTAGGCTGGAAAATTGTCCGGTCGGCCCTACACACGACCGAACATGTCCGCGGAAACTGTTCGGTCATGTGTACGAGGCCCAAGTCCTTTCTCATGTCCAGTGTTCCCAGTAAAGAAACCTGATGGGACATAAAAAATAACTGTGGATTACAGAGGTCTAAAAGTGGCACCTCCATAAGTCAGCTGTACCTGACATGATCTCAATCATTGAGAAAATGTCTAAAGAGGCAGGAGAACACACATTAACCAGAGTCAATTTAAAGCATATTTCTACTGTTTACAGGCCATAGTTTCTGCTCATTTGCTAGGCATCTTACTAGTTCATTTTATTATATTTTTATTGAAAGATGGCATTTATACAGGAAAAACAACAACACGGAAAAAAAAAATAACTATAATCTTTGACCGTGACCTAAATAAACATAGGCCAACCAATTTAATATATTTCATCATTCCCTATTGTGCTGCAACCAACTGAAAAAGTGAGAACATGCTAGAAAATTTGCTGTCGATGCCAATTTTTATATACTAACAACAAACAAGACAAAGACAAAAATAAACTAAAAAAAGGACAGACCAAAATAATAATAATTATATTATCCAGCAGAGATAGTCCCAACAATAACAGAAAAGATAACAGTTGAGGAGATACTCACAGTGCCCAAACGTCCCTAAACTTTTGGTTATTATAATTTGCTATAGATACTGGCTCTTCCATCCTCATTATGTGGTTCATCTCTACTACCCATTCTCATATTGTTGGTATTCTTGGGGATTTCCAGTGTCTTGGGATTAAAGCTCTTCCTGCCATCATAATGAAGCTGAATATTCCCTTTTTAATTGATTTACTTGAACCCAGAATCGGGGAAAGGAGCGCCACTTCCAGAGTCTTCACGTGGCTTAATTTAAATATATCCAACCAAAATGGTTTTATGTTCTGGCAAGACTGTTAGAATATTATTCCAAATTCATAATTCGGCAATTCATGGCAAGCTTGCAAAACATATTTTGATTTATGATTAATCATAATAATTAGGTATGAATGAATGACCTTGATCAATTGATATGACATAATTCTTCTATCCAAAACTGAGCATTACGGATAGCCAATTTGAGAATGACATATAAGGAATCCTGGTGTAGGTTGACAAAAATAGATTCAGAATAGATCTGTATTTACGTAGTGATATCAATAATATACTAGTTCATATCTATTGTTAAGCTAGTTTAGTAAAATCGTATTTATACTAGTATGTATTGGTATATAGTTACTTAATGAAGTTATAGCTTTATAGCTGATAATATATGTTCTATGACATTGCATCATCAAGCACACTACTCTAAGTATAGAGTGTCACATGTGTGCCTGTCAATCAAACTCCATACGACTCTGTGCTAAGATCTTCATATTGCTGAACCTAGCAGATATTAATATTTGCCATACAAGGGTCTAAGCCTGGGCCGTATGAGGTCATGACGTTCACTTGTAACATATATTTAAGCTTTGCTTTAAAGAAGGCTGGACACATTTGCACCACACACTTACATGACACACTGATACTAACTTAAACTAAGACACACTCATTCACACCCTCTTTGAAAGACAACACTGACATACTGACATATTGACTAGGAGAACAGCTGAAGCCAGAAGTCAAACGTCATTTCCTGTTTCTTCCTGCATCACTTTGGAAAATCTCAGAAGACAACATGGCTGCACACATGCTTTCATAAGCTTGCTACAATACTATCGATCCAATTCCAGATATTTTCATCTACGCTAAACTGAACTTTATACTATTTTTCATTGTGTTTGTGATGCCACCTGTGTGACAATAAACTCACACGTTATTTTCAAATCAACCTGACTATGAATGATCTTCATTCAGATACGCCCTTGAAGCTATAAGAATATTAGTTATTAATTTTACATTCTTACAGTGGCGAGCCAAAGAAAGTACTGTCTTATCTCTATTTTTACGGAAATCTCGACCCTTGATGAGGGGGGGAGAGATTGGCACAGTCTTTGCGAATATTCAAGTCTCGAGAAAAAAGACGGTTCAGAACCTATCAAGCAAGAGGCGTTTGTGTCGCGTCAGATGTGGACAACAGTCCAGTAACAGCCGGTTGATGACGAGAAATCCTTCTAATAACGGTGAGTAAAAAAAAAAATATGAAATAGCTAGAGATAGTAAGCTAGAATTTAAAGATGTGTGTTTTTATCCAAATGACAGTCACTTGTGGTTGTATATGTACCAAGAATGCTTAAATTCCAATGTCCAGATAGACAAATCCAGGTTTACTGTGAATAAATTACGTAAGAAAATAAGTAATGTATTGAAATTGGTAAGAATATTTAATAAGATGATTATTGATATTTTACCTGCCAAAAATGTGTGTACACTAAACCAGACAGAGACAAATAATGTACAGAACACAGGAATACATGAAAATGTGTCCCAGGATGCTCTCAGTTGTTCTAACTGTGAGATTTTGTGTAATTACATAGATAATCTTGAGGAACAAATAGAGAAATCTAAAAAAAATATTTTGCCAGAGTTGCAAAATGACAGTAGACAGATTGCTGTAATAAATACAGATGACAAAAAGGTTGAAACCAAGTCAAAGCTACAATCTTATTTTCCGGAAAGTTCGGAAATAGAGAATGTTGATGCTACTGATGAAATGGAAATGAAGCATAAAAACTTATTATGTAGGACTGCAAAACTTAAATTGCAAATTCATGATCAGCTGATGAAGGTTCTAAAAGACTTTCCTATTTATGACGTTGAGGCTACTGTATTTTCTAATTGGGATTTATTTGAAATGTTTGCAGATCGTTTTAATCTTTCAAACGATCAACGCAATTACATTTTTCAGTTGTGGATTCCTGTTAATTTTGCTAAACGAATCCATTCACTTGTTAGTGATGATGAAGGTCAAAATGACGCCACAGATAGATTGCGACTATTATTGCTATGTATGACCGGTGAACAAAAACCGACCATAGAAATGCTAGACCTATTACAGACTACTGCAGAAGAAGATCCATTTTGGTTTAAAACAAGATTTCGCAAGGTTTATGAAATGATATTTGGAGTAGATGATGAAACTGACCCAGGTTTAAAAATGGCTTTCATAAAAAAATTTAAATACCTTGACCCAACTTCAGTGGCCATAGTACAGGAACGTCAAAATTTAAATGCTATAGTAAGTTTCATTGACAAAATTAGGAGGCAATTGAATCAAAGCAGTCTCGCACACAAGGTTTCTATTATTCAATGTGACAAAAATAGTCAGGCTACAGACGTGTCAGAAACGACAGGTCTTAGCAGGAATGACAAGGACAGGTGCAGTCAAGTGAGTCAAGGAGACGACCCCATGATGTGTTTTTACTGTCATGGATTTGGCCATATGAAAAAACATTGCTTTAAGTTTAAGAGTGACTTACAAATAAGAACTAAAGATATGGAGTATGAAAAATCAGCTTTTGTGCAACCTGATTTTTCATGTCAAGATAACATTTTGACTGAATTGCCTTATGACACTGAAGTCAAACAGATCAGTAATTTGACTGTTCACAGTAGTTCAGACAATATGGCAAAAGGAGCTGTCACTGAAAAAGAAGGTTTATTGCCATTGCCAAAAATAGAATCACACCCGGATTCAATTTCTCTGCCATTACAATATGTAGCACCAATTATTTTGGACGAGAATGGGAGACCATATTTACAATGTTTGATAAATGGTAAACATATTAATTGTCTCTTAGACAGTGGATCTGAGATTACCCTTATCAAAGAAAACATACCTGTGAAACCAAATTCTCCTATGTGTAATATAGTGGGTTTTAATAATACAGGTAATTCCACTGCTAGACAGGTATCCAATGTAACATTTGAAGTACCTGGATTAGTGAAAACTAATATTAACATTTGGGTCTGTCACGAAGCAGAGAATATACTTGGCATTGATGTTATCAATAAACAAAAGTGGGTGATTGATTTGGCTAATAAAAGTATTTGGAAAGATCCATCTAGGCCCAAATCAGTGCTGATTGATCCCTCTGTATACAGTAATGTTGGTTCCGTTACCAATATGTCTACAGAACAAAAGTGGCCTGATATTGATGAAAATTGTGCTTTAAAGGAAGTGGTACAATCTTTTCCAAGTTTGTGGTCAAAGTTCAAAAATGACTTTGGAACTTTGAAAAGTGCCGAATTAAATATTGAAGGAAAGGATCCAGAACCTCTTGATCAGAGTGAGTTACCACCAGAATCAATTGGTCCACTTTCTGATATTATTCAAGAATTTGTACAACTTGGAATTGTAAAGAAAGCTAAATCAGTGGTAAATAACTGTATTTGGCCTATCAAAAATATTGATAATTCATATTCTTTATCAGTTGACGTAAGAACATTGGATAAACAAATCACAAATAGCCCAGTTCTTCCTGATAAATCTAACATAACATTACATTTGAATGTTGAGAACAAAGTGTTTTCTGTACTAGAAATCGCTGGTAGCCATTTTTCCATTCCTTTAACTAAAAGTTGTCAATACAAACTTGCGTTCACATTCAGAAAAGAGACTTATACGTTCACTCGATTAATACCTGATCTAGGTATTGGTGATGGTATAGTTCATGAAACTATAGCAACAATACTTTCTAAATTTTCTAGGCCAGATTGCATTTGTCAGCACGTGGATACGATTTTGCTGAGTACTCAGAATATCGATGAACATATGGCTCTTTTGTCTGAATTGTTTATGATGTTACAAGCTGAAGGTTTAAAATTAAACACAACAAAAGTTCAGCTGATGAAAAGTCAAGTGAAATTCCTTCACATGCAAATTAGTCAAGGAAAGAGACAATTGTTGCAAGAAACAGTTAGGGATATTACTGTTATCCCAACTCCAACAACTTACAAGGCATTGCATAAATTTTTGCATAAAATAAATTATTGCAAAGAGTTTGTACATTGTTTCGCAGAAAAAGTTAATCCACTATATAATCTTTTAAGGAATAAAGGTAATATAGTTGACCAGTGGGGTCCAAATGAGAAAAATGCTTTTGAAGTGTTGAAAAAAGATTTGCAGAATGCTCCAGCATTAAGTACAATAGAGGTTTGTCCTGAAACATCGTTTGTTTTGAAAACTCATGTATCTGAGAATGCCATCTCAGTAACATTGTTTCAGTTACAGGAAGGTAAGGAGAAAATAATTGCCTATTTCTCCAGAGTTTTATCATTTTTGGAAAAAACTTTTGAGCCAGGTGTGAAGCAACTTCTAAGTGTTTACTATGCAATTAAAGTTACAGAAAGCATAGTAAAATCAAACAAAACCATTGTACGGACACCTGACTGTTCATTAAAAGGTATTTTTGAGGAAGGTAATTTTAGTGAAATTAAGAAAATATATCCTTTATGGTTCAGAGCTTTATTACCCATACACATTCAGATAGATGGGAACGAAAGACATCTACTGAAATTTACACCAGCACATGTTTATACAGCTGTAGCTGAGAAGTCTTTATCTCAGATTTCCAGCGTAAGAGCTGAGAAATGCATTGAAGTACTTGCAGAACACTCTGACACTAAAGTAAGAACTCCAACACAGAATACAGTTACGCATATTTCTAATCGTTTAGAGGTGAGAACAAAGGCATAGTCCATTGTCATCTCTGGGGTGATATGAAATCTAACTTTGTTCGTTAGAAATAGAATTTGTATCATGACCGAAAAATGAGATATTGCGTCCTGACATATCTAAACTTCACAGTACATATATGTTATAATTTAGGTAATTTTTAGACAGGATAAGGAAGTACATAGAAGTACATAGAGGTACATAGAAGTACATAGTCACACAGAAAATCTCTTTGAATAAAATATGAGATAGTATTTCACATATAGTTTTAGCAAATTCACAAAGTTATTGTCTCATAATGTTTTAATATTTGTTGAAAAAATATGAAAATGTACAAGAATTAATATAAATATTTTATTCCTGAGTAATGATACTGCCTCTCTTTTACAGATATGGCATCTACAATCAAACAAATATGGAGGATAACAAACTTCTATAAAGAGCAAAGAGAAATTTGAAGTTAAAAGAAGAGATCCTTTTTGGAAGAATATTTGACAAAAGATTTATATTTCATATTTATGAACTATTTTATCTTATTCATCAAGGTTTTTCTAACCTAATGGAACTTGAAGAAATTTTAAAGACATTTCATGAAGAAACATTAATCGGAAGGAACTTTATCTATCTACTATAGATAAACAATTTAGGACTGAAACATTTGTTCACATATACATATACATTTTTTGATTATCCAATTATTATGATATTAATGTTCACATGAAGTTAGGATTATTATTTTTATTTATTTTTATTTATTCACATATTGAATGTTAGCACACTCATTCTAGTTAATAGAAATTTTTTTGTTCATAACTTAAGAAAGATATCATTAATAGAACTATGGAAAGTTATGAAAGTTTTAGAGTATAAAGTATATTTCCAAAGAGCTAAAATATTATTTGAGCACATATATGGAAATATATTATTGCATTATTTACTTATTTTAATAATAATAATTTTCATTATTATTATTATTATTATTAATATTAATAATTATTGATATTAGTCATCATTATGTTATACATTTTTAAAATCTATACCATTATTTCTGGTAAGATTTTGATTAGATAGATCTAAGAAGAGTTAAAAGTAAAGAGTAAAGCATTTAGGAAAAGGAAAATTTCTAGTTGCTTCAGTTCTGAGGAATATCGTGTCCAATCGTTTGATACAAGGTGGAGAAAATGAGATATGAATGTATGTATGTGTGTATTAAATGATTTAGTATGATTAATCATAATTCAGGGGGGATTGTTAGAATATTATTCCAAATTCATAATTCGGCAATTCATGGCAAGCTTGCAAAACATATTTTGATTTATGATTAATCATAATAATTAGGTATGAATGAATGACCTTGATCAATTGATATGACATAATTCTTCTATCCAAAACTGAGCATTACGGATAGCCAATTTGAGAATGACATATAAGGAATCCTGGTGTAGGTTGACAAAAATAGATTCAGAATAGATCTGTATTTACGTAGTGATATCAATAATATACTAGTTCATATCTATTGTTAAGCTAGTTTAGTAAAATCGTATTTATACTAGTATGTATTGGTATATAGTTACTTAATGAAGTTATAGCTTTATAGCTGATAATATATGTTCTATGACATTGCATCATCAAGCACACTACTCTAAGTATAGAGTGTCACATGTGTGCCTGTCAATCAAACTCCATACGACTCTGTGCTAAGATCTTCATATTGCTGAACCTAGCAGATATTAATATTTGCCATACAAGGGTCTAAGCCTGGGCCGTATGAGGTCATGACGTTCACTTGTAACATATATTTAAGCTTTGCTTTAAAGAAGGCTGGACACATTTGCACCACACACTTACATGACACACTGATACTAACTTAAACTAAGACACACTCATTCACACCCTCTTTGAAAGACAACACTGACATACTGACATATTGACTAGGAGAACAGCTGAAGCCAGAAGTCAAACGTCATTTCCTGTTTCTTCCTGCATCACTTTGGAAAATCTCAGAAGACAACATGGCTGCACACATGCTTTCATAAGCTTGCTACAATACTATCGATCCAATTCCAGATATTTTCATCTACGCTAAACTGAACTTTATACTATTTTTCATTGTGTTTGTGATGCCACCTGTGTGACAATAAACTCACACGTTATTTTCAAATCAACCTGACTATGAATGATCTTCATTCAGATACGCCCTTGAAGCTATAAGAATATTAGTTATTAATTTTACATTCTTACAAAGACCACCATAGGTGTAATATTGTGCTTCTCGATTTGCAGCATCTTCAGCATAATTCCGACATAGCTGAATTGATTTTATTTAATAGGACTGGGGAGCGATACCATTTTTCGTCAGAATCTTATAGTTACATCCCTGCGAATAGGACGACATTATTTTAAAAGGTAAGAGAGAAAACGTTACCCCACACTTCATGAGACAAGTTTTTACCCAACTCTCGCTCTCAGGCCCCGTACACACGACCGAACATGTCCGCTGAAACTGGTCCGCGGAGCGTTGCACCCAAACAAAATAGATGTCCTTTTTTCCCACAAATAGAGCTTTATTTTGGTGGTATTTGATCACCCCTGCGGTTTTTAGTTTTTGCGCTATAAATAAAAGCGGACAATTAAAAAAAAAAGGCAATATCCCCTATAATAAATATTTTTTTTATTTATTTTTTTCTTACCAAAAATATGTAGAAGAATACATATCGGCCTAAACTCAGGAAAAAAAAAGTTTTTTTTCCTGAGTTTAGGCCGATATGTATTCTTCTACATATTTTTGCTAATAAAAAAATAAATCACAATAAGCGTATATTGATTGGTTTTCGCAAAAGTTAAAGCATCTACAAAATAGGGGATATATTTATGGCATTTTTTTTTATTTTATTTTTTATTGATAATAGCGGCAATCTGCGATTTTTATCATGACTGCGACATTATGGCAGACACATCAGATACTTTTGACACTATTTTGGGACCACTGTCATTTATACAGCGATCAGAGCTATAAAAATGCACTGATTACTGTGTAAATGACCTGACAGGGAAGGGGTTAAACACTAGGGGGTGCTGAAGAGGTTAAGTGTGTCCTAGGGAGTGATTCTAACTGTAGAGGGATGGGCTACCAGTGACACAACAGTGATCACTGCTCCCTATGAGAGGCAGCAGTAGATCAGTGTCCTGTCACTAGGCAAAACAGGGAAATGCCTTGTTTACATAGCCATCTCCCCGTTCTGCAGCTCCGTGACACGATCGCGGGACACCGGCGGACATAGAATGCCGCGATTTAAAGGGGACGTACCTGTACACCCATTTGCCCAGCCGTGGCATTGTGCCGACGTATATCGTCGTGCACTGGTCGACATGTGGTTAAGGACCGAGCCTCTTTCTGAAATTTGGTGTTTACAAATCTCCATTATATTCCTAGAAAATTACTTAGAACCCCCAAATATTATATATATATATATATATATATATATATATATATATATATATATATATATATTTTTTTTTCTAACACCCAAGAGAATAAAATGGCGGTCATTGCAATATTTTTTGTCACACCGCATTTGCGCAGCGGTCTTACAAGCGCTGGGAAAATAATCAATCACTTTTTTGTATTAAAAAATAAGACAACAGTAAAGTTAGCCCAATTTGTATTATATTGCGAAAGATAATGTTACGCCGAGTAAATTGATACCCAACATTTATTTTACCATAATGTTTTTATTTTGACATTGTTTAAAAAAAACAAAAATACATGGGTCACTTTTAATCCTATTACAAAAAATTTAAACAACCCTTGTAATAGAAAAAAGCATGACAGGTCCTCTTAAATATGAGATCTGGGGTCAAGGAGACTAAAATGCAAAAAAAAAATGGGGGGGGGGATTTGTTAAGAGCATTGGGCGGAAGTGACGTCGCTTCCGCCCTGCAATGATATGGAGACGGGTGGGAAGCAACGCCACTTCCGTCCATCTTCCCCTCACTTGTCGTCATATTCACGATCGCCTCCGCCACTGCCGACGGCTCCGGTAAGTTGCATAGGGCACCGGAGAGTGGTGGGAGCCCTCTCTCGCTGCCGATAAAAGTGATCTTGCGGCGTATCTGCCGCAGAGACCACTTTTATCTGAAAGAGAATCGTCCGCTGAAGAAGAGGATACTGGGGTTATGGTAGCTAGCTACCATAACAACGGTATTCCTCTTCAAAGAACCAACGTATTCCTGCGGCGGCGGTCCATAAAGTGGTCAATAGGTCTGGGATTGCATTCAAGTAGTACAGTGGTTTTCAATCTTTCTAGTGCTGTGACCCCATGATAAAATTTCCCAAGTTGTGGGGACCTCCAACAGTAAAATTATTTTCGTAGTGTGGGTTGTCAGCACCCAAGGCAAGATAAGTCGTTTGCGCCCCTAGCCCACGGACGTTTAGCGCTCCCTGAGTGCCTTTCACTTGTACAGTAATAAAACCTCTTATGGTACATTTTAGGATGTACCACTCGTTCTCTTTGTTCTTCTTTTATCTCTCTCTATCCTAATTTCTTGTCCCCCCCCAATCCCTCTCTCTAGCCATCTTTCTTGTTCTCTTATTCTTTCTCTCCCCTTTTCTTTGTTCTTCCCTCTCTTTTCCTCTCCCTTCCATGTATTCTCCATTGTTATTCCTTCTCTTACTCCTTGGTGGGGGGAATGGGGTGAGTGGCAGTGCTGGCGGGGAGTTGAAATGCGTGGCAGTGCTGGTGGGTGTTGGGATCAGTGGCAGTGCTGGGGGGAGTTCTCATCAGCCAACTTAGGTGCTCTTGATCAAGGTCATCTGCTGAACTGAGAACTGTAGTGGGGACTTTTAATGGCAACTATAATCGCAGGTAGTGTTACTCTCTGTGTCTCCGATCTTGGCAGGGTGTCTCATAGCAGTGACACCTATGCCAAAACCAGGAGATAGGGTCTCCTCCAGCCCCTCCCACTTCACATTCCTCACCAGTCAGCTGACCTCTAGTCTCTGCCCCCCAGCCATGCTGTGAACTGAATGGGTGGCTGCGAACAGGCTGCATGGGCGGCCGCGGGCCCCAGGGACAGCCCAGCTGGGCGACCACAAGCTCCAGGGACAGCCAGCTGGGCGGCCACAAGCTCCAGGGACAGCCCTGCTGGGCGGCCGCAAAAAGGCTGGCAGAGCAGTATGGGCTTCAGGAACAGCCCAGGATTCGGTAACCCCTGGCAAATTGTCTTTCGACCCCCGACCCCCAGGTTGAGAACCACTGAAGTAGTAGGTTTGGACAAAATGTACTTTCGAATGAAATTAGTTGACTCAATGATGATTGACTGCTTTGATTAACTATTTTTCAGAATCACCATACAATTGTTTAAATTAAATTCTACTGATGTATGGTCAGCTTAAATCACTGATAACAGCAAGAGAAAGGGGTACTTTTTCATCACAAAGCCAATAGAATTTTAATATTGTATGCTTGCATTAAAATGAAATGCAAGATTTACATGTACTGTGTTTAATTAGAAATGTAATTAGTGATGTCAAAGCTTTACCACATTCTGCACTTCTCACTTATAGCAATATTAAAAGTTGGCTTCCCAGTCGAGTAATGCTGATATAATATATAACATCATAAAATATAGCACAACTTTATAATATAATGCAATTAAATGTAAACATTTTTCATATAGAGTTCACATAGTTTGTTATTCTCCAAAAGCTTGACTAGCCCTGCCAAATGTTTCGCTTTACACTACTCAAGGCCGAGTGTCAAATTTTTGGTAGGTTTACAAAGAAAAAAAAGTAACACCATGATTTTTAGCAAATTTTGAATGAAGTTAAAGCTAGGTGTCTTGTTCTCTTACAGGGGAATTCTCTTGACAATGCTCATCTGTGGTTAAAAAGTACTATCAAGTTGTTTATTTCCATCTTACAAGCAAAATTCAGTCAGGTTCACGGTTTAATGGATCCTGCCTTTAGAGGATCACTGTAGTGTTAACACCACACTGACATTCACAGAACATTGTCTTATTTGGAGCCCCTTCACATAGCAGCCGAAGAGTAAAATCATGGTTTATGTGACAGAATGCGAAAAGAGAAAATCGCAGCAAGCTACTGCCATCCAGAGCCCCAACACTAACAATACACTTAGAGGCTGTGAATTCCGATGCCGACCATTTAATCCGAGTGTAATGTGTGGAATCATGGTCAGGGTCAAGAGAGCGTCAGAAGGCCCTTACAGCATAAGTGGTGGTAATTCGGAAAAACCACTTCCCTAGCGGGGCAAGTACTGTAAACACCCCACCCCCCCCCCCCCCCTAAAAAAAAAGGTATATACTTTCCAAAAGCAGAGAGACTCTAAATAATAAAAGCATGGTAGTTGCAATTTTGTTTTTCATTGTATTTTTATTGAAAGATTTCAAATATATAAAAATTACAGAAAAAAGAAAAAAGATAAATAAATAAGTTGGGCAAACATTAGCCAACACAGAAAATTTGCGAAATTAAATGTATACAGAATCCTAAAGACACATCATTAATGATAGTCAGGTAACAGGTCACAAACCATAAGACACAAAACTGTAGGAAGGGGAAAAAAAATAAAGAAACTGTAGTAACGAAAAACCTATGTACGGTTGCAATATCACACCAGGGGTTTTTGGTCGGTAAAATGGTAGTGTAAAGAGGCAAATGATCTTTCTCACATGAGATCATCTTAGTTTAAGGTACAATCAAGATAGGGAATAAGAACCATATGCAGATTGGTCCCAACTTTAAGCAAGTTCTTTGTAAATCCTGCGATAACTCGCGGCAGACCTCCGCAATGTCTCCTGGGAACAATGACAAAAGCTCCCAGGAGACATTGCGGCATCGAGGAAGTGATGGAATACCCCGCACACTACCCGATGAATCCATATACAGGAAGCGGGCAGTAACATAAAGGATTACTAAGGTTCGCCTGCCCCTGACAGTGACTCGAGCTGGGCATCGCCGCTTAGTGAAGGATCGGTTTGGGCGGCTCGGCTGCTCTAGTCCTGCAAAGGGAACTGTGTTCCTGCTGTGAGAAAAGTGCAGGGACTCCGTTCCCACGCATTCCTGCAGGACTTGAGCCCTGGTTCCCAGGGCTTCCATATCATATTGAAGCAAGAAACAGCATCACCCACTAAGGCTGTCATATATTCCATACTCTGAATCTCTGAAATACAGTGTAGAAGCTGTTTTTTGGAAGGAGGTTGTTACTAGTAATATATATGACACAAGCTTCCTTGGGAGTTTGCCATTGTCAGGAAATGGAAAATCACGTAAGCAGTGTATTGGATCCAATGGAATATGTACTCCAAGTATCTGCTGTAGGCAGGGCCGCCATCAGGGGGGTACAGGCAGTACACCTGTAAGGGGCCCGGAGGTCCCCAGGGGCCCGGATGGCAACCCCCTTTTCAAACGGCGTAGGGAGGAGCGGCGTGCTGACGTCACCACTGTTCACCAACGACCATCCGGAAGGACGGGGGGATTATTCAAGCCGGCCGGCTTATACTACACACAAACGCTACTTATGTTCATTGGACATGTGAGTGCATTACTTTTAAGATAATAAACTGCTTTATTGGCTATACTGCTCTATGTTGGCTATTTTTCACTTCTGGGTACAATCTGTGTGGTGAGACCTGGAGATTGCAGGCAAGCGATATCATTTGGGCAGGAAAGGTTACAGAGGAGCACTGAGAACCAGCCTGGCTCGGCTTAAGGAGCCACAAGCGCATATGATCTCAAACATAGAGATCCATGGAAGTCGGTAAGGAGATTTGATATCAAAGGTGGAGGTGCTTTTTCTCCTAACACTACTTCCTGGATTGTGATTGCTTTTTCAACACTCTTTTGGTGTACCTGCAACATCTATGGGACATTCATTGGATATTCATCTGTGGATGTTATGATTATATGGACTTTTGATTCACTTATTTATTTATTTTGTTTGCACCTTCTATTCCATGTTTACACTTTATTGCACTTAACGGTATTGTGTAAGGCAGGGGTGGGCAATTATTTTTTCGATGGGGCCACATGAGAAACTAAAAATATTTTGGAGGGCCGGGCCAAAAGGCTAAACTCAATACTGCATAAAATCAATTGTATTTCTTTATAAAAAGCAGTAAATATCATTGTTGGACAACTGGCACGAGTACTTGTTATAGTTAAACAATGAAAAAGTGAGGTTGCCTTACAAGAAAAAAATTTTTATTAAACAAAATTTCCCAAAACAATGAACATTTTTCACTATTTGTGACTCATATTAGTGAAAATTATGGTTTATGTATGTCTTATTGTCTTAGTGATTGATTCACATCAATCGGACTGCGGCCCCCTCACTCAGCTGCGGGCCCCATAGCGCCCGCATGGGTCGCTATGGCGGTAGTTCCGCCACGGCCATCCACTACAATGCTATTTCTAGCGATCCGCCCGGGGGCCGGATTAAAAGGTCCGCCGGGCCGTATACGGCCCGCGGGCCGTAGTTTGCCCACCTCTGGTGTAAGGACTAACCTTGGCTTCATTGCATGGTTGGTTAAGCATATTCCTATTTAGTAATTTTATATTTTAGGAATTCACATGCAGCGCAGCTTAACTCTTTTTTCTACATATTTGTGTTTTATCTAACATTTTTTTCGCTGCTGCAGCAACTTTATTTTATACTATTTATGTACATCACAGTAATATTATTAGTTTTCACAGACCTGTGCAGTATTTTCCAACATACACTATATATACAACCGTGCAACAAATTATTATCAATATTCAAAGTGCATGTGCCAAATATATAGAGTGTATACAGTGGGGATCGAAAGTTTGGGCACCCCAGGTAAAAACTTGTATTAATGTGCATAACGAAGCCAAGGAAAGATGAAAAAATCTCCAAAAGGCATCAAATTACAGATTAGACATTCTTATAATATGTAAAAAAAAAAGTTAGATTTTATTTCCATCATTTACACTTTCAAAATTACAGAAAACAAAAAAATGGCGTCTGCAAAAGTTTGGGCACCCTGCAGAATTTATGTGCTTCTTCTTGAGCCACTCCTTTGTTGCCTTGGCCGTGTGTTTTGGGTCATTATCAAGCTGGAAGACCCATCCATGACCCATTTTCAATGCCCTGGCTGAGGGAAGGAGGTTCTCACCCAAGATTTGATGGTACATTGCCCCGTTCTTCGTTCCTTTGATGCAGTGAAGTTGTCCCATCCCCTTAGCAGAAAAACACCCCCAAAGCATAATGGTTCCTCCTCCATGTATGATGGTGGGGGATGGTGTTCTTGGGGTCATAGGCAGCATTCCTCCTCCTCCAAACATGGTGAGTGTTGATGTTGAGTTGATGCCAAAGAGCTTTATTTTGGTCCCATCTGACCACAACACTTTCCCCCAGTTCTCCTCTGAATCATTCAGATGTTCGTTAGAAGACTTCAGACGGGCTGTACATGTGATTTCCTGAGCAGGGGAACCTTGTGGGGACTGCAGGATTTCAGTCCTTCCCGGTGTAGTGTGTTACCAATTGTTTTCTTGGTGACTCTGGTCCCAGCTAAGATCATTGACAAGATTCTCCCGTGTAGTTCTGGGCGGATTCCTCACCGTTCTCATGATCACTGTAACTCCACGGGGTGAGATCTTGTATGGAGCCCCAGACTGAGGGAGATTGACACGTATTTTGTGCTCCTTCCATTTGTGAATAATCGCACCAACTGTTGTCACCCCCTCACCAAGCTGCTCGGCGATGGTCTTGTAGCCCATTCCAGCCTTGTGTAGGTCTAGAATCTTCTCCCCGACATCCTTGGACAGCTCTTTGGCCATGGTGGAGAGATTGGAATCTGATTGGATGCTTCTGTGGACAGGTGTCTTTTATACAGGTAATGAGCTGAGATTAGGAGCACTCTCTTAAAGGAAGTGCTCCTAATCTTAGCTTGTTACCTAGAAGATAGAAGAGATAGTATAGAAGAGAGCCAGAAATCTTGCTGATGGCTAGGGGATCAAATAGTTATTTCACTCATTAACCACTTAAGGACCGCCTCCTGCAGATATACGTCGGCAGAATAGCACAGCTGGGCACAAGCACGTACCTGTACGTCCTCTTCTAGTGCCCAGCCGTGGGTCGCGGTCGCGCGCCCGTGACCTGGTCCGAAGCTCCGCGGCCGCGGGACCCGCGGACCCGTTCGCCGCTGGAGTCCCGCAATTGCCCCCATGAAAATTGCACCATCAAAACAACCCCCATCGAAACTGCCCCATCAAAGCGCCCCATCAAAAATTGCCCCAATCAAAATTGTCCCCATCAAAACTGCCCAATCAAATTGCCCCATAAAAACTGCCCCATCAAATCGCCCCTATCAAAAACTGCCCCATCAAAATTGCCCTTATAAAAACTGCACCGTCAAAATTGCCCCATTAAAATTGCCCCATCAAAAATTGCACTCATAAAAACGGCACCATCAAAACTGCCCCAATCAAAATTGCTCCATCCTATTGCCCCATCAAAACTGCCCCATCAAAACTGGCCCCATCAAAACTATCCCATAAAAATGGCCCCATCAAAAACTGTCCCAATCCGATTGCCCCATCAAAACTGCCACAATAAAAACTGCCCCATTAAATTACCCCATCAAAAACCACTCCATTAAAAACTGCACCATCAAAACTGACCCATCAAAAACTGTTTATTTTAACAAGTGTGTGAGAATTTTTTTTCCTGGGCAGCGAAGGGTTAACTTGTTTACCAATTTAAATCTTTTGTCAGTTAGGAAAAAAAGCTCATGTCACATGACCATATGCATATGAAAAGTTTTCAGTTAGAAAAAACTAAAAATAAAAAATTATTACATTTTGGTTATCTATTTCCATCTCTGGATGGCAGGTGGCGCCAGAGGGGTCCAGGCGGAGCCGCTTTCCTCCAGCAGCCAATTAGAGGAGTGCTTCCCTCGTGGGGCATGCTGGGGGAGGGTATTTCTGTGGCAGACGCCATTTTGTGGGGTTCTTCGCGGGTTCCTGGTTCCAGGTGCGGCACCCACCTTTAGAGTGTGCGCACATCACAGGCCCCCGGCGATATGGCCTACCAGGCCGGGGCGCACGTGCTACACGGAGTTCCTGACTCTGGGCCCTCATGGCTCGGAGCAACTGATGCTGCCAAGGGGCCCCAGTGACTTACTGGGTCCCCCAACTTTATTAAGAAGATCCCAAGCAAGTTGTGCTGTTCGGTGGGGAGTCGGTCTGAGGTGAACCCGGAAGCAGGTGATCCAATAGGGCTTAGACGAACCATCGGGGATCTGGGTGACCGGACACTGACAGGTTGTATGCTGCAAACTGTCAGTCGGTGACCCCAAACTATCAAGTCTACCTGGGGAAGATTCAGGCAAGATTGTGTTACTGGGAGGATTCTCGCTACTATCCATACTTTCAAGTACTAGGCCTGTGGCAGAGGTCTCATTACTAAATCCTAATCCTATTAGAACCAAGTCTGTGGCAGAGACTTGTTCCTTCCCAGAAGTTCTAGTGACGCTTCGGCTGCCAGGCCTGTGAGAGGGACCTGTCCAGGGGCACTATACCCACTTTGGCTGAAAGCTGCTACTAGAAGCAGGACTGCTTCAATCTATCCATAGGCCTGAATCTGCATGTTTCTTCTTTCACCAACCTACTTCACCAACCTCAGTTGGATTGTTGGTCATGTTGGACCAGTAATAAAGCATTGAAAACGTCGCCCTACTATCTGGACATTCCGTCATTGCTTCACACCATCATCATCCCTAGACACATCGTAGAGGTAACATAATTACGCCGATCCCAAATCTAACCAGCGGCTCCTGAGGGGGTAGCGCTACACATATTACATTTATGTCCATAATAGTTTGGTGTATTGGTTTTTAGATTTTCATATGCAGTTTTGGTAAAGAATTTGTTTTATGCAAATTAAATGACACCGGCCTTCAAACCCAATTGAAGAAGTGACAGCTTCTCTACAGGGATTAATTAGAACATTGAATCTTTATATTCTTTAATATTTGCAGAAGGGCGAACATACGCTACATGACACATAGTTACATTATGAAGATGGCAAAAGATAGATAAGCAATATGGTGCTAGAATTCTAATCTGTCTTTTCCATGTGTTTTTTTTTTATTTATTTTTTATTTAATTTGACACTTCAGTGGGCAAAAGGCTAAATTGGTGCTCCACAGTCTACTGCTAGACATAATTAACTTGAGTTGGCCATGACATTTTGCTGTGTCTAGCAGTAGCGATGGTGTGTGCATACTCAGAACTTTTCTTTGCTGTCTCTGCCCAGGTTACTTATCACTGCCGCTATTCAGTTAAACCAGAACATATGGCAATGGAGGTCTTTTAAGGATTTGGATGCCTGAATTTACTGTGGGGTTTGATCATGCTTGTAGTGACTCTGGTGTAGTATGCCCTTAAGTCTCTCCAGTAGGAGGTCTGAACTGAGTGAGCACAAAGATGATGGGGGACAACTCAACCATAGACATCCCCTTACCTCCTTAGAAGCCCCCAAAAGCCCATTAAAAGGGGTTGTAAACCTTCCAGTTTTTAAGGTGAAAAAATATATGATAGTTACAGGCCCCCCCAACCCACCGGTTTACTTGCCTGAGCCCTCGAAAGTCCTGCGTCAAGAACGCGCTGGCATCCAGGGCTCTTCTCGTCCCGGTCTTCTCGGCTCTTCATTGGGTAGATTGATAGCAGCACGAGCCAATGGCTGCACTGCTGTCAATCAAATCCAAATGACAGGGGCGTCAGGGGGCGTGGCCGAGTCCGGCATCCGTGTCTATGGAAGGAAACGCTGGACCCGGGAGCGCGCCCGCAAGGTAACCCCCCTTTAGGAATGCGCTTTCCAAAGGGGGTTATCTGGTGCGGGAGAAGCCGGGACAGCTGCTGAGGGACCCCAGAAGACGTGGATCGGGGCTACTCTGTGCAAAACAAGCTGCACAGCAAAGGCAAGTATGACTTGTTTGTTATTTTTATTTTTTTTAATTATGAACCTTTAGTATCACTTTAATCTTCTTCCTTCAGAGCCCTTAAGTGCTCTCTTGCACCTCCAGTAATAATACTGATTCAGTGACTATTTTTTCCTCCAGGGACACTACTGATGCAGTGACTATTTTTTGTTTCCAGTGACACCACCAACGCAGGGACATTATATCTTCCAATGACACCAAAGGCAGGGGCATTTTTGCTTCAAATTACACCATCAACACTGGGACATTTTTCCTTTCAGTGTCAAAACACTAATGCAGGAACCTTTCTTTTCCTTCTAGTGACACCACCAATGCTGGGACATATTTTGATCCAGTGGCACCAACATAGGGACATTTTCCCTTCCAATGACACCCTCCAACAAATTAGCATTTTTCCTTCTAGTGACACTACTGATGCTGAGACATTATTATCTTTCAGTGACACCACAAACGCAAGTACATTTTTTCCTTCCAGTTACACCACCAATGCTCAGGCATTTTTTATTTTCAGTGACACCACAGTCGCAGGTACATTTTCCCTTCCAGTGACACCACAATTGCATTTTTTTTCTTTCATTGATACCATCGTTGTAGGGACAAAAGTCGTTGGCATCTTGGAGTGTAGTGTTTTTCCTTTTTGTGCGATGTGTTAAGGTTTGATAGGTAGATCTTTTGGGTTTTGCTATTGAACCCTCTAATACCACCCTTAGCACTGGCAAAGACATTGGAGGCTCTCCCACGGTCAGCATGATTTAAATGTAACCAAAATTTAAAGAAAAAGCACCACACCACTGCTGAAATATCCAGATATGACTTTATCCAACTAAAAGTCACTGGGACAATCCAAAGAATAGCCAACACGTTTTGGGGTCTATCTGGACCTTGAATGTTATATCTTCCTATGTGGTTACAAGCACAAGTCTTGTCAGCAGTTTGGATTTAGATTTGGATTGGCTTGGCTTTGGATTGTCCCCCTGACATTTACTAGAAACAAGTTGTATCTGGACCTTTAAGCAGTGGTGTGGAGCTTCTATTTACATTTTGGTTACATTACACTACAAGCCAAGTTGACCAGGGAGATCCTCTGGGATGCAGAAGCCACCTGCCTGGGAACCAAATTACTTGTGTAGCACTACCCCCCTGGGAGCTGCTGGTTTAGATTTGGGCCTTGCATGTTACCTCGATATTGTTGTCTAGGGGAAGGAAGTTTGTAAAGAACTTCAATCTCCACCCACACGAGATGTAAAACCTTTAGCTGTTTTATTTCTCTCTTAAATTTCAGGAAAGTAGAAGGATGAAAGGGGGAAGGGGAAGGTTCAGGTGCACAGTACAGATCACTGGGGAAAACTTCTAAGTCCCAATAGTCATTCACCACTTCCTCTCAAGTGGGTATTGCTCATCTGGATAGACCCCTCTCACCTGGCCTAGCAGCCAGGATGATGCATGAACAATGATGAGCAACAGTCTCTGCCACAGACTGGTTGTGAGCAAAAACGAACAGTCAGGAATTCTCTGCCACAGGATTTTAACACCCGAACTTCCAGCCATACAGTTTAAGAGCCTTTAAACCGACCCGGCGAGACTGTAGGGTAACTTGAGCTGTAGATCCCCCTTAATAGGGTCACCAGGCCTATCCCGAGACATTAGCCTTCTGCTTGGTCTCCTCCTGGGCAGGTCCTCCCCTGGTTTTCTCCATTAAGTAGCTTCCTCTAGTAGATGGACAGCTTGGGATCTCTTTGCAGTTGTAGGCTCCAGCCAGGATAGCTGGGCCTACTTGATAGAAAGGCAGCCTCGTGCCAACGTGGCCCTGAGACTGAAGATCACAATGACACGTACCTCGCGCCCAGAGGGCGTCTGCCCCTTAAGTATCCTTCCCCAGCATGCCCAGCGGGGAGACCACTCACAGGGCTGATCCCGGAAAAAGACACTCAATACACCATAGCCTGCCCATGTTCCAACATTGGCCTGTGGTGGTATCACCACCTACAGGCAACAGTGGGAAAATCCTTTCAGGCACAGCCAGAACAGAGGCTGATTTAGCATAAATCATTAAAGTCTGAGCCAACTATCGGCCCAGACACCCACTAAATTTAACATAGCGCCTGATCAATGGGAGCAGGGCGCTACACTTGCATCAAAAAAACTTTAAAATAGCCATACCAATAAGGTAACCTTATTAATTTCAGTGTCCAAAATGTATTTTTCACTTTCCTCTGTCGGACTTGAATATCCGCTGGTGTGAAGGATGATAGGCATTAAAAGCAAAATTCCAGGCAAACAGCTAAATACAAAATTGAAATGCATATACTGATGCTTTTTATATTTTATTTTATCTGGCAAGGATTTGTATTTTTTGCTTATCCCTTCCTCAGAATTACACAGCCCTACCAAAAATGAAAATTGAAGTGCCACACCACTGCTAAGAGGTCAAGATACAATTTTATTCCAGTAAAAGTCAAGTGCAAAATTGAAAGAGTAGCCAAAGCATTTTGGTTCTAAAAACGCCCTGTTCATCAGAACTCGATTAAAAACAATATCAATTCTTTAAGATAGCAATACCAATAAGATAACCTTGCAGGTCCAGCACTATTTTTCAACTTTCGTCAGCACAGTCTGGTTGGTGACCTGAATTCTCTATTGTAATTGAACAACACAGCCAGGTAACCTCCCTGCCCTAAGCCTGCGATTAAACAGTTAAGGAGTAGCAGCAGACTGATGAGATCATACCATACATTTTTCTCTTGCCCTATCAGCATGTTTCTTTTTTAGCACAGGAGCCTGTGCATAGCTGGCCCAACACTAGCAGAATTTCATTCATATTGTTTTAAGAACGTCCTTTTGATTTTCGAATCATTAGTGAGGCAAATCAAGGTTCGTTTTCTACTGCAGTGATGAGTAATGTCGAAAGAGAAGGATAAATCAGTGTACATGGTTTTCTTTTGGGACAGTCCATTCATTCCAAAATTGAATGTTAAAAGCAGGCAAAATTTTGAAGTACTTTAGAACGACTTTGAAGAACAAAGAATGACAAACAAGTCATTGAATCCACTAAGAATTTTTTATATAAATGTTCGTAGAAATTTTCATACAGTAGGTGACCGCGATATTGTGTCAATCTCGCTCCCTTTCTCGGCGAGATTGACCACCTACAAGCCCCATTGCGGGAGCCAGCGCAGAGCTGGCTTGCCGCGATGGAGACAAAGCCATCATAGAAGCGACGGGGATCCGACTTGGATTCCCGCCAATTCTAGCTTCGGCATTTGGTATGCATTCCTGGGAGGGAGAACTCCACGCCAATTTTTAAATAAAAAACCGACATGGGTTCCCCCCCAGGAGCATACCAGGCCTTTAGGTCTGGTATGGGTTGTAAGGAGACCCCCCTACGCCGAAAAACCGACGTAGGGGGTCCCCCTACAATCCATACCAGACCCCTGTCCAAAGCACGCTACCCGGCCGACCAGGAAAGGAGTGGGGACGAGCGAGCGTCCCCCCCTCCTGAGCCATACCAGGCTGCATGCCCTTAACATGGGGGGGGTTGGGTGCTCTGGGGCAGGGAGGCGCACTGCGGGGCCCCCTCCACCCCAGAGCACCCTGTCCCCATGTTGATAAGGACAGGGCCTCTTCCCGACAACCCTGGCCGTTGGTTGTCAGGGTCTGCGGGCGGGGGGCTTATCGGAATCTAGGATCCCCCTCAAATAAGGGGGTCCCCAGATAACGGCCCCCCACCCTAAGTGAATGGATATGGGGTACATCGTACCCCTACCCATTCACCTGGAGGCAAAGTGTTAAAGTTAATAAACACACAACACAGGGTTTTTAAAATAATTTATTAGTCTGCTCCGGAGGCCCCCCCTGTCTTCTTTAGCTCTTTCACCAGGGGGGGCTTCTTCTTACGCTCTCCGGGGGGTCTTCTGCTCTCCGGGGGGTCTCCTCCGCTCTCCGGGGGGTCTTCTTCTATCTTCGCCGCTCTCCGCTGTTGACTCGGTGCACCCCGGTTCTTCCTCCCGCTGTCTGGTGCCTTCTCCTTTAGGGCTGGCCGCTGCTATCTTCGTGTGTTAGCTCAATTACTAGCAGGCGGCCAGCCCGCTCTTCTGTGACGTCGTCTTCTTCTCTTCTCTTCTTCTGCCTTCTCCCGATGTTGACCCGACGCCTCTTCTCGCTGCAATGACAGGTGCGCGGCTTGCATCCGACTTATATAGGCCTCACAGTCCCATCATGCTCCGGTACCTACCCACTGTGTCCAATCACAGCTGATCACATGTAAACAGTGGCGGTGCGTGTATAGAGGGCACTGGAGCACCGCCCCTCTGGCTCCCGCACCCGCCACTGATCACAATATACATAGATTCATGCATTGCATTGCATGAATCTATGTATTGCCGCAAAATATTCAGATGGCCAGCCCCCTGGTAAGCGCTGGCCATCTGCATAACGGCGGCTGTGGAAGTGCCTATCAGAGCCAGCGTTTTACTGTGCACATTAGCGACAATTGTGGGGCACAGTGGCTGCATTTGGCATGGCACAGTGGTGACAATTGATGGCACAGTGGTAACAATTGATGGCACAGTGGTGACAATTGATGGAATGGCATAGTGATGAAAATTGCTGGGCACAGTGGTGAGAATTGATGGCACAGTGGTGAGAATTGATGGGCACAGTGGTGACGATTGATGGCACAGTGGTGACGATTGATGGCACAGTGGTGACAATTGATGGCACAGTGGTGACAATTGATGGCACAGTGGCGACAATGGGCACAGTGGCTGCGTTTGATGGCATGGCAAAGTGGTGACAATTGATGGGCACAGTGGCGATAAATGATGGCACAGTGGCTTAATTTTTGATGGCATGGCACAGTGGCTGCATTTAATGGGCACAGTGGCTGCATTTGATGGGCACAGTGGCTGCATTTGATGGGCACAGTGGTTGCAATTGATGGGCACAGTGAGGCTGCAATTTTATTTTTTTTCAAAAAAAATATTCAAAATTTTGAGCACCAGCCGCCACTGCATATAAACAAACGGCAGTTATCGGCAGTTACTTTTCTCAGCACCGTCACTGTCTAAGAAAAGAAAAAGCCAATACCTGGCTTTGCTGTGACATGCTTTCAACACTGCCCCCCTCCCCCCCCCCACACACACACTACGGCTGCATTCACACCTGAGCATTTTGTCGCCTGAAGCGCGACGCTCAAAGACGCTAGAGGGGAAAAATAACATTAGGTGTGAATGCAGCCTAACTGTAAAAAAATTGCAGCAATTGTGAAATATTTTTGGATATCCACTGGCAATAATTTAGCCCAATCTGCCATAAATCTCAGACCTGCAGGTCAATTCACTTTTCTCTAACTAAATTGGACTAAATGAATGTTCTAGACATGTTTTCATTTCTTCTTTAGTAACCCAGATTTTTCTCAAGTGGCCTAAAAATCCCTGCGCCATTCCCCGTATCCATACTGTACTCTTTCCTCTATACATCTGCAGACAGAATGATTCTATTTACCAGTGCCTAATGCATTTTATAATTGTTTTGAAAACACATTTTGCTTGGTCCCACGATGACACCATCATTGTAAATTAAAGCATAATTAGCCTCTTCCCTTTTTATATTCATTAACTCTCTGGCGTTAATGATGCGGAGGGATGGAACGAGAAAGAGGGGAAAAAAGGGAGGAAAAAAAACAATTTGGATTGGGGAGTCCAGGAATTAAAGCGGTGATTTAGATAACGTGTTGGATGTATTGCCGCTTACGCATAATTAAACAATTGCTCAATTTAAACTTGGAAACGGGAGTGAATGTTGATTATACGGATTGGAGCTGGTGAGCTATTAACCCTTTGGCAGCGCGAGAGACCTGCGAAAGACAGCATTCTAACACGATACTGACAGCAAAGTACAAATAGCAGATTTGTCCTAATCTAGTTTAAAGAACTGCCACTGCCGACTTGTGGTAGCACTATTGTTCCCAATGCAACAGGCACCCTGCTTAAGAGGACCAGTGACACTGAACAAATATTGGAAATTAAAATAATGTCACAATTGTATAAGTTAAAATGGTAATGACTGCATTTATGCAATAAGGCCTATTTACATTTTCTATGGTTGGGGAGGCGGTAAAAACATGCAGTTGAGCTAGCTTTTTTTATCTCTCCCCAACTGCTCCCCTCTTAAAGCGGTATTAAACCCAAAACCAAAAATGTATTACAGCTTACCACTAGACATAGTGGTAGCATTAGTTTTTACCTTACGATCTGGCCAGCAGATGGCGGCTGGTGCTAAATATTTTGGGGGGAGGGCAAACCAACAGCAACCACCCCCCCCATGGTAGATGAAAGGAAATGTGGCGATCCCCCCCACACACACACACACGGAAGACAGACAGGAATGCAACCGCCCCCACGCAGGAGACAGACAAGAATGGGGCGGCGATCAGAGGCCTCCCTACCTTAGAATGGAGGCAGACTCGGATTCAGGCTGCAGATCCTTGCTCTGGGACCACTGTTTCTCCTCCAGGTCAAACAGGAAGTGGGTCCTGACTGAGACCCGAGTGGTTGGGAGTCCTAATACTCCCGGGCTAATCGAGTCTCGGGGAACTGCTTCCAGATTGGCCGGGAGGCAGGGTGATGTGTGGAACTAAAACACGCAGCCACCCCAAGGGGGCACCACTACACTTATTTACACAGTGCCGGAGCTGGTGTGCTTTTGACCCAGTCCAAGGACAATACAATGAGATCCAGTGGGTACCTAAACTATCCCTATACAGCAGGAGCCTTTCCCTGCACTAAATCTACCTAACTGTCTCTGACAAGGCAAGTTTCACTCCATATCTACTACCAGTGGCTGGCGCTCCATTAGGGGTGCCGGAGCACCGCCCCCCCAAATCCATGCGCCTGGCCCCTAATCTACATGCAGGGGGACAGAATGCAGGATTTCAATGTTTAAAAAAAACATGATTAGAGCCTGAAGCTCTAATTGGCTTAAAAAAACGGTGGACTTGGGGCGCAGAGCACTGCGTCCTAAGCACACCCAGTTCGCTAATGTCTTTCTGCTTCTCCTCCCGGCCAATCAGGAAGTGGGTCCTGAGACCCAACTGGCCAGGGAGTATTAGGACTCTTGGCCAATCAGGTCTCAGGACCAACTTCCTGTTTGGCCAGGAGTAGAAGCAACAGTCTTGGCAAGCTGGAGTGAGGAGCAGTAGGTGGAGGGGCAGGAACAGCCTATTCCAGCTTCCAGGAGCCCTACCCTGGATTCAGCACCACCTAGTCATCGGCCTCCTGAGGTAAGGCCACTGATTGCTGCCTTCCCATCCATCCCATGGGGGGGGGGGTGCGGTAAATCCGAGTGAGGGGTTTAGGTTTGTTTGCTGCCCCCCCAAATATTGAGCACCAGCCGCCACTGCCTACTAGTACACTGCAGGACTTCCAGACTGGCCCAGCAGGGGCTTTAAAAAAAGCCTTCCTGTATCTAAAATGAACGTCCAAATTTCAGGAGAACTCTGTGTCCCCCAAAATGTTGCCCAGAATCCATGGCAGAGGACGCTTTGGTGCCATAACTGGCTTTCCCCTCAAATACAGTATTCTTGCAAAATACTTTCAATTAAGAAGGAGTGTCACCTGCAGCTACTGTTCCTCTTTAGCTAGGTTAGCCCTGAAAGATACCTTCTGTATTCACACTCGCAAGCTGAAAATTTCACATCCTCCAGATATTAAC
This sequence comes from Rana temporaria, assembly GCF_905171775.1. Lineage (NCBI taxonomy): Eukaryota > Metazoa > Chordata > Amphibia > Anura > Ranidae > Rana > Rana temporaria. Next base: position 26,120,183 of record NC_053497.1, on the reverse strand, counting down.
AAACCCATTCCTTGCATGCACTCAACCACCCTCCAAAACTAAAGACTTCTGCTCCTTGCAGCTTCTTTTTGACCAAAAAGGCACCCATCTGGAAGTCTCCTTAAAGTGGTTGTAAAGCCTCAAGGTTTTTCACCTTAATGCATTCTATGCATTACGGTGAAAAACCTGTGCTGCAGCTCCCACCAGTCCCCCCCCCCTTTTTTTTTTTACCTGAGCCTGATCCAGCATCTGTGTCTCTCCTCACTGGATAGATTGAGAGCAGCGGAAGCTATTGGCTCCCGCTGCTCTCAATCAAATACAGTGCCAAGGGAGGGGAGGGCTGGGCCGAGTCCAGCTGTCTGGCAACAGACACAGCAGTGGGACTTCGAGCAAGCCTGCACGGTGCCCCCAGGGAAATCAGCTTACCATTGGGACACCTGATCGAGAGGAGGGGCTTGGAGAGCCATCAGGTGACCCCAGAAGAAGAGGGACAGGACTCCTCGGTGCAAAAAGGCAAGTATAGGCATGTTTGGTATTTTTATATAAAAAACTAGGGTTTACAACCCCTTTAAGACAGATACCCATGCACTCAAGACACTTACGTTGCCCCAGTTCTAAAAAAAAACAATTTACATTGTAGTGCCCCCAAAAGACAAACCCAAGCCTAAAAATGCTCAAAACAAAAACTATAGTTAGATACTAAAGACCACGGCCAGATGGACTATCACAGTGGTCACATGATCGAGAGACAGGCTGAATGATGGTCGCCTGTCAGTTCTAAGTTCACAAGAATTTATTCAAGAGAGATCCGGGTGCTTAATCCTGTGTTGAGAAGGATTCTGGACCGAATATATCTCCACCCTTGGGAAGGTCTGTGGCAGACACTTTGCTAAAGTTTCCGTGTGACATCCTGGCTGCTAGGCTGGTGAGAGAGGCCTATCCAGGTGCACAATACCCACTCTGGCTAGAGTGGCGACGAACGTTTTATCGCTGGAAGCAGGATTGTTTCCGAACAAAGTTATACACCTGAGCCTACTACCTACTACTCTTTCTACCTCTTCAACTACTACTTTCATTATTCTACCCAGTTGGGTAATAAAGCACAGAAAGAGACACCTAAAGGGTGGAGATTGCAGTTCTTCTCATCTCTCATCGTATACCCTAGACGGCGAAGGAATAGAGGTAACATGCCACCCAAAACTAACCAGCAGCTCCTTCAGGGGTAGTGCTACATTATATATTATATTATATATATATATATATATATATATATATATATATATATATATATATATATATATATATATATATATATATATATTATACACACACACACACACACACACACACTCAATGATTTTAGAAATATATCCTTGCATCCTAACTGGTCTGTGTTATTTGGAATAGGAGGTGGGGGGGGGGGGGTCTACCTGTGCAGCCACATTACCCTGATTGAGCCACAGAGACATTGCTGTAATTAATCCATAGTTATGCAGCTTTTGTAATCAGTTTTGTTTTATTCAGCAGTGTATGAATGCTCTTTGCCACCCTGAACTGGTTTTGCAGTATTGCTCCTAACTTTGCACCTGTTTAGTAAGCAGCAAGTTAGTCACTCCCTGTCTGATCATTCAACCAATTACGTTAATTTATTTCAGTAATTAAATTTCCAAAAAGTGAAACTCATTTTATATAGATGAGTTAAACACATAATTTTAAGCATTTCTTTCCTTTTAATGATCATGGCTTACAGTTGAACGACCAAAATTCAGTATCTCAGAAAATTATAATATTACATGCGAAAAAAAAAAAAGAAGGGGTTTTAATACAGAAGTGTTGGTGTTGGTCCCAAAATATAGATTAGGGGAACCCATGATTGTATACGTAATGATGTGATGTGATCATCTCGGCGGGTACTGCAAGAATACACGAACAGGAAGATATGTGACCATTCACCTTTATGACTTGACTGAGTTTCACTTTTATATAACAATACATACAGTTTTTTTTATAGTTACATGTTTATAATCGCCAACATAACAACAGTACAGATTGGACTGAAATACTTTAAAACATAGCTGCAACAATGAATACCATTATATTTTAATACACATGCATTTTCCTTTTATTCCGTGTTATAGACACTTATTTTTATCTCTATGGTACACTTTAGCTGTGCCATAGTGAGAGTTGCATTGCACTGCTATATATAAATATATACATCCTGAAGCAATTCCTTCTTTTGACCACTAGATGGTGCACATTGCATATCTGTACGAGCAGTGTATAACCTTTTTTCAGTAAGAGACTCTATCATCTTATGTAGTTTTAACATGTGGTTTCTAATATATGTAACTTTGCATAAATCAGGTTGAAATATACCCATATATAACAATCTAGTGCTTGCAATAAACATTTACTCCGACCAGTACAGTAGTTTTAGGGTTTTGGCGCCATTTTCACTGCTCCCAACACATGCTGCTCTGAAAGTCTAATTACAACAAAACCATTGCACAAAATCTACTAAAACTTTCTCCTGAATCTGCTCCAGATGTTTAGGAATCTTTCTAGTACAGTTTAGTAAGAATGAGAATGATTTAAAGTACATACCTGCAAGAATACACGAACAGGAAGATATATGATTATTCACCTTTATGACTTGACTGAGTTTCACTTAGTCACATGGTGCCTGTGGCCTTATATAGACTCTGTTCGGGTACCCTCTCTGCCATCTACTGGTTGTTGATAGAATAGCAGGATAGCAAAAATGAAAATAAATGAATGCAGACTATGGGGTACCTGTTTTGTCTTTCATGCGATACCCCAGCCCGTCACACTGGCTTACTGAAAAGTATGTCCATGTACAGTATAGTATCACCTAATATTTGCTCAGGGTTCCTTTTGCATGAATTACTGCATCAATGTGGCGTTGGCTTGGAGGCGATCCGCCTGTGGCACTGCTGAGGGGTTATGGAGGCCTAGGTTTCTTTGATAGTAGCTTTCAGCTCATCTGCATTGTTGGGTTCGGTGTCTCATTATCCTCTTGACAATACCCCACAGATTCTCTATGAAGTTAAGGTCAGGCGAGTTTGCTGGCCAATCAAGCACAGTGACACCATGATCATTAAACCGGGTATTGGTACTTTTGGTAGTGTTGGCAGATGCCAAGTTCTGCTGGAAAATGAAATCAGCATCTCCAAAAAGCTGGTCAGCAGAAGGAAGCATGAAGTGCTCTAGAATTTCCCAGTAGAGCTGTGCTGACTTTGGACTTAATAAAACAAAGTAGACCAACACCAGCAGATGACATGGCTCCCCAAATCATCACAGACGGGAAAATTTGGAATTTTTTTTGGAAATCAAGGTCCCAGAGTCTGGAGGAAGAGTGGAGAGCTGCACGTGGTCCAGTGTGAAGTTTCCACAGTCAGTGATGATTTGGGGATCCATGTCCTCTGCTGGTGTTGGTCCATTGTGTTTTATCAAGTCCAAAGTCAGAAAAGCCTGGAGCAAAAGACAAAGAAAGAAACAAGCGGAGGGCAGAAATGACAGTGAAAACAGGGTACTGGGTACAGGGATAGTAGAAGGATTGTTGTTATTGGGGGAGAAGAAGAGTGGGAGGGGGCAGAAGTTGCTAAAAGGATTTGGCTCCTTTCCCAGGTCACGATAGCGTGAGGGAAAGTTCCTACCCACCCTCCCCTATGTATGTTTCGTGTTCGTTTTGTTTGTGATGTTTTTTTCTCTTCAGACAGGGACGTTGTGATCCGGATGTCGTGGCAGTGGTGGGTGTTGGTCTTTGCGGGTGAAGGAAGATACCTCGAAGGAAGAGTTCACGACCCATCAGTGGTATGGGTCCTGCGGGTGGTATTTCAGCTAACGAAGGTTTAGCTGGAATGTTATGGTAATAGTGGCACTCATGTCAGTGGTCGTCTCTGAGCCAGCCTGTCGGCTTGAGGCCTATGATCAGATTGAGGGGCAGCATTTACAAAATGGTAATTGAGGTTCCTGCAAAGACCAACGCTAGGATGGACTGATGGGGTTTTCTGAGAACAGATGTTTATGTTCATGTTTGAGTTCATTTTGAAATAAAGACGTATGTTTTAATAAATAAGGCTGCTACGGCCTATATTTTACTCCAATTTCAGTGTGGTCTCGTTACTTAGGTTATGGTAAGAAGTTGGAGCTGAAAGGAGTGGTTTAAGCTGCAAGGTACATTTGTTATACAATATTTAAGATCAGCCCTCTACCATGAAATTCTAGAGCACTTCATGCTTCCATCTGCATGAACAGGAGAACACAGTAACTGTACGGCATACAGGAGAACACAGTAACTGTACCGTCACTATATATGTAGACTCGTAGATGACCCGGCAGGCATCCGGGCGGTGGCAGAAACAACCCCCCACCCCCAGTAGAAGAAAAAAGTAATACATAGGTATGTCTGTGATAAAACGTTTTCTTTTTTGCAGACTAGCATCTACATAATTGTACATATAGGGAGATCACTAACTTGAGGATATATCATCTGATTTTTGGTACACTAATGACTCTGATGATATTTTTTGAGATATATTTATTTACAATTTTGGTTATGTTTAGGTTTGGGAGCGACACCGACGCTCTGTCAGCCTCGATTTGTCACCTCTGGGCTTGTTTGGAGTTTTTGAGGTGGCCTTGCCCCACTGTGCGCCCCGTTTTTCTTCTACTGGGGGGTTGTTTCTGCCACCGCCCGGATCCCTGCCGTCTCAGCCACGAGTCTACATATATAGTGATGGGTATGATATGTATGCCGTACAGTTACTGTGTTCTCCTGTATAGATATGTAAATTAATTTAATTGTGTAAAAATTTTAAAATATGGTTATTTGTATTATATACAGTGTGACTCCACGCAGACATTAGCCCCTGACGAAGGGACGAAGTCCCGAAATGCATTGGGCTCGATAGGACCACTGTGAATAAGTCACGCACCAACGCATCAATTATGATTTTAATTTTTTTTGTAATAAATTGTTAAATACATTTTGAATATTATTACTTTTTTTGAATCTGAGTTGTTACCCTTAAAGTCCCACCTTGGGTGGTTTCTCCTTTTCCATTTCATTTAGGGATGTTGGTAACACATACAGGTCTCCTTTCGATGTTCTTTTATGATTAATAAACTGCTCCATAATATAAAGCTTGCATATGAATCTCAAAATTCCCCAACAAAATAATAAAAAAAAAGAAAACATGGAGTACTTCTACTGCAACCAAAGGCTTCTCAGATATGTCACGTGACATCTAAGGCTGTCATTATATTTTCAGTTTCAATACATTTTTACGTTTCGATACAATGATAAAAAAAAAAAAAAAGATTTGGCTTTAGTGAAGGGTATAGTTTTGCACTGGGACACTGCTAATCAAAAATCCCATTGTACCTTCTACAGAATACATAAAATATACAGTATAAACAGTGAATAGGAGATATGATGGTCTGATCAATTGTATGCATAGCAGTGTAGGATGGGGGATACATGACCACACGTAAACTCCATGCATGGTCAGACCTCCCATATGTAGAAAGGCCCTTTAGAACATGGGCATGTTTCATTCCCAAGTACCACTAGAAGGCTTCCTGTCTTAGTTTCCCTTAGTGCGAGTCCCCGCTTCCAGGGGAACCAAAATTGTGTATATTTCACCAGCACATGTATTTTACCATGCCCAAAACACCTCCCCACATTTATCCCAGCTGAGCCAGGTACCAGCTCAAAGGATAGGCCCCAGGTAACAAGAAGAGGCAAGTCTAATAGATTTACTTGCAGAACTTCAAGGTAGGCAACTTCAAATCTCCAGGCTTACAAAATCAAGGCAGACAGGGTGCCACCCATTATGGTTGCAGTCCTTGTGTAAGAAAAGGACGGAGACGCCTTTGGCACATACACGTGCGCATGCGCGCACACTTAGACTACAACGGACTTTCTGGACCAATGGCGCGCATGTGCGCGCACAAAGAATACAACAGCCGCCTCACCGTGCTACTGCGCATGCGTGTACGCAACAGATGGCGTGCACACGCAGGAGGCGTTCCTGATCCCTCCTGATGCCTATTTAAAGGAAGCTCTGATGACCAGGCAGTGCTGACTGGTCTTCAGCAGTACCCTGATTTCCTGATGCCTGTATTCTCTGCCGGATTTCTGTTACCGACTTGGCTTTCCTTGACTTCTCCTCCTGAATACCTGGCTTCTGATCCCGGCTATCCATTTGACCTCGCTCCTGCTGATCCCTGTGTACCTCACCCCCTGCCTGTTATCGAACCCGGCTATCCTCTCACCTCTGCATCCCAGAAGTTCCTGCTAGTTGTTCACCCAGACTCTGCAAGTGGGTTGGAGTTCCCCTTAAACTCCGGCTGGTCTCTCCACACCACCTTGCCCAGTACCTGCTGCTCTACCAGTGCCTTCTGTCTTCACCTTCACCTGACAGCACTACAAGCAACACTTACAGGCACTCGTGTTCCTCCTAACCTTAACCGCCATCTGTCTCATCCTCAGAGGGGTTTTGGGCTGGAGATACAAGGTAGGCCGACCTCATCATATTAGACTCCTACCAGGTACGTGACCTTGGTACTTTTCCAGGTCGGGCAATCTATAGTTTGTCCCCAAATCCCTTTTAGCCAGATTGCCAGGACTTCTCCAGGCATTCCTCAGCCAGGGAATACCAATCACCGGGAGCACTACATCTCTGTAGGAAAAGCCCCACAAAGTCTCATGGGGGCCAGCACCAGAGTCCCACTCCCGTCATCTCATGCTACCCCAACTCCGCCCACTCTCTAACATAACCCATTATTTATTTGTAAGGTAAAGTTGCCACCTTGTGGCCAAACTGGAAACACCCCCTTACACATACATATCAATCATCAACATACCATTGGGGTAACCCAACCCAACCCAACTGCTAAATGACAGTCATCTGGAAAAAATACCAAAATGTACAAAAGAGTAAGAACCAGACAAGGACAGAATAAGGGTCTTTTTTATTTCTATCAACCCTTCTCAGCTCTTCTCTGCAAACTACAGAACACCAGCATCTTATATTATGGAGAATAATATATAAAGGGGTTGTTCTAGGGTCCCAACATGCATCATATTCTAAGAAGATAACACTGCTGCTTAAATACAGTACAGTGAGTGAATGTTGTCACAGTAGGACAGGAAATGTGTTACTGCAGCTGCAAATAAAAGGGGAAAAAAAGCTGGAAAGAGGAAAGTTAAAATCCTATAATTAAACTAAGCTAAACCTGCAGCAACAATGCCTGCAATGTCTGGGCGGTGACATCTAAAGACTTACTATGGGGCATCCGTTGTCCGCTGTTCTTTCTCTCCCTTGAAGCTGCTGTTAGGAGCCAATCATGTTACTAGACCAAAAGTACCATGAGAATCAGTACAGTTTAAGCATTTCTTCTACAGGACAGTTAGAATGGGATTTAGAAGAGGGTGAGAGCAGGCTTACCTATAGGCACTGTAAATATCTCCTGATGTCATTGGCGCATGCGCTCTGAAGGAACGTCTGCCAGTGCCTTTTTTTCAAAAGCCTGTGCCATGACCGGCGGCTCCCGTGTGCATGCGAGGTAGTGACGTCACACAGCCGGAATTCCGCGGCACCGCTAAGAAGACGGGCAAAGATGGATGCGGCCTCCAGCGGGGACATCGAGGGCTTAGTTTGCAGGTAAGCGTCACATAATGTGCTAGTATGAGGTGCATACTAGGACATTATGGCCCGGATTCACAAAGCACTTACGCCGACGTATCTTGAGATACGCCGCGTAAGTGTAAATATGTGCCATCGTATCTATGCGCCGTGCCCATAAACTGAGATACGCCTGAAAATAGGCTTCATCCGACCGACGTAACTTTCCTACGCCGGCGTATCGTGGGCGCATATTTACGCTGGCCGCAAGTGGAGCTCCCATTGATTTCCTATTCAAATATGGAAATGAGGGAGATACGTTGATTTACGAACGTACTTGCGCCCGGGGCATAATATACGCGGTTTGCGCAAGTCGTACGTCCGGCGTAAAGTTATTCCCCATATATGAGGCGCAACTCATGCTAAGGTATGGACCAGGGAACACAGCGATCGTTTACGTAGTACGTGAATAGGGCTGGGCGTAGGTTACGTTCACGTCGTAGGCAGAATCTTAGGGAGTGATTCTGAGCATGCACACTGGGATGCGTCCACAAGACGGAGCATGCGCCGTTGGTTATTCGTAAGCGCTCGGCCCATCATTTGCATGGAATCACGCCTCATTTGCATTGCTCACGCCCACTTCCACTTACGACGACTTACGCTTTCAAAACCCAGCGTAGTTTCGGAAGCAAGTGCTTTGTGAATACTGTGCTTGCCTCTCTGCGCTGCGTCGGCGTAGCGTATATTCGATACGCTACGCCGGCATAAATAACATAAATAACAAGGTATGTGAATCCGGGCCAAAATCTTTACTTTACAGGTAAGAATAAAAAAAATAAAAGGGACTAAATAGACTCCCTTCATTTGTTTATCAATCCTTGCCCAATTTTTTTTTTCAGTTGTACTAGTGCCCCCATCTTTTGCACCTAGGTCCATTTAGCATGTTAATGCCCTTTACAAATCTCTTTCTAGTTACATCTAAGAATTTATAATCTGCAATATATTACATTATTGTTTTTGAGTTTAGATATACTTTAAGGGCTAAGCTTACCATATCCTCACATTTCCAACAGGAGGTCTTAGTAGGTGAGATATATCATTTTCATTCACCCAACTCATCCATTACAATAGAGTCGTCATGATTTTGTTCATATATCTTATGTCACAGAGTAATGTAGCAGAAGTGAAGCTCACTTAGTTTCATCATTTGAGGTCATAGGAGCTCATCTAGAAGGACCTTGCAGATGGAGCTTCCAAGGAATGTAATTAGCCATCATAAAGGAAATATTAGTTTTAGGTAAACTTACCAAAAACCAAACTATCAGTTTGGGGTGAACTGACGTTTTAGATGTGCTATTGCAGTTTTATTTTTACACAAAGCAATATCCTTATTTTCCAAAAATACTACTAACCACTACTTCATGGCAATGTAATCTGTTTTTCATGAAAAAAAAAAATTTTTTTGCCTCCTTGTGACTGGTGAATAAATACCACCAAAGAAAGCTCCATTTGTGTGAACGAAATGATAAAAAATTAATTTGTGTACAGTGTAGCATGACCGAGTAATTGTCATTCAAAGTGCGAGAGTACGGAAGGCGGAAAATTGGTCTGGGAAGGAAGGGGGTGAAAGTGTTTGGATATTTTTGTTGTTATTCTGTCTCTCACTTAAAATAAAACGACAATTAAAATGATATAGCTAGATTCAGGATGGCGAGTGCATACTTGCGGCGGCGTAGCTTATGGCATTTAGGCTACGCCGCCGTAAGTTAGCGAGGCAAGTACATAATTCACAATGTCCTTGCCTGCTAAGTTACGGCGGCGTAGCCTAAAGCGGGCGGGCGGGCGTAAGGGCGCCTAATTCAAATTAGGCTGAGGGGGCGTGTTTTATGATAATTAGGCTTGACCCGACGTGATTGGCGTTTTTTTGGAACTGCGCATGCTCCATGCGCCTACATTTCCCAGTGTGCATTGCGGCTAAGTCCGCCGCACGGGCCTATTGATTTCGACGTGGATGTAAACAACGTAAATCCCTATTCACAGACGACTTACGCAAACAACGTAAAATTTTCGAATTTTGACGCGGGAACGGCGGCCATACATAACATTACTATTCCATCTATTTGATGGAATAACTTTAGGCCTGCTAATGCGTTACGTAAACGGCGTATCTGTACTGCGTCGGCCGGGCGTACGTTCGTGAATAGGCGTATCTACCGATTTACATATTCTACGCCGACCGCAATGGAAGCGCCACCTAGCGGTCAGCCTAAAAATTACACTTTAGGATACGAGGGTGTAAGACACTTACGCCGCTCGTATCTGAGCCTAATTTAAGCGTATCTGGTTACCAGAATACGCTTAAATTAGCGCCGACGCAAATTCTGACTTAGGTTGGTGTATCTACTGATACGCCAGCCTAAGTCTCTCTGAATCTAGCTAATAGACTGGTAATTTCTTTGTCAGTGGGCAAATGTACAAAGTCTGCAGGGGAACAAATACTTTCTGTACATATACAGTAGTGGGACTATGCAGAACAAATGTAGCAACTCTCTAACAGAAAGTTGGATTACATCAGCAAAAAAATAGAATTTGGAGATTTGAAAGAGGGTGAAAAACAATAGAAGGGATATTTATTTTTTTGTTACTTTCATTTATTCCTGGCTGTGATACCACCACTAATTACAACCTTTCTTACTACACTATTAGCCTGTAACACCTATTGCTGCATGGAATGGCTCCATAGAACTCATCTTAATAATTCATTGTTGCCCGGTCTCTCATTCTAGAAGGCAGCAGACTGCCTAGTATTAATTTTCGTAGTACATGAAATAATACCTATTTGTCTGCTAGCCAATCTGCCTGTTTATTGCATATTTCCACATACTCAAAGCTTTCTTCCAGCCATAAAACAACTTCAGATTTCTCTGTTAGGCCTTTAGAATTTGCCAGTAGTAGAGCATTAAACAAAACTACAGACCTTTTCCAGGCTGCCAAAACATGATGAGAACATGTTCGGTTCTCAGAGCAATCAGCGAGAATTTTATCACCTCTATCTTTTTATGCCAACAAACAGTTTTCTAGCCAGGAACCTGTAAAAAGCAGATTTGGCTACTGTGACCAGCATCAGTTTATCTCGTAAAATTGCAGCAGCCAAGGCAATTAAGCCGCTGAACACTTATACCAAAGAATAACACATTCAGTCTCGGAAAATGCAACTTATTTAGGACTCAGTGGAGCGTAGGCTGAAGAGGAGGATTGTATTATACGCTCACTCACATTTTATATTGTGTAATCTTTTGTTTCCCTTTTTACTTTAGCGCTATGTATCCAATCTATTTATCAATCTATGCAGGGTAACATGATTAGGTCTTTGCAAATGAGCTGTGCCAGCTCACCTATACACAACTTGCTACAGCTTCCTCGTTGCCCCTTCTTTCATCACAGCTGGCACTGAAATCAACAATGTTGGGGACCTTGAGGCAGGGCCGGATTCCAGACAAGGCCAACAAGGCCAGGCCTCGGGGCAGCAGTGGGTGCAGGGGCGGCACTGCAGCTGAGAGGAGAGGACACTTTCATTTCCGGAGTCCCCCCGTCATGTCACGGATGGTGAGAAGAGAGAAAACAGAAGGAAGAGGAGGCCATCTCAATGTCATATTCGGCAGCAGCACCCCCCCCTGCTTCCCAGTGTCCTGCTGAAAAAGTCCCCCGGCGAATAATGTCCCCCCTGTACTGCGCAGGCGTGGGGGGGGGGGCATTAAAGGACCCGGCCTTGGGGCGGCAAAGGGAGTAAATCCGGGCCTGCCTGGAGGAACATTGACCTGGATCCATCGGTTATGTGATATAGGGAGAAAAAGCAAGGAAAAGGGAGCCAATCACTAGCCCCAAACACTGTTATAAGCAAGTCATAGGCTACCCCATACACAACACCTTCTTCCGTCACAGCGGGCACTGAAATCAGCAGAATTGGGGACTTGGAAAAACGGTGACTGCAATATCTTTATCATGTGACATAGGGGAGTGAGCCAATCACTAGGCCCAAGCATTTTCACAGGTTCCCCTATACCCATAACTTTTGGAAATTGGAATTCTGGCGATTGTAAGCAGAGAAGTGAACAGGACAGGGGATGAATTTTAGGTGTAGGAAAAATACAATAAAGGTGGAAAGAGCTTAAAAGATAAGGTTCAGAGTCTACATTACAATAAATGTCAATATAAAAAATAAACAGTAATGCTTTATAAACTACAACAGACCTCAACTACAAAGAAAAATAAACCAAAAATAAATAAAAGAACTCAACAGCCAGCATAGTCATTAAACATTTGACATACAGTAGCTTGAACAGCCAATATCAACTACCAGCTCACGATGGGCAAGCCAAGATGCTAAGCTTCTCAAAAAAAAAAAAAAAAAAAAAAAAAAACTTTCTCACCAGCCCACCACTGAGTCTGTTCCTGAGTGTACTCAAACATCCATCATCATCATCATCATCATCCACCATTAATACATTGTTGCCACTAGGCAGGAAATTTACTAAAACTGTAATCAGGGGCGCTGATAGAAATCATGGGGCCCGTACAGCCTATCTGACGGGGCCCCCTTCAGCTCCACCCCTGGTCCCTCCTTTAGCCCCAACTCTGGCTCCACCCCTGGCCCCTCCCCAGATGCCATATTGTGCTGCAGACAGTGCCACCCATTCCATGCCTCCTGCCAATGCCATATTGTGCTGCAGACACTGCCACCCATACCGCAAATGGCATAATTCTACTGGCAGCATGGGTGGCACTGTCTCTGCAGGCAGCACATGCGTTATGACATTAGCAGCATGGGTGGCACTGTCTGCAGCACATTACGGCATTAGTGGCGTGGGGGGCACTGTCTCCCATGCTGCAATTTGCTGCAGACAGTGCCACCCATGACGCTAATGCCATAACGTATGTGCTACCTGCTGACAGTGCCACCCATGCCACCAATGCCATATTGTGCTGCACACTGCCACCCATGCCGCCAATGGCATAATTCTACTGGCAGCATGGGTGGCACGGTCTCTGCAGGCAGCATATGCGTTATGACATTAGCGGCATGGGCGGCACTGTCTGCAGCACATTACTGCATTGGCGGCATGGGTGGCACAGTCTCCCATGCCGCAATGTGCTGCAGACAGTGCCACCCATGATGCCAATGCCATAACTCATGTGATACCTGATGACAGTGCCACCCATGCTGCCAATGCCATATTGTGCGGCATTGGTGGCACCGTCTCTGCAGGCAGCACATGCATTATGGCATTAGCGTCATGAGTGGCACTGTCTGCAGCACATTACGGCATAGTCGCTTTGGCGGCATTGGGTGGCACTTTCTCTGCAGGCAGTAAGTGTTATGGGCAGACAAAGCCACCTATGCCACAATGTATAGGTGCCATTACCAGAAACAATGCAAATAGAGTAACGCAGTGTTACTAGAGGTGCCATGCTACAAATAAAACAGTGGTTGTAGATCTTTAAGCACCCCCCACCCCCCAAGCAAGCACACACCTGACCTGTGTAATTGTTGGCTGGGCTGAGTCACTTACTCCTGGTGATCCTGCTGCTGCCTGGACTTGAGGGTCTCCCACAAACTTCCAGTCAGATGATCATCATGGGATGCCTCTGCTCTGCCGATGCCGATGCCAACATCCTCTGCCGCCACTGCTCCTCTTGAGTAGCCTCACTGCTATTTCTTCATGTGGAGCGAGAGGAATCAGAGTCACTCTGCCGCGCCAGGAGGTGACGGCTACAGAGGACGCGCTGGCCGGGACTTGAGCCAGCATCAGCATGGCATGAGGAGCGGGCGCGGATGAGGTATACTTCCACGCCCGAAATATGAGAAATAGTCCCTCCCCTGCTGCGGCTGCCATATTAAAATGAACATAAGAAATAAAACAAATAAAAAACGTAAAATGTACAGGGGGGGGGGGGGGGGGTTAGCAGCTAAATGGCTTTGGTGCTGGACAATGTTAAAGGGACCCTGATCGGTATTTAATTTTTTTACATTTAACTTGTATTTTGTTCAGGTTGCCGGGCCCCCCTACTGCCCGGGCCCGGTACAACTGGGCCAGTTGTACTGGCCTATCAGCGGCCCTGACTGTAATACTCAGAATCTGGTGCAGGGTAGCCAAACAGCTTCTAAATTCAGCTTGTTCAATTGAGCTTTGACAATAAAACCTGGAACTCGATTGGTTTCTGTGCAGAACTGCACCAGATTTTGCACTCCCCAGTTTTAGCAAATTCACCCCTATGTCCGTCAGAGAAAGTAGTAAGATTATGATGCACTTACAAAATATTTGCGTAGTTTGGAATCTCAGTAGTCTCAAAGTACTCTGTCCTCTCTTCCATCCTCTGTATGGTCAGTGTGTTCCACCTATCCACATTTTCACGTATCCTCTGCGGTTTGGCACCTGTGCAAAATGAGAAAGGGAATGACGTCACACGTAGTGCCACATTGTTCATATCTCCATAATCGGAATCTGCATATACTTCCCAGAAGTTCACTCCCAATTTAAAGCGAACCATGGGAAATTAAAAGTGGTCAGCAATTTTTGGACATCCATGAAAAGTAGGGTAGATTTGATATACTCAACTAAACCAAAGAGCCTTGAGTCTTTAGACTACTACTGCTTTTTCATGACCTGTGGGACCATTCAAACACCATTTTTTTTACAGATACTGTATGGCAAATCTGTAAACGTTGGTCTCTGGACTAAGCACTTGGGTAGAGCTAGGCTCAAGAGAACATTATTTACACAATCACCTTAATACTTCACATCACTAAACTGTATTTCCATCCTTCCATTTTGATGTCCAACCAATATATCTCTCAGCCATGAGATTTGTTTTCATGTCATGTAAAAGTCAAGCTGTTTATCAGCAAATTAATGATCTTCTCATAATCAGGTACCTGACTAAAATATTAATTTTGATCTTCTGCGATAATACAAAAAGCTTTTTCCATATACCTACGATACATTCTTACCAAATATAATTTTCTAATTGAGTCCAGCTGCTCCTATCCTATACTAGAGCAACCTATATAAAGAATTCAAGAATGATAAAAATAGATAAATTAAGAAACAAGATGTTTAAAGAAGCGAGTACATGAAAAAAAAAAAAAATCGGTACTTGTACTCGGTCCTAAAAAAGCATTATCAGGGATTTAAAAAGTGGAGGAGAAGGGAGAGAGAGGAAGAGAAGAGAGGATTTTTTTTTTTTTTTTTTTAAAGGAGTAGACATGTGCACAGCAAAAATGTTCATTTATTTCTGTTTCGTTTCTGTTCGTTTATCGTGATTCGTAACGAGTCGTAATTTCGTAAGACGTTAGTTATCGTATTCGTACTCTTTAGTATATTCGTAAAACGTTTTTTTCCGTTTCTGTTTTTTTCTGTTAGTTTATTTTTCGTTGAATCGAGATTAGTATTTTCGTTATATTTTGTACTCTGCCGCGTTCGTATTTTTAAAATGATTTTATTCGTTCCTTTGTTTTTACGTTGGTTTAATTTTCGTTGTTTTGCTATTCTTATTTATATTATATTTTCCATCATGCCGCGTTCGTATTTTCGTAAGAAATATATCTTCGTTGCTTTATGATCATTCGTATTTTCGTGTCCAATTTCCTTTGATTGTAAAAACGTACTTTTGTAGATTTTATTGCATTCGTAATTTTGTTAGAATACATTTTACGTTTATTCGACACACTACTCGTCGTAATTTTGTAATTCGTACTTTACTGTGATTGACTTGACTGCCTTAGTTATCACACACACCCTGTCTAGAATGAAGTCTGACGTAGAAGAAAACTAAAATATGTCAGATATTACAAATACAAATCTAGAAATTAAATGCACTGCAGTCTAACACAGAAAAAGACACAAGGAGCCAGGAGGTAATGAGAAAGAAGCTCATTGGGGGAAGGAACAAACCTCTTCAGAGGAAAGGGACAGCGCTCAGTGGCTATTGGTCAATGTCCAGAAATATTTCAGTACTAACGAAAGCTAATTTACATTATTTCGTATTTTCGTTGTTTTCATTTCCGTTTTCCGAAGATTCTTAATTTATTTTTCGTTAGTTTTGATTTTAGTTTTTTATTCTTTGTTCGGCATTTCGGTTGTTTTCTGTTCGGTCTTCGAATATTAGTAAGTTTGCATTTTCGTTCATTTTGTTTTTCGTAATATTCTAGGTTCTTCAAAGTAGCCACCTTTTGCTTTGATTACTGCTTTGCACACTCTTGGCATTCTCTTGATGAGCTTCAAGAGGTAGTCACCTGGCGCAGCCCCCCATCACTCTCCTTCTTGGTCAAATAGCCCTTACACAGCCTGGAGGTTTGTTTGGGGCCATTGTCCTGTTGAAAAATAAATGATGGTCCAACTAAACGCAAACCGGATGGAATTGCATGCCGCTGCAAGATGCTGTGGTAGCCATTTTTTATATTGGTCGTGAAAACCAGTTGTGTGTATGCTCCCTAGAAGTTTGACGAAAAAAATTGCCTGCAAAAAAATTGAAATCAGCTCTCTTTTTTCTCGTCCTGTTTCCCGTCGGTCTTTTTCTAGTTGTGAAAAACGGTCATGTGTATGCTTTTCTGAGGAGAAAAAAACGTGCATGCTCAGAATCAAGTATGAGACAGGAGCGCTCGTTCTGGCAAAACTAGCATTCAGAATGAAGACGAGGATCAGCAAAAGCAGCCCAAAGGGTGGCATCGTTTGAAAGGAACTTCCCCTTTATAGTCTCGTAGTACGTCACCGCGCTTTGGTCGGACGTTTTTTTTGCCTGAACATGTAAGTCAGGCTGGAAAGGAATCACGTCAGGAAAAATGACGGCCTTTTAAACGTCAGGAAAAAAGATGGTGTGTACGCAGCATAAGAATGAATGGCCATGACCAGGCGTTATGTTACCCCTTCCAAAGCCATTCGCTGCTCTGTCCTGTGCAGGGGGATCATTTCTGGCCATCCTCGGTCTTTAAGTCAGGAGAGCCGTGCTTCCTTCCTTCCTGGACCGGCATCCTCTTTGCTGTACACCCGGGGTCCACGCTCTGTGCAGTGAGATAGGAATAGGCTCTGAGCCTATTTACCTGGCTCTTTCCACTGCCGAGCGGATGTGCAGCTATGCGGCGACGTGTAGACATGCTTTAGTCGGTCAGGAGTCCGCCAAACTACTGCTGCCTGTCTTCCTGGAGCCCGGGATCACAACACCCTCAATCAGCATGTCTGTTCATGCCACGCCCCTCCCCCTATGGTTCCTGATTAACCACACCCAATAAGTTCTTAACTGCTCAGTCACAATAACATGATTACGTTAGTTTGGTTTTTCTGCAAGAACTCTCTCACCTCTTAAAGGAGTTGTAAATAAAAAAAATGTTTTTGCTGAAATGACTGTTTACAGGGTATAGAGACATAATAGTTAACTGATTCCTTTTAAAAACAATTAAAAATAGATAAAAATCAATCATATAATGTACCTGTAGTTTTTTAGTTTCGTTTTTGCATGTTTCCTGCTTCTCTGCTGTACAGAGCCACAGAGCCAATACGGGGCAGTGATGGTTTGGAAAACTAAACTGATTGGTGCTGAGGGGTTTTAGATACACAGTAATCACACCTCCTTGATTAGTGACCACAGAGAGAAAGCTCCCAGTACTGTGGTTATCAGGAAACAGACAACCAGGAAGTGTGGAGATCAGAGAAGAATTACAGCAATTTGAGAGCAAAAACTAACAATGAGGACATGAAAACAGCACTGCATTAAGGTAAAGGAAGCTATTAAGATAAAAAAAATCCTTTACAAACCCTTTAATCTAAGTAGCAGACAGGGTATCTGAAATCGTAACCTCTGGTATACCTTTTGGTGGTTATACTTTAGGGTTGCTATCTGCTGAAAGACTCTCAAAAATCACTGCAGGGTTTTATTAGGTGAGCATTTCCAGAGGGATTTTCTCTTTCCAGACTTATACAGTATAAACAGTGCAGCGCAAAAAACATAAAATAAATGACTAAAATGAAATGAAAACAGTATAAATGAAAAAAGAAGAAGTCCATATGTGAATGTGGAAAAGAGAAAATTGAAACAATTTTCAATCGCGTAGTGGAGGTATCTACCTGCCCCACGCTGAACAAGTCCCGCCCACAGGATGTAACGCGTACGGGGTAGGAGCTACGCATGACGTCACCCGCGATCGCCACAGTTTGCATTGTTTTACTGTCCACATTACATGCCTGTCAGCTGGCACTCGGTTGAGAGTGCCCCAACATGTGAGCGATTTTATAATGTGTTCGTTTTTAATAAACTGTTGCTACTCTCTTTCTTGTCCTTTATGTTGGATCATTGCTGCTGTATTCTGGTCACGTTTTGATTCCTACGGAGCTGCCAAGCAATTTCTTGACCTATCCAATCAGGATCCTTTGATTGATCATTATGCTCAGTGACCTTTTAAGGTCGAAATTTTTGAGTTGAGAGGCCATCCTTATGCATGGTGGAGGATATCTATTTGGTCACTTATATATACTTGCACTACGCGATTGAAAATTGTTTGGATTTTCTCTTTTCCACATTCACATATGGACTTCTTCTTTTTTCATTTATACTTTTTTCATTTAATTTTAGTCATTTATTTTATGTTTTTTGCGCTGCACTGTTTATACTGTATTTTTGCTCTGGGACGTTTTACATGAATTTATCCTGAGTGTTGGCTTTCAAATCTTTGTATTATTGTTATATTGTTTTTTCCAGCGCTGAATACTTTCTATTGTTTTGTTTCTCCTTCCAGACTTCACTGATGTTCTCGCTTATTTTACAGATACATCCTCTAAAAGTAGGCACCAAAACTAGGACGGTCTCCTGGATTAACGTTTCTGATTTTAGCAGACTGTTGGCCAGGGCTGGACTGGGACAAAAATTTGGCCCTGGACTTCATCCAGACTGGCCCACTTTGACAGGTCTCTCCCACAGTGGCCGGACAACTCCCGCACCCCCCCGGCCACCCAAGCCACCTCTCCCCCTTCACTAGCCACTAGCCATTTTACTTTATTAGAGTAGAACGGCTGGTACTGATACTCTTATAGGCAGTACCAGTGGGGAAGCTAGACATTATTTCTCCCAGGGCAAAGAATCAGTTTGGTGCCCCCCCCCCCTTATGGGACAAGATTAGGCAGAAGTGAGGAACTCCTAGGCCGCTGTCACTGAAGCCGGCCCACTGAGCCATCGGCCCACCGGGAAACTCCCTGTAGTCCCAATGGCCAGTCCATCCCTGCTGTTGGCCTGTACCTCTTGGGCTTGCTGCATATATTCCCAAACCATAGGCATGACTGCAGATATCCTATCCTGCACCCAAGCCATGATTTTACTCAAACTTTTGCTGGGAGTGGTCTTTTAATCCTGCGTTTCCTGGGCTATATCCAGGAGTCCCTAGGAAGGATCAAAAGGGGAAAACCCGTGGAGCACTGCAGCACGTCCCTTATTTTAAACATTGATTATCGTAACAGAACATCCCAGTCTATTTAATCCTTACCAACAACTTTTTTTTTTTACATACCTTTCAAGGCTATTGAATTTTGGCCTGAATTGACAGATGCCAGTGTCTAATAGGTATTTCCAGAGAATAGTAGAACGCGGCTTTGTAAAAGAGAAAAACTGTTTTGTGGAACAACATCCATTTAGTCAGTGGACTGGGACACCAGTCTCTGGTACAATAAAGTAAAATCTCTCCAAGTACATGATTGTTGGAAAAAACCTGGCAGATGTTTGACCTGCTGTTTCACTTTAAGTAAAATAACACTGGGGTAGATTCAGTAAGCAATTGCGTATCCATAGATACGCAGTGCAATTGCTAAGTTGCGCCGGCGTATCGACTTTTCTGTATTCAGAAAGCTCGATACGCCGACTGCAGCCTAAGATATGACTGGCATAAGGCTCTTATGCCGTCGTATCATAGGCTGCATTCTTACGATGGCCGCTAGGTGGCGTTCCCGTAGTGGTCAGCGTAGAGTATGCAAATTGCATACTCACGCTGATTCACAACCGTACGCGTGCCCTGCGTTCGCATTTTACGTTGTTTGCGTTCGTCGGGTTCTGCGTAAGGCTGCTCCTGCTATTAGCAGGGGAAGCCAATGCTAAGTATACCCGTCGTTCCCGCGTCGCGATTTTTTAAAATTACGTAGTTTGCGTAAGTGAATCGTGAATGGCGCTGGACGCCATTTACGTTCACGTTGAAGCAAATGACGTCCTTGCGACGTTATTTACCGCAATGCACGTCGGGAAAGTTTCCTGACGGAGCATGCGCACTACGTTCGGCGCGGGAACGCGCCTAATTTAAATGATCCACGCCCCCTATGGGATCATTTAAATTACGCGTGCTTACGCCGGGCGGTTTTCCGGAGCGCACACGCAAATTACGGAGCTACTGCTTCGTGAATGAAGCGTAGCGCAGGTAATTTACGGAGGCGTAGCGTAAAAACGGTACGCTGCGCCTCCGTAGTAGTGCGCGCCCCTACCTGGATCCACCCCACTGTATTTTGGGATTTTGCTCACATCTAGCGATTACATACATTTTCATTTAATCCACAAGCATACTCACCCACATGCAGATGGTCAGCTACTGCGAATAAGATTTTGATTTTTAGCATCAGCTAATTTTTAGGTTTACACAAAGCAATTTGATGGTAATTTTGTCCTAGATTGTAGTTTCATTTAACCAAGTTCCTCTGGACTTTTTTTTGTATTGGAAAGTCCAAACAAAAGGTTATTATTAATATTATTATTATTGGATTTATACATTGCCAACCGTTTGTGCAGCGCTTGGTTCACTTATTACAGTAACCAGCAATTAGATTGGTAGGTAATGGTTACTGTACTTTACCTATAGTCAGTCTATGTTGTACTTCCCTAGTAAGAAAGTCTGTACGTGTTTGACACTATAATTAGCTGGAAAAGGGAGAGTGGGGTTAAGGCATCTAAGGTCGCATACACACGATCGGTCAAAACCGATGAAAAAGGACTGAAGGTCAGTTTTCATCGGTCAGTTAACCTCCGGTCCAAAAAATTACAACTTGCTTTAAAATTGAACCGATGGACGCCTAACCGATAGGTCAAAACCGATGGCTAGTATGCAAAAGCATCGGTTAAAATCCCGCGCATGCTTAGAAATAAAGTCAACGCATCCTTGGAAGCATTGAACTTCGTTTTTTCAACACGTCGTTGTGTTTTACGTCACCGCATTCTGACACGATCGGTTATTTAACCGATGGTGTGTAGGCATATCAGACCATCAGTCAGCTTCATCGGTTAACCCAGTGGTCATCAACCCTGACCTACAGGGCACACTAACAGGCCAGGTTTGCAAGATAACTGAAATACATCACAGGTGATATCATTTGCTGCTCAGTGATTGCAGTATTCTAGACTGCATCTCCCCAAGGTAATACATAAAACCTGGCCTGTTAGTGGGCCCTGTAGGGCAGGGTTGATGACCACTGGGTTAACCGATTGGATGGACTGATTGTGTGTACGCGGCCTTAGTGTTTCTATAAAGAAGTAAACCTAGGTCACCATTAAAGGGGTTGTAAAGGTTTGTTTTTTATTTTCTAAAATAGGTTCCGTTAAGCTAGTGCATTGTTGGTTCACGTACCTTTTCTTTCGATTTTTCCCTTCTAAATGCTTTTTGTCTTTGTCTAAATTTCTCACTTCCCGTTTCTCCTCAGTAAGCTTGCCCCCATTATCCGAGCCGTTCTGGCTTTGGGGTTAGTCAGCGTGCTCGCCCCCTCCCTTGGGACTACATTCCTGCAGTGTCTACAGCATCTCCCTGCAGCTTAACGGAACATATTTAGAAAATAAAAAAAATTAACCTTTACAACCCCTTTAACATTAGTGAGTGAAATCGCCTCTGGAACATTAGATAGAACAATATGATTAGGTTTTAGACATGTGCGTTCCCGTTCGTAACTAATGGATTTTCATACGAATTTGTTAGTATTCGTACATTCGGATCAATTCGAACATCCGAAAAGCTGAAAGAACCAAAATACGAAAATTACGGAATTACGAATAAGCAAAATAACGAACAAGCGAAAATACGAACGTATGATTGGACAAGCTTACTAAAATACGAAACACCGAAAAAGCAAAAGAACGAAAATGACATCTATAACGAACGATTTGCATTCCGTATTTTAAATGCTTTGTCTGTTCATATTTTCATTCGTATGTTCGTATTTTCATTTGTGTGTTTTGTAAATCCGTTTCTATGTCTGTTCGTAAATTTGTGTACTTGTATCGTTCTTTCGAATGTGCACTGGGCAGTGTAGTTAGTGAGTCATTACTTAAAGTGGAGGTTCACCCGGAAATGTTAATTTTTAACCTTAGATTGATGCTCATTTTGTCAAGGGGAATCGGGTAGGTTTTTTAAAAACGAAGCAGTACTTACCGTTTTAGAGAGCGATCTTCTCTGCCGCTTCCGGGTATGGGCTGCGGGACTGGGCGTTCCTATTTGATTGACAGTCTTCCGACAGGCTTCCGACGGTCGCATCTATCGCGTCACGATTTTCAGAAAGTAGCCGAACGTCGGTGCGCAGGCGCCGTATAGAGCCGCACCAAAGTTCGGCTTCTTTCGGCTACTCGTGACGCGATGAATGCGACCGTCGGAAGCCTGTCGGAAGACTGTCAATCAAATAGGAACGTCCAGTCCTGAAGACCATACCCAGAAGCGGCGGAGAAGATCGCTCTCTAAAACGGTAAGTACTGCTTTGTTTTTAAAAAAACTACCCGATTCCCCTTGACAAAATGAGCATGAATCTAATGTTAAATTTTTTTTTTTTTTTAACATCTAACATTTTTAATATCTTAGCCAATCAGCTTATCTCTTTTGTGCCGAGTCACATTGTACAGTGTAAAGCCTCGTACACCCGATCGGACTTCAAACAAACTTTTCCGTGTGAAGGGAGTTGGCCAGACTTTCGAAAAAGTTTGTCGGATAGAGCGTAAACACGGTCCAATTTTTGGAAAACGCTCATTTTGACGTTTGTTGGCAAAAAGTCAGATCATGTGTACGGGGCTTAAGAGAAAGTATATCTTAATATGGATTAGCCGCGTGTTGCTATGTATTTACGAAAGTACAAAATTACTTAAACCATTAAACGAAAATTATTGTCTAACAAAATTACGAATTTCAAATCAACGAAAATAAATTAGACAGAATTACGAATCATTCAGTATAAATGAAAATAAAACTGTTACGAAAATTCGAACGGTTCCGAATAGGAAAACTTGAGTCTTACCAAATTACGAATCTTTACGAATCTACGGAACGAGACGAAACGGAACAAAAAATATACGAAATTTTTTGTTGTGCACATGTCTATTAGGTTTCACCTTTGCACAATGTTTTGGATGAACAAGTCCAGTAACCTTATTTTCTAAGCTACAGTTTCTTTTATATGTCTCTTACAGTATCTCTTAAACCAAAGGCTCCTATCTCACTAAGAATATAACTTGATATTGTAAGAGAAGGATGACAGTTATTTATTTAATTTTTTGCCTATGCTTTGCCAGGTATATGAACTGTACAGTAAGATCCAGGGACAATTAGAATTTCTGCCTCATTATCGTGGTAATCGTATCAGCGGGATAATGAGGTATTAATGGAGATTTAATGTGCATCTCAAAGCAGAATCCCTTGGAGAAAACACATGAGAAAATTGCTGTAAATTCAGTTAATGATGGAAAGGTCCCGAAATGAGATATTTCCACTGAATGAAAAATGCACCATGTAAATTAGATAGAATCAAGGTCATGGGCTCAGCGGGGACCACGTAGAGACAAGGATTTAAGGAAAAGGGTAGAAGACATAGCAGCCAATGGGACACGCTAATCTGCTGGTTCTAGTCACTGAGCTACAGCTTCAAGAAGGCTATATCTTGATTTTATAATCTGTTGAAAGCTAAATGGTTGCCTTCTACACTTACTAAAACTTCTGTGATATATACTACAGTTTACATGTGTAGTACATCCCCCTAGGGAGCTGCAAGTATCCTGGGATCTCCCACCCTGTACAGCCAGGCACACCGAATCTTCACAGGCACAATTAAAGCGGAGGTTCACCCAAATATTTTTTTAAAAAAGCCAGCAGCTACAAAAACTGCAGCTGCTGACTTTTAAAAAAATGGACACTCACCTGTCCAGCACGCCCCCGCGATGCCGGCACCTGAGGCCGAGCAATCGCTCATCTCTCGGCTGCCCCCACCGGCATCCTTTGTGAGGGAATCAGGAAGTGAAGCATTGCGGCTTCACTGCCCGGTTCCCTACTGTGCATACGCGAGCGACGCGGCCCATCCTCACTGGTCCCCGCTTTCTCCTGGGAACAGTGCGTTTCCAGGAGTCTATGCCCGGAAGTGGGTGCAAATACCTGTCTTAGACAGGTATCTGCACCTCCCTCCCCCCTGAAAGGTGCCAAATGTGACACCGGGGGGGGGGGGGGGTCCAAAAAGCGGAAGTTCCATTTTTGGGTAGAACTCCACTTTATCTCAGAGAACAGTCTGTTATCTTTTTTTGTTTTCTTAAGGCCCCATACACACGACCAAACATGTATGCTGAAACTGGTCCGCGGACCAGTTTCAGCATACATGTTCGGTCGTGTGTAGGCGCGAGCGGGCAGAATTCCAGCAAACATTTGCCCGCCGGGCCTTTTCCCAGCGGGCAAATATTCCTGGACTTGTTTTAAAACCGTCCGCTGGAATCCTGCCCGCTCGGACATGTATGGTCGTCTGTACAGACCTACCGTACATGTCCGAGCGCCCGCCATCCCTCGCATGCGTCGAATGACTGACGCATGCGTTGAAGCATTTAAAAGGCAGGCCGTCATCGGCGCGTCATCGTCGTGGCGACGGCGCGGACACGCCCCGCGTATTGTTTACGCGCGGACTTCTGTACGATGGTTAGTACAGCCATCGTACAGAAGTCCCCGGGCAGACATGTATGGTGAAAACGGTCCGACGGACCGGTTTCATCGTACATGTTTGCCCGTGTGTACCCGGCCTAAGGGTAATAATTTGGATAGGGATGGGAGGTTATGGGATGCCCATTTGTCCTCAACAAGAACTTCAGGGACAACATTTTCTATATACAGTCTCGGTATACAGCTCCTCTTCTTCCTCCAGCACACACTGTAGCTGGAACACTGATTACCTGAGAATCACGTAATCAGTTGAAGCATTAGCCCTTTACAGGCAGGAACCTGAGGTCCCTTAGTTGTGTAGCAGAATTTCAGTCCAGCTTACATCACTCCTGTGGCTACTGATCCCAGCACCACCTCTTCAGGCACTGCCAGCCCACCTGGCTGCATCTGCCCCTTTTACTAGCCCTCCAGGCGAAGTTCTCCAGACTGACACTCACCAGCTCACACGGCTGACTCTCAGGAGATCTCCCAGACATGCTGACCATCCCAACACCCCCCCCCCCCCCAACTTGGGGACATCCTCAAGGGCCACCAACAGCTTGCTTAGCACTCTATCTTCCACCCAACTGCCCCTTCCTGGCATGACTCATGCCTGCCTATTTATGAGCTGGCTTGCCCCCTGCCAGCC
Organism: Rana temporaria; assembly: GCF_905171775.1. Taxonomy (NCBI): domain Eukaryota; kingdom Metazoa; phylum Chordata; class Amphibia; order Anura; family Ranidae; genus Rana; species Rana temporaria. Next base: position 26,094,958 of record NC_053497.1, on the reverse strand, counting down.
ATTTACTGGGAATTGGCTCAGGCTCTCATAAATATTCCAAGCAAGAGTCACTAAACCCTGACCCAGATTACACACAGATCAGGCTTAGCCCTGAGCAAACCATGGCCCATATTCTCTCTAAAAATCCGCGGGCTGCGCTTAAGGCACTTACACTCCGCTGTCCCAACTTGCAGGAGCAAGTGTTGTATTCCCCAAACACTTGCTCCGTAAGTTGGGACGGCGGAGTGTAAATGCCCCGGCGTAGCCTGGCGGATCTCCAAGGGGGCGGCTTGTATTCAAATTAAGCGCGCCCCCGATTCTAATGAACTGCGCATGCGCCGGGCTTCAAAAAGCCCAGTGCGCATGCTCCAGTTCTCGGCGGAAAACGTCAATGACGCCGACGTGTGCGTCATTGACGTAAAGTCGTATTCAAGAACGACTTACGGAAACGACGTACCCGACGAAAAAACACGACGCGGACCCGACGCCATCCGTAACATGGCCTACGTGGGACTGGCCAAAATGTAATCCTCATATAGCAGGACTAAATTTCCGCTTACGCAAACGACGTTAGCGACGGTTACGCGACGCGAACTCGTTCGGGAATCGGCGTAGAAGGATCATTTGCATACGCAAATGAGTCCTTCACGTAAATGCCATCTAGCGGCGGCCGGCGTCATTACATTTAAGATCCGCCAGTGTAAGTGACTTACAGATGGCGGATCTTAAGTGTATCTATGCGAAAATGATTCTAAGAATCAGTCGCATAGATACACTGGCCAAAAAAGGGAGTTACGATGGAGTATCCTGAGATACTCCATCGTAACTTCACTGAGAATATGGGCCCATGTTTTTACCTGTCCTAACAGACCTACCCCAACAAACCTTATCCAACTCTAGCACACTTCTAGAGGGTGCTACACTTGGGAAAACAAGATTAACCCAAATAGAAACACCAAATGGATAGGCTAGATAATCCACAATCACAGCTCTAAAGTAGTGTTTTCTTCTAGATCGGAGTCAATGAAAATTAGATGGGTGCTTGTTTGCCATCTATCTACTATCCAGCGTCATTGGTGGCAGTGGGCAGCACTGAGTGGGTGAGTGCTATGGTACCTCCATCCTACAACCCTGCCAGGACTATATATTATACTATGCAGCTACCATGTTAAATGTTGTCACCATGTATGTGGACCACAGAACTTAGAACCAATGCCCTAGGGAAACCGACACCTTATACATTCAAAATCTGTGCTTAGTTATAGCCTTTTTGGAAGAAAAAAAAATGCATAAAAGCAAAGGGTGTGGAATAGATTCCAAAAAGAGAATATCTTTTATTGGTATATACTATGAAAATTTTTAGACCGCAGCACTTAAAGGCTTGAGCTGCCCAAAATTTAGCAGGACCGAACTGAGAGACAGGTGTCAGATCTGCGGTGCCTGTATAAATCTTAAGGCCTGATTTACACCGATGCAGGTTGCAGTTTGCATATTGCAGATGCATTTTGCATTTTTCAATACACGCCTCTGTGCTCATGGATATCAGTGTAGCCAGGAGTCGGCAATAGTTGCCTGCAATTCAGGGACAGTGTGCAGTGCTGTTGATGTGGAGCTGTCTCCCTCCAATATTGGCTTGGACTCCATGTTGTCATTTCCTAAAGATAGAGTATAGAGCACAGGTGTCAAACACAGGGCCGTGGGCCGAATCCGGCCCTCCAGGCCATTTCATGTGGCCCTCGCACCTCTTCTGCAGCTGCCGGAGATCTCCAGCCCTCCACTGGTCCTACTCCAGACCCTTACTTTCTGGATGCATTGTTTGAAAGCAGCTTCTTCCCAGCAGCAGCATAAGGTAAGGGGGTTTAACTGTGTTGTAAGGGAGAGTGGGGGACTCTGATGGTGAGGTGGCTCTTGACATCTGATGTAAGGGGAGGGGGTGCGCTGGAAATCTAATATTACAGATACAACTGGCCCTTTTGAGGGCAATCATAATACTGATGCGGTCCACGATGAAATTGAGTTTGACACCCTTGGTATAGAGAAAATCAAAGCATTGTGAGATGTGTAGTTCAGAATGCTGTGGTTTCAATTCCAGCCTGACTGGCCTGAACTACAACTACCAGACTGCTGGGAGAGTATATAAAAGGGGCTGGTCTAGTGCTAGATCGCTCTCTTGGGACCCCAGCCTGGATCTGCCAGCAGGAGCTTTGTGCCTGTGTATGCTGCGGCCGAGTCACGGCCTGTACAAGAAAGTAATCAACTGCGTCCAGAGGGACATCCGGGGATAGCACCTTATCTTGCAGCAGTCTGGAGGCCGTTCCTTCTCATTACATGCTACCTGCACTTCAGATCTGGGTGAGCGGCAGCGCGGTGTGACAGAGGTCAGATGCCATTCCCAGAGCCAGGACCCAGAGGGTGGCCCTGAAAAGCCATCACCATTGCTACCAGCAGCTTCAGCGACAGAGTCCGTGAGTGGGCATCTGCCCATTTAAACCCATAGACACTGTATACAGACACCATTGACTTTGTGCACATTTTTGGTACTTGTAGTGCCACCAGATGCAAGTTCAATTCATGCAAGTTCATTTAAACCCATAGACACTGTATACAGATACCTGTGCTTTTGCTCACATCACTAGAATCTGTAGACCTACAGAATACAACACCAGTAAACAAGCAAACACAGTGATTACTTGTGCTTAGACTATACAGGAAAAGTTTGCATCTTCTGTTGGTTAACCACATAACAGGTACATTTGCACTGCTCTACCATCCAGGATTGTTTCCCCTACCATGCTTTGAGTGCTAGCTGAAGACCTGCCGGATTCCACAGAGTTACCTCGAATCCCTTTTATCCCTTTCCAGTCTTCACAAGTGACTAGTGCTGTTTAACTTATGGGGTCTGCATTCTATATCTGGAACTCTGCTCAAAGGAGCCAGCCAAGGCATAAATACTACAATTTGCTGAATGTTTTACCAGTTGCTTGGGTATTAATGGGTAGATTCAGGTAGGGGCGCGCAAAACTAGGTTGGCGTAGCCCAGCGTGTTTACACTACGCCGCCTTAAGTAAGAGAGGAAAGTACATGATTCTGAAAGCACTTACCTCCCTACTTAGGGCGGCGTAGTGTAAACACAGCGGGCGTAAGGGCGCCTAATTCAAATGGCTTGGGGAGGCGTGTTTAATGGCAATGAGGCTTGACCTCACGTTTTTTTTACACTGCGCATGCGCCGGGCACCTACATTTCCCAGGGCGCATTGTGGCTAAGTACGCCGTACGGGCCTATTGATTTCGACGTGGACGTAACTCCCCATTCGCGGACGACTTACGCAAACGACGTAAAAAATTCGAACCTTGCGGCGGGAACGGCGGCCATACTTTAACATTGTTATTCCACCTCATAACTTTAGGCCGCCTAAGGCCTTACGGAAACGGCGTAAAGCGACTGCGGCGGCCGGGCATACGTTCGTGAATCGACGTAGAAGCTCATTTACATAATCTACGCCGGCCGCAATGGAAGCGCCACCTAGCGGCCATCCAAAAAATTGCAATCTAAGATATGACGGCTTATTCTGATTCTGATTCTGAGTTAGGCCGGCTTATCTACTGATAAGCCAGCCTAACTCTTTGTGAATCTACCTATAAGTGCCTATGGGCACGGAAGGAGTGGTCTGACATTGTCAGCAAAAAACTTTGGTCTCCTATCTTTCCGTTGCCTGTTCACATAGGTTGCAAGGAGTGAAAACAGGGTTTGATTGTATTTAACCACATTGTGTTTCTTTGCATTTTTGCCAGAAATCCTTATGGTATAATTTCACCGATTACTAGAGATTTGTTGCCTTAACCACTTCATTACCCGCGTATTGTCATAGGACGTCCTGGGCTTCCCGACCTTTTAGGGACCTGGTTCGGGACCTGGTGCACGTGCCCAGTGGCCGCGATGTCCGCCAGGCACCTGCAATTGCCCGTGAACACAGCAGGACACACAGATCCACGTCCTGTCAGGTGAGAGGAGACCGATGGTGTGTTCCCAGTACAGAGGAACACTGATCGGTCTTCTCCCCTTGTGAGTCCCCGCCCCCTACAGTTAGAATGACTCCCTAGGACACACATTTAACTCCTTCATCGCCCCCTAGTGTTAACCCCTTCCCTGCCAGTCACATTTACACAGTAATCAGTGAGGGGAAAAAATTGTGGTATTTTTTAAAGTAAATTTTTTTTTATTTTTTCAAAAATGTCGCTCTTCTTCGGTTTATAGCGCAAACAATAAAAACCGCAAATGTGATCAAATACCACCAAAAGAAAGCTTTATTTGTGAGGGAAAAAAAACATACAAATTTCATTTGGATACAGTGTTGCATGACCGCGCAATTGTCAAAGTGCGACAGCACTGAAAACTAAAAATTGGTCTGGGCAGGAAGGGGGTGAAAATGCCCTGTATTGAAGTGGTTAAGATATTCACGTGATATACAATTTTATGTTATGGTATGTGGTTAACCCAGGGGTAGACTAACAACTCATGGGGCCCCCGGGCAATAGAAGATTATGGGGCCCCCGGGCTTACAGATGGCCACCACGCCAGGAGGCATTGCATAGGCGGGGTAGCTAAAATCTCAGGATTTTCACATCAAAAGCATGTCAGTTTTGGACATATCAGGGACAGATGTAAAACAAAAACACAGATTTTTACATACTGTTCCTGGTTTTATTGAGCCTGGCAACCCTGATGGGGCCCCCTAGTGGCATGGGGCCCTCGGGCAGTGCCCGAGAGTCCCATCGGTCAGTCCGCCCCTGGGTTAACCAATAGAGGATGTAAACTTTTCCTGTATAACCGAGGCACAAATGATCACAGTGTAGTTTTGTTTAATGGTATTTTCTCCTGTAGGACTACAGATGCCAGACATGTGAGCAAAAGCAGGTGTCTGTATACAGCGTCTATGGATTCAAAAGAGCTTGCATCCAGTGGCACTACAAGTATATATATAAAAAAAAAAAAATGATATATATATATATATATATATATAGATATATATATATATATATATATATATATATATATATATATATATATATATATGTTAGTGTTGTATGTTTAACTTCAATATATATATTTTTATTATTTATTGAAGACTTTTTACATTGAAGCAGCTCTTTAGCTCGTAATACCAATTAATGAACCAAGACCTCAGCCTGTGAGTTACCTGCATCAATCAAGTGTTTATTTAATGGACTCGTTCTGGGGATTTGTTCCATGGCTCATTGGCTTCATGTCAAGGTTTCTGTACTTTTTATACATTTTTCCTTCAGGAAACACAAAAACTGTAGACCTATGATTCCTTTGCACTTTACCCTCAGCCCCAAAGGCTTACCTCTGTGAACTTAAAACTTAATTGCTGCTGCTGCAAAAAAAAAAAATAATGACATTTTTTGTAAGTCAACAAAGTTGTAGATTTTTTGTCATATCTAAGCATATGCCCTATGGCACAATTTGCCAATTGTAGGACATCAACCTTCTCATCTAGAACTGCTGCTATATTAAATCAGACCTCTCATTAGAAATAATGATTAATAGTTTGGCCTGGGGTTCCCCTTTAGTATTGGTAATATCTACAAGTACTCAAGGTATTTATGGATTATCTTTCACGGACTGTATTGAGGCGGTCTATTTGCATATTTGTTTAAGCACTATAAAAATCACTTTAATCAAATCCTGGTTGTTTGTCCGGGATCTGACTGACCAATAACATTGAGTTCTTTCTGCCTAAAGCAAATTGGAAAAAAAACATTAATACTTGTCAGTGTGTCATTATTGTGGTATTCGATTAATCACATTGCAAGTAGCGATGAGTCGAACACCCCCACGTTCGGTTGGCACCAGAACCTTCGAACGGACCAAACGTTCGCGCGAACATTTAGAACCCCATTGACGTCTATGGGACTCGAACGTTCAAATTCAAAAGTGCTCATTTTAAAGCCTAATATGCAAGTTATTGTTGTAAAACGTCTTTGAGAACCCGGGTCTTGCCCCAGGGAACATGTATCAATGGAAAAAAAGTTTTAAAAACAGTGTTTTTTTTCCAGGACTCCTGAAAAAACAACCGTTTTTAAAACTTTTTTTCCATTGATACATGTTCCCTCGGACAAGACCCGGGTTCTCAAAGACGTTTTCACAGGCATACTATAGACACCCAGCAGGTACAATATTTAAAGGAATTTTTCATATATTATTTTTTTTTAATTTAAGCATCATTAAAATCACTGAATCTTTAGGTGCAAACTACAGAGCACACGGCCAGTACACACCAAGTAGCTTTAGGTGCAAACTACAGAGCACACGGGCAGTACACACCAAGTAGCTTTAGGTGCAAACTACAGGCAATAAACCACGTAAAAATACTGCAGCTAGCACAATCACCTGCCTGCCAGAAATTAGGAAGAACTGATCTAGCTAAACTATACAGTGTATAAATATATGTACAACACCTGGGATGTATATATATCCTCTACACACTGTAACATTAACTGACTAGCCTGCCTGCTCTATCTACCTGCAAAAACTGACACTCTCTGTCCTCTCTTAACCACCGCAACACACTACACAAGGCCGACCTGCAGGAGGCCTTTTATTGTGTGGGTGTGTACTAAACCCCCTGAGCCATAATTGGCCAAAGCCACCCTGGCTTTGGCAAATTATGGCTCTCAGTTTTTTGCAAGCTGTGATTGGACAAGCATGCGGGTCATAGTGCATGCTTGGCCAATAATCAGCCAACGATGCAGCAGTGAATTATGGTCTGTGAAACGTAATTTGAATTTGGCGCGAACGACCCGTTTTGTTCGTATTTCGACGAACGATCGATGTTCGAGTCGAACATGAGTTTGACTCGAATACGAAGCTCATCACTAATTGCAAGGTGTGTCAGAGGGGCTGAGGCCATTCCTGGGGTTGAGAGGCAGAGTAACGGACTCAACAAATTTAGGCAGCATTGCTACACTTATTTTGACTCCTGATAGCATAGTGCACCCCTAAGGCCTGGTTCACACCTATGCAAATTGCATATTCCAGGTGCATTTTGCATTCTTTAACAAACATTTTTGATCCATTAAAGTCTATGGAACCAAAAACCAGAAAAAGTCCCTTTCCATAAAATGCACAGATGTGAACATGACCCATAGTAAACTATGTTCGATGAACTGTAGTGCGTTTCTGGAAAACACACTAAAAAATGCATAGGTGTAAACCAGGCCTAAGACCTTATGCATAAAAAAAAAATCACCTATTGTGCAATCACTTAGGAAATTAAAAGGGAGTGAGGCCTAAGACTGGGTTCACACTATTTCGAATTGGATGCGACTTTCCTCACATCCATGTCGCATGTCAGGAGACATGGAGCCGGTCCACACATCTCCACAGCGGCTCCGGTGCGAATTGCAGCGGTTCCAGCGCGAATTGCACCGGAAGCCCTGTGCGTCTTTTGGTACGTTTCGGGTCCGAATTCAGCCAAATATTTGGGCTAAAATCGGACCTGAAACGGTGAATGGAGACACACCGGACTCCATTTGCCACTGAGATCTCTAACGTGAACCCAGCCTAAATGACTTCTTTACTAAGGAACTATGGGCCAGATCCACAAAAGGGATACGACGGCGTATCTACTGATACGCCGTCGTATCCCTGTTTCTATCTTTGGAACTGATCCACAGAATCAGTTTCCAAAAGATAGGGAGAAGATCCGACATGTGTAAGGGACTTACACTGTCGGATCTTAGGATGCCTCGGCCGCCGCTGGGGGCATTTCTCGTCGAAATGCCGCTTCGGGTATGCAAATTAGCACTTACGGAGATCCACAAAGCTTTTACGCTTAGTTTTTTCTCCGTAAGTATTAGTTTGCAAACGCTAAATTAGGGCTGCTTTTACAAGGCCTAAACTGTTTAGGCCTTGTAAAAGTAGACCCTTCTATCCTGCGTCTCCGTCTTTTTTTTTTCAAATTTTTTTTTTTCCCGCCGCAACTCGTATTTTTTTTTTACGCCCGTCGCGATTCTCAAAACCCGGCGCAACGTAAAACCGCGCAAAGCACGTCGGGAAAATGACGTCGTGAGCATGCGCAGTACGTCCGGCGCGGGAGCGCGCCTAATTTAAATGGGACTCGCCCCACTTGAATAGGAACACCTCGCGCCGGCCGGATTTAAGTTACACAGCCGAAAATTTCTAGGTAAGTGCTTTGTGGATCGGGCACTTAGGTAGAAATTTTGCGGCCGTGTAACTTAAATGGGAATATTTAAGTTACGGCGGCTGGCTGTGGATCTGGCCCTATATGCTGCAGATCAACCATGTGAATACAAAAACTGATCACTGGTTTTGCTTTGCAAGATTGGCAATATAGCAAATTTAAGAGTATTAAGTGTTACTTTCTTCACTCTTCCTTTTTCAGATTTTCTGCTGTTTGAATCATATGGTTATAGGTTTAAAACCTTTTTTTATTTGAATAGACATGTTTTTCTCTATTAGTTTCTTATATAGGCGTTTTGGTGCAAAAGAAGGCAATGTTTACTAGAAATGAGAAAAGCTTAATAGAGCTTTACTAATCAGCAGTAAATGATTCCCCACAATCGGTGGTATACCTCCCACAGCAGCATATATACGCCTATTCCCTAAGTGTAACGCCATTTATCTTTTTGTGGTTATGTCCTTCAGATCAGCTCCAGCTGTGGGGCTTCATTACACTGGCAGAGAAGCCAAATGGCAGAAAGTTATTTTATTTCCCTATTGTGCCATCAGAAAAGTATGTATAGGAGCCAGTTATATGGATGGGCCCATAGATTTTTTTAACATGCATTTTGCACAATGCATGCATACTGTAGATTAATGTTTGCCAATATTTTTTCTGCTATACATTGAGATTACATATTTTGGAGATGCAACCCCATGTCACAGGTGCATATTAGCAGTGTATACCCAATTTTGTCAGGAATACCAATTGCACACCTGTGAGGTGGGGTCATAAACATCACAGGAATAGGAGGTCAGTGATCCTACTTAGACTCCCTTCACACTGGGGCATTTTGCAGGAACCCGAGGGATTTCAGACCGGAGCGGTGCGCTGCCAGGGCGTCAGAAAAAGTCCTGCCAGCAGCTTCATTGGAGTGCATTAGGAGCGGTGAACTCACCGCTCCTACCCATTGAAATCAATGGACAGTGCCGCTGGCAAAACGCTGCTGCAGCGGTGATTTGAACCCTTTTTCGGATGCTAGTGGGGGTATAACCGCCCCGCTAGCAGCCGAAAAGCGCTGCAAATCCGACGGTAAAGCACTGCTAAAAAAAGCTCAGTTTTACTGCCGACGCTCGGGGTGGCTCGGTGTGAAAGGACTCTTAGAGACAGCTCTGCCCGGCAGATGGGAGTTCTGACCTAAAAGTTAGGAGGGAGTCAGTGCAGCACGAAGCTGCCAGCACAGAGGTGCTGAACGTCAGGACTGGGGGAGACAGACCAAGGCCAAAAGGTGTAAGGCAGGGGTGCCCAACCTTTTGAAGAGCGAGGGCCATTTAAGCGACTTGGTAACTGGTCACGGGCCAAATTGAGTGGAGCGGGCGGATGACATGCATACTGCAAAGTGAACATGGACGCAGCCCACTCTACTCTATGGGCCCTCCGATCTGACCTGCACAGATGGAAGGGAATGGATCCCCTTCTATTTTTCTTTGCGGATTGAATTGGAGGTAGGCGGGTGTAAATGGACACAAGTCCGTTTTCATCTGCCGCTACATAGAGGTGAATGGAGGGTCCAATTGGGTCAGACTGATCCTGTGAAAGGCTGATGCACTGCAGTCTACCCACACTGTGGGTGCGTATAGTGCACCTGCGGCTTTCCTGTGGGTTAGCTGCACTTTTCTATAGATTTCTATTATATCCTGCAGGTGTGGTGCACTTTCAGAAAGCGAACCAAACATGCAGGTAACTACAGAAGTCTACGGCTCAGTGCAGGTAACCCGCAGGCACACTGCGCTACACCTGCAGATCAGTTTAAAAGTAGCCCAGTAACCAATGCAGAAGATATGCCCATATATACACTGTGATTTTAGTAACTGACCTATAATAACCGAAAATAAGTCAGGCAGGGCACATTTTTTATCACTCCGCCTGTGACAGGAGCCAGTGCTATACAGGAAGCATTCGCTTATGTGTCTCTGCTCCGCAGCCCCTTGCTTCCTCTACTTCTCGTTTCAGTTTTCAACACTAATGCTCTGGTATAAAGGGTTGGGAACAAGATCTGGGCTTGCCCACCCACCATCACAGAGCAGGAAGTCACAGGCCACATCTGAGGGCTCCACGGGCCACATGTGGCCCCCAAACCACTGGTTGGGCATACCTGGTGTAAGGCCTGAGCAGGAGAGCTGCAGCTTTAGCAAGGAAGGCTGAATGCTGGTTCTGAAGCAGGACTGTAGTGATGAACACCCCTGCGAGGGAATCTGATGTTTATTTTTGAACTTTGTTTCTTTTGAATAAAAATGGGCTGCCATGCCCTTGAAAATGCAGTCGGGACTGACACAATTTCTTCAACTCACACGCACCACTAGAGCTTAATCACGCCACATCGTTACAATATATATATAAAAAAAATTAACCAAAAGTTCATGTCAAATTCAAATTTCTAACTAAAAATGTGAAAAATGTGCTGGTACATTACTGTAGCCAGGAGTTCTAGACAGCAGATCCTATTGTTCTCTATGTGCTACCACATGGACCCACCAAATGAAAACATTTTTTTTTTCGTAAGGTCCTATTGTCATCTGTGACTTTCCAAGCAGGAAAAGGCATTTAAAAGGAATTTAAAGTACTGCCCATAGTTAGGGATAAAATAAGGTGACCAGATTTTTTAAATTCGAGGACATATATTTTTTTTACTAGTAATGGCGGCAATCAGCGACACTCTGCCCGTCGCCTGTCAAGTCTTACTCTCTGGGCCCTGGCTACTACTGGGTGGGGAGCGGAGGAAGATCACTACGCCAGGGAAGGCAAGGAGGTAAGCAGGCAGGCGGCTGGCCGGGACTTAAGCCAAGGTAGAAGAACATGCGAGTGTAGCTGAATGGGCATACACCTAAAACTGAATATTCCCTCGGCTCCGACCAGCGTATGATCATCAGAAAAGGGCACAGATAATGGGGGGGGAAAATACACCCCCCTAAGTACAATTCAGATTTATTTTTTCCGCACTGACTGTCTTTGATATTTCCCCAGCCCTGTTCAAATCCAATCCAGGGACAAAACCGGGGACAGACTTGGTCCGGGGGACAGTGTCCTCAATCCAGGGACTGTCCCGGAAAGTGGGGATGTCTGGTCACCCTAGGATAAAGCCATCTTCACTGTAGCTTTGTTTCAGTACTTGGTTTGGTAAAGCATTCAATGTCTGCTTCATGCAGTTATCTGGGTGTGGTCTACATATAGTATAGCCATAGACAGGCAACTTCAAATGGCCTTTCAGTGGCCTTCTTTATCTAAACTTTATCTGAATTAGAAAACTGAAGTCTTTTTGAGTCGCAATTTTCTTTTCAATATTTTTATTCAGAAAATGTTAACAAGAACAAAATCAGTATTTGCCATTGTAACAGAAAATAATTGCTCATTATAAAGCCGGAGATGATTCGGTTACAGCACAGAAGAGCATATTTTGATATTAAACTTGATAACTTGATGCATCATCATCCACATATTAGAGTTATGAGAAATCAAACAGACAGAAAAAAAAAAAATAATTAAAACCATAAAGAAACACTGTATAACTTATGAAATGTAGAAATAGCATCAAGCGATGAGGTTTCATAATATTCCGTACCTTCCCCACTCACCTCACCAGAAATATACAAAGCTTGGGAGGGAAATGCATATATGATATTTTAATTTTGGAACACCTCTTCTCGCTCTCGGTACTGCACAGGTGTATTTCAATGCGTAGCGTGGGAAACAGTGAGGTGAATCCCTTTCCCCCTCTGCTACATCTACTTGATGTAACCTACTAACTTAACTCCTGTGTAGTCCCAGGGATCGTAATTGATCCAAGGGCCCATTGAAAGGCAAATTCAGTTTGAAAGAAGAGAGAAAGGGAAAAGAGATAATAGAAAGAAGTAATAGAGGCTAGTGAAAGGGGGTGCACTCTAGCCCCTGAGAAGAGCACTCCAGAGCCAATCCCATCTCTTAATGCAGCTGAAAGGCAACTACCAGGGGTCCCATATTTTACAGATTGTAGGGGGACTTCCAAGATTTGGCTATGGATATTCTTGCTGCTTTAAATATGAAGGCCGTGAGTTTTTTCATATGTTTTGATATCCCCTCCACTGACTCCCAACAGTGCCTGTAGAGGTGATTTAATGAGGTTTACTTGGGTCAATGAATATATGAAGTTGAATGTATGTACCCAGAACCTCCACACTTTTGGGCATGTTTACCATATGGTACCATCCATGCCACATCCTCTGAAGCACTGCAGGGAGGCCCCCTGGGCATAGGTTGCTACCCTCACCATGTACCACCGCATCAAGACTTTATAATATTCCTCTATCAACAAGGTATTAAATATACGATTTAAATGAACACTGTACTATTTTACTCCACTCTTCAACTTCCAAACTTGTTTCAAAATCTTGCTCCCATTTTTGCATATAGAATAGCTTTATAGAAGTAGAGGACAAAACACCTCTATGGTCACAGAGATCTGCTAGTTGTATCAAACCCTTATTAGTCCATAATGTAAAATTATGAGGGTAAAGACCCAGAGTGAATGAAGGATTATCAAGCAACGGGGTCAGTGGGGTGTGTAGGGATTTAAATCCATGCGTAGTGTTGTGGAAACTTTATTATATGGACTCATGTGTCCATATTTTATTCTAGAATGTGTGTTTTATAGATTGTCATATGTCTCCCTGTGTCGGATTTAATTGAGTAGCGCTCTGGGAGAGCGCACTCGGGTTTAATCTAGACCAGCAGTAAAACCATCAGTATAAAAACCTTCTCATGAGCTTGGAGACATGTGCTCTGTGTGTGTGTGGGCATTTGCCGGTTTGTAGGTATCAAGCACAATGCGCTGGGCTTCTTGCCTTCAAATGGCACATTAGAGAAGCGAAGCCCGCATAATGAGAGAAACATATTAAATCTGTCTTGTGGTTACGCTATCCCTTTTGGATTCATATCTGCTTTAATAACAGGACATTGCCATCTGCCTTGTTGGTTTACTCGTACCATATATTGATAACAGTAGTAGCAATGTCCCTGCAGATCTTCTCAAGCCTGTAACAAGTAGAATGATCTTACTAGATACTGGTCACTCTGAGCAATATTGAATGGGCTCCATGCTCACCAAGATGGTGGATGTAGTTGGGCAGAGGGCAGTGTACATGCCTGAAGTGGATGAGACATGTGTACTTCTCCCCCCCTCCTGTGGATGCCCCCCCCACATCTGTGGATGCCCTCCCCTTTATTATTGTCATTTTGCATGGAGGAAGCTATTGGCCGTCGGGGCCAAGACTTCCTGTTTGTCATGCCTTTTATTGCCCATAAATAAAAATGAAGTGCCTGTGCTTGGGAGAGGCAGTCGAGCTGTGTCGTCAAGGATGTGAGGACGGTGAGTATGTCTGTTTACTTTGGGAAATGTGTGAGTGAGTGTGATAGAGTAAGAACGATGGCTGTGGTTTAGAGCATAAGTTCGCTAATGTAATTTGGACTGAGGAATGGTCAGACCATGCCATGGGGAGAATCTTAGCCAATGAGAAATACGGAAGCAGAGGGGATAATGTAAGTAAATGATCAATTTGCGAATATGTTTTGTGCACATGGGAGTAAAACGCGTAGTCCCTAGTTGGGGGATGAGCATATCTCCATATATCAATCAAATCATAGCTATGTAGTAGGTGTGCTATTCTACCTCTCTGTTTTGTGGTGCGTTTTAAAACTGCCTTACTAGGATTGGATTTATCTAAAATTTGGTCTAAGGAAGTATTGCTATCCCCTCCCAAAATTGTTTCATGACATGAGGCCTAACCACTTCAAGCATCGAGCGTGTTTGGGGAATCCAGCCTCCTGCCCCAACGGTTAGCCGAAGCGGATAATGTGGAGTCCCCAGCAGAAGTGCTGGCAACCTCTGCCTAGCATCGGCAACAACTGGGGAGATCCAGGGAGCCGGGGCAGTCGGCCCCTCTCTCCAGCGACAAGCTAATGTAGTGAAGCTGCTACTCCCAGCTGAATCACTGGCAACAGGGCAGAGCGCCGCTGGCCTTTGCCTAGCATTAACAGTGTCTCTGCAGCTTTAGGAAACTGGGGCGATCATCAGCCCCTCGGCCCAACAGCAGGCCGAGCCCCGTAATGTTTAAAACCACCCAGCTGAAGCGCTGGCAGCCAGAGAGTCAATGACCTCTGCCCCACACCTACTGGTGTCAACTACTCCTTGCAGCAAAGATTGGAGATCATGCGGAATGACTATGCGAGTTCACTTTGCCCGACTAACACATGTCCAGGCCAGGTGGAGGTCTGGGACCTTGTTAGTCGACTTTTGATGGGGGAGAAATGTGGCAGGCCTAGCCGGGACAGAGGCTTTTGAAGGGGACTGAATGATAGCCTCTTGCCTACTGATCATGGGCCCTGGCATTTGGGGGAATGGTGATCTTTGTGGGCTGTATGCCTGGGGACCCTTGAGGTGGTGTTACTTTGGATTCAAGTGCATGTCCCCCCAAGACACACAGACTCTGGGAACCCTGTATATGCCATGTAGCGCCCTTCTCCCAATGAGTGGGCACTATGTGTTAAAATTGTAGTTATCTGAGCAGTAGTTGGTTTAGAAGGATTGTGTCCAAATTGTGGCTCTGTCTCACTTCAGCTGGTTGCATGATTTTCCTCCCGACGATGGGTGTTGCTGTCACCGCTGGTCAGGGTTGGAAAGGCAACAGGCTGGATGCATTGGGTGCCTCTTTTCCCAGAAGCAGCCCAGAAGGCGTGGTGAACCCGCTATGCATTCTGGGAGAGGGTACTTAAGGGGCAGACACCATTTTGTGGGGTTTGTCTTCCGATCCTCACCTGAGGGCCCTCTTGGCCTCAGGAACGTGTTGGCAGTTTCCACCTCGGGGCCACGTTGGCCTGAGGCCTTGCATCCGAGATGTAGGCCCAGGAGTTACTGGGGCCTACTGATCCAGAGATGATCCTGTGTTGCATTACCTGATGGAAGGGACCAAGCAATTGAGGACTCAATTGGAGGATGTATCTGGATCAAAGTTTATCTCACAGTGCGGCCGAAACGGCTGAGAGATCCTGGCACTGAGAGCTGTGTTATTTTACTTCAGAAGTTAACCGTGAGGGGTTGACCAAGTCTGTGGCAGACTATTGAGCGAATCCTAAGTTCACCTAGTCTGTGGCAGAGACTAATGAACAAATTCTACTACCAGGTCTGTGAAAGAGACTTTATTTTGATCGAGCTTCACACCGGCTGCTAGGACAGTGAGAGTGGGCCTATCCAGTGGTTGCTGAGTCCAGCATGGAGACAGCTGTTTCTCTGGACCTAGGAGAATATACGTGAACTGCAAGTAAGTTACCCGAGTCCTCCCCATCCCTCTATTGGAAAGTTTGTTCAATAAAACCCTTGAAAAGAGACTTTGTGTTGGTGCAGACATTTCTTCCGGATAACTCTTCAAGGAGAACCCCTGAGCTGAACGCAAGGAAACGGCAGGCCCAAATCTACACCAGCAGCTCCTCCTGGGGTAGTGCTACACCATATTAGAAATAGTGACTGATTCATAATGTTGGGACACATACTGTTAGACAATGCTAATGTGAACTCCAGCCATCTGTCTGTCTGTTGTCTGCTATAATGTAAATGAGTCTAGTATAACTTCTAAGAGTCTTTTACACATTGTGGTTTGTGCTAAATAACCCTGCAATTGTATGAAGGAGTTCTGTGTTGATATGTATGATAATGTGTATTGTAGTTAGGGAGTCACATCGACTGCTTTAAGGGATTAGTTAATTAGCTCATGTTAATTTATGTTTCTGGTTAAAGGTGTATAGTTAGAGTAATATGTGCAGGAGGGGGGGGGAAACCTCCTCCTCAACTGTATATAAGACGAAAGCATTCAAGCAGAGTGTGGGACGTTTCGTTACACCAGTCTTTTGTAGCCTGGCTGGAAGAATTTGTATTCCAGTACAGGAACTTGGCCATGCCAGGGGCTGTCAGAAGGGGCAGCTGCTTCAGTGGATTTCACCCCACCATCTACATCCACTCAGCATGCTTGCACAATCCCCCGAATGAGACTGGGCCTGAAACCCACCACCATGAAGTCTTATGCCGCATACACACGACCGCTTTTCGTGAAAAAATAGAACATGTTCGGAAAAAAAATGTGCCCATTTTTTAGAACCTGAAAAATACTCTGAAGCCCACACACGATCGTTTTTAACGACATAAAAAAAAAAACTTAATTTTTTAGAACCCGAAAAACGGTCGTGTGTACGCGGCATCATGCTCATTGGATACATTTGGCTGTAATAGCATAATATTTCTTTATGCAAGTGCCTAAAGCTGACCTTCACCCTCCCACTCATGTTCTGCCTCTCTCCTTTCACAAAATTGGATATTGTTTTGTTTTTTTTTTTAAAGGGGATACCTTTTTCAGGCACCCTCCAAGTTATTTCTGTTTTTTTGCCTAGGCTAAAATGAATTTTACAATACCCACAGCTTCCTTGGATACCTAAATCACAGATCCCAGGAGGCCTTGGGGTACTGTACAGCACATGTGCCCCTTCATCTGGGGGTGTTGGCTGTCTTCTTCATAGTTTTTGCAGCCATTCCGCCAATGATGCCGCGTGGTGCATACGCATCACGTGGTGTCATGAATCAGATGTGATCAGAACTGTGTGTACTGCACAAAGTGAACCAGACGTATATAGGTGAAGAAAGTAATAATTTTTTAAGAAACATGAATAATATGTAAACGCAACCACCTCCAATATCACACAGTGCACAACAACCAATATTAGACAAGACCCCAAAATAACAATAATCAGACGGATATACATATATATATATCTATATCCAAAAGGGAATACCAGAATCGTAGTCTCAGCCAAGCCAGGGTCATAACAGGAGATCAGCAGATGGGGGACAAGGAGCAACGGACAGGGAGAGGGTGGAAAGAATCAGACAACAGAGCAGGGATCCAGGACTGAGTGGAACAGGTACAAATAGGTTTAGGATCAGAGTCAGGTTTAGGATCAGAGTCAGGTTTAGGATCAAGGTTCAGATCAGGGCACAAGACGAAGCCAAGGCAAAGTGTGTTTGAACTTGTCAGGTTTTTATACCATTACCTGCTATCAGGTTCAGGTGATTCCTCAGAGTCGGTTCACATAGCAGCGGCACGACTTCGGGGACGACTTCAGAGGCGATTTGCAAAACGACTTCTGTATAGAGAAGTAAACCGCCTCCGAAGTCGTACAGGAACCTTTTTCTAAGTCGGAGCGACTTGCGTCGCTCCGACTTAGAACGGTTCCATTGCATTGAATGAGACGCGCCACGTCAGGCGGCTGAGCCGCCTGTCGTGTCGCCCCAGTGTGAACCGGGTCTAACTGCAGGAGGAGATATTTGCTCCATACTGCCAGGATCCACCCGCTGGTGGACGCCAGTACTGCGGCCCAAAGATCACATAACACCAGCAGGGAAAGGCTCTCCTGACAGTTCCAAACTGCCAGGAGACACCTGCTGGTGGACATCAGTACTGCACACCTAATATCAAATAGTATTACCAGCGGGTGGAACCTTTCCTGACACATGGCCATTGCAAAACCCAGAAGAGATACCCAACTGATGATGTGAGAAGAACATAGTGGCTTGGCGTTTAGGGCTGCCACCTCATCCCTTTAAACCCGAACACATATTAATTACACAGGTTCTATGGCTGATTAAGGTGGTAATTAAACTCACTTGGTGCCTTATCTGCATTAAATTAGCTTCAGAACCTGTGTAACTCATATGTGTTCGGGTTTAAAGAGATGAGGTGGCAACCAGGCCCGGATTTCCCACAAGGCCACTGAGGCCAGGCCTTGGGGCGGCAGGGCTCCAAGGGGCGGCAGTGGCATGGAGTCCCCCGACGCCTGGAACATACAGTTAGGGCGGTAAGTTATGGGGGAATCCGCTCGCTCGTTAACAAGTGATTGCGGCAATGTCACCAAAATCACTTGTAAAATATGTGCTCCCGTCCGTTCTCCCCTCTCCCCCACCCCACATAGCTCTCTCTGCTGGCTCTGTCTTCGGGACTCCGCCCCCCCCCCCCCGTCCACCGAGTCTGTCTCCTGTCCCTGCTGCCGATGTACACAGTGAGAGGGGAGAGCTGTGCTCTTCCCATCTCAGCTGTGACAGGAGTTCTAGCACAGTGCTAGGACTCCTGTTTTGGAAGTGACAGGGTCAATAAAGAGAACATGTCAGCTCCAATTGCTATCACACAGGAAATTGTTTTCTCCTGTGTGATAGCAAAAAAGTTAAGTGAAAAAAAATTGATAAAAAATAAAATAAATAATAAGAAATAATAATTAAATTAATAAAAAAAAAGTAAAGAATAAAAAAAATAATAAGAAAAATAATAAGAAAATGATACAAAAATTTTAAAAAGTAAGCGACAAGCTACAAATAAATGATAATAAAAAAAGTGATAAAAAATTAAAAAAAACAAACAAAACATATTTGATCTAACCGTGCTGCACATTCTCAGTTTATTTGTGGGGGGGGGGGGGTCGGTTGGCAGGGAGGGGGTGCATTGTGGAACCTGGCCTTGGGGCGGCAGGGAGAGCAAATCTGGCCCTGGTGGCAACCCTATTGGTGTTGCATCCCTTGGATCGCTAGATGTACGATTATGTCTTTGCATACAATGTGACTATAGAAGTGGGGAGGGTGAAAATTAGGGGGGGGGGGTGGAAAGTTCCACTTTAACATGTTCATAAACCATTTACATCTATATACAAGTTAAAAGTAGACTTTCTGTTGTCAGTATTCATCCTAAGTTGTAATGATAACCATTTCAAAAGACAGGCAGCATATATAATGACTCCTATCAGTTCAGCTACTTCAAGGTTTACTTAGCAGATTGAGCCTCATTAGTGAGCGATAAGACAGACATAGCTGGTTTAATTATGGGTTGTTAGCTTTAATGTACCTGCTCAGTGCAGCCACTAGGGCAGCTGCTGGCAGAGATGATGATGATGGTATTTCCAAAGATGCAGCTGTGAAGAACACCCAGGAACTTTCCATATCTATACTGTAGCTCTTTCATATTCATTCCCATTTATCTTCTGTTCACTTCCAGTGTGTTGCCCTCGGCTGTGTGGATACCCTGCAGTGTCATCATAATCACCTGTCAGCCTTTCATCTGTTCACTTTAAGAACGGTGGATTTGTTAACCCCTTTATCTAGATGTCCTAGGCTCGCTGCACCTGGAAAGAGGGCACATAGTCTATAGGAGACTTAAATAATGGAGTATGTGACCTCTAGCAGCCTTGTTCAGCATCATACAACATTCTGAATGATCAAGAAAGGACCAAACCTTCAAAAAAAAGCTATACATTGAATCATATTTGTTCCAAAGAATTAACAACAAAGCCGCAAAGACTGGGGCCCGGATTCAGAAAGAAGTTACGACGGCGTATCTCTAAGTGTGCGGGGTCGTATCTATGCGACTGATTCATAGAATCATTTACGCATAGATTTCCCTAAGATCCGACCGGCGTAAGTGTCTTACACCGTCGTATCTTAGGCTGCATATTTACGCTGGCCGCTAGGTGGCGCTTCTGTATATTTACGCGAGGAATATGCTAATTAGGTAGATACGCCGATTTAGAAACGTACGTCCGCCCGGCGCATTTTTTACGTCGTTTACGTTCGGCTTTTTTCGGCGTAAAGTTACCCCTGCTATATGAGGGGTATCCTATGTTAAGTATGGACATAGTTTCCGCGTCGAATTTTGAAAATTTTACGTCGTTTGCGTAAGTCGTTCGCGAATAGGGCTGTACGTAAGTTACGTTCACGTCTAAAGCAATGACGATTTGCGGCGTAATTTCGAGCATGCGCACTGGGATTCTTTCACGAACGGCGCACATGAAATTTAAATAAAACACACCCACATCATCCACATTTGAATTAGGCAGGCTTACACCGGACCACATACGTTACGCCGCCGTTACTTAGGGCGCAAGTTCTTTCTGAATACGGAACTTGCGCCCTAATTTACAGCGGCGTAACGTATCTGAGATAAGTTACGCCCACCGAGAGATCGGCAGATCTCTCTGAATCCGGGCCAGGATGTACATTTATACCTCACACAGTCTTAAAGTGGTTGTAAACCCTCTGGGACACAAGTTACACCTACAGGTAAGCCTAGATTAAGGCTCCATTCACATCTAGGCAGACAAATTCGCGTTTTGTCCCGCGAATTGCGGCGGCAAATAGCCACATTTTGTACCGCGATTTGCGGCGACAAAACGCCGCGATTGTCCGCCTAGATGTGCCCCTCTATGGAGATGGTTCCCGAACGCCGAAAGCCGCCTAAAAAAAAGGTCCGGGACCTTTTTTCAGGCGACAGGCGGCAGGCGTTCGGTGTGGAGATGTGAACCATCTCCATAGAGGGCAAGGTCTTTTCATCCCTCTGGCGGCGTCGCACTACAGGCGACAAAACGCCTAGATGTGAATGGGGACTAAGGCTTACCTGTAAGTGCTTGCAATATCTGAGACCTACACGGTCTGAGATATTTGAAATTCCCCCGAGTGACACCTTCAACGGCGCATGCGTGCCGTTTCAAGCCGGGGTCATTCCGTTAGAGGCTCCCCCGCACATGCGCGAAAGGGACATCACGCGAGTCTGGCCAGTCACAGAGCCGGAGTTTGCGCCCCCCGGAAGAAGAGGGATGAAGATGGACGCTCCCTGCCACTGAGGAAGACGGTGACATCGCAAGCTTCTCCTGTAGGCAAGTGTCACATAATGGGCTACTATGAAATCCATTATATGTTTTACCTTTGCAGGGAGACATAGAGGAAGTAAACCCCATCAGAGTTTACTTCCTCTTTAAAGTGATACTAAAGCCTTGGTTTGCTTTGTTTGAAAATAACAAACATGGTATACTTACCTGCTCTGTGTTGCGGTTTTGCACGGAGCAGCCCAGTTACTCATCTTCTCGGCGCTCCTGGCCCCTCCCTCCTGCCAAGCAGCTTGCTTTGGGGGCACCTGAGCCGAGCGTCTGTTGACCCCGTCTCCTCCCTCTCCTCATTGGCTCACTGGCTTTACAGCAGCAGACACCATTTGTGTCTCAGCCAATCAGGAGGGGGAGTCCCGTACAGCCGAGTCTCTCATGCAACATCGCTGGATCGAGATGAGGCTTAAGCAAGTATTAGGGGCGGATGCTGCACACAGAAGGTTTTTTAACCTAATGCATAGAATGCATTAAAGTGGATGTAATTTTTTTTTGCTGTCACAACGTAGAGTAAAATATTTCCTATCATCTGTGCCCAGTCTTGCCACAGAGAGTTAATCCAGCTCTGAGAAATCCTCTTTTATTGTTCAGTGAAATAAAACGGACTTACAGAGAATAACCTTAGTCTGTTCCGCCCCCTTACTGTGAGTGACAGGTTATTTACATATCTAATGCACTAGCCTGGAGACAGGCATTATTTTTTAATTCCCCCCAGCACTCCTTTTCTGAAGTCATGTGGTTACTTTTCTGGATTTTGACTGGATGTTAGCGATCATAGCAGAATTTAGTGTAAGAAATACATTGGACAAAATGCATGTTGACAAGAGGAATGTAGAGGTGGGCGGGGAGTCTACTGACATCACAACTCCACCCACAGAGCTCCAGACAACAGATCCACCCACAGAATCTGCAGTTTTTCAGTTCTTATAACAGACAGAGGGGAGACATTTGACAGGTGCGGATACATGCAGGAGGCATCTATATCCTTATAGATCAGCACCATGGCAGTAGTTTAGAAAGGATGAGAGTGGCTTTACATCCACTTTAAGATAAAAAAAACTTCTGTCTTTACAACCACTTTAAAAGCTATTCTTTATGCAAGTATAAAAGACAGAAATGTTTGCAGCTTTGTGATCATTAGCACGTTGTCAAATGCATTTTTTATATGCAAGCATTGTAAGAAACTGAATATGACTGGATATGAGACTTTTATAACCTACAGCGGGGCACTGACTAATAGAGGAAGAAGAATAGAGGAAGAAGCCATCTAGCTACGACAAAGTGCTCATGTGATTAGAAGGGTCATGCTCAGGGCCGCTCATAAGGCAGTACAGCCAGCCCTCCTGTACTGGGCCCAGGTCCCAACATTCCAAAGGGGGGGCCGGGCACCTGCTGAGCAGGAGCTATGACTGTACTGCCTTATTGCCAACTCTTGTGGCTCCCGCTGCAGCTCTGCGGGCTTCTCCTCTTTCTTCCTCCTGCTGTGCTTCAGAGGGATTGGTATCTCCATCCCCACCCCCCTGCTGTCCGGGCCTTCCTGTGTGCCACCTCCACTGCAGCACTTCCAGCTTCCCATCTCTCCCGCCAGCAGCTGCTGAGGGCACACGGGGGGATATTTCAGGATGGAGAGCAGAGGGTGCTAGAAAATTACTTTGGGCCAGATTCACGTACAATTGCGCCTTTGGAAACTTAAGCCATTTAAGTTAAACCGCCGTAAGTTTTCAGGTTTAGTGCTCGATCCACAAAGCACTTACCTGGAAACTTGCGGCGGTGTATCGTAAATGCGTCCGGCGCAAGGCGGGCCAAATCGAATGGGCGGCTAACATTTAAATTAGGCGCGCGCCCGTGCCGGACCTACTGCGCATGCTCCGTTGGCGATTGTTGCAAAATTTTATGTCACACAGTATTTGTCCAGCGGTCTTTCAAGTGATTTTTTTGGGGGGGGGGGGGGGGGGGGGGAGACACTTTAATGAATAAAAAAAGAAGGGAAAAAAAGGCAGTAAAATTACCCACATTTTTTGGTATAATGTGAAAGATGTTACGCCGAGTAACTAGATACCAAACATGTCACACTTTGAAATTGCGCACACTTGTGGAATGGCGACAAACTACGGTACCTAAAAATCTCCATAGTTGAAGCTTTAAAAAAATAATAATAATAATAATAATGGTTACCAGGTTAGAGTTAACCATGCTCAACAGCGTTTAACGTTTTTGATCCATTGAAAAAAAAAAAAAAAAAAACCCACACACACACACTATTGCAAAAACATTGGAAAAAGTTGAAAAAAAAATGCAAAGCTACTGCCTTTTTTATAACGTTATTTTAACGTCCAGTGTGCATTAGACCTTAAAATGTAAAGAGACATCAACATAAGCATGTTCCCTGTGTTATAAGGCCCCTTTAACACTGGGGCGGGAGGCGCGGTGGCAATATAGCGCCGCTAAAACTAGCGGCGCTATACCATCAGAATTGCTGCGGGATTCGGCCGCTAGCGGTGCGGTATTAACCCCCGCTAGCGGCCGATAAAGGGCAGTATTGCCGCGGTTTCTCATTGTTTTAAATGGGAAGGAGCGGTATACATGCCGCTCCTCTCACCGCTCCAAAGATGCTGCTGGCAGGAGATTTTTTTTTCTACTGCCAGCGCATCGTTTCAGTGTGCAAGCCCTCAGGCTTTCACATTGAGAAGGCTGGGCAGGAGTTTTTCAGGCGATATTTAGGCGCTATTTTTAGCGCAGTACCGCCTGAAAAACTCAGTGTGAAAGGGGTCTAATGGTAAAAGGTGCCATTTTCCACTTTTATTTATTTTTTATATCTACCAAATAGCTAAGTGAAAAGACAAAAACAACCCATTGCTTCTCCCTAACCTGTGCAACTACATCTTCCACTGTAACTGCCATGTGCACGCTACCTTTGTTTTGGCTCTGACACAAAGAGACCAGCAGAGGCAAAGAACAAATCCCTGCGCACTTCCAGGTCTATCCAAAACATGACTAACCAATCAGGAGCTGCGCAGTGAGTTTGATAAGTGAGTGAGTGAGTGGGGGGGCACAGTTTTGCCTCGTTTCCACTGAGCGGATCGGTTCGGTACGCTATTTTGGGTGTTTCCATTATATAAGTGTGCCAAAAATCCGAACCGTACCGGACCATTCTGGGTCCTGCTTCAGATGTGGGGCTATAGAAAATGGAACGGTTCCATTAGGGCGGAGATGCAATACATTCCACTGATTGGTGGACGCGCTAGGCATTTTTTCTAAACCCTGAATGGTCCCTGACCGTCCGATTTGCAGTGGAAACACTCACGAGAATAGACCGGTCCCATTCTAACCGCTCCAAATTTACTGACCCGAACCGTTCCGTGGAAACAAGGCATTAGGTATCTTTGCCCTGGGTCTGGGTGACCTTGTCCCAGCACTGGCTGTGAGCAGATCATGATTCAGGTAAAGCATAAACCCACATTACTTAAGGCTCCATTCACGCTAATGCTTTTTTTGATGCATTTTGCAGAAATGCAGAGACATTTTTTAACATGGTTTCCTATGGAACATGTTCACATCAATGCTTTTTTGTGCCTCTGTGTTTTTGGAAAGGGTCGGGGACTTTTTTTCCCGCAAAAAGCAGCGTTTTGCATGTAATAGAAGTCAATGGACCCGCATCCAAAACGCAAGTACCGCGTTTTTACCTGTTTTTTGCCGCGATTTGCGTTTTTTTTTTTACCTGGTTTTTAATTGAAATGTAAAAAAATTAAAACTGATGTAAAAAAAAATTAAAACGCAAATCGCGGTAAAAACGCACGTCAAAAAACGCAGCAAGCACCGCAAAAAGCATTGCAAAAACGCTCAAAAGCAACATGCATAGGTGTGAATCGAGCCTTAGACCCCTTTCACACTAAAAATAGCGCTGCTATCCCGCCTGAAAAACTCCTTCACTGCAGACCCCCGAGGGCTTTCACACTGAGACGATGCGCTGGCGGGAGACAAAAAAAATCTCCTGTCAGCAGCATCTTTGGAGCGGTGAGAGGAGCGACATGTATACCGCTCCTTCCCATTGAAAACAATAGGAAACTGCGGCAATACCGCCCGCAATGCGCCTCTATAGAGGCGCATTGCGGGTGGTATTAACCCTTTATCGGCCGCTAGCGGGGGTTAATACCGCACCGCTAGCGGCTGATTCCCGCGGCAATCCCGGCGGTATAGCGCCGCCATTTTTAGCGGCGTTATACCGCTCCCGCCCCAGTCTGAAAGGGGCCTTAGAGAAAAGCAATCTCCTCCGGATGATCTTTGCACCTTGCAAGGATTTTAACACATTTTGAGTCCTACCTGTTCCTGTTCTGATGAAAAGGTTGCTTGTTCCACTGTGTCCTTGTAAGACTCATCCCTGGTTCCCACCTATGCAGGTTGCAGGTTGCATATTCCAGGCGCATTTTGTGTTTTTCAATACACATCTTTAAACCGTTGAAGTCTATGGAACTACAAAACAGAAAAAAGTCCCGGCCCTTTCTATAACATGCACAAATGTGAACTCCATCCATAGGAAACCATGATAAATGGACTGTAGTGTTTCTGCAAAAACTGAAAATGCACTAAAAAATGAATAGGTGTGAAGCAGGCCTGATCCCTGATGGGAGGATCAGCACTCATTATAAGCACCTGGTACACTAACTGTTCTAACGAGGACACCTGTAGTGTCTGCATTCCTTTACTCCTAGGGCTGGCCATACACTATACAACTTTCTTGTACAATGTAAAGGCGGCCAAATACACGGTTCGAATTTTGAACGAATTTTCTTTCGAAAATCGTATCAAAGAATTTTTGTACGAATTTCGCACCGTTAGTTAGCCGATTTGCGTGCGGCAAACAAATTTGAGAAATCTGACCTGTTGGAAATTTTTTGAAAAACAAACGATTTTCTGATCAATGACGGGAGAATCATGCGAGAAATGTAATAGAAAAAAAAACGTGCATGTGCAAGAAAATAATATTCCCAGAGAGAAAAGAATATTCCCGGAGAGAAAAGAATATTCCCGGAGAGAAACGAATATTCCCGGAGAGAAAAGAATATTCCCGGAGAGAAAAGAATATTCCCGGAGAGAAAAGAATATTCACGGAGAGAAAAGAATATTCCCGGGGAGAAAAGAATATTCCCGGGGAGAAAAGAATATTCCCGGAGAGAAACGAATATTCCCGGAGAGAAACGAATATTCCCGGAGAGAAACGAATATTCCCGGAGAGAAAAGAATATTCCCGGGGAGAAAAGAATATTCCCGGAGAGAGAAGAATATTCCCGGAGAGAAACGAATATTCCCGGGGAGAAACGAATATTCCCGGTGGAGAAAAGAATATTCCTGGGGAGAAAAGAATATTCCCGGAGAGAAAAGAATATTCCCGGGGAGAAAAGAATATTCCCGGGGAGAAAAGAATATTCCTGGAGAGAAACGAATATTCCCGGGGAGAAACGAATATTCCCGGAGAGAAACGAATATTCCCGGGGAGAAAAGAATATTCCTGGAGAGAAAAGAATATTCCCGGGGAGAAACGAATATTCCCGGGGAGAAACGAATATTCCCGGGGAGAAACGAATATTCCCGGGGAGAAACGAATATTCCCGGGGAGAAACGAATATTCCCGGGGAGAAAAGAATATTCCCGGGGAGAAAAGAATATTCCCGGGGAGAAAAGAATATTCCCGGAGAGAAAAGAATATTCCCGGAGAGAAAAGAATATTCCCGGGGAGAAAAGAATATTCCCGGGGAGAAAAGAATATTCCCGGAGAGAAAAGAATATTCCCAGAGAGAAAAGAATATTCCCAGAGAGAAAAGAATATTCCCGGGGAGAAAAGAATATTCCCGGAGAGAAACGAATATTCCCGGAGAGAAAAGAATATTCCCGGAGAGAAAAGAATATTCCTGGAGAGAAAAGAATATTCCCAGAGAGAAAAGAATATTCCCGGGGAGAAAAGAATATTCCCGGAGAGAAAAGAATATTCCCAGAGAGAAAAGAATATTCCCGGGGAGAAAAGAATATTCCCGGAGAGAAACGAATATTCCCGGAGAGAAAAGAATATTCCCGGAGAGAAAAGAATATTCCTGGAGAGAAAAGAATATTCCCAGAGAGAAAAGAATATTCCCGGGGAGAAAAGAATATTCCCGGAGAGAAAAGAATATTCCCAGAGAGAAAAGAATATTCCCGGGGAGAAAAGAATATTCCCGGAGAGAAACGAATATTCCCGGAGAGAAAAGAATATTCCTGGAGAGAAAAGAATATTCCCGGGGAGAAAAGAATATTCCCGGAGAGAAACGAATATTCCCGGAGAGAAAAGAATATTCCTGGAGAGAAAAGAATATTCCCGGGGAGAAAAGAATATTCCCGGAGAGAAACGAATATTCCCGGGGAGAAACGAATATTCCCGGAGAGAAACGAATATTCCCGGGGAGAAACGAATATTCCCGGAGAGAAACGAATATTCCCGGAGAGAAACGAATATTCCCGGAGAGAAAAGTATATTCCCGGAGAGAAACGAATATTCCCGGGGAGAAACGAATATTCCTGGGGAGAAAAGAATATTCCCGGGGAGAAACGAATATTCCCGGGGAGAAACGAATATTCCCGGAGAGAAACGAATATTCCCGGAGAGAAACGAATATTCCCGGAGAGAAACGAATATTCCCGGAGAGAAACGAATATTCCCGGAGAGAAAAGAATATTCCCGGGGAGAAAAGAATATTCCCGGAGAGAAAAGAATATTCCCGGGGAGAAAAGAATATTCCCGGAGAGAAAAGAATATTCCCGGCAACATGAATATTTTGTCGGTCGAATTTCGAAAATCAATGGTGGCATCATCGGATCACAAAAAAAAAAATACTTTCTGATTTTAAAAAAGAAAATTTGTTGGAAATTGGACCGCGTATGGCCTGTTTTACTTTCAATTTACCAAAACCTCATAATATGAGGTCACACCTAAAGGGCCGGTTCACACCATAGAAACGCAGTCCAGATGCATTGCAGATGCTTTCCTGCATGTGCGTTTTTAAAGCAGTCCAGTGCATTTTTTCCCTTCTTTTTACTTAACCTTAGACCCCTTTTACACTGGGGCGTTTTTCAGGCGCTTTGGCGTTAAAAAAAAAAAGCGCCTGAAAGAAGCCTCACCTGCAATCCCAATGTGAAAGCTCGAGTGCTTTCAGAGCCCTTACACACTGCCAGTGCCCGAAAAACGCTGTTAAAGCTCCTCTAAGAACCCTTTCACACTGGGGCGTTTTTCAGGCGGTTTGGCGTTAAAAAAAAAAAGCGCCTCAATGGGAAGGGGCGCTTTAGGAGCCGTGTATTCACCGCTCCTAAAGCGCTGCAAAGAAGCTGCTTGCAGGACTTTTTTTGACGCCCTGCCAGCGCAGCGCCTCAGTGTGAAAGCACTCGGGCTTTCACATTGGGATTTCAGATGCAGCTTCTTTCAGGCGCTTTACATGCGCTTGTTTTTTAACGCTAAAGCGTCTGAAAAAACGCCCCAGTGTGAAAGGGGTCTAAGGTTCATTTCTCTTCAGTATTTGTCTCATTCAGCTCAATACACTTCCCCCCTCCCCTCTCCCAGGTCTCCAAATTCGCACCTGATCCGCAGCTAAAACGCAGTTGATCCGCAGAACACCTTATAGAGAAATTCGCAAAGACAACGGAGCTCCAAAACGCAACGCACTAGTGTGATTCCGGCCTCAGAGAACCGGGATCTGTTTACACACACAGATCCCAGTTCTTGCTGTGTCACGAGCGATCGTGGGTCTCCTGCAGCATCTTAAAGGGCCGACGGCAAGCCGGTCAGGAACTGGTTAAATGGACTGTAGTGTGTTTCTGCAAAACTGAAAACGCACAAAAAAATACATAGCTGTGAACCAATCAGGATTACAAGTATCAGATTTTGTGCCCTGCAGTTTACACTTTGATCACTAGATGTCAGCCTACTTGCACAAATAGGTGCTTGTGTTTTTCAATGCATTGATGCATGGAACTCAGCAGCACTATCAATCCTAGGGAAACTCCGTCCCCCCCAGTTTTTTAGGAATATTTTAAAACCTGTATGACTCAGTCCCCTGGCTTGCGGCAGCCTTCGTTTTATACAATCCCAAGGAGGCCAGTGTTGGCTAAAATCAGCTGTCTACATAAATGACATACAGCATTCTCATTACAGATGCTTCCTGAGGGATGGGACTAGACATGTGCAATCCGTTTCGTTACTAATTCATTTTCAAATTCATTCATATTCGTTTATTCAGGTGTATCTGAATGAATGAAAGACTCTTTTGATAATGCATACGAAAACAAATTGTCAGAACGAAAATCCGAAAATACAAAATTACAAAAGAACTAAAAACTATTCAACCGACGGGTTTAACGAAGCGATTACTTTCAGGTCATTTCATTTTTCTATTATAATTAAACTGTTATTATAGTTTTTATTATTTATATCATTTATTATTGTAAACCATTAAATTATAGGTAAAATAGCTGAAGTCAGCAATTCTTCTATTGAGGACTCTGCGCCATAGCAGCTAATTTGGGATAGATTAGATTTACATTTTTATTCTAATTTCTTTTCAAATTTGGCGAAAGTAACTGTTAGTTAGTTTCTCCTCCTTTTAACCAATTTTCACTAAGGGCCGGTTCACACTACTGCGACTTTAAAATCGCGATTCTACCGGGACTTCGCGGCCGCGACTGTCACCATATGCGGCTGCGATTTCAGGGAATGCCAGTCTATAGAGCTGAATTTAGATCGCACACGGGTCAAACTCGCACAGCTTAGATTCGCAACGCATTGATGTGAACGGCACTCATGGAAAACTGTTGGAAAAATGACTTGCAAATTTGAGCAATCCGTTGCAATTGTTGAAATTTGCAAGTCATTTTACTAACATAGTTTTCCATGAGTGCCGTTCACATCAATGCGTTGCGAATCTAAGATGCGTTTAAAAAAAAGGGTCCTGTGCGAGTTTGAGCCGTGTGCGATGCAAATTCAGCTCTATAGACTGGCATTCCCTGAAATCACGGCCGCGAAATCAAGGTAAAATCGCACGATATTGCAGTCGCAGTAGTGTGAACCGGGCCTTGGGCTAGGATTTTGCCACGATTCGCGGCCGCAATTTCAGGGAATGCCAGTCTATAGAGCTGAATTCGCATTGCACACAACTCACACAGGACCCGTTTTCCCCGCAGCTTATAGTCGCAACGCATTGATGTGAACGGCACTAATGTTAAACTAATGTTAAACTATGTCATTTAAATGACTTGCGAATTTGAGAAATCGCAATAGAATTTGCAGCAGTGTGAACCTAGCCTAAAGGCTAGATACGCTGCGTAATTTAAAATTTTGCGCGTCGTATCTTTGTTTTATATCTTCAAAACAAGATACGACGGCATCTCGGCTAGATCCGACAGGCGTACGTCTTAGTACGCTGTCGGATCTAAGATGCAATTTTCCGGCGGCCGCTAGGTGGCGTTTCCATCGTATTCCGCGTCGAGTATGCAAATTAGCTATTTCCGACGATCCACGAACGTACGAGCGGCCGTCGCATTCTTTTACGTCGTTTCCGTTCGTCTTTTTCCGGCGTATAGTTAAAGCTGCTATATGGTGGCGTACTCAATGTTAAGTATGGCCGTCGTTCCCGCGTCTAATTTTGAAAATGTTACGTTGTTTACGTAAGTCGTCTGTGAATGGGGCTGGACGCCATTCACGTCAAAACCAATGACGACCAATGACGCCATTCACGTCAAAACCAATGACGTCCTTGCGACGTCATTTAGCGCAATGCACGGTGGGAAATTTTAGGGACGGTGTATGCGCAGTTCGTTCGGCGCGGGGACGCGTTTCATTTAAATGAAACACGCCCCCTACCCGCCGCATTTGAATTCTGCGCCCTTACGCCGCGAGAGATGCACTACGCCGCCGTAACTTACGGCACGAATTCGTTGAGGATTCAAACCAAAGCCAAGTAAGTTACGGCGGCGTAGCGTATCTTAGATACGCTGCGCTGGTGCAGATCTTTGTGGATCTGCCCCATAGTATTTAGGGCCGAAACAACTAATCGATTAATCGACAACTAATCGATTAATTTCATAATCGATTAATCGACCAGTAACATAATGGGGTTAAAAAAAAATATATCCCTTTATAGTACAAAAAGAGCAAATCGCTACTGTAAATATTACTTTCACTGTCCCACAGTAAAAAGTGAACCCCTTACAGTAGCGATTATTTGCTCTTTTTTTTTTACTGATTTTAGTTTTTTTTACCCCATTATGTTACTAAACATCTCAGGCCGGGGTCACACCTTTGTGTTTTTTGGTGCTTTTTGCAGAAACACACTACAGTTCATTTACATGTTTTCCTATGGGACACGTTCGCATCCATGATTTTTTCAGCTGCTGTGTATTTGTAAAGGGCAAGGACTTTTTTTAATGCACACCTGTGCTATTTTGTTTTTTTGGTTCAATATACTTCAATGGAGAGGCTGCAGAAAAGCATGTAATACGTTTTTGCGGCAATTTGTGTTTTTTTCATCTACCCAACTACAAATTAGCCCAAAAAAAAAAATCAAAACTGCAAATCGCAGCAAAATTACTTCTTTTTTTTTTAAGGTTATTGATCGAAACAATAATCGGGCAACTAATCGATTATGAAAAGGAGCATCGGTCTGATCCACCGAGGTAAGTATAAATATGGGAAAAACTCAATTCCCATACTTCTTTAATACCTTAAGGGGTGGGGGTGGTCAAGGCCTATTAGCCAATCCTACGATCCGTTGGGGAGATGTAATCACCTAGTAGGTGGAAGCAGGTATAACACCTAATATGGATAGGTGTACCCAAAACACCTGTGCGTCGTTAACTTCCAGACAGGAATTCCCACCCTCCGATGACTCCTCCGCCAGCGCGGCATCTGACGTCACCGCATCAATGACGTCAGATGACGACATGGCAGCCGACACAGATAGTAGGCGGCAACTTACTGGCAGATGGAAGCAGCCAGTGCGCAACCATGGGACGGCTAGGTCCCTGAACGATAGCGTCTAATGCTGCAGCCTACAGTGGGGAAATGGTCTCCGGTTTCTTAAGGAAGGAACCCCCTGTGCCAGGGAGCCTAAATGAGCCACCCAGCCAAAACGCCAGATCCGCATCCACCCAACATCAAGTCGGATGTATGAAAAGAATATCCACTTCCCGACCGCCGCATGTAAATGTACGTCCACAGAATGGCACGTACAGGCAAATGGGCGTACATGTACGTCCTTGCCTTCTAGCGGGTGGGGGGTCCGATCGGGCCCCTGCCCCGCTACATGCGGCGGTCGGATTCCCACAGGGAGAGATCCGGGACGACGGCGCGACTATTCGTTTATAGCCGCTCCGTCGCAATCGCTCCCCGGAGCTGAAGAACGGGGAGAGTCGTATGTAAACACGGCTTCCCCGTGCTTCACTGTGGCGGCTGCATCGATCGAGTGATCCCTTTTATAGGGAGACTCGATCGATGATGTCAGTCCTACAGCCACACCCCCCTACAGTTGTAAACACACACTAACTCCTACAGCGCCCCCTGTGGTTAACTCCCAAACTGCAACTGTCATTTTCACAATAAACAATGCAATTTAAATGCATTTTTTGCTGTGAAAATTACAATTGTCCCAAAAATGTGTCAAAATTGTCCGAAGTGTCCGTCCATAATGTCGCAGTCACGAAAAAAATCGCTGATCGCCGCCATTAGTAGTAAAAAAAAAAATTAATAAAAATGCAATAAAACTATCCCCTATTTTTTAAACGCTATAAATTTTGCGCAAACCAATCGGCAAACGCCTATTGCAATTTTTTTTACCAGAAATAGGTAGAAGAATACGTATCGGCCTAAACTGAGGGAAAAAAAAAATTTATATATATTTTTGGGGGATATTTATTATAGCAAAAAGTAAAAAATATTGAATTTTTTTCAAAATTGTCGCTCTATTTTTGTTTATAGCGCAAAAAATAAAAACCGCAGAGGTGATAAAATACCACCAAAAGAAAGCTCTATTTGTGGGGAAAAAAGGACGCCAATTTTGTTTGGGAGCCACGTCGCACGACCGCGCAATTGTCTGTTAAAGCGACGCAGTGCCGAATCGCAAAACCTGGCCTGGGCATTTAGCTGCCTAAAGGTCCGGGACTTAAGTGGATATATAGATATGAGAGTAAAAAAAATATATATATATATCAACCAACATGTAAAGATGGGATTCTCAGACTTCTTTGGTATCACCTCATTCCATGTTTCCTTTTTTTTCCACCTTTTTTTTATATACATTCTTTACAAATTTGCATCCCCTTTTCTATTTCCAGACTTTTCTTTTTGTATATTAGAATATTTTGTACTAAATTATATTATTTTACACAGATGTCCAATTTGATACTTTGCCTTACCTTCATTTGTTTCTTTTGCTACTTTAAATTCAATAAAAATACATTGTACATACATCTGCTTGAGCGGATATAGTAAAAATGATACACCGACTCCATCTAGTGGTTGCAAACAAAATGTGCAATTTACATATAAAATGAAAATACTGTATGTATTATATTCTATCAATATCCTTGTTTAAGGCTACTTTTACACTGGTCAAACAAAAGCCATGCTTTTACACTGGGGCCGTTCCGCGTTAGCAATAAAGCGCCGCTTGTTTTAGCTTTTAACACCCTGCTAGCGGCCGAAGAAATGGTTAAAACTGCCCGTGTTGCGGCACTTCTGAAGCTGCCAATGCATTCCAATGGGCAGGAGTGTTGCCCCAAAGATGCTGCACCAACGGTGAAAATGTGAGTCTTTAAATTGTTATGGGCGGGGGGAGAGCATCCATGATTTCAAGACCAGCCATCCGGCTTCCTTTGTCTAACTGAAACTGATGGCTTTAAGGTCCGGGGGGGTGGGGGGGTCATACACACTGCCCCTGCCCAGACACGCCCATAAGACTCCCCTAGTTATAGTTCATTTGTTGTTTTATAACTCCTCCTGCTTGCCTGAGCTTGATTGGCCGATTTGTGAAGCCACAAAGCTCTATATCAGGGGTCTCAAACTCAAATTACCTGAGGGCCACAAGACAAGTTTTCATATGCCATGGGGGGCCGCATGCAAACTTTCAAACTTCAAAAACAACAGTACTGGTGTCAGCAAACACATTATTAACCCCCAGCACTGGTGTCAGCGAGCGCATTATTACCACCTGCACTGGTGTAAGTCAGGGTTTGACAAATTTGCTTGGAATCTAGGAGCCAGCTAAAAAAGTTAGGAGCCAGAAAACGCACCCCGTCCCGACGAGCTTGCGCGCCAGCTCACATATGGTGGTAATAACTTGTAATACCAGATGGCGCCAGTTAAAAAAAAAAAATGTTTTTTTTTTTTTTTTTTCCCCTCTTTGCTCCCCCCACTTCTGCCCTGCCTGGGGGCCATTTATAACTGGTCCGCGGGCCGCAAATGGCCCGCGGGCCGGTACTTTGAGACCACTGCTCTATATGATCAGCAAGTCAGTTGGTCGAGCTGTGGAGCTAAGGATGGTGGTCATGTCTGTTTACTTATATGGGAAATAGGGGTTTACAAAGATGCATTATACCAAAAGGGTGCACTATTAGCGCAGGAGAAATAATTTATGCGCAGCGTAAAGTGACATTTCCGGGTCATTCCCCGATTTATTTTATTTAAGGCTCCACAAACAGTTTGATACCCCTCGCCAAGACTCGCAAAGCTGACCAGTGACCCTTAAGCATGGGCAGGGTTTTTCCCACCTACCTCCCCAAGCTGTACAGCGACTCTAACCCCAGGGTTTAACATTGAAGTCTATGGGGAATCCTGGCAAGCTTGACCCCGCACTGATCTTTAACTGTAAGGGTCAGGACCACCTATGGTACAAACTTGGGTCCTCTGACCCCCATGGTTCACTGTTACCGGGGCACCAAAATAGATCTTCAATGTAAACAATGCAATCTATTTTTAGATCCTCAATGTAAACGATGCAATCTATTTTTAGATCCTCCCTAACCGGCAGTGCCAGATCATGTACTAGGTACGTGATCCAGTACAGGAGAGCTGATCCGCCACCGTATAACTAAGTTATGTGGTGGGTAAGTAGTTAATGAGACATTTAGGGTCAAAGCCTTGGGCCCGGATTCAGATAGCCTTTACGTCGGCGTATGTATTGATACGCCGCATAAGTGCTACGAAGCGCCGGCGTATCTTCTTTCTGTATTCAGAAAGCAAGATACGCCAGAATTTTACTAAGATACGGCCAAGGTAAGGCTCTTACACCGTCGTATCTTAGGCTGCATATTTACGCTGGCCGCTAGGTGGCGCTTCCGTAGATTTTCGCGTCTAATATGCAAATTAGGTAGATACGCCGATTCAGAAACGTACGTCCGCCCGGGGCATTTTTTTACGTTGTTTACGTTAGGCTTTTTCCGGCGTAAAGTTACCCCTGCTATATGAGGCGTATCCTATGTTAAGTATGGATGTCGTTCCCGCGTCAATTTTTTTTAATTTTTACGTTGTTTGCGCAAGTCGTTCGCGAATAGGGCTGTACGTAAGTTACGTTCACGTCTAAAGCAATGACGATTTGCGGCGTAATTTGGAGCATGCGCACTAGGATTCTTTCACGAACGCCGCATGCGCCGTTCGTAAAAAACGTAAAATGCGCGGGGTCACATGAAATTTAAATAAAACACGCCCACATCACCCAGATTTGAATTTGGCGGGCTTACGCCGGACCACATACGTTACGCCGCCGTAACTGAGGGCGCAAGTTCTTTCTGAATACGGAACTTGCGCCCTAATTTACGGCGGCGTAACGTATCTGAGATACGTTACGCCCCGCCGATAGATACTCCAATGTATCTGAATCCGGGCCTTGGTGTCTCACCTGCCCTCCATTGAAGCTAATGGAGTAAGGGTGATGGAAAATGGCCAGTGAACCAGTAGTGAGGTTTTAAACAACGCTTCCAGGTTAATTCTAGCTAGGGGAGATCAGCAAACTGATGTTCACTGGTCTCCCTCCCCTCCACCCAGTGACACCCACCATGTACAGCCACCAGATTGCTTTCATTAGAAAGCCAAGAGTCGGCTTGTGGGGTGTAAACACACACCGCCACTGGGGGCAGCTGGGAATGTGTGTAAAACCTAAAATGAAAGAAATGTTGCTGCAGTCCAAATTAAAAGTCCAAATAGCAGGATGAAAGAGGCTGCCAATACCAGGACAGACGTTGCACATCTTGTATAACAATATGGAATGAGAAAGGAGGTTCCGCAACTTATGATGGCTTCTGCATAAAATCCACGGCTTTGTTTAGACCCCCCTCCCACCACCACCATACGCCGTATTGAGGTGGCAGTAAAAGGGTTCAAGTTTGTTGCCTATACAGGTGCTCCAGTTCTATCCTGCCACACAAAACTATTTGTGACTGTTGTTAGACTCTAATTTGAATTTGAATATAAAACTTGCCTCATGTCTCCCTCTTAAATTGCGACCTAGCCAAGCTTCTTCTATACTGTCTAGCCACTATAAAAAAAAATGTATTTCAACATAAAATCTATCTTTTCTCTGCTTCTCAAACTGCAACCTAACCAAGCTGCTTTTATACTGTCCAGTCACTCTAAAATATTCATGGCTATTGTCTCACAGATAACACACTCCATTGTTTATGTCAAGGTAAAACCTCATCTCTCCCTAACTTCATTATCGGGCACTTTCACCCCCTTCCGACCCAGACCAATTTTCAGCTTTCAGCACTGTTGCACTATGAATGACAATTGCGCGGTTATGCAACGTTGTACCCAAATAACATTTTTATATTTTGTTTGAGAGAGATGGAGCTTTCTTTTGGTGGTAATTAATCACCACTGGATTTATTATTATTTTCTTTTGCAAAAAAAATACATAAATGAAATAAAAAAGGCTGAAAATGTTGATTTTTTTTTAAAATAAATTGTTTCTGTTAGAAAATTTTGTAAATAAGTAATTTTCCTCTTTCACTGATGTGCGCTGATGGGGGGGGGGGGGCAATGATGGACACTGATGAGGATAGACTAATATACAGCATTAATAGGCGACACTGATGAGCACTGATTGGCGGAACTAATGGGTGGCACTGATGAGCACTGAAAGCCAGCACTTATGGGCACTGACTGGCATCACTGCTGGGCCTGCACTGATAATCAGGGCACTAATGATCGGTGCCCGATTATCTGTGCAGATCTCCCCTATGAGGAAATTCCGCTGATTGGCTCTCCTCACACGCTAGAAAAACAGAGCAAAGAAATGGAAAAGATACTGCGCTGAACTAAATAGAGTGATTGAGAAAATAGCTGCCAGTACCAAAAAATTGTGGATACAAAATTAGAAAAGTGTTTAAATATGAGGCACAGCGCTAGAAAATTGATATTGAAAATGCCCAAAGATTTCTAAGAATTTTTTATTTATTTTTGGAATATAACATATATGTTAAAAATATGTGAATGAAAAACAGTAATCCAAAAACAAACATATAAGAAATGAAAATAAAAGTAAAACTAAATTATACACTATTTAAGTCCATATATGAGTGAACGTGATAAACTGTAGATAATAATATAAAAAGTCCCAATGAGCCACAACTGAATGTGTATAAACCAAAGAAATTCTTCATAAATATAAACAATGTGGTGAACCAAAAAATACACTCCTTCCACCAGGGGGGACACCAAAGAGCTGTAAGTGCAAGCTCCTTACCAGAAGTTGTGACCACAATCACATCGGTCAATCTGCGCCTGGGGTGTTTAACGTCTCCCTGAAGACTCAAGGCTAAATCCGGACGTGTACAGAAGATCAGATCAGTGGTATCAGAAGTTAATATGTGCCTGGGGTGTTTAACGTCTCCCTGAAGACTGATGGTTAAAATCGGACGTATGCAGAAGATCGCATCAGTGATATCTCAGAGAAATAAGAAAAAGTGTATACTGCGATAAAAAGGGTTTAATGAAACAGATCGTATTGCACTTATAGACGCAGGTAGAAAATGCACGGTGTATATGGGTACAAATACAACGTTTCTCGGTGTCTCCTCCAAGTCTCCTCCGCTAAGTTCGTTGGCCGTTTCACAGGATCTCCATATGGAGAGGCGTAGTGACGTCGGGAACACAGACTACCCTACGCGTTTCGTCACAAG
The DNA here is from genome assembly GCF_905171775.1 of Rana temporaria. Taxonomy (NCBI): domain Eukaryota; kingdom Metazoa; phylum Chordata; class Amphibia; order Anura; family Ranidae; genus Rana; species Rana temporaria. Next base: position 26,056,818 of record NC_053497.1, on the reverse strand, counting down.
CGGACGTCGTCTGGGATTGGCTGCCAATCCCAGACGACGTCCGCTTGTGGCTCATTGAGACTTTTTATATTATTATCTACAGTTTATCACGTTCACTCATATATGCACTTAAAAAAAAATACACCATTGGAATCCATAAGATATGACAATAAAAGTAAAACTAAATTATACACTATTTATGTGTAGCATGGACAATGCCTCTATGCCTCCTTTCCCAGTCAAAGCCCCATAGGGAGAAACGCAGAGTCGGGTGGAGCTATAGGATCTGACGTCACCACGCCCCCCAGCTGAATGGCTCGATCCACGGCTGGTTTGTTTTATGCTTCGTTTTTTGAAACTTTGTTACTGCTGACGTTTTGAGATGTCAGTGTGTCCAGCAATTGGAATTAAAGGACTTTTTTAAGTAACCTACTGCACTATGAAGCACTTTTTTCTCCTTTTATAATATGTTTCCACACTATGCTCTGAGAACGATCCCACTCATATAAGGAACCTGTAGGAGATCTTTTGCCGTCTCTAGACTGTCAGCGGAGGAGAGGATCGGGGGAAGGGTCTGACCAGCTGATGATATCTGTGTTGAGCCGATTTGATCTCTGTAATAGGGATCCTAGGGATCTGGTAAGCAGCCCTTTCTTATATCTGCTTTGTGGAAATATTCTGATGAAGAATCTCATCTGTCAAAGGATTAAGATTACAGTGAAGCTTCCGCAGCTGATTTGATATGGACACTGCTTTAGTTTTCTGTTGATAATTTTTCACGGTTGATAAGAGGACCTTTTTACATGCATTTTTGTTTGCTGGTACATGGTTGCGCGTCTAATTTCCACTTTCCAGGTATTTTTTCTTTAAGAACGTAATTATAACCTGAGGCTCTAATAGGCTTAAAAAAAAAAAGGGTGGGCTCGGGGCACAGAGCACTGCACCCGAGCCCATCCAGTTGTGTGACAAAAGCAAATAAATATTCACTATTGTCACACTGATTCTTCTCCCGGCCAATCAGGAAGCAGGTCTTGAGACCCGTTTCCTGATTGGCCGAAGGGAGAAGTGATCCTATTGGCCTAGGAGCCACTGAGCCGCTTTGAGGGGACACAGGAGAAGCTACCACCCATCACCTGGAGGGAAGCGATGCCGCAATGCCATTGATGGGGTAAGTGCCAGATGGTCTAAAAGCAACTATTTGGCTGATATATTGGGTAATTTAAGAAAAGGTTAGTTGTGAATAGGTTCTGATGAGGTCAATTTAATGGTGGAAACACACTAAAGAAAGAAATCAAAGCTTATTCATGTAGTAAGTGAGATTTATTTATGTAAAAAGGAATCCATAATAATAAAGCTTCTTGTACATGAATCCAGTCCAGCTCCTCGCTAATATCTGTACACAGTTCTTCCATTATATGGCTGCACTGGTCTAAAGTTGTCCTCCAATTTCTCAGCTAGTATTTCATCAACCGTAGTAGAGTAAAGTGAACTGGTGATTGCGGCATACTGTGGGAATAAAGCATAAAGTGCCAGGTATGAATTTTTAAATACATGGAACAACGATCAGTGATGTGTCATGACAATCCACGCCCCCCAACAGTAAGAATCACTCTTTAGGTCACACTTAACCCCGTTCAGTGCCCCCTACAGGTTAACCCCTTCACTGCCATTGTCATTTTTACCGTAATCGGTGCATTTTTATAGCACTGTTCGCTGTAAAAATGACAATTGTCCCAAAATGGTGTCAGAAGTGTCCGATGTGTCCACCATAATGTCGCAGTCACGATAAAAATCGCTAATCGCCGACCATTACTAGCAAATAAAAATGATAAAAATGCCATAAAACTATCCCCTATTTTGTAGAGGCGATAACTTTTGCTCAAACCAATCAATAAACGCTTATTGCGATTTGTTTTACCAAAAATAGGTAGAAGAATGCTTATCGGCCTAAACTGAGGAAAAAAAAGTTTTTAATATATTTTTTTGGGGATATTTATTATAGCAACAAGTAAAAAATATAGATTTTTTTTCAAAATTGTCGCTCTATTTTTGTTTATAGCGCAAAAAATTTAAACCGCAGAGGTGATCAAATACCACCAAAATAAAGCTCTATTTGTGGGGGGAAAAAAGGACGTCAACTTTGTTTGGGAGTCACGTCGCATGACGCGCAATTGTCAGTTAAAGCGACGCAGTGCCGAATCGCAAAAAGGGGCCTGGTCCTTTAGCAACAAAATAGTTTCGGGGCTTAAGTGGTTATAAGATGACAAATGAGATGTTAGGGAAAATGGATATGAACTAAATGTGGAATGGATGTTAGCCAATGGATGATTTACCACTCATTAAAGTGGAGTTCCACCCATAAATATAACATTACATCAGTAGTTTTAAAAAAATGTCATTAGTCCTTTACGAAAAAATTTTTTTTTTTGATGCCTTTAAAGTGTTGTTGCTAGGCAGAATAGTTAATCTTCCCACTTCCTGCACCTAGGTGCTTAATGCACCGCACAGACTCCTGGGAATGTAGTGGGTGTAACTTTCCAGGAGTCTGTGCATTCCCCAGTCTCAAAGAATCATGTGACTTGGACAGCACAGGTGCTGAAACCTGATCTGACACTGCTTGTGCAGCACTGAGCATGTGCGATATTTGCAAGGCTGACATCCAGGAAGTCATACAGTCTGGCTTCATGATGCCCACACTTAAGATGGTCCCAGTCAATTTCTATTTTATAAAGTGTCTAAATGCTGTAACAACCTAACAAAACGGACCTTAGTTTACAGACTAACTTTACTAGAATACATTAAGCTTGTGTATTACAGGGGTATTTATATTTAAAAAGTGAAATTGTGGCCGGAACTCCGCTTTAAGTATGCCTTTTACAATTCCCCTTTTTATCTCAGCATCCAAAATGTGGGTGTATCCTATGGAGCAGCGCATGGTTTTGTTGGTTAGGTTACCTGTACATAGTTGAGCTGTTGAACTTGTGCTATGATATGCCAAGTCACAATTTCAGAGCAAGGTGGAGTTGTGAGAGATCCTTGGTATGTGTAATACCCATGTGATTGGTAAGGCAGAATTTTATGGAGGTTAAAGTCTATTGATGTCGACTGCCCTGGAAAATGAATATAAAAACATTAGATAAATAAACAGTATTACACAGACCTCTCTTTAAGTGCCAGTTCACACCAGACGCAGTTCCGTGCGCTTTTTTTCTGCACTAAAAATGCATGCATTCCATGTATTCCAATGGCTCTAGTTCACACCATGCAGTCAGTTTACGGTCAGTTTCTGCACTGGAAACTGATCGGAAACTGATCGGAAACTAACTGCATGGTGTGAACTAGAGCCATTGGAATACATGGAAAACACTGTGCATGCATTTTTAGTGCAGAAAAAAAGCATACAAAACTAAACGGAACTGCGTCTGGTGTGAACTGGTCCGTAAATACAAATAATGCAGATCAGGGCTGCTTTTATACTTTGTTCTTTTGTCTTCCCCACATTTGTTTAGATCAGGCATGTCCAAAGTCCGGCCCGGGGGCCAATTGCGGCCCCCTTTCCAGTTTAATGTGGCCCCCCTGGTAATTTGGATATATACTGTATTTATCGGTGCTGTCTTGGAGGGGACAGGGAGGGGCGAGGAACGAGTGCTGTCAAATTACATACAGGAGAATCTCCTGTTTACCCGGCGGCATCTGCAAAATGAAGTCTCGTCTCCTGGGCTGCCATTGGATGACTCCTCTGTCTATCATAGGAGGCGGGACATTGTATTAAAGAGGCTGCTGTATGTAATCTGTTGGCGCTCGTCCCGCCCCCCCTCCCCTCCGAGGCTGCAGATGGGCATCGATCAGGCTGCATTCATGGGAATAGAGAGGCTGCATTCATGGCAATGGCGAGGCTGCATTCATGGCAATGGCGAGGCTACAGATGGGCACTGATTGGGCTGCATTGATGGGCTATGGCCCTCATTTTGCTTCACAGTCCTTTATTTACATTTTTTTTCTTGAAACTTCCCTCCTAAATAACACGCCCAAGCTCATCTCTTCACCACACACAGCCACAAAGGCAAGAGAATTCTTGTTGGGCAGTGTATTAGTGCTCGGGCAAACACACTTTTTTTAATGGTTTAAAGAATGTCAGCAAAATGGTCGGCCCTTACGCATGTTCACTCCATCAAATCTGGCCCTCTTTGAAAAAAGTTTGGACACCCCTGGTTTAGATATTGGATATTTCCCATTGCTCCAGTTTACTGCAAAAGCATAAAACATACTGCTGTGCCAGCGCCCCACAACCACATGCAGTGCATAGTGAGGTACAGTGGCGGCTGGTGCTCAACATTTTTTGGGGGGGTGCAAACAAACTGAAAAATTTGAAAAAAAAAAAACCAAACGCAGCCACTGTACCAAATCAAACGCTGCCACTGTGCCCATCAAACGCTGCCACTGTGCTCCAAATGTTGCCACTGAGCCCATCAAACGCTGCCACTGTGCTCCAAATGTTGCCACTGTGCCCATCAAACGCAGCCACTTTGCTCATCAAATGCAACCACTGTGCCCCCGCCCGCTTTCTGCCCTTACCTTGTCTCGGGTGGGCAGCGGGTGACGGTGGCAGGCGGCGAGCGTTGTTCTCCATTTCTTCTTCGATGAGGAGGACTCTTCTCCCGCCTGCTCCAACTCTCTCCTCTGCTATGATTGGATGCCTGATAGGCGTCCAATCACAGCGTCTGTCCTTTCAGCCAATCAGGAGACAGGTAACACAGACCCGGTGCACCTGATTGGCTGAGAGGCGGGTCAGTGTTAGCAAAGCGGAATTTCATCCCTTTGCTTTGCTAACACACAGCTGAGTGAATAGCGAACGCACAGCGTTGCGCCCCCTATTCACATTTTTGGATGCCTATTAGAGCCAATTGCTCTAATCAGGTGCTTCCAAAATCCATCCCCACCGCTGTAATCCAGGCGCCTGAAAAGGGGCTGGCACCTCAATAGGGGGTGTCGGCAACGACCATGCTATCTATCTATGGTAATTAGAGCAGTGACAAGAGAGGGGGGGGGGCGCTCCTGCACCCTTTATGGACGCACCGCCACTGGTGAGGTATGTGATCCAGCACAGGAAAGCAAAGCCACTTTGCCGCCATAAAAAGGTGTTATGTGGACAGTAAGTGGTTGAATGGTATTAACCCAAAACTATAATATATTGCAGCTTATCAATCATTAGATGTGGTGGCTGCATTTGTTTTATTTTTAGGTTTTTGTCTCTCTGTTTTCACTACTGTCAGTAACACACCTCCTGTATTAAAGTGCCCACACTCTGGATGAAGGAGCACAGGCAACGCCTTTGGACAGCAGCATTGTAAATCTGGGGGGGGGGGGGGGGGGGGAGTGTTAGATGTACTAGCAGATTAACAAAAAAAAATCCACCATTCCCTTGCACATTATTTTCTCGAAAGCAGTATATTAACGAAGAGAAAATTGAATGATTGTTAATACGGATATTTTCGTCCAATTTTCTAATAATATGTACTAGGCTTTAGATACACTAACACATTGAAGCTGGACTCCAGCTCACACTTTATAAGCAGTTACAGTAAACCTTTTGTTTTTCCCTTTTTGGGATAAAAGTTTTACATGAATAAATAAAAGCGGAGTATTGTAAGTACCCTTGTTAGTGGTAAATGGTTTGTCTCATCCCTGTAACTGCTACATCTGAAAGAGAGCTTGTTCTTTTGAAAAACTAGAGACTTACTGGCTGGATCACCAGGTGAAAATAAAAAGACTAAAAAATAAAACAAATGCAGCCATCACATCTAAGAATTGGTAAACTGCAATAAATGTTTTTGGTGTGCCACTACTTATATTGGCATGGGGCAGGGTCACTCGGACCATTTAGGCTTTGAAGAAGGGAGCACGCCCCAGAAACGCGTCAGCCGTCCAGATGTCTGAGGTTCTACTGGCAGGTGCCGCAAGGTCCAGTCCAGCTGTCTGAAAAGCGCTTACTCTATTTCCCTTGTGAGTAGGACTATTGCTTTTTATTCTGTTTTTAATTAAATTTTAAGTGGTAATGCACAAGGTCGGTGCGCCCTCTTTTCTTTTCTTTCTGCAGGGTCACCGTGTGACATCATCTGGAGGCCACACCCCGTGTGACGTCACCGCATGTGGCATGATGGGTGGTGATGTCAGAAGGGGCAGGCCTCCGGTGACCTCGCCCCCATGCCATTTAATGGATTAAAGGATTAAAGGGGGTTCCCAGATTGCGCTAAGCCTGCCCCCCGCAGACCCAAACAACCAACACACAGGGTTGTCAGGAAGAGGCCCTTGTCCCCATCAACATGGGGATGAGGTGCTTTGGGGCAGGGGGCAGCCCCAAAGCACCCACCCCCCTCATGTTGAGGGCATGCGGCCTAATATGGTTCAAGAGGGGGGCGCTCGCTCGTCCCCACCCCTTTTCCTGACTGGCTGGGCTGCGTCTTTGGATAAGGGTCTGGTATGGACTTAGGGGGACCTTTTGCTAAAAAAAAAAAAAAAAAGTTATTTTGAAAAATCCAATCAAAAATACATATCTAAGTGAAAAGATAAAACAAAGACATTTTATAACGTTATACATTTTATGGTGCACCAATATGTTTCTAAAGGAAGAGGAGCTTACCTTTGTAGGCCACGTCAGGGAGAGCATCAATTAAAGGGGTGAGAGCTTCATTTTTTGATCCAAGCTTTAATTAAAAAAAATATTTTATGATGGTCTGAATACAAGACACCAGAAGTATGTTGGCTTTCAAAATGAATCAAAAGGTGTGGGCAATGTAGGGAAGAGCAGGGTGTGGAACAACCATTCATAAGAAGGGTTCTGCGGTACTCTAGGGTTTCTCCAGAGGTTGCTAGTGGTTTATTGAGCTGTGGCTAACTGACCTTCCATCTGAGGGTACCTGTATATTTACAGGGCCAATGCCACTTGGCAAACTCAAAGGCATAACACCATTGATCTTTTTAGCCGTCTGTTAGGGTGGCATTCTGACCGCGACTGTATAGGGGGGCATTCTTTTCATAGACCACCAATTTTAGACGCATTTTTCTAATGACCCCCAATGATTTGGTTGTAGCAGGGGTTCTTCAAGCCCTGAAATTTCTTTCAAGGACTTGAAGGTAGGGGTTCTTAACCTGGGATCCATGGACCCCTAAGTGGTCCATAGATGGGTTTCAGGGGGTTGTGAGGGTCAGATAAAAAAAATAACATACATTTACTATACAACCCTCCTCCTTTTCCCAACCTGTGCTTACCATTTCGTTTTTTTAAACATGTGGCAACAATCTCCCATATTCTTCATATGTCTGGGCTATGAGGTAGAGTGGCAAGACGGAAGCCTTTTCTTACCAAGAAAAACATCCAAGCCTGGCTAAATTGTGCAAAAACCCATCTGAAGTCTCCCAAAAACAGATGGAAAAATGTGTTATGGTCTTATGAACTTTTTGGCCATAATTCCAAAAGATATGTTTGGCACAAAAAAAACACTGCACATCACCAAATGAACACCATACCCACAGTGAAGCATGGTGATGGCAGTGATTGAACATACAGTGCTAAGACTGAGAATTTTGGGATTTTGTGGGAGATGTAAGGTGTGTAAAGCCAGACAGCTACCATCCCCGATATTTTGAACAGAGTCCCACCCATGTCTCTTTCTGTTCATGGTGGTGGCAGTATCATGCTTTGGGGCCGTTTTCCAGCTGAAACAAGGGCCTTGGTCAAGGTAGAGGGAATTATCAACAGTTCCAAATACCGGTCAATATTGGGACAAAACCTTCTAGCTTCTGCTAGAAAGTTGAACATGAAGAGGAACTTCATCTTTCAGCAAGGTAACGGCCCAAAGCATACATCCAAATCAACAAAGAAGGTTAAAGTTTTGGAATGGCCCAGCCAGAGCCCAGACCTGAATCCAATTAAAAACCTGAGGGGCGATCTGAAGAGGGCTGTGCACAGGAGAGGCCCTCATAATCTGACAGATTTTATTTTTTTTTGCAAAGAAGAGTGGACAAATATTGGCAAGTCAAGATGTGCAATGCTGATAAGCCTCGTACACACGACCGGTTTTCCCGGGAAGGGAAAACTGCCAGGAGAGCATTTGGCCAGGAATCACGGCCGTGTGTATGCTCCCTAGCAGTTTTCCCGTCAGGAAAACAGCCAGGAATCCTGATGGGAAAATAGAGAACCCTGCTCTCTTTCTCGTCGGGATTCCCGGCACAGTGTTTCCTGCCGAGAAAACCGGTTGTCTGTATGCTTACCTGCCTTGTAACGAAACCGTGCATGCTCAATAAGACTTTGAGGCATGCGCAGTAGCATACAAGGTTAGTGTGGGGTGTAGCAAGATGGCGGAGACGGCCGGCATCGAATGTGACGAGCGCCGGCTCATCGTAGTCAAAAGAACGGCGGTTCTTTTGAATGGCTGTCTATATGCACAGCTTTTCAAGAAATGCTTGCCAGGAATCCCATCAGGAAAACCAACGTTTTTTTTTCCTGACGGGATTCCCGGTCATGTGTACAGGGCTTTAGACTCATACCCGGTCTAGAGAAATCTCTCTCTTTGATAGAAAACTGGATGACAAAGAGTTATCTTAAACTCAACGGTTCAAAAACAGAACTTCTTCTGTTTCACGCCAATCGAAAGAATCAAATTGCAACAACTTGGACACCTCCGCCCATTCTGGGCAAAATCATCACCATTAGCACCAAAGTCAAAAGTCTCGGAGTCATCTTCGACACCTACATGACAATGGATGCACAAATAGGGTCAGTAGTCAGCGGATCGCACCACCTGCTGCGCCTACTATGCAGACTTATTCCATTTATTCCTAAAGAAGACAGCAGTCGTGGTGGGAACAATTGTTAACTCCAGACTTGACTATGCAAATGCCCTTTACCTCAGACTCCCAAAGTACCAAATCACTCGCCTGCAAGTCGTTCAAAACACGGCTGCTAGACTTGTGACTGGGAAAAAAACATGGGAATCAATCTCACCTTCACTGAGAAGCCTTCATTGGTTGCCAGTAAAAGACAGAATCACTTTTGAAGCACTCTGTCTGACGCATAAGTGTATTCTAGGAAATGCCCCCCAATATCTATGCGAAAAACTAAAAGCCTAAAACCCCAATCGCGTTCTGCGATCCACCAACCAAAATCTCCTCCAGATACAAGTCCAAAGGAGAAAGAAGATTTGCGGTCCAAGGCCCCAGACTATGGAACGCTCTACCAACCAGCATTTGGTTGGAGGAGAATCACTTGGCCTTTAGGAGAAAGATCAAAACCCATCTCTTTTGAGTTTCAAAGGAGAAATGGACAAACGAGCGCCCAGAGGCGATTCAGTTTGCATGTGCTTCAACAAAGTATTATTTCAAAGGGGTTGTAAACCCTCATGTTTTTTCACGGGGTCCCGGCTCTTGATTGGATATATTGATAGCAGCACAGCCTTTGGCTCCCACTGCTGTCAATAAAATCCAATGATGCTGGCGCCGGGGGCGGTGCCAAGTCATACATTCGGCGGCTATGGACGCCAAATGAATGACTCAGGAGGGCGCCCGCAAGGTAACCCCCCTGAGAGAGCACTTCTCCTAGGGGGTTATCTGATGCAGGGAGGAGCCGCGAGAGTCGCCGAGGGACACTCTGTGCAAAACGAGCTGCACAGTGGAGGTAAGTATAATATGTTTGTTATTTAAAAAAAAAAAAACGATCCTTTACAATCACTTTAAGGGTTTTCACACTTATGCAACCATATTATTTTAGTTTTTTATTTACACTTCCCTCCACCTAAAAGAAAATTAATTTTGTTGTTCAACAGAGTTGTACAGTTTATAGGTCACATCAAAAATGGAAAAAGTTCTGAAATGATTTATCTCATTTTTTTACATCACACAAATCTGACATTTTAACAGGGGTGTGTAGACTTTTTATATCCACTGTATATTCATTGCAATCTTTATACAAAACTGTCTACCATTTCCTAACAAATGCTGCTTTAGAGATAATGCAACTTACCTCAAAAAGTACACTAACTACCGACAGGCCATCTGGGTTTTCTTTGGCTGTTGTCATATCTCCATACTTTGTATTATAAAACACGAAATGCATCTAAAATAAAATAAAAAAAAGTTAAAGGTACATCACAGCAAACAAGAATAGACATTTAGGCCTAGATTCACGTACCCCGGCGTAAGTGTGGGTGGGTGTAGCGTATTGTATTTACACTACGCCGCCGCAACTTAGAGAGGCAAGTGCTGTATTCACAAAGCACTTGCGTCCTAAGTTACGGCGGCATAGCGTTAATGTGCCGGCGTAACCCTGCCTAATTCAAATTGTGAAGAGGTGGGCATGTTTTATGCAAATACAGCATGACCCCGCGTAAATGACGTTTTGAACGTATGGCGCATTCGCTGTCCGTGGACGTATCCCAGTGCGCATGCGTCGGATAGAATGCCTAAGATACGTCGAACACTGCCTACAACGTGAACGTAACTTACGCACAGCCCTATTCGCGTACGACTTATGCAAACAACGTAAAAAGATACGCTTGTTCCGACGTCCATACTTTTCATGGGCTACGCCACCTAGAGACCAGCTTTATCTTTACGCCGGCGTATGTCTTACGTAAACGGTGTAACTAATTGCGACGGGCGTACGTACTTTCGTGAATCGGCGTATTTTGCTCATTTGCATATTTGACGCGGAAAACAACGGAAGCGCCACCTAGCGGCCAGCGTAAATATGCACCCTAAGATACGACGGCGTAGGAGACTTACGCCGCTCGTATCTTAGCCAAATTTAAGCGTATCTGGTTTCCAGAATACGCTTAAATATACGATGGCGCAGATTCGGACTTACGACGGCGTATCTACTGATACGCCAACGTAAGTCTCTGAGAATCTGGCCCTTAGACTACATACATACCAATGTGTTAACAGTAGAATTGGATATGTGTTTTTTTTCTTCCATTCTTATACTATTATGCCGCGTACACACGGTCGGAATTTCCGTCAACAAATGTTCGATGTGAGCTTGTTGTCGACCGTGTGTAGGCTCCATCGGACATTTGCTTTTTGGAATATCCGACAACAAATGTTTGAGAGCTGGTTCTCAATTTTTCCGACAACAAAAGTTCTTGTCGGAAATTCCTATCGTCTGTATGGAATTCTGACGCACAAAAATCCTACGCATGCTCGTAATCATTGAACTTCATTTTTCTCGGCTTGTCGTAGTGTTGTATATGACCGCATTCTTGGCAATCGGAATTTTCCGACAACATTTGTGTGACCGTGTGTATGCAAGACAAGTTTGAGCCAACATTCCGTCGGAATAAAAAACATGGTTTTGTTGTCGAAATGTCCAATCGTGTGTACGCGGCATTAGGGTTCTTTTTGTTGCCTTTCACAGGGCGAAAATAACAATCCCTTGTTGTTTTTTTTTTATTCAGAAGCGTTTCCACATGTGTTCCACCTATTCACTTTAATGGGCTGCCCTATGTGCATTTGTCAAGGGAAAGAAGCTCAGGGACCACATTTTGGTCCTGAGCCAAGTGCGATTCTTGCACGTTCAGTTATGCAACAATCGTAGCAAAATGGGGTTCCATAAAGGATGACATGGCATAGATTTGCCCATGATTCTGCCTTTGAGTCTAAATCGCAAATTGTGAATGGGGCCTAATATTCTAATCTTAGAGAAAAAGAAGCCTTAAAAACATTCAACCATTAAAAGTTAAAGAACATTCTACCAGTAGAACATTTTTATTTTATTTTTTTGTAAAACCGCACTTCTCTTTTAAGGGCTATCAACCAAAAACCCTTTCTAACACCAGAGCATGCAAAAAATTGAATATCATATAATTTAAAATTGAAAAATTATTAATTCCAATTTAGAAAATATTTAAAAAAAAATTGCTTTTAACTCAACAGGACTTGACACTATATTAAAAAAATCCACATAATTATTGATCAAAAAAGTCACTTACCTCCAATGGGAAACCTTGGCCATTGATCAGATGTTCTGAACCTAGATTAGCAGAATTCTCATCTCCAAAGTGAATGTGAAACGTAGCAAGTTTGTAGGGGTTTTCAAGTCCTACCCTCGACAGATAATGCTCCGAACTCAATGATGCTTCAACTGCAGAGATACAGAACATTGAGGCACTGATCAAGTTACAAGTATATATACCGTATTTATCGGCCTATTGCGCCCCCTGATCTGGATGTGAAATTCCTGATTTTTTTTTTATTACTTACAGTATTGGTGTCTTGCCCGGCGTCCATCGGCGGTCTTGTCCGGTCTGGCGTCCGTCTGCGGCCTTCGTGGTGTCCCCCCCCGCTTGTCCCGCGCAGTCTCTGAGCCGATCCTTGCTTCCCGCGCTGTGTTTGAACGCCACCGACATATACCGAGCGCAGTACACTCGGGCACGCTCGGCTTCTCTCGCATAACCGCGAGGGGAGCCGAGCATGGCCGAGTGTACTGCACTCGGTATATGTCGGCGGCCGCGTTCAAACACAGCTCGGGAAGCGAGTATCGTCGTATATCGCGCACCCACGATTTTGCCCTGATTTTAAGGGCAAAAAAGTGCGCGGTATACACCGATAAATACAGTACTTCAAATGACAGCACTTTTTCTGTGAGCAATTTCCAATTCTCTTACATTTTGGCGGGCAGTCCTTTTCGCTCTCTGAGGCTCCATCCACACGTTGCTTCTACAGGAGTTTTGAGTTCTGCCTGTAGAATCAGCTCAATGTTATCCTATGTGTCCCTGCACATTAGGACGTTTACAGGCATATATTTTGAGTTCAAAGTTTTGAAGCAGGAACAAAAAAAACCTTCTGGTTCGTGTTTCTGATTAGAGCTCACTGGCAGAAAAAACGTATAACCCTTATAAACTTGTGTAGACTTTGTACAAATAATGCTCTATATGATAATTTTTTATTCCCAGCAGATGTTTTTTTTAAGCCTAGTGTGCATGGAGCCTTAATGTTGCATTTGGCGAGTGTCCGCTGACAAGGCATAGTTGTCCAGTATAGCCATTTTTGGATGTATTGGGTAATGGTCTCAAAAGGTACCCTTAACGATTTCGATTTGAGGCTTTGTTGGAGTAAATAGTGATAGGATCAGTTGTAAAATCTCAGAAGGTTCGATTTTAAAGACAGGAGCCCAACTCTGATAATTCAACTGGTCTTCAACATCTAGGTCAAAAAAGAATGAATATGTGTACAAGCACCTCCCTAATTATTAATTTACCCAAGCCATAAACTCTAATACCCAACCAACATTTAAAATAGAACTAAAAGCAAACTTTTATTGTCATTTTGGAGAGGGTAAGGGAGGGTTATAACTAAGACAACAACAAAACCTGGGGAATGCCCAGGGAAAAACCAAGCCTCCTTACCGACCATCCTGCAGAACAACCAAATGAACCTGTCTAACAGTATGCGTTAAAAACAGGGGTTTTGTCCGCAAGCATTTGCAAGCGCATGCGTGAGCCACAGAGCCCCGCCAAGGCACCCTGTAATCTGTGGTCTTAACACTAAACAATGAGCGTCCCCATAGTGGAGGCACATGCATTCTAATGGATAGATGGGGGAAGGTGGACTGAAGGGGAGCCACCCCTCCTTAAAGGTACAGGAGCACACCAAACACCCAGCATATAGCCCCTGTAATTTTTTATTTTTTTTTGCCATTTGTATTCCATTGGGGACCTCCTGTCCCATAGCCAAAACAGAAGTTAAGAGGAAATCCCCTATCACTGTATTTTCCGGCGTACATCCGAAAACCGGGGGTCGTCTGATACGCCGGGTGAAGCAGCCGCCAGATGGATGTTAGCGCCACCGGGATGCTCGGGAATACTGTATGCATACAGTTTGCACCGCTCAGCCAATCCCGGCGGGCGATCCAGTCTGTGATGAACACAGAGCCTGCTCGCATTGGAGGCAACCTCTGCCAATCCAAGCAGGCTACATTACAGTGAGTCAGAGCAGCGCAGGCTGATGATGTCGCAGCCTCTACCAATCCGAGCAGGTCTTGTATTCAATATTTAATATAATACATTGCTTACCGTGATTGACTCAGCGCCGTATGGCTCCAAGACAGGATGAAAGCATGAAGCAGTGGCTGTGTGTCATGTGATGGTGTTGCTGCCTGCAATCCCGGATCCTGCTCATCTCTATTGCTCCTTGGAAGCCCCTCCCCCCACCAGAGCACCAAAGTATATGAATTTAAGTGAGTACAAAAAATAATGATTGTATAAAATCGCAGAATACAGGTATGCCATTATTTATGAAGAACAAAAAAAATAAGCTGCCCTTTTAGTACTGCCATTGTCATCATGTTCAATCTTAATCTAATTATAATGCAGGATATTGATTTTCTTATTTTGTCCCTCTCTCCTATACAAATGGTAAAAATATGTATTTTTATGTTTATCTCCTGGCTCATTTTTGTGCTGCAAGACAACACTTCCTAGTTTTCAGAGTAAGCTGGACCCGCTGCCTCCTAGGATTGCTACGTCAAAGCCCTGACTGTGCAGCGCATATGTGCACGTGCTGTAAGCAACACCTTATTTTCTGGCAGTGCCCCTCCCGAGACTAGACTCTGTAGGCAGTTGTGTACTGACATCTGGGGCAGATCCAGAGATCAATGGGCTGGATCTGTATATGTCAGCATTTGTTCCAAGAAGGTGGGCATCTAGATAGTGGGTTTGTCACAAACTATGGTGAACGGGAGTGAACCACAACTGCGGTTGAGGAAAGAATTCAATGCACCGCCCTATGTTATGTGAGATTTCAGTACTGGGCCCCAGGCGTCACTCCAATCAGAGAACAGGAGTTTGGGGGATCACTACATCATCTCTCACATAATGGAATGCGTTGAGCTACTAAGGGTGGAGGTATTACAACATGCCTCCAGCCGTTAGCGTAGAAAATTTACAATAAAGATCAACGAGCACAACTGCATTAAGGATACCAATGCACTTCTCTATGCAAGTGATTATCAGTACGGGACCCCAGGCGTCACTCCAATCAGAGAACAGGAGTTTGGGGGTTCTCTACATCATATCACTTTAACATAAAGGAATGCATTGGGCTACTAAGGGAGCAGGTATAAAATACCTATAACCCTTAGCATGAAAATATAAGAGTGAACATGTTCAGTAACTTAGGGCGTGAGCCCGTATACATTTAACAACGTATGTCAAGCACGTAGCATATTAGAATACTGTAAGCAATTAATATTTGCATAAGAGAGGCTAGTATAGCTCAGCAGTATTGAGAGTGTATGTCCCTTTAAGATATTCCCCAGCAGGCAACTGAAGATACACTAAGTAATCCTAAGCAATAGATTGGTATTAAGTAAGGTAGATTCAAATACAGTACTTAGAAGAAGGTATATGTGAAGCGGGTAATTGTACAGCAATAACTGTAACGTAGTAATGCTACTTATCCATCTGCAGGGATTTTTCACACTTTAGAAGTCGACCTCTGTAGGGACTGTGTTGGGAAATAGCATGTGTTTCCTTGAAGATTGCTTATACCTCTACCTGAACTTTATGCTCCCTTTGTTGGAGGGTCCTTTAAAGCTGGTAATATCTATCATTGTGTCTGGGTTTTTAAGTGCTCCACAACTTCCATGAAATGGTAAAATCTCACACACCTTATTGTATGCGCTCCTGAAGCGATATGCAAGACCCACCTATGTTGTAGCCTCTATCCTTGCAAGGTCCACTTATGTTGCAGTTCCCCAACCTGGCCAGGTCCGCTTAAAGTATGTTGCAGCCCCCCACTCTTCCAAGGTCCACTCATGTTGCAAACTCTTCCTCCCACACCTTTGCAAGGTCCTACTATGTTGCAGCCCCCCCCCCCCACCACTCTACCCCATCAGTTAGATGCTGCATCTGTCTCCCGCCAGTTCTGAGTATGAGCCGAAGCGATTACACTCCACTGATCGCTCGGTTCTTGAAACTCCCTGAGCCGAGAGCTGGCGACTGTCATTCACTGGCTTTCTTCTTCGCCCCCCTCCCCGAGCTCACTGGAGCGCTGGGCTGTGGAGGGGCGGGAGCGGCCGGCTCAACCTCTAAGCCTCCCGACCTTATGGAGAACGATCCACAGAGGATGTACAGTCAAACAAGCTTTGGCTGTACTAAAATACATCGTCATAAAAATTTCAGAGGATCATTGACAATCAAAGTGATTTTGATGATCACATAATGGGAGTTTTGGAAAAAAAATAATGGATTAAATAAATATTTCATAAGAAATGCAGCTTAAAATGACACACTTACCTGTGTGCCCGTTATTAGTGAGAACAGCTAAGGAAGATCCTGATATACCATCAACTTGTAGAGGGCCCAGAGTAGAATAGTTTATGGTCTCGGATGTTATGATATTAATAGGTGACTGGGAGTTCTGTCCACATATTGGATAATGTGCGCTCCAGGTTGCAGGTTCTAATAAGTAAAGGACATATATGCAATCTGTTAGAGAAAATGCTTTACCAAACCTCTGGTGTACTCTGTGTGTACAAATTAAAATATAGGATTTTATCATGTCTGCGAAGCTCTTTTGTATCTTTTTTTTCGTTTACTACTTATTTTGTATGTATTTCACACAGTGGAGGATTCATAACTATTGTCATAACCTTTGCCACCCCCCATCAAATCATTCTCTGCAGCTATTACCTTTTTGTACCACCACCCAGGGGTGGACTGACAAGTGACAACTCATGGGGCCCCGGGCAATAGAAGATTATGGGGCCCCTGGGCTTACAGATGGCCACCACGCTAGGAGGCAGTGCAGAGGCGGGGTAGCTAAAATATCTGGATTTTCACATCAAAAGCATGTCGGTTTTCGGACATATCAGGGACAGATGTAAAAAAAACACAGATTTTTACATACTGTCCTTGGTTTTACTGAGCCTGGCAACCCTGATGGGGCCCCCCGGGCAGTGCCCAAGTGCCCCAATGGTCAGTCCGCCCCTGCCACCACCCCCTCCCTTTAGAATGTAATCTCTATGAGCCGGGCCCTCCTGTACCTTCTGTATTGAACTGTACTGTAATTGTGCTGTCCCCCCTCTACATTGTAAAGCGCTGCGTAAACTGTTGTCGCTATATAAATCATGTATAATAATAATAATCTCTGTTGTGGAAACTATTTTAATAGAAACAAATCAAAATATAGGATTTTATGGAATTTAGTCTTTTTTTTTTTTTGCAGATCTTTAACTGCTTTTGTTCTGCAGATGTTGAGAATGAGTGACAGGATTGCACTGCACCCCCTGGTATCCCTTTGGGTATGCACGTTTGTCACCAAAGATGAAACTTTGATGACAATGCCAATTGCCAATGATACTTGCAAATACACTGTGCATACCTCTAGGGAGCTAATCGGCTAATTATAAAGCGGTGCAGTTGGGAATACTAAGTGCGCACACTCGTGGTAGTTATAGAACATTTTATCTGTTTACAAACTAAAATTGAATGGCAATACAAACCACTTATGCAAAAGTCATACATAATTTTTTAATTAAATTTTAAGCTTTTCATTTTGTTTAATTAAAAAATAAGTATATTTGCATTTTACAGCCTTTATACTTTTTTTATTTATTTACAGAGTTCCACAATGCCTACAGCCTCTATTGCCAACATTATCTCTGAGGAGAGGCCTGGGAGACCAAGAGAGGGTCTGAGAGGCTGGGGAAGCCAAGGCGGCTAGCAAGAGTGAGCAAACCCAGAGGGGGCTGGAGAATCATATTTGGAGGCCAGGAGTGGGCCTGTGCATCAAGGTCAAAATACGTTCAAAATACGGCCGCTCGACTAGTGACTGGAAAAAAACCATGGGAATCAATCTCACCTTCACTGAGATCCCTTCATTGGTTGCCAGTAAAAGACAGAATAACTTTCAAGGCACTCTGCCTAATACATAAGTGTATTCAAGGCAACGCCCCCCAATATCTATGCGAAAAAATAAAAGCCCATAACCCCAATCGCATTCTGCGATCCACCAATCAAAACCTCCTCCAGATACCCAAAGCCAGATACAAGTCCAAAGGAGATCGAAGATTTGCAGTCCAGGGACCTCGCCTGTGGAATGCACTACCAACCACCATCCGACTGGAGTCAGACCACTTGGCCTTCAGGAGAAACCCATCTCTTCTGAGGTCAAGGGGTTCCTTACCCATGAAATGGATACAGCGCCCAGAGGCGATTCAGTTCGCATGTGTTGCGCTTTACAAGTCTCTCACTCACTCACTCACTCACTCACTTAAGGTACTGCAATCAAGGCTGAGCCTAATGCTTGAAAAATTTAATTTAAAATTATCGTGTGTGGGCTTCACATCATTTTTCAGGTTCTGAAAAACGACAAAAAAATGTTTCAAACATGCTGCATTTTTTAACGACAATGTCGTTTTTCGGGTTGTAAAAAATGGTCGTGTGTGGGCTAAAATGACGTGAAAAACCCTCTTTTACTAACACGGAATCGGCTAAAGCAGCCCAAAGGGTGGCGCCATCCACATGGAACTTCCACTTTATAGTGCCGTCGTACGTGTTGTACGTCACTGCGCTTTGCTAGAGCATTTTTTTTAACAATTGTGTGTGGGCAACATCGTTTTAATGATGAAGTTGGAAATTTTTTATTTTTTTTCTACAAGCTGAAAAACTTTTTTTTTTACAAGCCAAAAAATGATCGTGTGTACGCGGCATTAGAGCCAAGTGGCACTGTATTTTTCATTAGTTGTGTTTGCTGAAGAAGAACCCCTGAATGAGAAACCTGCTGTTGTAAGAACTTTCTTTTTATTTCCTTGAAAAAAAAAAAAAGTGCCGACTGCCGTGGCTCACTATAAAAACACATATGCCACTGAAACATCCCCCATATCACACTCCATATTGCTGACATAACATACATTGAATATTATTTACACACTATGATTTTTGGACTACCAGGGCACCCAAAAACACAAATGCTGCAACCTGTAGGTACCTGATTTAAATTTAGGTGGGAAGTTTAACCACTTCCAGCCCAAGGCGTCATATGACACTCTGGACTTTGAGTGGCGATATCTGTATGATAGGTGCAGCTACAAGCATCACTTAGACATCTGTTTTCTGCCAGCGATTCCCTGCACTGTAAGAACAATAATGGCTGTTCAGCCACTTGATTGTTTTTACAGGCAGCGGGAGGGGATGCCCCCCCCCCCTTCCTGTCACCCTCTTGTGCTTCTACCGGCTCACCCGTGCGATTGCAAAAGGAATCCACCGGAAGTTTACCATAGAGAATACCGCAGGCCAGATGGTCCCCGGCAGTCTCTATGACCTTCGGAGGCCAGGCGTGACGTATGACACGTCATGTCTGGCCCAGCAGATGTAAATACTGCCATGTGTTCAGCTGGAAAGGCTGAAATCGCTTTTTTTTTTATCTCTTTTCAGGCTAGAGGAGAGACGTGGGGTCTTATAGAAAGTTTTTTTCAAAACAAAAATGTGGTTCAAAAATTGCTGTGCAAATACCATGTGACATAAAAATTTGCAATTACTGCAATTTTATTCACTAGGGTCTCTGCTAAAAAAAAAACATATATAATGTTTGGGGGTTCTGAGTAATTTTCTAGCAAAAAAAAATATTTTTACATGTAGGAGAGGAGTGCCAGAATAGGCCCGATATGCAAGTGGTCTGCCTACAACACAACTTTTTTTACTTTTCCAGTTTTTCTTTTTACTTCCCTGTGTTATTTTTCCAAATTTGACTATTACAGATTGCACAGCCAAGTCCTATTCTACAAAAAAAAAAAAAAAATCCAAGCTGACCGACTCACCTGTTTAGGTGATGTCCCCCCAAAGCACAGTTCCACTTCCAATTACTATGTGCAAAAGAATGGCCATGTACAGTTTGAATAAATCGCAACTATATTGCGAGAGGTCTGGACCAAATTTGGAGATTTTTCCAATATGGTTGTGGAATTGTTTTGATTGCCTTTTTGGCTACCCCCTTTTTATTTTATACTTCAGTGATTCTTTTTTCCTATTATTGAAGAGGAACTTTAACCCCCCCCCCCCATTAATTTTTCATTAGGTTCCCGTTTACCCGATGCTGTGTGGTTAGGGTGACCACATGTCCCGGATTGCCTGGGACAGTCCCACATTTTGCAGGTCTGTCCCAGGTCCCGGGCACCTTCATTCCAGGACAATATAGTGTCCCGGAATACAGTGGAGATCCGAGCTGTCACTGGAGATGAGGCTGAGGGGCCGCCCGCTGTGTGTTAACCCCCCAAAAGTGAAGGACTACAGGTCCCAGCATGAACCCCCTCAGAGCTGAAGATGTGATACCCCCCCCAACTAGTGAAGAACTATGGTCCCAGCATGTATCCGTGAAATCTATGGGGGTCACACCCTTAAATCTTAGGGGTTCATGCTGGGAATTGTCATCCTTCAATTTTGGGGGGTCACATCCTTAGATATCAGAGGTTCATGCTGGAACTTGCAGTCCTTCACTTTGGGGGTATATAACCCCCCAAAGTGAAGGACTACAGGTCCCAGCATAAACCCCTCAGAGCTGAAGATATGACACCCCCCCCCCACAGCCCCAACTAGTTAGGAACTACAGGTCATAGCATGAACCCGTGAAATCTGTGGAGTCACACCCTTAAATCTCAGGGGTTCATGCTGGGACTTGTAGTCCTTAAATTTTGGGGCATGTGACCCCTCCCCTAAAGTGAAGGACTACAGGTCCCAGCATGAACCCGTGAAATCTATGGGGTCACATCCTTAGATACCAGGGGTTCATGCTGGGACTTGTAGTCCTTCACTTTTGGGGGATGTGACAACCACCCTCTCCACCCCCCCAAAATAAAGTGATGGGGTACAGGTCCGAGTGTGAACCCCTTTGGATCTGAAGATGTGAAACCCTCCCCCACCCCAAAAAAATTGCGTAAAAGGTATCAAAAATCATATTTGGGAGGGGGTCCCTGAATGGCAGTATGGAAATGTGGTCACCCTATGTGTGGTACTTGTTGCCCTGCTGAGATCCTCTCCTCTGCAGCCCCTGCTGGGGTCCTGCGCCACCATGTTCTCCTGTGTCGTCATCGGGGGACTTTTTGGCTCTTTGGGGGTTCAGGTGCTGTCTCCCAATGACATGCTGCTAGGCCTAAAACCTCCCCCTGTAGTAAGTGGAATTCCTGTATTGCTACCTGTGCCTCCTGGAATATGCACATTACATATCCCATGAGGCATTGCGGGTACTGACATCATTCAGGAAATAAATGGGAAGTAGGCCAAAACCTATTCATTAAAAAAAGTAAGTAAACATAAAAAAAAAGATGGATATTTGTGTAGCTGTGTGTTGGGATGGAGAGGAGGAAACTTTTGTTTTTTAAAGATCCCCTTTATTAAAATTCTTTCAGCACGGGAGACATATGCTCATACTCGGTTCTGTTGAGCCACAATGTTGACTGACCATAGACAGTTTATTCCCAATTAATATTTAACCACTGTATAATTTTTCATCCCTACAATCTATTACTCCATGCCAAATCAGGCATTTGCTTTTGAAATTTCTTGTCGTAAATATATAATCTTTTTATTTATTAGAGACAAATAATTATTTATTAGAAACAAACCTACTTACCGCATTGAAGGTCTTCATAGCACCAGTCTTCTAAAATACAGAATCAAATGCAACAGCATTCAAAACATGAATAGTTAAAAATCATCACCTGTAGAAGGTGTCAGTTGTTTAAATATGGATATTTTTTTTCTTTTTGTGCTGGACACTTTGTAGGTTATCAAATCTATATAACAAACTGACCCATTTGAATGAATTTACTGAAAGGCAAATAGGCTGTTCACTTTGCAAAGGAAACTGCACTTTGCAAGGGAAATTTCCCCAGAGTTTGGTGAATGTGGTGAAATTTCACTTTGCAAATAATACTCAATGAGGTGCAAGGAGAAAAAAAAAAAAGTTTGCCTGCACGTGATTGAATGATGAAAGTCAGCAGAGCTTCACCTCATTAACTAAGCTCTGGGGAAAATTGCCATTCCAAGGGGAAACTTCCCTTGCAAAGGCCATTTGCATATATATAACCATTAGAATTTAAATATCCCATTTAGTGCATGAGGTTTTTGGAACAATGATCTTGTATTGCTGCTGACCTTTGTCTGAAATGTAGAGTTAAGCTGGCCATAGATGGATCATAATATGGCCATTCACCAGCCATCAGCTGGATTTTATACCATCTATGGCTATTCCCACTCGATAGAAGTTGATATAACCAACCAGGGAGACGGACAGGAAGGCAGCGATCGCTGCAGGCAACACCCCCCCCAGGAGGCGGACAGTGGAAGGGAAGGCGGCAAGACAAACCTTAACATAGGAGGCAGGGGAGTGAAGAGCCAGGACATTGGGCTAGATTCAGGTAGCTGTTACCAGATACGCCGCCGTAATTTCAAATCTGCGCCGTCGTATCTGTACGCCGATTCTCAAAGGCAGATACGTTAAAAAAATAGGCTTCCTCAGCCGACGTAACTTGAATACGGCGGCGTATAATTGTCTGCAATATTACGCTGGCCGCTAGGGACGCTTCCGTTGTTTTCGGCGTAGAATATGCAAATGACCTAGATATGCCGATTCACAAACGTACGTACGCCTGGCGCAATTTATTTACGTTGTTTACGTTAGGCTTTTTCGATGTAAGATTTATTACGTCGTTTGCGTAAGTCGTTCGCGAATAGGGCTGGACGTAATTTACATTCACGTCGAAAGCAATGACGATTTGCGTCGGAATTTCGAGCATGCGCACTGGGATTCTTTCACGAACGGCGCATGCGCCGTTCGTAAAAAACGTAAAATGCGCGGGGTCAACCTAATTTAAATAAAACACGCCCCCTCATCATCATTTGAATGATGCGCGCTTACGCCGGCCCCATTTACAATACGCCGCCGTAAGTTAGGAGGCAAGTGCTTTGTGAATACAGCACTTGCCTCTCAAACTTACGGCGCCGTAATACTGGGCGCATCTACATGAATCTAGCCCCTTGCTTCTCCTCCGGGCTGAACAGGAAGTGTGTCCTAAGTCCTAAGACTCCCTGGCCAATCGGGTCTCAGTACCTGCTTCTTGATTGGCGGGGAGGAGAATCAGGATGACAATAGCGACGGTGTATCTGCCGGTCGTATCTATGCGACTGATTCAGAGAATCGGTTACGCATAGATATTCCTAAGATCCGACAGGTGCAACTGTGTTACACCGTCGGATCTTAGGCTGCAATTCCAGGCCGGCCGCTGGGTGACGTTTCAGGTTTTTTAGGTGACGAATATGCAAATGAGTTACGCGATTCAAAAACGAACGACCGCCCGCTGCTTTTTTTTTACGTCATTTGCATTCGGCTTTTTCCGGAGTATATTTACCCCTGGGTCTATGAGGCGCAGCCAATGTTAAGTATGGCCGTCGTTCCCGCGACGAAATTTGAATTTTTTACCTCGTTTGCGCAAGTCGTTCGTGAATACGGATGGACGTAATTTATGTTAACGTCGAAACCAATGACGTCCTTGGGACGTCATTTGGAGCAATGCACGCTGGGAAAATTTCCGGATGGCGCATGCGCTGTTCGATCGGTGCGGGAACGCGCCTGATTTAAATACTACACGCCCCCTAGCCGCAGAATTTGAATTCCGCCGGGAGATTTACGATACGCCGCCGCAAGTTTTGAGGTAAGTGCTTTGTGAATTAACCACTTTCCTCAAAAACTTGCGGCGGCGGATCTTAAATCAGATAGGTTAGCGGATCTAAAGATCCGCTAACCTATGTGAATCTGGCCCATCTTTTTTAGAATAAGGTGTCACTTGTGTTCCTTTATCTCCAAGTGGCTTAGAAGATCAGCTATAAACAGGAATTCTAGTCATCCATCCTACCTGGTAAAAAATGACCTTTTAAACCAACATCATAAACACCCAAAGTGTTCTACCTGAAGCCTGGCAGCAAAGAGCAAGGGAAAAAATGGCGATCAGGATGAGCATCTTCACAGTCTTCCACACACTGTAAAAAAAATAATAGTAATATAAATAAAAGCTTTGAATATATGATTTAGGATGTGTTTGTTTGTGAGCTAAGAAGACACACATCCAGGGCTCATGGTAAAATGTTTGCTTCATTGCCATTGTCACACTTGTGGAGCAACAGAAGAAAATTGGCTCTGCAGTGCTAATAGAGACGAATGGACAACTGAAAGCTGGCACATGAATGTATAACCTACCTTCCGGTATTTGCCCGTTCTGCATGGATAACTTCAAACTGAGTTAGAGATGAGTTGGCCCAAAAAAGTTTCAACCACTGAACCAGTGATTTTGGATCTGTGGTTTTGTGTTCTTGGGTTAGTAAAGACCCGTTGGAGGCCCATGCGAATGTTTATTTTTATTTTTTTCAAACACCAGTAGAGAGAGTGGGCCAGATTCACAGAAGAGATACGACGGCGTTTCCCTGAAACGCCGACATATCTCTCAGAGTATCTATGCGACTGATTCATAGAATCAGTTACGCATAGATAGCCCTTAGATTAGACAGGTGTAATTGTCTTACACCGTCGGATCTTAGGATGCTGTACCTCGGCCGCCGCTGGGTGGAGTTTGCGTCGTATTCCAGCGTCGGGTATGCAAATGAGGTTTTACGGCGATCCACAACGGCTTTTCGCGTTCATTACGTCGTTGCTAGTATAGTTTCCCGTCGCAAAGTTAGTCCTCGTTTTACCTGCCCTAACTTTACACAGCCCATGTTAAAGTATGGCCGTCGTTCCCGCGTCGAATTTCAAAAAAAAAAATTCTTGCGTAAGACGTCCGGGAATGCGAAAGTACGCTACGCATGTCGCCGTTCGAAAAAATGACGTCACTTCGTGCAAAGCACGGCAAGAATTTCAAAATGGAGCATGCGCAGTAGGTCCGGCGCGGGAGCGCGCCTAATTTAAATGGCACACGCCCCTTTGAATTACGCGGGCTTACGCTGGAGGCCGCCGGCGTAAGTTTTCACGCAAGTGCTTGGTAAATCAGGCACTTGCGATGAAAACTTGCGGCGGTGTAACGTATATACGATACGTTACGCCGCCGCGATTCTACGTGAATCTGGCCCAGTATTCTTGCCTAATGGAAAACCTGGATATTATTTTAAGAATAGCTGGTAAAAATTTGTTCAAATTTTGATCTAGTTTCCTTTTTGGAGAGCAAATAATATGCAATGCAGGACAGAAAACTGTGAAAAATGTTGCATCTTTGCCCGCATTAAGAACTGATTAATAGAATAATAAATCAGATCATCAGAGTGGAACTGTGGATATGAAAAATTGTTAGGAGTGCCACGTCCCAATAACTAAAGTTGAAAAAGGAGATATACACATATATATATATGGAGAAATACACATGTGTATAAGGCAGATGATGGACTTTGGAGGCGTAGTATATTTAAAAATATGGATATTTAATATGAAAATTCAAAATTAATAAAAAACAAAAATTACATAAAATAATGCCATAAAGAAGGCCTAAAATGACAAACATTGGCATGGCAAACCACCTCACCTACTACATATGGGTACAATTACAGAGAATCAACAAAAGTGGGAGACTCGCAACCACTTGATTATAGAAATTGAAGAAACCCTTGAAGTTCTCAGGAGGTGGAGTGTCACACGGTGCTCAGCCCGACATGTTGCGCGTTGGAAAAATGCTTCTTCAGGAGCTTACAATGAATTCTACAAGGTAATAATAGTAATAACAAATTGTATGATGAACAAGAAAAACAATAAATAACCACAAAACAGAAATATATCATTATGAAACTCTCATTTGTGCCCGCTTAATTACTCCTATGCAGCCCAAAGGGAAAAAGAAAAAAGAAGAAAAAAGAAAAAGAAGTGTTTCTTCAATTTCTATAATCAAGTGGTTGCGAGTCTCCCACTTTTGTTGATTCTCTGCAATTGTACCCATATGTAGTAGGTGGTTTGCCATGCCAATGTTTCTGTAATTTTAGGCCTTCTTTATGGCATTATTTTATGCAATTTTTGTTTTTTTATAAATTTTGTATTTTCATATTAAATATCCATATTTTTAAATATACTACGCCTCCAAAGTCCATCATCTGCCTTATACACATGTGTATTTCTCCATATATATATATATACCATATTTATCGGCCTATTGCGTGCCCCAGCGTATAGCGTGCACCCCCGAACTTGAAGAAAAATTCCTGGAAAAAAAAAATACTTACAGTTTGGATGCCCCTCGTCGGTGTCTTGCCCGTCGTTTATCGCATCCTGCCCGTCGTCCATCGCATCCATCGGCGGCCTCGTCCGGTCCGGCGTCCTTCTGCGGACATCGTGGTGTCCTCCCCGCTAGAATCCCGCGCTGAGTTTGAACCACTGCGCCAGCATATACCGAGCGTAGTACACTCGGGTATAGTCGGGCAGGCTCGGCTCCTCTCGCGTAAAGGACGTACAGGAGGCACAGGACGTGACCGCAAGAAGGAGCCGAGCCTGCCCGACTATACCCGAGTGTACTGCGCTCGGTATATGCCGGCGTAGTGGTTCAAACACAGCGCAGGAAGCGGGTATCGGCGTATATCGTGATTTTGCCCTGATTTTCAGGGCAAAAAAGTGCGCGGTATATGCCGATAAATACGGTATATGTGTAGATCTCCTTTTCAAGGACTGATTAATGTCACATGGGGGACATGCCTAAGAGTGAGCATATACCATCCATATCCTGCAGTTGCCAGCAAATACACAGGGCACAATAGGAATCGGAGAGGAACTATGGGGTGCTATGGCAAAAGGTGCCTAAAAACGATGTTTGTGTACATAGTTTGTTAGTATACATAGTTAGTCAGGTTGAAAAAAGTCCATCTAGTTAAAAAAAAAAACATACAATCCCATTTACACAATCCTATACCCACAGTTGACCCAGAGGAAGGTGAAAAACCCCAGCAGAGCATGATCCAATTTGTTACAGGAGGGGAAAAAATTCCTTCCTGATCCCCCGAGAGGCAATCAGATATTTCCTGGATTAACTTTACCTAAAAATATTATTATCCAGTTATATTATATACATGTAGCGCCCTGCTCCTGATGACCAGGCGCTAATGTCAAATTTAGAGGGTGTCTGAGCTGGTAGTTTGGCTCAGACTTTGTTAATTGGGGCTAAATCAACGTCTGTTTCGGCTATGGCTGTGCCTGGAGGGACTTCCCTTTGTTTGCCTGTAGATGTCGATACCACCACAGGCCAATGTTGGAACTAAGGCAAGCCATGATGTATTGGGTGTCTTTCCTCGGGAACAGCCCAGTGGGGGTGGTCTCCCCACTGGGCATGCTGGGGAAGACGCCATTTTTATGGGGCTTTTTCGCCTCGTGGCCCTCCTGGCGCGAGGTATGTGTCGTGTGATGCTGGCCCGAAGCTGCATTTTTGCTTGGTAGGCCCAGTTACACCGACTGGGGCCTACACCATGGAGGTGATCCTGTGCCGTCTGTCCTGTCATCTGATTGGCTGAAGGCACAGGGGCCCCCATTAGAAGTCTAGCAGAACAAGAAAAGATGCATGGAGGACAGCATAGAGGAGGAGCCATCCCACAGCTCGCCACCATCACCCACTGCCTGACTAGCAAGTAAGATGGGGTAAGTACTGGGCAGACAGCAAGTGGGCTAGGGTCACAGTAGCGGCATTTGATGGGCACAAGTGGCTGCATTTGATGGGCACAAGTGACAGCATTTGATGGGCACAAGTGGCAGCATTTGATGGGCACAAGTGGCAGCGTTTGAGGGGCACAAGCTTACAGAATATAAACTCTACTTTTGACCATTAGACTTCTCCTCCAGGAGGTTCCTAAGGCCCCTTTCACACTGGGGCGGGAGGTGCGCTGATGGTATAGCGGCGCTATTTTTAGCGCCGTTATACCGTCGGAATTGCAGCGGAATTCGGCCGCTAGTGGTGCGGTTTTAACCCCCACTAGCAGACGAAAAAGGGTTAATACCGCCGGCAATGCGCCTCTGCAGAGGCGCATTGCCGGCGGTATTACCATGGTTTCCCATTGCTTTCAATGGGAAGAAGCGGTAGAGAAGCGATAAACACACCGCTCCTTCACCTCTCCAAAGATGCTGCAAGCAGGACTTTTGGAATGGTCCTGCTAGCGCACCGCTCCAGTGTGAAAGCCCTCGGGTATACACCGAGACTACAGGGCAGGAGTTTTCCTGGCGGTATTTAGGCGCTATTTTTAGCGCTAAAATGCCTGAAAGTGTGAAAGGGTAGGCGTGAGCAATGAAAATGCACCCAAAAATGGAACTTCCGCATTTCTGAATCCTCTCCCCTCCAGTGTCACATTTGGCACCTTTCAGGGAGAGGGGGGAGCAGATACCTGTTTAATACAGGTATTTTGCTCCCACTTCCAGGCATATATACCCGTGCCATCCACGGGTACGCCACTTCCGGCGCCTTCTCCTTCCCCTCCGATGTCTTCTGGGAGACACACAGGTCCCAGAAGATAGCAGGGACCAGTGGCATTGCACGTGCCTAGTAGGGGCGGCAGCACCCGAGAGCTGAGCGATTGATCAGCTTCGGGGTGCCGACATCGCGGGCGCCCTGGACAAGTAAGTGTCCTTATTTTAAAAGTCAGCAGCTGCATATACACTTTAGGCTGCGTACGCTTTAATTCTACATTTTTCATTGTAAGAATGTTATTAGCACAATCAATAATTGTTATACCCATTAGAGGGGTAAATCAACATTTATTTTAGACCACAGTGATGAGAAAATTAGTAAGAACAGAATGGAAATTTTTGTGTATTTCGTTTTTTTAAACAAGGCATTTCCCTGTTCTGCCTAGTGACAGGACAGTGATCTACTGCTACCTGTCATTGGGAGCAGTGATCAGTCTTGGCACTTGTAGCCCAGCCCCCCTACCGTTAGAATCACTCCCTAGGACACACTGAACCCCTTCTTCGCCCCCTAGTGGTTAACCCCTGCCCTGCCAGTGTAATTTTCACAATAATCAGTGCATTTTTATATGTACAAATGACAATGGTCCCAAAATAGCGTCAAAAGTGTCCGATGTGTCCGCCATAATGTCGTAGTCACAATTACTAGTAAAAAAAAAAAAAAATTATTAATAAAAAATGCTTTAAACTTATCCCCTATTTTGTAGACGCTGAGGCCCAGATTCTCAAATGACTTACGACGGTGCAGCGCCATGTACGCCGTCGTAAGTCCTAATCTGACCCGTTGTATCTATGCATAGATATCCATTAGATCCAACAGGCGTAAGTCTCTTACGCAGTCGGATCTAAACTGCAATTTTTTTTTTGCCCGCTAGGTGGCGTTTCCGTCGAATTCCGCGTTAAGTATGCAAATTAGCTAGATACGCAAATTCCCGAA
Source organism: Rana temporaria (assembly GCF_905171775.1). Lineage (NCBI taxonomy): Eukaryota > Metazoa > Chordata > Amphibia > Anura > Ranidae > Rana > Rana temporaria. The sequence goes on along the minus strand of NC_053497.1, from coordinate 26,027,444 downwards.
CGTACGCGTGGCCGACGCAGTAAAGTTACGACGTTTACGTTAGTTTTTTCCCGGCGTAATGTTGCCACTGCTATATGGTGGCATAAGTGCGGCGCAACAATGTTAAGTATGGCCGTCGCTCCCGCGACGAAATTTTAAAAAGTTACGTAGTTTGCGTAAGTCGTCCGTGAATGGGGCTGGACGTCATTTACGTTCACGTCTGAACCAATGACGTCCTTGCGGCATACTTTGGAGCTATGCACACTGGGATATTTTACAGACGGCGCATGCGCCGTTCGTTCGGCGCGGGGACGCGCTTGATTTAAATGATACACGCCCCCTACCCGCCGAATTTGAATTCCGCCGGGGGATTTACGCTACGCCGCCGCAACTTACGGAGCAAGTGCTTTGAGAATACAGCACTTGCCCGTGTAAGTTGCGGAGGCGTAACGTAAATCAGATACGTTACGCCTGCACAATTTTGCGCGGCTGTACGTGAATCTGCCCCTATAACTTTTGCGCAAACCAATCAATATACGATTTTCTGCGTTTTTTTTTTTTTACCAAAAATATGTAGAATAATACGTGAGAAAGAATTTTTTTTTTTTTATATATATATTTTTTGGAGATATTTATTATAGCAAAGAGTTAAAACAATTGCTTTTTATTCAAAATTTTCACTCTTTTTTTTGTTTATAGCGCAAAAAATAAAAACCGCAGAGGTGATTAAATACCACCAAAAGAAAGCTCTATTTGTGGGGAAAAGAAGGACGCCAATTTTGTTTGGGTGCAACGATGCACGACTGCGCAATTGTCGGTTAAATCGACGCAGTGCCGAATCGCAAAAAATGGCCCCGGTCATTGGGCAGCCGAATCCTCCGGGGCTGAAGTGGTTAAAAGGAAACAAAATCTTTCAAACAACATGTAGTAGTCCAATCTTAACAAAATAAATAAATAGCCCTAATGCCGCGTACACACGATCATAAATTCAGACAAGAAAACCGTGGATTTTTTTCAGACGGAATTTTGGCTCAAACTTGTGTTGCATACACACGGTCACACCAAATTCCACCTGTCAAGTACGCGGTGAGGTACAACACTACGACAAGCTGAGAAGAATGAAGTTCAATGTTTCTGAACATTGATTTTGCGCATGCATGTTTTTTTTTGCGTGTTGGAATTGCATACAGACGATCAGAATTTCCGACAAGAACTTTTCCCGTTTGAAAGCTGGTTTTCAAATTTTCCAATTTTTCTTGGCTGAAATTTCCGACAGAAAAATTTCTGATGGAGCCTACTACACACGTTCGGCATTTCCGACCAAAAGCTCACATGAGACGTCTCTTGTCGGAATTTTGGATCGTGTGTATGCGGCATAAGGCTAATTTCACACTGGGGCAGGGGGTGTTCGTGGCAAAGCGTTACTAATTTTAGTGACGCTTTTCGGCCATTAGGGGGGGCTTTTAACCCCTAACGTCCGAATAAAGGGTTAAAAGCCCCCGCAAAGCACCGCTGCCAAAGCGCTTTGTAGGCGATTCGGCAGCGCTGCCGATTGATTTCAATGGCTCCACTCCTCCACCGCCCCAAATATGGTGCTTGCAGGACTTTTTTTCCTGTCCTGCAAGCGCACCGCCCCAGTGTGAACTCACTCTTTTTTTACACTGGGGTGGCTTGAGAGGAGCTTTACATGCACTATTTTTTGCGCAAAATTGCCCGAAAAGCACCCCATTATGAAAGGGGTCTAACTGTTGGAAAAGCTAAAAAAGCTGAAAAACCTAGCAACAAATTATGGCTCTCTCTATTGGCTAATAAAAAAAAAACAGCAAAGCTCAAAAATGCTGTGTAAAACCACGCAAATCGCTCTTTAGCCCTGGTTCCCATTAAGGCGATTTGGCATGCTATTTGACATTGCCGGCAATTGCAACATCCAAATTGGTGCGATGCCACATTTGCAACGCCGCACCGATTCCCAAAAGTAGTTTGTGTACTACTTCGGGGGATTTTGGCAGTGGCGGTGCGTCCATAGTGGGCGCAGGAGTCCCACCCCCTCTCTCCTGCACTCGTCAATCAACAATACATAGATTCATGCATTGCATGAATTATGTATTGTCGCCACTGCCGCCCACTATTCAGGTGTCCAGCCCCCTGTTGAGCGCCGGCCATCTGAATAACAGCGGTGGGTGTGTATTGGAAGTGCCTATCAGAGCCTGTGGGCTCTAATCGGCTTATAAATGGTTAACCAGAGGGCACACAGGCTGTGTTCCCTGGTTAATACTGACCCGCGTCTCAGCCAATCAGGTTCACCGGGTCTGGTTACCGGTCACCTCATTGGCTGAAGCGACATCGAGGGCGGGAGAAGACATCAAGGGAGCGTGGAGGAGGAGGGCTGACCTGAGAAAGGTAAGTGCTGGGCGAGGGCAATCTGGCGGTATTTGAGGGGGCAAACTGGCGGCATTTTACAAGGCAAGCTGGCGGCATTTTACAGGGCAAACTGGCGGCAATTGATGGGCACAGTGGCTGCGTATGTGGCGAGAATTGATGGGCACAGTAGCGAGAATTGATGGTACAGTAACGATAATTGATGGGCACAGTGGCTGCGTTTGGGCACAGTGGCGACAATTGATGGGCACAGTGGTGACAATTGATGGGCACAGTGGCTGCGTTTGATGACACAGTGGCGACAATTGATGAAACAGTGGCGACAATTGATGAAACAGTGGCGACAATTGATGGGCACAGTGGCTGCATTTGATGAAACAGTGGCGACAATTGATGAAACAGTGGCGACAATTGATGGCACAGTGGCGACAATTGATGACACAGTGGCGACAATTGATGGGCACAGTGGCTGCATTTGATGAAACAGTGGCGACAATTGATGAAACAGTGGCGACAATTGATGAAACAGTGGCGACAATTGATGGGCACAGTGGTTGCGTTTGATGGCACAGTGGCGACAATTGATGGCACAGTGGCGACAATTGATGGCACAGTTGTGACAATTAATGGGCACAGTGGTTGCGTTTGATGGCACAGTGGCGACAATTGATGGCACAGTGGCGACAATTGATGGCACAGTGGCTACAATTGATGGCACAGTGGCGACAATTGATGGCACAGCGGCGACAATTGATGACACAGTGGCTACAATTGATGGCACAGTGGCGACAATTGATGGCACAGTGGCGACAATTGATGGCACAGTGGCTACAATTGATGGCACAGTGGCGACAATTGATGGCACAGTGGCGACAATTGATGGCACAGTGGCTACAATTGATGGCACAGTGGCGACAATTGATGGCACAGTGGCGACAATTGATGGCACAGTTGTGACAATTAATGGGCACAGTGGTTGCGTTTGATGGCACAGTGGCGACAATTGATGGCACAGTTGTGACAATTAATGGGCACAGTGGTTGCGTTTGATGGCACAGTGGCGACAATTGATGACACAGTGGCGACAATTGATGGCACAGTGGCGACAATTAATGGGCACAGTGGCTGTGTTTGATGGCACAGTGTAGACAATTGATGGCACAGTGGCGACAATTAATGGGCACAGTGGCTGTGTTTGATGGCACAGTGGAGACAATTGATGGCACAGTGGTGACAAATGATGGCACAGTGGCTGCGTTTGGCACCGTGGCGACAATTGATGGCACAGTCATGGCAATTAATGGGCACAGTGGCGACAATTGATGGCACAGTGGCGACAATGGATGGGCACAGTGAGGCTGCAATTGATATATTTTGAGCACCAGCCGCCACTGGATTTCGGGGTGCGATTTCTATTGACATTTGTGCAGAAACCCGCTCAGATGTCTCTGAAATCGGGACTGAGATGCTGGAATGAAATCGCACGATACTGTCGGTGTGAACCAGGGCTAAAAGTGTGCAAAAACATGGAGAAATGCTCAGGTGTGAATGCAGCCTTACAGAAACCGTTTTCTATTACATAATACAACAAAGTCCTGTATGTATGAATATATATCATTTTACTATATATGATCAGTATGCTGGATTGCTGGGCTCTAGTTATTACATCCTCCAATCAACAAGATCCCACCTGTTGCATGAAATGTAGAGGGTCACAGAGAGGGCAGGAAGTACAGACGACACTCACAGCTCCAGTTCTGCACACTGATGGAGAGACTACAGCACAAGTGCCAGGAATTTGGGTAGATAAAACAATTGCATGGTTTTATAATGTTACACCAAGTCTGATTGATGTACTGCATGCATACAAGTAATTCTGGGAAATAAGATAAAGGATCATTATGTATTTTATAGTTCTAATCTGTCTGTGATTTCCAGGGACAGTTTCTGATTCTAAAGTCTTGTCCAGAACACTTTCCTGCCCATTCACACCAGATATCTCCGGGGTTTCTATGCATTTCCACAGGTGTGTGTACAAGGGTTTGATGCGAGTGTACATGTGTTTGCAGTGCGGTCTAAAGCCCCATACACACTATTACACAGATTTTCTGCCGATTTTTTGTCTTCAGATTTACCAAAAAATGTAGTGCAAGCTGGGCCTTTTGGAAGGAATTTGGGGGCCCCAAGCAAAATGGACATGGAAGCCCCCCCACCGCACGCACCGCCCCCCATGTTCTTTTTACTCCCCCCGGCCCCTCCCTATGTTTTTTTTTTTGCCACCCCCCTGCCGGGTCCATACCGCGCAGCAGCAGATTCAGTTTCCTGTTCCCGGCCGGACTGACAGGAAGTGCGCACTCGGGCCCGGATTCACGTACGAGTTACGCCGGCGTATCTCCAGATACGCCGTCGTAACTCTGAGTCCGAGCCGTCGTATCTATGCGCCTGATTCTTAGAATCAGTTACGCATAGATTTGTATTAGATCCGACCGGCGTAAGTCTCTTACGCCGTCGTATCTAAGTTGCATATTTACGCTGGCCGCTAGGGGCGTGTACGCTGATTTACGCCTAGAAATATGTAAACCAGCTAGATACGCCAATTCACGAACGTACGCCCGGCCGTGGCAGTACAGATGCGCCATTTACGTTCGGCTTTTCCCGGCGTAAAGTTACCCCTGCTCTATGAGGCGTACCAATGTTAAGTATGGACGTCGGGCCAGTGTTGAATTTTTCACGTTTTACGTCGTTTGCGTAAGTTGTTCGCGAATAGGGCTGGGCGTCATTTACATTCACGTCGAAAGCATTGGCTTCTTGCGGGTTAATTTGGAGCATGCGCACTGGGATACTTTCACGGACGGCGCATGCGCCGTTCGTAAAAAGCGTCATTTACATGGGGTCACATTAAATTTACATAACACATGCCCACATCTTCCACATTTGAATTAGGCGGGCTTACGCCGGCCTATTTACGCTACGCCGCCGCAACTTTGGTTTGAGAATACGCCACTTGCCTGTCAAAGTTGCGGAGGCGTAACGTAAATAGGATACGTTACGCCCGCACAAAGATGCGCGCTTCTACGTGAATCCGGGCCTCAGTGTGCACTTCCTGTCAGTCCGGCCGGGAACAGGAAACTGAATCTCCTGTACCGCACGGTACCCGGCCACGCTACAGAGAATGGGAAGTGACGACTCGAGGCAGCAGTGCTGCAGGCTCTCTATAGAGAGCTAAGGCGGCTGCTGCATATAGGAAGCACAGCAAGGGCCCTGATTGGGGCCCCAGGCCAGCTCGGGGCCCCAAGCAATTGCTTGGTTTGCCTGCCTTGTAGCGACGGGCCTGAGTGCAAGGGCCTGCCTGATTGCATACAAATTGAAACTCTTAAAGGAAAAAAAATTTTTTTGCTGAAATGACTGTTTACAGGGTATAGAAACATAATAGTTAACAGATTAAAGTAAATCTGAAGACAAAAATCTGCAGAAAATCAAATAGTGTCTATGGAGCTTTAAGCCTCGTACACACGATTGGATTAGCTGACGGGAATTGTGTGATGGCAGGCTGTTGTCAGAAAATCCGACTGTTTGTATGCTCCATCGGACAATTGTTGGGATAGCACGCTTTAAAATTTGAAGACAACAAAAGTGTGTTGTCGGATTATCTGATTGTGTCTACACAAGTCCTTCGGACAAAACTCGAAAGTACAAACCTGCATGCTCAGAAGCAATGCTCACCATAACACAATATTAGCAGAAGTTGGCCAAAGGGTGGCGCTAAAGAGCTGAAAAAAACACGTAGTTTTGTGTATGTTGGCTCAAAAAGTTCTGCCGTCTGTATGCATACCAAGTTCACAGCCAACGCCCTTCGCACAAAATTCCACGGATTTGTCCGATGGAAATCTGATCGTGTGTATGAGGCTTAAAGGCCCGTACATACGATCGAATTAGCCGACGGGAATTGTGTGATGACAGGCTGTCAGAAAATCCGACCGTTTGTACGCTCCATCGGACAATTGTTGTCGGATTTTCCACCAACAAATGTGGGATAGCATGCTTTTAAAAATTTTCAACAACAAATGTGTGTTGTCGGATTATCCGATCGTGGCTGGTTTTGGAATGATGTACGCTTCCTCCTAGGTAGATAAACTTCCTGTCCTATCATCCTTGTTTGATACAGGGTAATCATATCTTCATCAGGGGGAATTCTAGAATTCCCCCTGATGAAGATACGATTACCCTGTAATCGTACCAGCCGCTGTAATACACAGAGTGGTGCACTGACCCACCTGGTACATGTAAGTACCACACTGGGGGGTTGTTCTTGTTTGTTTAATAAAACATTTAAAGCGATATTACACGATCAAGGCTTTTTATTCCCCATTATTCCCAAGATACTGCGTAGGAAACCCAGGATCCTGTTACCATATAGAACCCAGGGGTGGTTCACAAGAGTGTATTGATTGAGCATAATTGCCATGTCACACGCTCTAACGTGAGCATTTAATACCTAGGGGGGTCACTGGAATAAGAGCACCAATGTATGATCTGCAACACCTGTCAATCATTTTCAGACGCATGGATTTATAAGAATGTCATCAGTGCTATTACTGGATACCACGCATATGCACTTTTTTCAACAGGACAGTCACAGCATTGTTTTTATAAAAAGACTTGTTTTTGCACAATAACACTTTTTGCTATTTAACCACTTAAGACCCGGACCTTTAGGCAGCTAAAGGACCTGGTTAGTTTTTGCGATTCGGCACTGCGTCGCTTTAACAGACAATTGTGCGGTCATGCGACGTGGCTCCCAAACAAAATTGGCGTCCTTTTTTTTACACAAATAGAGTTTTCTTTTGGTGGTATTTGATCACCTCTGCGGTTTTTATTTTTTGCTCTATAAAAAAAAATAGAGCGACAATTTTGAAAAAAATTCAATATTTTTTACTTTTTGCTATAATAAATAACCCCCAAAAACATATATACATTTTTTTTTCCCTCAGTTTAGGCCGATACGTATTCTTCTACCTATTTTTGGTAAAAAAAATCGCAATAAGCGTTTATCAATTGGTTTGCGCAAAATTTATAGCGTTTACAAAATAGGGGATAGTTTTATTGCATTTTTATTATTATTATTTTTTACTACTAATGGCGGCGATCAGCGATTTTTTTCGTGACTGCGACATTATGGCAGACACTTCGGACAATTTTGACACATTTTTGGGACCATTGTAATTTTCACAGCAAAAAATGCATTTAAATTGCATTGTTTATTGTGAAAATGACAGTTGCAGTTTGGGAGTTAACCACAGGGGGCGCTGAAGGAGTTGTGTTGCACCTAGTGTGTGTTTACAACAGTAGGGGGGTGTGGCTGTAGGTGTGACGTCATCGATCGAGTCTCCCTATAAAAGGGATCACACGATCGATGAAGCCACCACAGTGAAGCACGTGGAAGTGTTTACATACGGCTCTCCCCGTTCTTCAGCTCCGGGGAGCGATCGTGAGGGGGTGGCTAGAAACGAAAAGCCGCGCACTCGTCCCGGATCGCTCCCTGAGGCTTAGCGACCGCCGCATGTACCGGGGGGGTCCCGATCGGACCCCCGACCCGCGGAAAGGCAGCGACGTGCGGGCACGTCGTTCTGCCTGTCCGTGCCATTTTGCCGACGTATATGAACATGCGGCGGTCGTTAAGTGGTTAATAAACACCAACCTCAGCTGGCTCATGCCATGTGTAGGAAAAAAAAAATGCATTTTTGCTTGCACGTGATTGGATGATGAATGTCCGCAGAGCTTCTGCTCATTTACTAAGCCCTGGAGCAACTGATCTTACAGTATGAAACTGCACATTACAAAGTGCACAGTCTATTTGCCTTTGGTAAATCAACTCCTATCTGTCCATGTATACATAGGCTTTTAGCAGAGTTTAGGAGCGAACGTGTTTAGATGAGGTTAAACCTCCCTCTCCTGCACACAGAATTGCCTTCAGGATGGGAACTTTTTGACCGAGGGCCGCGGTTTGCTTTTTTGCAGTGTTTTGCGGTTTCCTGCAGACTGCGGTCAGGGTAGGCTTGTGTACATGTAGCCTTAGAGAGTTGTTATTGGAACAAATTTCCCTTTTTATATTTCTCTATTTCTGATTTGATGGCAACTCAGAATTTTGGATTTTTCACTCTCAGTCCTGGTGACCATGATCTAGTGCAGGGGTCTCCAAACTTTCTAAGCAAAGGGCCAGTTTACTGTCCTTTAAACTTAAAGGGGGGCAGACTGTGGCCATTGGGAGTAGAAATTGTCCTGGCATCAGTGGGAGTAAACTATGCTTCTTTGTTATTAGGGGGGGGGGGGGATAGCGCCCTGTTGTTGGTGTCAGTGGCAGGAGAAGTGTCCCATCTTTGGTGTCACTGGGAGGAATAGTGCCCCATCCTTGGTAATAGTAAGAGGAATAGTGCCCCTTTGTTGGTATCAGTAGGATGAATAGTGTCCCATCCATGGTGTCAGTGGGAGGAATAGTGTCCCATCCATGGTGTCAGTGGGAGGAATAGTGTCCCATCCATGGTGTCAGTGGGAGGAATAGTGTCCCATCATTGGTGTCAGTGGGAACAATAGTGACCCATCTTTGGTGTCATAGGGAGGAATAGTGACCAATCATTGGTGTCAGTGGGAAGAATAGTGACCCATCATTGGTGTCAGTGGGAAGAATAGTGACCCATCATTGATGTCAGTGGGAGGAATAGTGACCCATCATTGGTGTCAGTGGGAGGAATGGTGATCCATCATTGGTGTCATAGGGAGGAATAGTGACCCATCATTGGTGTCAGTGGGAACAATAGTGACCCATCATTGGTGTCAGTGGGAACAATGGTGACCCATCTTTGGTGTCATAGGGAGGAATAGTGACCAATCATTGGTGTCAGTGGGAAGAATAGTGACCCATCATTGGTGTCAGTGGGAGGAATGGTGATCCATCATTGGTGTCATAGGGAGGAATAGTGACCCATCATTGGTGTCAGTGGGAACAATAGTGACCCATCATTGGTGTCAGTGGGAACAATAGTGACCCATCTTTGGTGTCATAGGGAGGAATAGTGACCCATCATTGGTGTCAGTGGGAAGAATAGTGACCCATCATTGATGTCAGTGGGAGGAATGGTGATCCATCATTGGTGTCATAGGGAGGAATAGTGACCCATCATTGGTGTCGGTGGAAAGAATAGTGACCCATCATTGGTGTCAGTGGGAGGAATAGTGATCCATCATTGGTGTCAGTGGGAAGAATAGTGACCCATCATTGGTGTCAGTGGGAAGAATAGTGACCCATCATTGGCGTCAGTGGGAAGAATAGTAACCCATCATTGGCGTCAGTGGGAGGAATAGTGATCCATCATTGGTGTCAGTGGGAAGAATAGTAACCCATCATTGGCGTCAGTGGGAGGAATAGTGATCCATCATTGGTGTCAGTGGGAGGAATAGTGACCCATCATTGGTGTCATAGGGAGGAATAGTGACCCGTCATTGGCGTCGGTGGAAAGAAAAGTGACCCATCATTGGTGTCAGTATGACGGATTCCAACAGGTTACAAATACTTTAGGTGTTCATTTCTGGATAAAATATAGACACTTCTTTCCCATGGGTTTCCGAAAATGTTCAACATTAAAGCCAAATGGGAAATTCTATAGTGTAGATTTACTGGTTTGCATCCTTGTAAAAATGGGCAACTTTTTTCATCTATTTTTTTTTATCATTATTAGCGCCCCCCAGTGGGTGATATCGATACTGGTAAGGGCAGCCAGAATGAGCGATGACAAGCTACGACGTAAAAAAGCATACAAGATGCTGCAAAAACGGCTGGTGAGTACATGATTTTGAACAAATAGTAGTACCCTCTTTTTTTACTGGTAACCGCATTCATCATAATAAAAAAATGTAAGCATAATTGGGCTATGTTTTCGATTTCAGGGAGAATTTGCAGTCTACTACTGGGTAATGTTTGGGTTAAAAAGTGAGCCAGTAGCCAGTGTTTGGGATGTGACCCAAAACGACAAAATAATGCTTGTGTATCTTCCAGAATACTGAACAATGTCTAAAATCTTGGCTGGACACCAACTAATACAACACTCTTCGAAGTGCATTTGACAGCTTTAACCCCTGGATCCCCGTACTAGCGCGTCAAAACCGGGTGCTGTGCACGTGGCTGCCGGGTGCTTGCAGAGCAGCCCTATTCACTTTAATAGGTTGCATGTGGCGGGCCTAGCGTCAAGGGGTATGTGGGGCAGGGGGGCATGTGGTAAAACCATGGCTGAACCACAAGGTTTTACCACCATTGTGAACAGTTTATTTTTCTTTTGGGATAAAGGTTTTAAATTAATTTTAAAAAGCTGATCATTGTAAGCAACCCTGTCCATGGTAAATGATTTGTCTTAACATGTGAAAGTTGGCCATAGATGGTTCGAATCTTGGCCAGTTCAGCAGGACCAGACGAAATTCGAACCATGTATGGGCAGGCTGATTTTACATAGCATAGCATACTAGCTCATTATGATTGACTTACTGTACCTGAGATCTAAGCCCCCGAAGTTCTCCTCGGTCCCCTCAGCCACCGGCGCCATGTCTCCTACAATCTTCTTCCTTGTATCGCTGCTCCGGCGTGGTGACTGTCCGGAGCGGCGATAACGTCACTCCCGTGCATGCGTGGGATTACGGCATTAACCCCCATTCACAAAAACGGCACGCTCAGTGCGCCTGCACCGTTGTCTACGGCGCGCATGCTCCGTAGACATTGGTGCAGTCCTTGCTGCAAATATCTCCTTAACCGTGTAGGTTAAAGCGGTGGTTCACCCTCCTTCACATCATTATACCATTACATTCGGCATCGTAGCGCGAGCTACGGTATGCCGGTCTTAAATTTTTAATCCCCGTACTCACTGTGCTATCGATCATTGAAGAATCCGACTCCCGCGGGGAATGGGCGTGCCTATGGAGAGGGAGGATGATTGACGGCCGGCTCTGGCACGTCACGCTCCCCGAAGACAGCCGGAGTAGGTCTCGGCTCTTCACGGCGCCTGTGCACAGGCTATGCGCAGGCGCCGTGAAGAGCCAAGCCTATTTCGGCTATTTCCGGAGAAGCGTGACGTGCCAGGGCCGGCCGTCAATCACCTTCTCTCACCATAGGAACGCCCATTCCCCGGAATCTTCAATGAGCCATAGCACAGTGAGTACGGGGATAAAAAATGTAAGACCGGCATACTGTAGCTCGCGCTACGATGCCGAATGTAATGGTAGAATAACATTTTTTTTTTTTTTTTTTTAATAGGGTGAACCCCCGCTTTAAGGAGATATCTCTTGCACCTACAGGTAAGCCTTAATATAGGATTACCTGTAGGTGCAAGTTGTAAGGAGGGGTTTACAACCACTTTAATGTCTAATCCGCTGTCAACAAAAGTGAGTGCACCTCTAAGTGAAAATGTCCAAATTGGGCCCAATTAGCCATTTTCCCTCCCCGGTGTCATGTGACTCGTTAGTGTTACAAGGTCTCAGGTGTGAATGGGAAGCAGGTGTGTTAAATTTGGTTTTATCGCTCTCACTCTCTCATACTGGTCACTGGAAGCTCAAGATGGCACCTCCTGACAAAGAATTCTCTGAGGAACTTAAAAAAATAATTTTTGCTCTACATAAAGTATGACCTAGGGTATAAAAAGATTGCCAAGACCTTGAAACCGAGCTGCAGCACGATGGCCAAGACGATACAGGCATTTAACAGGACAGGTTCCACTCAAAACAGGCCTCGGGATGGTTGACCAAAGAAGTTGATTACATGTGTTCAGCGTCATATCCAGAGGTAGACGTTTGAGTACATCCAGCATTGCTGCAGAGGTTGAAAGGATGGGGGGGGGGGGTTAGCCTGTCAGTGCTCAGACCATACTCCGCACACTGCATCAAATTGGTATGCAGGGCTGTCGTCCCAGAAGGAAGCCTCTTCTAAAGATTATGCACAAGAAAGCCCGCAAACAGTTTGCTGAAGACAAGCAGACTAAGGACATGGATTACTGGAACCAAGTCCTGTGGTCTGATGAGACCAAGATAAATGTATTTGGTTCAGATGGTGACAAGCGTGTGTGGCAGCAACCAGGTGAGGAGTACAAAGACAAGTGTGTCTTGCCTACAGTCCAGCATGGTGGTGGGAGTGTCATGGTCTGGGGCTGCATGAATGCTGCCGGCACTGGGGAGCTACAGATCATTGAGGGAACCATGAATGCCAACATGTACTGTGACATACTGAAGCAGAGCATGATCCCCTCCCTTCAGAGACTGGGCCGCAGGGAAATATTCCAACATGATAACGACCCCAAACACACCTCCAAGATGACCACTGCCTTGCTAGAGAAGCTGAATGTAAAGGTGATGGACTGGCCAAGCATGTCTCCAGACCTAAACCCTATTGAGCATCTGTGGGGCATCTTCAAACGGAAGGTGGAGGAGCGCAAGATCTCTAAGACGCACCAGCTCCGTGATGCCGTCATGGAGGAGTGGAAGAGGACTCCAGTGGCAACCTGTGAAGCTCTGGTGAACTTCATGCCCAAGAGGGTTAAGGCAGTGCTGGAAAATAATGGTGGCCACACAAAATATTGACACTTTGGGCTCAATTTGGACATTTTCACTTAGGGGTGTACTCACTTTTGTTGCCAGCAGTTTAGACATTAATGGCTGTGTGTTGAGTTATTTTAAGGGGACAGCAAATAACCGCGCTGTCCCATTGATTTAAATGGGCAGCAGCCGTGGAGGAGCGGTATACACACCGCTCCTTCACGGCTCCAAAGATGTGGCAAGCAGGACTTTTTTGAGGAGACAGCAATCTTTTTCACTGGAGACAATAGAGCAGCACTTTTAGGGCGAATTGCAGGTGCTATTTTTAACACTATAGAGCCTGCAATATGCCCTCAGTGTGAAAGGGATAATTGAACACTTCAGAGCTCTTCTGAGCAGCTTATATTAAAGTTATAGGGTGACATATCTATTTCCTATATCTGTAACAGTCGGTCCAGTATTAATGGGGGGGGGGGGTAAGTCCTGGAGTTTCAATCCAGGGTTGCCATTTGGAGTAAAATGTATGATGTGCGTGCCTGTGTTGTTACTTTTTCACGCACTAGAAAGAAGTTACATAGTTAGTCAGGTTGAAAAAAGACACAAGTCCATCCAGTTCGAAAACATAGTACAATCCCATACACCCAACTCCATACCCACAGTTGATCCAGAGGAAGGCACAAAACCCCAGCAGAGCATGATCCAATTTGCTACAGCAGGGGAAAAAACTGCTTCCTGATCCCCCGAGAGGCAATCGGATTTTCCCCGGATCAACTTTACCTACAAATCTTAGTACTCAGTTATATTATGTACATTTAGGAAAGTATCCAGACCTTTCTTAAAGCAATCTACTGAGCTGACCAGAACCACATCTGGTGGGAGTCTGTTCCACATTTTCACAGCTCTTACTGTGAAGAAACCTTTCCGTATTTGGAGATGAAATCCATTGAGTTAACCCGATCAATCCATTGCTTGACTGTGGAAGCATGAGGGGACAACCACAACCTAGAAATCAGTTTTCGGACTAATTATTGTGATATATAGAGGAGCAGGGTACATCTCCTCATCAATTGCCCCCAGGATACAAAGCAATGGCTCCATCTGCACTTTTAGTGTTAATACAGTGTAAATAAAATCTATGACCCCCTTCCAGTATCTATAAAGTTTTGGGCATCTGCACAGCAAATGAATCAGATCGCCCTCCGGTCTCACATTTGGGACATGAGGGAGACTCTCTTCAGAATAGCTACGTTGGTGTACGGTAAGATCTGTGTAATATAAACAGTTGTGATAAGTTATACGAAGGAGAGACTGAACTCTCGGGTACAGATTGTAAGCATAGATCCCATGTGTCTCCACCAATGTTAATTTCGTTGACTAAAACTACTTAAACGTTTTAGTCGACTAAAATACGACTAAAACTAAAACCATTGCGATGACTAAAACGGCATTTTAGTCAAAAGACTAATGCCGTGTACACACGATCATTTTTCGGCATGAAAAAAAACGACGTTTTTCGGCATGTAGAAAAAACAACGTTTTTCCAACTTCATCATTAACCACTTGCCGTCGCTGCACCGCCGAAATACGTCCACAAGGTGGCTCTCCTAGGCGAGACCACGTAAATGGACGTCCTGCCTATTAGCCGCCACTAGGGGCGCGCGCGCGCGCCCCCCGCTCGCCCCCGACTCCCGTGCGTGTGCCCGGCGGGCGCGATCGCCGCCGGGCACACGCGATCGCTCGGTACAGAGCGGGGAACGGGAGCTGTGTGTGTAAACACACAGCTCTCGTTCCTGTCAGCAGGGGAAATGCTGATTTTCTGTTCATACAATGTATGAACAGAAGACCAGTGTTTCCCCTAGTGAGGCCACCCCCCCCCCCCCACAGTAAGAACACACCCAGGCATACTTAACCCCTTCCCCGCCCCCTAGTGTTAACCCCTTCACTGCCAGTGGCATTTTTATAGTAATCTAATGCATTTTTATAGCACTGATCGCTATAAAAATGCCAATGGTCCCAAAAATGTGTCAAAAATGTCCGAAGTGTCCGCCATAATGTCGCAATACCGAAAAAAAAATCGCTGATCGCCGCCATTACTAGTAAAAAAAATATTAATAAAAATGCCATAAAAATACCCCCTATTTTGTAAACGCTATAACTTTTGCGCAAACCAATCAATAAACGCTTATTGCGATTTTTTTTAACGAAAAATATGTAGAAGAATACGTATCGGCCTAAACTGAGGAAAAAAAATGTTTTTCTATATATTTTTGGGGGATATTTATTACAGCAAAAAGTAAAAAATATTCATTTTTTTCAAAATTGTCGTTCTATTTTTGTTTATAGCGCAAAAAATAAAAAACGCAGAGGTGATCAAATACCACCAAAAGAAAGCTCTATTTGTGGGAAAAAAAGGACGCCAATTTTGTTTGGGAGCCACGTCGCACGACCGCGCAATTGTCTGTTAAAGCGACGCAGTCCCGAATCGCAAAAAGTACTCTGGTCTTTGGGCAGCAATATGGTCCGGGGGGTAAGTGGTTAAAACGACGTTGCCCACACACCATAGTTTTAAAAAAATGCTCTAGCAAAGGGCGGTGACGTACAACACGTACGACAGCAGTATAAAGGGGAAGTTCCATTCGGATGGCGCCACCCTTGGGGCTGCTTTAGCTGATTCTGTGTTAGTAAAAGATGATTTACGCCTTTCTGTCTGTTACAGCGTGATGAATATGCTTACTCCATTATGAACGCTAGTTTTACCAGAACGAGCGCTCCCGTCTCATAACTTTCTTTTGAGCATGCTCGAGTTTTTAACGTCGTCTTAGCCCACACACGATCATTTTTTACAACCCGAAAAACGACATTTTAAAAAACGACATTAAAAAATGCAGCATGTTCGAAAAAAAAATTTGTCGTTTTTCAGAAGCCGAAAAACAATGTGAAGCCCACACACAATGATTTTAAATGACGTTTTTAAAAATGTCATTTTTTTCATGCCGAAAAACGACCGTGTGTACGCGTTATAAGACTAAAACTAAATTTAAATTTGACTTCAAAATTTACACTGGTCTGTGTTGCATGTTCATATCTCATTACCATAAATAATAACATATTTGATTCTTCACTCCAGCAGTATATAATGAGTTTGGAAGTTGTAGAGAAATGTTAACTAAAGCATTTACAATTTAATTATACCCATTCGATTTTAGGCGACTAAAATGGGTTTTAGTCAACTAAAACGTACTGGAGATTTAGTCGACTAAATACCACTAAAACAATTGCAGAAGATTAAAATGGGACTAAAACTAAAATGCCATTTTAGGCCTGATGCCGCGTACACACGACCGTTTTTCATGACGTGAAAAATGCAATTTTTTTAATTGGTCATTAAAAACGATCGTGTGTAGGCTCCAGAGCATTTTTCTCGATGTGAAAAATGGCCATTAAAAATGCTCTACTAAAACTCACCGACAACGTATTAATCCATAAAACCAGTGGCCTATACTCTATCAAAGGAAACAGAAAGGTCTAATAGCATACAGTTGACCACTGGTGCCTCTGCAAAAAACTCCACTCTTTTGCCCTCCAAGCCCTTGCTTTTTCATGGTTCTCCTCCTAAGTGCTTTTGATGTCACCTACAACTATATTTCCTGCTTTCATCTTTCTCTTTCCATAGGGTTACCCCTCTGTCCTCAGATCCCTTCCATTCTCTATCTACACCTCCTCCATTGGTCACTTGGTAACCTCCCATTTCCAACAATACCTCCCCATGTTGATGACAAATCTCTCTATGCTGCACCTGAACCCTTCAGTCTCCCTACACATCACTAATTTGCCAACTGACACTCAGTATAAATATCAGGCCTCGTACACACGATTTTTTTTTTGCCGAGGAAACCGGTCGTGTGTACATTTTTCGACGAGGAAACTGTCGAGGATTCGTTGAGCCAAAAAGAGAGCATGTCTTCTTTTTCCTCTACGGGAATGGAGAAACTTGCCTTGTCGAGTTCCTCGACAGCCTAACAAGGAACTCGATGTGTTTCGCCCGTCGAGTTCCTCGGTCGTGTGTACGAGGCTTCACACAACTTCTAAACTGAGCTCATAATATTTTCTTTCCCCAGTGCCCCCTCCCCAGACTTTCTCTCAAGATCAAAAATACAATTACCGGTTCCTCCCCTCATGCCAGGGTGCCAGGTATAATCTTGACCTTTCAGGTCCAAATCCAATTACTGTCCAAATCTTGCTGCCTTCACTTCCCTAACATTTCCTAAATACACCCCTTAACCAAATAACCACCAAGCTACTAGTTCACTCCCTTGTTACCCCTTGCCTTGACAAATTTAAGTACTTCTTTGTTGGCCTACCTCTACACAGGCATCCACCTTTGAGACTGCTCAGTGTCTGCCAATGCCTCCACTTCTACTCACCCAACAAATCAAATTCCAAATACTAACAACAAAGCCATCTACAACTCTGCCCCAAGCAACATCACCAACCTCTTCTCAAAGTATCACCTAAACCATTCTTGTGCCATACGTGTGTGTGTATATATATTGATAAAATATATGGTTCATTTTTTGGGGGACTGGGTTCATGTATAAATGGAGTAACATGGGGGGTCTTAATCAGGGGTCAAGTCCTGGGGAAAAAAGTGTGGGAACTCCCACCCAAGATCCACTCCCTCACCAAAAAAAAAAAAATGATACGCTCATATGCATAATTACTAAACCGCATGATTTTTTTTTTCAATCCACTGTACCTTAGTAATCCTTTAAGTTACTGGCCGCTTCCTGTATATGGATTCATCGGGTAGCAAGTTCTTTCTAAATCCCGCGATAACTCGCGGCAGATCTCCGCAATGTCTCCTGGGAACAATGACAAAAGCTCCCAGGAGACATTGCGGCATCGAGGAAGTGACGGAATACTCGCACACTACAGTACCTGATGAATCCATATACAGGAAGCGGCCAGTAACATAAAGGATTACTAAGGTTCGCCTGCCCCTGACAGTGACTCGAGCTGGGCATCGCCACTTAGTGAAGGATTGGCTCAGGCGGCTCGGCTGCTCTAGTCCTGCAAAGGGAACTGCGTTCCTGCTGTGAAAAAAGTGCAGGAACTCCGTTCCCACGCGTTCCCGCAGGACTTGAGCCCTGGTCTTAATACGTCTTGAGATCTGTAATCGGAAACCAAGATTTCAGACAATCCTTCAAACTGGATGGACAAAAGTGGTTCCATAGTCACAGACACCACCAAAAACTTTTTCTACTTTTATAATTGTCTGGAGACACATGTGAAGGTGATGGTTGGAGAAAAATAAATACGTTTTTAAAAGATATATATTACAATTATAGTTTGATCCATAGAGTTAGAGTGCAGAAAGGGAAGAGCTTATATTATAGGAGAAAAGCATGAAAAAAGTTACAGTAGCAAACAAATATAAAAATAAATACAGTTAATACAATGAAAAAAATGATATAAAAGAAAAACACACCGGAATACTTACAGCTTGTTGCTTTGATTAACTACAAATCTGATCCAGACTAAAAGTGTTTATAATGTTATTTTCTGTTCAGTCATATACAAAATTTAGAGACCTCCTCCTTTTGCACACGGTCAGTAGATATACAGGGAAACACTGTCACCTGTTTAATATTGCGTTTTATCTTTATCAGAATTTTTCCAGTGATAGTCAAGGACAGTTTGTGTTGTACTATTCTGCAGTTATAACTGATGTTATTTTAGGTAAATGTTATGTAAGAGAGGTAAAATTGCGCTCAAGCATGTAAATTGTGTTCTCTTTTGCAAGCTAACAGTATTCATTTTTGTAAGGTTATGTCACACAAAGTCTAGGAGCTATGCCACCAATGCACCTTAATGGTCTAACCATTAATTGGTCCCTAGTCTTGTTGGGTTTGCTATAAATGGAACAAAGAAGAGTAGGCAGCCCGTGCGCTCCTTTCTACCTACTCTTCCTAGTTCACATGTGGAAACAACCATAAGGCCGTACCCAGAGGTAGCAGCCCAGGCCCCAAGAGAGGTATCCGTCACCTTTTTTTAAGTTGGGCACAAATCATTGGAAGTCAAGTCTTCCTACTCGCCCCTTTTCATCACCCGCCCACAAACACTGACTGATTGAGTCAGTCCAGTGCTGTCTTCAATCCCAACATGCTATAATTTAGGGCTGTCACTGATTAAAATTTTCGTGTTCAATTAATTATAACACGCATACATTTTTCGGATCACCAACATATATAATCCCCACTGTAACATCCATAGACATCTCCCCCACTGTAACATCCACAGACATCTCCCCCCACTGTAATATCCACAGACATCTCCCCACTGTAATATTCACAGACATCTCCCCCACTAACATCCATAGACATCTCCCCCACTGTAACATCCTTAGACATCTCCCCACTGTAATATTCACAGACATCTCCCCCACTGTAATATTCACAGACATCTCCCCCACTGTAATATCCACAGACATCTCCCACTGTAATATTCACAGACATCTCCCCCACTGTAATATCCACACACATCTCCCCCCCCCCACTGTAATATCCACAGACATCTCCCCCACTGTAATATCCACAGACATCTCCCCCCCACTGTAATATCCACAGACATCTCCCCCCCACTGTAATATCCACAGACATCTCCCCCCCACTGTACTATCCACAGACATCTCCCCCCCACTGTAATATCCACAGACATCTCCCCCACTGTAATATCCACAGACATCTCCCCCACTGTAATATCCATAGACATCTCCCCCCCACTGTAATATCCACAGACATCTCCCCCCCACTGTAATATCCACAGACATCTCCCCCACTGTAATATCCACAGACATCTCCCCCACTGTAATATCCATAGACATCTCCCCCCCACTGTAATATCCACAGACATCTCCCCCCCACTGTAATATCCACAGACATCTCCCCCACTGTAATATCCACAGACATCTCCCCCCCACTGTAATATCCATAGACATCTCCCCCCCACTGTAATATCCACAGACATCTCCCCCCCACTGTAATATCCACAGACATCTCTCCCCCACTGTAATATCCAAAGACATCTCCCCCACTGTAATATCCACAGACATCTCCCCCCCCCCACTGTAAAATCCACAGACATCTCCCCCCACTGTAATATGGTCCACATCTCCCCCCACTGTAATATGGTCCACATCTCCCCCACTGTATAGGAAGATTTGTGCTTGCTTAGTCTTACCAGAGAAGCCGGCCAAACATGAGCAGTTGAAGCCGGGTGATGTCAGCGCGCCGCTCTAGGCTCACCTAGGCCGCCACCGGGTGGACCAACACTTTGGGAGCTAGGCCGAAGCCGCTGCCTTTCCTATGGCCAAGGCAGAAGCGGAGCTCCGCGGATCATGTGGTGTGCCGATCCGCATATGGTGACCTGTTCAGATCACGGATCATTTACGATCCGTTGCACCACTAGTATCGATCAAAAGAATTTTGATCGATCAAAAAAATATATACGATTAATCGAGGAATTAATCTTTAATTTCCACAGCCCTACTATAAATGGAAGGCCATGCTTTCTAACTATATAATAATGCATAAAATTATGTATTGGCATGGTAGAGTTGAAAGAGGAAATTGAGTAGACCTGTAAATTGATAAAAATTATACAATTTGAAAAGCAAGAGAAACTACCCTGTAATGACATTTGTAAAATTAGGTAGAGAGTAATAAGTAAAAAAATTATACAAACAGTATAAGTAACACCGCGCTACTTGAAAAAACATATAGATGGCTGCCAACACAACAGAAATAGATCAATTCTGTAAAAACATACAATAAAACAAAAAAAAAAATATTTAGCGCTACACTTTTTTGTTTTAGAGAGTAATAAGTAATTGGTAGTGGGTATCAAAATTTGATTAAAAACTGTTAAAGCTTAACTCCATATATTCCACTTCCATTTGGGAGCAGTTTACTCAGCTAAGGATTTTTCAGAGCCCTGCCAGACAGCACAGCCAATTTAGTGACTGGACATTTCTTTGCTGCAATTAAGGTAGTAGACGATGCTTAAAAGTTTTGCATGTCCGACCGCTTATCAATCAGGGGAATACCGCCTAGTACATTATTTGCTAAATTTGTGTACAAAAAACTGCCCCTAACTCAAGAAAACTCCACGCTGCTTCCCCAAACTTATGGGTAAGAGAGCATGGGCCGATTTACAAATCGGCTTCTGTACAACTACCCTGTCGGATAAATGCTGCTCAGTCAGCGCCGCCGGCTATAGCCGTCAATGCCGAGCAGTGTGTTCTGATGGGAGGGGGGTCCATCCGCTGTTGGAACACATTAGCTCAGTGGGAAGGATTCCACCATTCACCTCAAATGTGTGGAAGGGGGAATCCGGTCATTGGCTATGAGCTGCCTTAGACCAAGACTTATTTTCCATAAGTTTACATTTCCATATTACTATTGACCCTAAATAGCTTTTGTGTTACTCATTCACTGGTTTTACATTGACTGTCATGCTTTTCTTCCTGTTACCTATTAATTGTTTATTTTTTCTGTTAGTGGATTACAGGAATAGGACAACAATATGCAAAATATCCAACTTATGTATATCCAGAGAATATTAAGGCTTTAATCCGGTCCGTCTTTCCAAAAGGAATATGTAACTATCCCGATCCTGATCATGAAAAGGTGAGTTTTGTTCCTAAAGCGGAATTTCCGGACACAATTTCACTTTTTAAATATAAATACCCCTGTAATACACAAGCTTAATGTATTCTAGTAAAGTTAGTCTGTAAACTAAGGTCCGTTTTGTTAGGTTGTTACAGCATTTAGACACTTTATAAAATAGAAATTGACTGGGGCCATCTTAAGTGTGGTCATCATGAAGCCAGACTGTATGACTTGCTGGATTTCAGCCTTGCATATCTCGCACATGCTCAGTGCTGCACAAGCAGTGTAATGGACAGTACAGGTGCTGAAACCTGATCTGAAACCTAAGTCACATGATTCTTCGAGACTGGGGAGTGCACAGACTCCTGGAAAGTTACACCCACTACATTCCCAGGAGTCTGTGCGGTGTAGGTTAGGAAGCTTAAGCACCTAGGTGCAGGAAGAGGGAAGATTAACTATTCTGCCTAGCAACAACACTTTGAAGGCATCTAAAAAAAAATTTTTTTCTTAAAGGACTAATGACATTTTTTTTAAAACTACTGATGTAATGTTATATTTATGGGTGGAACTCCACTTTAAGATGGGTTAGGTATTTTTATAAAATGCCACATCCATAGCTTAAAGCTAAATGTCATACAGTGCCTGTGCCGTTTCATACCAGCCAGCTCCAGGCAGGGGCGGACTGACCATTCGGGCACTGCCCAAGGGCCCCATGCCACTAGGGGGCCCCATCAGGGTTGCCAGCCTCAGAAAAAGCAGGGATAGCATTTTAAAAATCTGTGTTTTTTTTTAAATCCCAAGAAAATAGCAGCCCCGCCTCTCCAGTAATTTTTCAGTGTGTGTATGTATACTGTGGGCCAGATCCATAGTGAGAGTACGCCGGCGTATCTACTGATACGCCGGCGTACTTTCAAATTTCCTGCGTCGTATCTTTAGTTTGAATCCTCAAACCAAGATACAATGGCATCTGGGTTTGATCCGACAGGCGTACGGCTTCGTACACCTTCGGATCGTAGGTGCAATACTTCGGCGTCCGCTGGGTGGAGTTTGCGTCGGGTATACAAATTAGCTATTTCCGACGATCCACGAACGTACGCGCGGCCGTCGCATTCTCTTACTTCGTCTCTAGTCGGCTTTTTCCGGCGTATAGTTAAAGCTGGTATTTTGCGGCGTATAGTTAGATTTGCCATGTTAAGTATGGCCGTCGTTCCCGCGTCAAAATTTGAATTGAATTTTTTTTGCGTAAGTCGTCCGTGAAATCGGAATGTACGTAAGTTCCGTCTAAGTTAAAAAAATGACGTCCTAGCGAAATCTGGTGGTTTTGCATGGTAGCCAATCGGCTTCTAACTTCAGCTTGTTCAATTAACTGCTTGCCGACCGCCGGCGGCAAGTCGGTTCCCCTGCGCGAGAGCACGTAATACAACGTCGGCTCCCGCGCAGGCCACTAGGTACACGTGCACGCCCCGACCCCGTGCCCGGCGGGCGCAATCGCCGCCTGGCACCCGCGATTGCTCGTTAAACACACAGCTCCCGGTCCTATCAGGAACATAGATCAGTCATTTCCCCTAGTGATGCCACCCCCCCTACAGTTAGAACACACCCAGGGAACATACTTAACCCCTTCCCCGCCCCCTAGAGTTAACCCCTTCACTGCCAGTGGCATTTTTATAGTAATCCAATGCATTTGTATAGCACTGATCGCTATAAAAATGCCAATGGTCCCAAAAATGTGTCAAAAGTGTCCGAAGTGTCTGCCATAATGTCGCAGTACCGAAAAAAACGCTGATCGCCGCCATTACTAGTAAAAAAAAAATATTAATAAAAATGCCATAAAAATACCCCCTATTTTGTAAACGCTATAACTTTTGCGCAAAATCAATAAACACTTATTGCGATTTTTTTTCTTTAATCGAAAAATATGTAGAAGAATACGTATCAGACTAAACTGAGAAAAAAAATGTTTTTTTTTTAATATATTTTTGGGGGGATATTTATTACAGCAAAATTTAAAAAATATTATTTTTTTTCAAAATTTTTGTTTATAGCGCAAAAACTAAAAAAAACGCACAGGTGATCAAATACCACCAAAAGAAAGCTCAATTTGTGGGGAAAAAAGGACGTCAATTTTGTTTGGGAGCCACGTCGCACGACCACGCAATTGTCAGTTAAAGCGACGCAGCGCCGAATCGCAAAAAGTGCTTTGGTCAGGAAGGGAGTAAATTCTTCCGGGGCTGAAGTGGTTAAGACTGTTTGGATCACTATGAACTTTACACTACCATATTCGATTATTGATGTTTGATTTAGCTGATGGAGTCATATTTGAGCATGAGGTCATTATCCTTTGAACACATGATTTATTGGTGATTTATCCATTTATATTTGTTGAATTTTTTATTATGTAGAATCCTGGTTCTTAGTAGCGCAGCATCTAACACACACATCATTTTTCTAATGTTTACTTGGTGTGGGAACACACACTGATGCTAAGCAGCAGCTGTAGCATTGTATTGGCACAGAATTTAAAACAATTTTATTTACACTTCTACATTGTATTTCTAAGGTGGCGCAGAAGTAACACTTTCATTAATTATTCACAATTGCATTTTACATCTACAGTCATGTTTTTCTTTGTCTTTCTCTAGGTTGTCAGAGTGACAATGGAAGATTTGTTCATGGTGCAGGCATAATGACTCCAAATGTGCAAGCAACAGAAGTGTCTAAACATGACTGCAGACTTGTGACTTCATACTATGTATATGACAGTTTTGTGTTCACTTGGAAAAAAAATGTATCAAAAATATTTTTTTTGTATGTGTTTTTTTTTTTTTTTTTTTAAGGTTAGGTTGATATCTATGATTGTCAGGAACACGTGAAAAATCATGCCATTTGCCGAGACAGAGAAATACACTGCCATTAAAGCGGAGGTTCACCCATAGAGAACACATTTTCCCCCTAGATGGATGCTCATTTTGTCTAGGGGAATCGGCTAGTTTTTTTAAAATATGATCCGTACTTACCGTTTACGAGGTGAATCTTCTCCGCCGCTTCCGGGTATGGGCTGCGGGACTGGGCGTTCCTTCTTGATTGACAGTCTTCCGAGAGGCTTCCGACGGTCGCATCCATCGCGTCACGATTTTCCGAAAGAAGCCGAACATCGTTGCGCAGGCGCAGTATAGAGCCGCACCGATGTTCGGCTTCTTTCGGCTACGAGTGACGCGATGGATGCGACCGTCGGAAGCCTCTCGGAAGACTGTCAATCAAGAAGGAATGCCCGCTCCCGAAGACCCATACCCGGAAGCGACGGAAGAAGATGCATCTCGTAAACGGTAAGTACGGATCATATTTTAAAACAACTAGCCGATTCCCCTAGACAAAACGAGCATGCATCTAAGGGGAGAAGAGAAAAAAAAAAACAATTGGGTGAACTCCCGCTTTAAGCAGACAGGCGGCAGTGGCATTGTTAATTGCACCCCCAAACACCTGCAAATGTGCATGATACAGTTAGGTGTTGCACATTTGCAGAAAAGAGTCAGACTTCTTGTCCCCATTTTTCTCACACATAGGTCAGCCCACTGGAATAATCTACACATGATGCGTGGGAACGCGCAGAAACTTGACCAAGCTTTATCGCACCTGTAGATGTGAACCAAGCCTCAACGTAATCTTCATTTCGACATTCTTGTTTTTTTTCACGTTTGCTTGTTTATATTTTTGCTGTTGGGTTAAATAAAGAGTTTTGTAATTTGCAATGATTCTTTCTTTTTTATTATATATGTAGAGAAAAGTTATCAGCCAGACATGGGATGCATTGTTTTATTATGTCAGCCAATTCCATCTATGGGCATTCACGCTGGACAGAAGTCAATCTAATGGTCCACTTTTGATGAACAGAAATGTTAGAAAATTTCTATTTGATCAGCGACTGCAGCGCTGATGAGTGTATTCTGAAAGCGGAGTCCCTGCTCTCAGAATACAATAGTGTAGTGGAGAGGATTCCTCCATTCATCTCACTTGTGTAGATGAAGGAACCGGTTTTAATTAAAACAATAGTTTGTGTTCTGTATGAAGGCATCAGAAGACTGTGTGATATATAATCTATTTCTAGTAAGATAAATGTACCTAGAGAAAGACCAGAGGTACAACGAGCAATGTATGTTCCAAGTATGGATTATCACGCTAGGAGGAACTACCCCGATGTGTGCACACAAATTCATACAAGGTCATTATATTACAGGGCCAGTCTTGGCTGGATGGATGTGTTTGCTCACTCAGTGTACTTTACGATAAAATAGACTAAATTAGAAAGTAACAAACTGTGTCAAAAAGTTTACAGCTCCTCACTTTTATTGCAACATTCTCATTTTCCCACATTGTGTGTATTATCCACTTGCTTACTGGGCACATAAACCCCCTTCGTTCCCAGGCGAAATCTCAGCGTCCGGCACTGCGTCGCTTTAACTGACAATTGCGCGGTCGTGCGACGTGGCTCCCAAACAAAATTGGCGTCCTTTTTTCCCCACAAATAGAGCTTTCTTTTGGTGGTATTTGATCACCTCTGCGGTTTTTATTTTTTGCGCTATAAACAAAAAAAGAGCAACAATTTAAAAAAAATATATTTTTTTTTACTTGTTGCAATAATAAATATCCCAATTTTTTTTTAAAAAAACTATTTTTTTTCTCAGTTAAGGCCGATACGTATTTTTCGACGTATTTTTGTAAAAAAAAAAAAAAAAAAATCGCAATAAGCGACTGGTTTGCGCAAAAGTTATAGCGCCTACAAAATGGGGAACAGAATTATGATTTTTTTTATTATTTTTTTTTTTACTAGTAATGGCGGCGATCTGCGATTTTTATTGGGACTGGGATATTGCGGCGGACGTATCGGACACTTTTGACACAAATTTGGCGCCATTCACATTTATACAGCGATCAGTGCTATAAAAATGCACGAATTACTGTATAAATGTGACTGGCAGTGAAGGGGTTAACACTAGGGGGTGAGGAAGGGGTTAACTGTGTAGCCTGGGTGTGTTATAACTGTGTGGGGGGAGGGGGGTGACTGGGGGAGGGGACCGATGCTGTGTCTCTATGTACAAGAGACACAGATCGGTCTCCTCTCTCCCTGACAGGACGTGGAGCTCTGTGTTTACACACAGAGCTCCACGTCCCTGCTGTCACCTGCCGTGTCACCGACGATCGCGTGTACCCGGCGGACATCGCGGCCGCCAGGTACACGCATCGGGTCTTCGGCGATGCGTCGGGACAGTTTTTACCCGCTGCGCGCCACCCAGTGGCGCGCGCGGGTAATGCACATAAAAGGCCGTGTTTTAACGGCCACTTGGCACTTGAGAGCCGCGCTGCGGACGTATTTCGTCTATAGCGCGGATCTCAAGTGGTTATACAGCACAGCCATGGCCAAAAGTTTTGAGAATGACACAAATACAACATTTTCACAAAGTCTGCTGCCTCAGTTTTTGAGATGGGAAATTGCATATACTCCAGAATGTTATGAAGAGTGATCAGACAAATTGCAATTAATTGCAAAGTTCCTCTTTGCCATGAAAATTAACTTAATCCCATAAACAAAAGTTCCACTGCATTTGTGAAGAAGGCTTCAGGGTGCCCAAGAAAGTCCAGCAAGCGCCAGGACCGTCTCCTAAAGAGGATTCAGCTGCGGGATCGGAGTTCCACCAGGGCAGAGCTTGCTCAGGAATGGCAGCAGGCAAGTGTAAGCGCATCGGCACGCACAGTGAGGCGAAGACTTTTGGAAGATGGCCTGGTGTCAAGAAGGGCAGCAAAGAAGCCACTTCTCTCCAAAAAAAACATCAGGGACAGATTGATCTTCTGCAGAAAATATGGTGAATGGACTGCTGAGGACTGGGGCAAAGTCATATTCTCCGATGAAGCCTCTTTCCGATTGTTTGGGGCATCAGGAAAAAAGTCTTGTCCGGAGAAGAAAAGGTGAGCGCTACCATCAGTCCTGTGTCATGTCAACAGTAAAGCATCCTGAGACCATTCATGTGTGGGGTTGCTTCTCATCCAAGGGAGTGGGCTCACTCACAATTTTGCCCAAAAACACAGCCATGAATAAAGAATGGTACCAAAACACCCTCCAACAGCAACTTCTTCCAACAATCCAACAACAGTTTGGTGAAGAACAATGCATTTTCCAGCACGATGGAGCACCGTGCCATAAGGCAAAAGTGATAACCAAGTGGCTCGGGGACCAAAACTTTCACATTTTGGGTCCATGGCCTGGAAACTCCCCAGATCTTAATCCCATTGAGAAACTGTGGTCAATCCTCAAAAGGCGGGTGGACTAACAAAAACCCACTAATTCTGACAAACTCCAAGAAGTGATTATGAAAGAATGGGTTTCCATCAGTCAGGAATTGGCCCAGAAGTTGATTGAGAGCATGCCCAGGTCCTGAAAAAGAAGGGCCAACACTGCAAATACTGACTCTTTGCATAAATGTCATGTAATTGTCGATAAAAGCCTTTGAAACGTATGAAGTGCGTGTAATTATATTTCACTACATCACAGAAACAACTGAAACAAAGATCTAAAAGCAGTTTAGCAGCAAACTTTGTGAAAACTAATAATTGTGTCATTCTCAAAACTTTTGGCCACAACTTTAGGTAAAATAAGTATTGAACATGTCACCATTTTCTAGGCAAGTATATTTCTAAAGGTGCTATTGACATGAAATGTTCACCACATGCAATCCATACATACAAAGAAACCAAAACAAATAAGTTCAGAAAGTAAAGTTATGTGCAATAAAATGGAACGACACAGGGAAAAAGTATTGTACACATGAAGAAAAGGGAGGTGCAAAAGTCATGGAAATGCAGGACACCAGCTAAAATCGATCAGTATTTAGAAAGCAATCCTGCCTCTTGTCAGTGCAAATTAATATCAGCTGGTTCAGTCTCAACTGATGGCATTATAACCACTTCAGCCCCGGAGGATTTGGCTGCCCAACGACTGGGGCATTTTTTGCGATTCGGCATTGCGTCGCTTTAACTGACAATTGCGCGGTCATGCGTTGTTGCACCCGAACAAAATTTATGTTCTTTTTTTTTCCACAAATAGAGCTTTCTTTTGAAGGTATTGGATCACCTCTGCAGCTTTTATTTTTTGCGCTATAAACAAAAAAAAGAGTGACAATTTTTAAAAAAAGCAATATTTTTAACTTTTTGCTATAATAAATATCCCCCAAAAATATATATATAAAAAAATATATACTATTTCGCAGTTTAGGCCGATATGTATTCTTCAATAAACGTACATTGATTGGTTTGCACAAAAGTTATAGCGTCTACAAAATAGGGGGTAGTTTTGTAGACGCTGCGATTTTTATCAAGATTGGGATATTATGGCGGACACATAGGACACTTGACGCTATTTTGGGACCATTGTCATTTATACAGTAATCAGTGCTATAAAAATGCATTGATTACTGTATAAATGACACTGGCAGGGACGAGGTAAACTAGGGAGCAAAGAAGGGGTTAGGTGTGTCCTAGGGAGTGATTCTAACTGTTGGGGGCTGGGCTACTAGTGACATGACGCTGATCACTGCTCCCGATGACACTAGGCAGAACAGGGAGATGCCTTGTTTACATAGGCACCCCCTCGCTCTGCCTCTCCATGACACAAACGCTGAACATCGGGTTCGCGGGGCCCACGGTCACGAAGGGGGCGTGCGCGCGCCGCACGGCTTCTTAAAAAGGGGATGTACCTGTCATTCTGCCGACGTATATCGGCGTGCAGCGGTCAAGTGGTTAAAAGGTGCCTCATTACCAAGGTGTCACATAAGAAACATCTCATGATGGGTAAAAGAATTGAGCTCTCTCAAGACCTTTGCAACCTTATTGTTGAAACAATATTGGCCAATATTTCTTTACTGTGTTTTTAAGTGCATTCATCGTGGAAAATAATCCTGTTGTCTGCTTTTGTCTGTCATTAGAGGGATCCAATGCAGCCTTGTTACTAGAGATCGTGTGCACTTTAGCACTTTTAAAAATCCAGGAAAAAAAAACCTGCCGCTTCTATATTCAGCTTCCTCTATAAATTCCTCCGGATTCATCATATAAATAAAACAATTAAATGCATGTATTTTTTGTTTCACATGAAACGATAATAAAATAAAAGGGTGTACTCACTGTTGTGAGATACTGTAGGTCTCTCCACTTTTCTCTGTGCTCTCCTTTCTGGGTGGGAACAGCCCAATGTCCAATCTGCTGAAGGTAGCAGAATACATTCCATGGTACCAGTGAGAATGAATTTTTGATTTTGTGCATAGTGGTCTTCAACTACAAGGTGACTTTCAAATAATCGGGACACTCGTGACTATTGGGTTAAGCAAAACATCTTTTAGAGAACTACTTTTTGCCATGTCAGCAGTGGTATTTCCCATAATTACATGAGTGAATATTTTTATCATTTGATTGGACCATTCACCATTTAATGTATAACTTTACTAAGTAGCCATCGTTGATCACCATGTTGATTTTCTACTCTCGATTTCCTTCCCTTACTTGACATGTCTCCCTGTGTCCATCATGACTATGAGAAAGGTCTGCTCCACCAAGACATTCTCCTATGCTACTTTGGTGACAAACATGGGTTTCTTTGGCTACCACTCAAAGATGAAAAATAGAGCATACTGTTGCAATAAAAATATGAATACCTGTATCGTCTTTGTATCAGAGCATCTTGGCACCTACGCCGTTGTCCCGTTTGCCAATAGTATTGTACTGCAAGGTGAACTGGCTCTTATAAATCAGAGATCTCCAAACAATCTAGCTTATAGTACCCTTTATGAAGTTTGATTGTTCATAAACACAATGAGAAAATGAATAAATACTATTTTGTGAATAATGGTGACATTTCCTATTGGCTCCTGCAGCTGCCATTTTGGTCAATCTTGCCATGTACCATGCTTTCATCGGGCATTAAACTGCATATTCTTTTTTTTTTTTTTTAATCTGTACACGGATTACAGAGCATGTGCAGTACAGTGTACAGTCCTGGCATCTTTCAGAATAGAATAAAGCCATGTGATGAGAAAAAAGGGATTTTTAATACAGCTTACCTGTAAAATCCTTTTCTTGGACTACATCACGGGACACAGAGCGGCATATTCATTACTATGTGGGTTATATGGAGTACCTTCAGGTGATGGACACTGGCAATCTCAAACAGGAAGTGCCCCTCCCTATATAACCCCCTCCCATAGGAGGAGTACCTCAGTTTTGTAGCAAGCAGTATGCCTCCCAAAAATGGTCCCCAAAAGAGGGGTGGGAGCTCTGTGTCCCGTGATGTACTCCAAGAAAAGGATTTTACAGGTAAGCTGTATTAAAAATCCCTTTTTCTTTCTCGTACATCACGGGACACAGAGCGGCATATTCATTACTATGTGGGATGTCCCAAAGCAATGCTTACAATGAGGGGAGGGAGAACATCTTCCCAAGACAAAAGGATTTAATTTAGAGATATACTCAAATCATAATAAATCCAACTTAGTTGAGAAAAAATATTTTTTAAATTTAACTCAAAAGGGAGCCCCCCGGAATCCGAGGGTCTCAAACTGCAGCCTGCAGCACTGCCTGCCCAAAGGCTGTATCAGTATTCCTTCTTACGTCCAACTGGTAGAATTTTGTAAACGTGTGGACAGAAGACCAGGTTGCCGCCTTGCAAACTTGAGCCATAGAGATCTGGTGGTGTGCTGCCCAGGAGGCGCCCATGGCCCTAGTAGAATGAGCCTTTAATGATAACGGAGGAGGCAACCCTTTCAAGCCGTAGGCCTGAGTGATTAACTGTTTAATCCATCTCGAGATGGTGGATTTTGCAGCTGCCTGCCCCTTCTTGGGCCCATCCGGTAAAATGAACAACACATCTGTTTTCCGGATCTTCTCTGTAGATTTAAGATAGGCCTTCATGGCCCTGACAATATCCAAGGTATGCAGCAACCCCTCCTTTCTGGAAGTAGGTTTAGGGAAGAAGGATGGTAATACCAAATCCTGGTTTAGATGAAAACTGGATATAACCTTTGGTAGGAAGGAAGGATGAGGGCGGAGAACGACCTTGTCCTTATGTAAAATAAGATATGGTTCCTTACAGGATAAGGCTGCCAGTTCCGATACTCTTCTGGCGGAAACCATGGCGACCAAAAATACTAACTTCCTTGTCAGTAAAACCAAAGGAATTTCAGCCAACGGCTCAAAAGGTTGTTTCTGTAAACTTGACAGAACAAGATTTAAATCCCACGGACAAAGCGGGGATTTAACTGGAGGATTAATACGTAAGACCCCCTGCATGAAGGTCTTAACCAGCGAGTGGGTGGCCAGCGGCCGCTGAAACCATACTGACAAAGCTGAAATCTGTCCTTTGATTGTGCTTAATGCCAGTCCTCTATCCACTCCTAGCTGGAGAAAACTTAATACTCTATCGATGGTAAACTTCCGAGAAAGCCATAGTTTGGACTCACACCAGCCTACATAGGCCTTCCAGACCCTGTAATAAATCACCCTAGAGACCGGTTTCCTGGCTCTGATTAGGGTAGAGATTACTCTCTGAGACAGACCTCTACCCCTGAGAATCAGGGATTCAGCTTCCAGGCCGTCAAATTTAGATGCCGTAAGGCAGGGTGGAGGATCGGACCTTGCGATAGCAGGTCTGGCCGTAGAGGAAGAGTCCAAGGGTCTCCCACTACCATCTTTAGGATTAGTGAATACCATGCCCTTCTGGGCCATGCTGGAGCTACCAGGATAACTGGTATGTGCTCCACCCTGATCCTGCGCAGCAGGCGGGGTAGTAACTGGAGCGGGGGAAACGCATAAAGAAGTTTGAACTGATGCCAAGGGCAAACTAACGCATCGGTTCCGCAGGCCCTGGGATCCCTTGTGCGGGACATGAACCTGTCTAGCTTCTTGTTCAGTCTCGATGCCATGATATCCACGTCCGGCACTCCCCATTTCTGGCAGAGTGTCTGAAAGACCTGTGGATGCAGAGACCACTCCCCCGGCAACAGAGTCTGGCGACTTAAGAAGTCCGCCTGTAGGTTGTCCACTCCGGGAATGAATATAGCCGATATGCAGGGTACATGGGCTTCTGCCCACAAGAAAATCAAGCTCACTTCTCTCTGAGCGGCTTGACTCTTGGTTCCCCCTTGGTGATTTATGTATGCCACCGCCGTGGCATTGTCCGATTGTATTCTCACCGGGAACCCCTGCAGCTTGGACGTCCAAGCCCTGAGGGCAAGTCGAGCAGCTCTGAGCTCCAAGATATTGATGGGCAACTGCTTCTCTGCCGCTGCCCAAGTGCCCTGGTGAGTGCAACCCTCCAATATTGCTCCCCAGCCAATCAGGCTGGCGTCTGTGGTTACTATTTTCCAGTTCACAGGACTGAAAGTCTTTCCCTTCAGGAGATTCTGAGGGTTTAACCACCAAGATAGACTTTGCCGCACTCTTGGCGAGAGTGGCAAAGGAATTTCTAAGGCCTGAGGCCTCTTGCTCCATGCTGACAGGATGGCTGCCTGCAGGATGCGAGTGTGGCTCTGAGCGTACGGAACCGCCTCGAATGTGGCCACCATCTTGCCTAGTAGTCGCATACATAGACGAATAGTTGGCCTTTTCTTTCTTAGAACTATTTGTATTAGCTCTTTGATGGCCTTGACCTTTAATAGGGGTAGGAACACCTTTTGTTGTTCTGTATCCAATCTCATGCCGAGATATTCCAGCTGCCTTGTGGGCAGGAATGCTGACTTGTCTCGATTTAGGACCCAGCCGAACCTTTCGAGGTACTGAACTGTGAGGGCCACTGCTCGCTCCAGGCCAGGAGACGAGTGGTCTACAACCAAGAGGTCGTCCAGGTAAGCCAAGACCGTGACCCCTTGGGTCCTTAGATTGGCTAGGATTGGGGCTAGGACCTTCGTGAATACCCGGGGGGCCGTAGCCAACCCGAAAGGGAGCGCCATAAATTGGAAATGACGTTGAGCCACCGAGAAGCGTAGAAATACTTGATGTGGCTGAAAAATTGGCACATGAAGGTAAGCATCCTTTATGTCTATGGACGCCATAAAGTCGTCCTTCTGGAGCACAGCGACAGCTGACCGAATAGTTTCCATCCGGAATGGGCGGACCTTTAGGTACGCATTTACTCCCTTTAAGTCCAAAATTGGCCTGACATCGCCGTTGGGCTTTGGGATGATAAACAGGTTGGAGTAGAACCCCAATCCCTGTTCCCGGACTGGTACTTCTACTATCACCTTTTGGCATAGCAGATGATTCAATGCCGCTATCAATGCGGCTTTTTTCACAGGGTCGCCTGGTACTCTTGACTCCTGGTAATGAGGAGGAGGGATTTTTAGAAACTCTAATCTGTAACCTGCGGCCACAGTAGACCGGACCCATTCGTCGGGGATGTTGGCTTCCCAAACCTCTGCAAAGAGGTGAAGCCTTCCCCCCACCCTCATGGGTGGGGGCGCCTCTTCATAAGGCAGACTTAGGGGCTGGCTTAACTGGTTTGCGATACCAAGGTTTCTTGCCGCCAGAGGCCTGTCCCTGCGCTTTGCTGTTAAAGTTTGATCGTACAGGAGGCCGTCGGTACTGCCTGGAATTTGAGGGCCCCGAAGCCGGAGAAAGCTGCCTTTTACGTGTAGGCCCCCGAAACTTCTTTTTGACTGGTAAAAGCGTACTCTTACCACTCGAAATAGTCTGAATGTATTTATCCAGATCTTCTCCGAAGAGTCGCCCTCCATGGAAGGGAAAACCTGCCAGAAGCTTTTTGCACGGGGGCTCGGCCGCCCAGTTTTTTAACCATAAGAGTCTTCTCATATGCACTAAAAATAGTGATAAACGAGACGCCTGCTGAATAGAGTCCTTTATAGCATCCACCGCAAAGCATAGAGCTCTGGGTATATCAGATAGCTCCTCTGCCTGCTGGGCAGGGATGTCCTTAAGCATCTGTTTAGTCTGGTCCTTTAAAGCTTGACAGATTCCGATAGCAGCAACTGCTGGCTGTACCACTGCCCCTGCCGTAGCAAAGGAAGCCTTTAAAAGAGTCTCCAAACGTTTATCAACCGGGTCTTTAAACATTTGAATGTTTTCTACCGGGCAAGTTAGTGATTTATTCACACACGAGATGGCAGCATCCACAGCTGGGAGCGCCCATCTTCTGGCAAACTTCTCTTCCAACGGGTAGATAACAGAAAAATTTTTAGGCGGCAGAAAAATTCTGTCTGGTCGTACCCAATCCTGGAAAATTAATTCCTCCAAAAGAGGATGGACCGGAAAAACTGCGTTGTTCAAGGGCGCCCTTAAGGAGCCCAAAGAGGAAACTACCGGACCCCGGCGCTCCGGTAAAGGCAACTTAAATGCCGAGTGAACCATGTCTGTCAAAGACTGGACCCACAGACTCTCCGCTTGGGAGGCTGAGAATGGTTCTTCAACAGTAGATTCCTCAATTTCTGAACCCTCTGGATTCTCGTCCAGTAGGTCTTCCTGAAACTCTAATTCCTCCGGCGAGAGAATTTCAGCATCTGAGGATACAAATTTAGGCGAAGGGGATCTAGTCCGTTTCTTGCCTGGTAAAGACTTAGCGAACATAGCCGCCAATCTTTCCTCTAGCCCACCCAAAGAGGCAGCTAGCATTTCCTCTGTGACAAACACAGGGTTGGGTGGATCTGGGCCAGCCGCCGCACCAGACCCCCCTATTGGCTCAACCAAGGCGGCCACAACTTGGCTACTAGGTGGGGAGAGTACCGGCATAGCCTGACTCATGTCCTCAGAATCCGAGGGGGAGCCCTTTTGTTTTTTGGCATTTTTTGCCCCTCTTGATCCTGAGCCTTTGGGAGCCATAGTACAATACCGAGGTACCCCTGCATGCAACAACTGACTGTTTGCAGCTAGGAATAGTTAAGAGGTTTAGGGAACAGCAGGATTACTAGTGTCCAAAAACCCCTGGTGAGGCCGAGTATGTTTATTCAAAAAACAAAGGAAAAAAAATCTTTTTTTTTTTTACTATGATATTATGTTCCTTTAAATAGAATGTATATATATATTCTTCTTTTTTTTTTTTTTAAAACATACGGCCCCACCAGATATCCTTTGCGGCCTCCAACCTGCTGCAAAGGGGAATTTTTGGCTGTAGAAAGAAAATAGGCCAAGCCTAGGATGTACTACCCCTTTCCTGCCACCGGGGGTCACCGGAGTGCCGCTCTGCGTCCCCTCTCCTCCAGCATCAGCTCACACTGAGCCATGAATGCAGCCTGTCTGTTCTTAACAGACGCGAAGGCACGCCTCTTCCTGCGCTCTCTCCGCCCCCTCCTCCCGAACGGCGCGAAACCGTCTATTTTGGCGTGCCCGCGCACGCGCGCGCCTGTCAGGAAGGAGAGAGAGACATGGAGACGCGCGCCAGGCGCTACAGAGGCAGGGAGAGAGGATCGAGCCGACGGCTGCAGGGCGGCAAATTTGAACCCCCGGACAGGTAGGCACCTAACAGAGACTCTTAAGGACTCAGTTTTTTGCCCAGAAAGAATTCAAAGATGACCCTATCTGACCAGCAGGGCAGCAGGTAGCCAGCAAAGACTTGCTTGGACAGGGGAACCAGAGATGGGGGGGGAAAATCAGACCATCCTGTCTACACACAGACATAGTGACCAAGGTGCCTATGCAGAGCATACTTAGGCTACTCCCCCTTTTGATCACCCCTGGGGAGCCCGCTGTCGAACCAAGTTCCGCAAGCTCCCCACTTACCTGCTCCATGCCGCAGGACGTTTGCAAGCAAACATAGTCCAATCTTCTCCCATCTCCGTGGGTAGTGTAGTAGACCATCAGGCACTGGGGTCCTAGAAGGAACCGCTGTCCTGGACCTATATAGCACCCCGGCAAGCAGGATACTTTTGGCTTTGGAAAAAAGCTCCAAGTCCTGGGCCCGGGGTCCAGCCCTCCAGAGAGGGCATTATAGGCAAAACCCCATGGATTTTGGGGCCCGGGTACTGTCCACTTCGGCACTGAGGCACTCTGGACAGATCCGGTTAGCCTGCCAAAATCCTAAGGATATGGAGGCAAGCTATTCCGTGACCAACACCTAAGACACTGGCGAAAAAACTGAGGTACTCCTCCTATGGGAGGGGGTTATATAGGGAGGGGCACTTCCTGTTTGAGATTGCCAGTGTCCATCACCTGAAGGTACTCCATATAACCCACATAGTAATGAATATGCCGCTCTGTGTCCCGTGATGTACGAGAAAGAAATATAACTCCATTGCGCAGGATTTAAATGAGCACTGCCTGCCAATTGAGCAAGAATATGACAGACCCAGAAGAAGCGCAAGATGATATGGCACCGGCAGTGACAAAAGTGGAACTTGGAGCTCACATTGGTGGAGAAGAGCAGTACACAAGAGTTAAAGTGGAGTTCCACCCAAAAGTGGAACTTTGGCTCATCTAATTCCTCCCCCCTCTGGTGCCACAATTGGCACCTTTGGGGGGGGGGGGGACAGAATGCCCGTCTATGACAGGTATCATGTCCCACTTCCGAGAGTCCCTGCCGCGGGGCTCCCTCCTTCTCCCCTGGCCAATAGCAGAGAGGAGCGGAGCTTGCGCATGCAAAGTAGGGTTCCCGGCGTGAAGCCAAAAGGCTACACTGCCGTGTTCCCCTACCCGCAATGGCGGCGGAGCACCCGACAGCTGATGTAAACATCAGCTGCGGGTGCCAACATCGCTGGACTCCAGGACAGGTAAGTGTCCATTTATTAAAATGCAGCAGCTGCAGTATGTGTAGCTGCTGGCTTTTAATTTTTTTTTTTTTCAAGGCCGGACCACCACTTTAAGTGCATCATAATGTTTTACACACACACACACACGTTTTACTTCTACTATTCAGACCTGGTCAGATATGGTAAGTGGAGGAGGAATTCACCATCTTGGTCACTAAAAGATAGATCTTTATTTAAAAGAGGAATTCCAGGTGTAACTATGCATATACCTTAGGAAGAATTATGAGCTTCGAGTGTATCCTCACAGGGTGAGACTATGGATACACAAATAGTAGTGTGCCAACGTCCCGATAATATATGTATAGAAAACTAGAAGCTAGAGAAGTGGACTTTAAAAAGGCACACGGGTAGACCATATAAAATAGTTCAGGTTTTTAATTAGAAAGTATTAAAAAAAATATACATAAACATATATAAAATTCATAATATTGAATGACCCCACATCTTCTGATAACACATCCAAAGTAAACAACTATATTGAAAACCCCAATGGTGCAGTGGTTGGATGTCTAATGGTGGCAATCAGATCAGGATGTATACGTGGAGCAGTTTGATCAGAATGAGGCCGTACAAAAAAAACAAACAAAAAAACAAAACTTTATATGGTCTACCCGTGTGCCTTTAAAGTCTACTTCTCTAGCTTTCTATACATATACCTTACCTGGCCGAAGCCCCTGGAAGCTAGAAATCACTGAAGTCTACATTGCTACCCTAGTGGTCTCCACTTGCTTCTGGATCTGTGCCAAGTGGCTGCTCTGCTGCATCCTCAACACAGGAGGATGGCCACTCTCACAGGTGAAATTTAGAGAATGCTTTGCATTTTCTGAATAAATGCAAAGTATTCTCTGATTGGACGAGGTAGGGTGGTGGCATCTCTGAATGGCACCCATGCCAAGTGGTTGACCACCTGGCTTCAGAATACAGCAAAGCAGCCACTCAACATGGGCCCCAAAAGCCAATGGAGATCACTGGAGTCGCAGTATCTGCTTCAGGGATTTTCATCTTTAAGGGGCATCGGCCAGGTATGGTATATGCATGGTTACATTGGTTCAAGCTGTGTGTGGTGGAGACATGTAGGCTGAGGGCGCTCCTTATCGTTTGTTCACCTGGGCTGGTCGGGAGTAGCGGTGATCCTTTCCTCTTTACATTTACTAGCTCTCTGGATTGGTTTCAGAATAAGCCCACGCCCCATGATCTGGGACATAAGGATGTACTTTTACCTCTACTTTGCGTGGCACCAAAAGGAATATAACATGGTATATGCACGGTTACATATGTCCAACCTGGACCAATGTGAGTGAGAAACTTATATAGCGCAACACATGCGAACTGAATCGCCTCTGGGCGCTTAGTATCCTTTCCCTACTGTACTTTTGCTCTCAGAAAAGACGAGTTTTGAGTTTTTTTCTGAAGGCCAGGTGATTCACCTCCAACCGGATGCTGGTTGGAGGAGCGTTCCATAGTCTAGGTCCTTGGATTCCAAATCTTCGTTCTCCTTTGGACTTGTATCTGGCTTTGGGTATCTGGAGTAGATTTTGGTTGGTGGATCGCAGAACGCGATTGGGGTTGTGGCATTTTAATTTTTCGCATAGATATTGGGGGGCATTTCATTGAACACACTTATGTGTCAGACAGTGCCTTAAAAGTGATCCTGTCTTTTACTGGCAACCAATGAAGGGATCTCAGTGAAGGTGAGATTGATTCCCATGTTTTTTTCCCAGTCCCGAGTCGAGCGGCAGTATTTTGAACGACTTGCAGACGAGCGATTTGGTATTTTGGGAGTCCGAGGTAGGGGGCATTTGCATAGTCGAGTCTGGAGTTGATAATTGTACCCACCACGACTGCTATGTCTTCTTTCGGGATAAAGGGAATGAGTCTACGTAGCAAGCACAGCAGATGGTGGGATCCGCTGACTACTGACCCTATTTGTGCATCCATTGATTTAACTACCGTATGTATACGTTTCTGGAATTCCAGGTGAAATGTACTTTCACTACAAGCACACTAAACCCCTCTCTACTGACAGCAAGTAAAAATATAAATAACACATTTTAAATAACGACACATGCAATCCTGTCAGTTTTTTTTTTTATTTCATATGAAGAATTAAAAATGTTTACTTTCTTTACAGCAAAGCACAGCTAGGTCATAGATTTCATGTCAGTATTTAGCGACTCTAGAAATGTTGAAGATTTGTCCTCTCTGAAAAAAGGTTGCCTTGCGAAGGATTCTGGGAGAAAATATAGGTTGAACAGCAGGCATTATTCTGCTATGCCATCTGTAAATGTGTTTCCAAGATAAATACAATAAAATGCTATGAAATATATTTCATCTGGTATGAATATCTAAAATGTAAAGTTGTAAATCCCTGCTGTTTTGTTGGCTTTGGTAAAAGAATGAAATTACAGATAAAGTGCGCCCACTGACTAGACACAGCGGGGGCAGTCATTTTGTGGGACAATATAAGAAAGAGTATTATGTATGAACGGAACTTTCCTTTTGGAGCAGGTTACAGAACAAAAAGGGTGAAGGTTACTGGTGTGGACGAAGGACAGTTGTCCGTTCCAATACATTACCATTACCTCGGTGTAATCACCATGAATATTAGTGCTATGTAACAGCTGCCTCTTGTTGTAGGACAGATGTATCTGAGGCTCTGTCACGTGTGTTGGACATTATCTAGCATGGATTTTACTGGGCCTCCGGCCTCTCTGAAGAAGCATGACAGCAAACATTCATGAAAAGTTATCCAATAGTGAACAATAAATATTAATGAAAGGTTCCCAATAGTTAGCAATAAATAATATTCCAGTTTCCAGTTTCATAGCCCTGAAATAATTATGCATACCACACATACAATATATAAATCACTTTCCTGTGGCAAAATTCAATTAAAATTCTTTATTATTACAGCTACATGTAATTTAAGTAGCCCGTTAATTTTTTTTCTAAATGATACAGTTTAAATATAATTTTGTTGTAGCAAAAGGTTAGCTTCTAAAGTATAGATTACATTATATTACCTATGCACTTTCCATATAACAAGCAACGAAAAATCAGGTCGTCTTTTTTAATAAGATGATTTAGAAGACCAAAGTCTCAACCTAGTTAAGATATTTACAGCAAACCAGTTCAATTCATACTTAAAGAGCTTCAGATAAAAAGCACCAGCAAGAACGGTTGTACACTCAAGAAACCTTTTTTTATTTTATTTTTAAAATTAATAGTTCTACATACAGAACTCTATGTAGTCAAGGGCTGCAGTTAGGAAAGGCAGAGAGACAGGGCGGTGCTATGTCACATGAGTGATCCAGGGGTTCACGTCAGGATCGCCAAGAGGCCACATGAGTGATCCAGGCGCTCACGTCAGGATCGCCAAGAGACCACATGAGTGATCCAGGCGCTCACGTCAGGATCGCCAAGAGACCACATGAGTGATCCAGGCGCTCACGTCAGGATCGCCAAGAGACCACATGAGTGATCCAGGCGCTCACGTCAGGATCGCTAAGAGACCACATGAGTGATCCAGGCGCTCACGTCAGGATCGCCAAGAGACCACATGAGTGATCCAGGCGCTCACGTCAGGATCGCCAAGAGACCACATGAGTGATACAGGCGCTCACTTCAGGATCGCCAAGAGACCACATGAGTGATCCAGGCGCTCACGTCAGGATCGCTAAGAGACCACATGAGTGATCCAGGCGCTCACGTCAGGATCGCTAAGAGATCACATGAGTGATCCAGGCGCTCACCTCAGGATCGCTAAGAGACCACATGAGTGATCCAGGCGCTCACGTCAGGATCGCTAAGAGATCACATGAGTGATCCAGGCGCTCACATCAGGATCGCTAAGAGACCACTTCCTGTTTCTCTGGAGTCGCTTCCTCATCAGCCAGGAGAGCTAAAGGTTGCTCCCTCGCTAGCAAAGGAGATTCAGTAGCATCTGGATTGAGTAGTGATTTCATAGATGTAAGCGGAAGGCTCTCCTTGGGCGACAGAGTGATGTGCACTTAAGTGGCACACTACTACAAGGTTCTTTCACACCGACGCGCTTTTGTAAAATTTATGGGCCCTTTCACTTTGATATGCTTTTGATGCGTTCCCATTGACTTACAATGAAAGGTGGCCTTTCTTGCGCTTTTGAAAAACTGCACCAAAGATGCAGCATGCAGGGCTTTTTTCAAAGTGAAGTGCACCTACAGTTTGAACAGATACATAGGATTTAATGGATAAGTTCACCTTTTACAAAAAAGAATGCAGGAGGTAGGAAAAATGTAATTTTTCTCATTGGAAAGCATTGCACCCACGATCAGTAGATCACAGGTGCAATGCATGGCTCTGGCAGACACTCAGTGTAAGCTGTCTGCCCATACCACATACGGGAAAGCAGTTACACAACGACAGAAACCATTAGGCTGTCACACTGGGGCGGGAGGGGCAGTGGCGGTAAAGCACTGCTATTTTTAGCGGCACTAAAGTGTCGGAATTGCGGCGGTATTCGGCCGAAAGCGGTGCGGTTTTACCCCCCACTAGCGGCCGAAAAAGGGGTTAATACTGCCCGCAATGCGCCACTGCAGCCGCGGTTTCCCATTGCTTTCAACACACTGCTCCTTCACCGCTCCAAAGATGCGGCTAGCAGGTCTATTGGAGCGGTCCTGCTAGTGCACCGCTCCAGTGTGAAATTACACTGGAGAAACAGCAGCCGCTGTTTCAGGTCGGTTCGCAGGCGTTATTTTTAGCGCAATAGCGCCTGCAAACCGCCCCAGTGTTAAAGGGGTCTTAATGAATTACCTATAGTGCACAGTAGTCCACTGCATACTACAAGCCGACAGCCTCAATGGATGCTGGTACCTGTAGTTCACTCATTCACATAACTTTGAATGAATGACGTGGCCAGGGTGGTGGAGCCTTGCATGGACACTTTAATTAAATTGTGACAGAGTTCAGGGAGAAGATACCCGGCTCGCTGTCACTATAGGAGGCGAGTCGGGGGGAGAGGCTGTAGCAGTGGGAACATGTTACACGTTTCACCCCAATATCGGGAAGAACATGTAACATGTTCCCAAAGGTGAACTTATCTTATAATTCGGGAATAGTTTTCATGCCCTGAAAAAGACCAACAAGTGTGAAAGGGGTCTACTGCTGTAATGCTGCAGTTCTTTCTTTGTTTTTCTTATAAGGGCATTACAGTCCTTTATAAAGTGATTTTATGTGCAATTATACAGTAAATATATCAGTGTTCCCCCTAGATATATATATTTTTTTTTAAGAGGAGTGGGAATAAAAATGCAGCCAGGTAGTTTAATAAAATAAAATGAATACATGGCTGGGTGAAATCATTGAAAGTGTTCATGTAATCAGTTTTCAGAAAAAAAAAAAGCTTTTTTAATGCACACAAACACAAATGAATAAATATACTTCTCATTAAATATGAAAGATGAGACTGTCGAGTTAATAAATACCAAATAAATCTAGCCTCAAAGTTGCATCTGCTTGCATAATGAACAAAAACGTATACCTAAAGTTGTAAGTAGGTAACCCAAAAAAAAACAAAAAAAAGGTAAACCAGATAGTCCTAAAATTAATCTTACAAATGCATACCAAGTTTGTGTGTGGGTTCTTTACTTTTATATTATGTGATAGTATTATTCTGTAAGTGACAGGTACTCTTAAAGGGGTTATAACGTTTTTTGTTTATTTTTCAAAATAGGTTCCTTTAACCACTTGCTTACTGGGCACATATACCCCCCTCCTGCCCAGGTGAAATTTCAGCTTCCGGCACTGCGTCGCTTTAACTGATAATTTTGCGGTCGTGCGACGTGGCTCCCAAACAAAATTGACGTTCTTTTTTCCCCACAAGTAGAGCTTTCTTTTGGTGGTATTTGATCACCTCTGCGGTTTTTATTTTTTGCGCTATAAACAAAAAAGCGGCAATTTTGAAAAAAAAATTACAATATTTTTTACTTGTTGCAATAATAAATAGCCCAATTAAAAAAATATATATTTTCTCAGTCTAGGCCGATACGTATTCTTCTACATATTTTTGGCAAAGAAAAACAAAAAAATCGCAATAAGCGACTGGCTTGCGCAAAAGTTATAGCGCCTACAAAATAGGGGACAGAATTATTTTTAATTTTTTTTTACTAGTAATGGCGGCGATCTGCGGTTTTTATTGGGACTGCGACATTATGGCGGACACATCGGACACTTTTGACACCATTCAAATTTATACTGCGATCAGTGCTATAAATATGCACTAATTACTGTATAAATGTGACTGGTATTGAAGGGGTTAACACTAGGGGGGTGAGGAAGGGGTTAACACTAGGGGGTGAGGAAGGGGTTAAATGTGTACCCTGAATAGTGTTCTAACTGTGGGGGGAGGGGACTGACTGGGGGAGGTGACCGATCTGTGTCCCTATGTACAAGGGACACAGATCGGTCTCCTCTCTCCCTGACAGGACGCTGTCTCGGTGTGAGCTGGCAATGAGAGATGATCTCA
Source organism: Rana temporaria (assembly GCF_905171775.1). Lineage (NCBI taxonomy): Eukaryota > Metazoa > Chordata > Amphibia > Anura > Ranidae > Rana > Rana temporaria. The sequence goes on along the minus strand of NC_053497.1, from coordinate 25,983,561 downwards.
TATGTTTACATTTGAGATCATCTCTCATTGGCCGCACAGATCGCATACCAAACGGCCACTCAGATTGGCCGTTCACGGCGATCTGTGATTGGCTGTGTCCAAGGGACACGGCCAGCACAGAATTTCCCTGCTGCGCGCTCGGGAGCGAGCAAAGGGGCGGACGTCAAATGACGTCCTCCTGGATTTTTAGGTCCGCGTTGAAGCCGTCATTCGGCTATAGCGCGGGCCTCAAGTAGTTAAGCTAGTGTATTGTTGGTTCACTTACCTTCTCCCTCCATTTCCCTTCTAAATGTTTTTTTCTCTTTGTCTGAATTTCTCACTTCCTGTTCCTCCTCAGTAAGCTTGCCCCCATCATCCGAGCTGTTCTGGCTGGGGGTTAGTCAGCGTGCTCACCCCCTCCCTTGGGACTACATCAGGGGGACACTGTGAACGTTCACAGGCATGGAGGCAGGGATGTAGTCCCAAGATGGGGGCGAGCACGCCGGCTAACCCCCAGTCAGAACGGCTCGGATGATGGGGGCAAGCTTACTGAGGAGGAACAGGAAGTGAGAAATTCAGACAAAGAAAAAAAACATTTAGAAGGGAAATGGAAGGAAAAGGTAAGTGAACCAACAATGCACTAGCTTAAAGAAACCTATTTAGAAAATAAACAAACCTTTACAACCCCTTTAATGGAGCCATGAGGGGGCATCATTTTATTTTTTTCCCCTCAGCTCAGGTAGATTTGGGACACAGGCCCAGATTTGCTGCTTTCGTCTCACAGCTCTGAACTTGGAAGTGCTAAGAGAGCTGAACACTTCAGGGTTCGTTAAGCCTAGATGAGATTAGTGAAGAGGCATTTAACACTCTCCATCCTGAGGCCCCCTTTAGCAATCCTGGAATCACAGAGGAGTTGGGCTGGGGACACACAAAGGGCGATCTTTTGGGGAGAAGGTTTCGCAGATGTCGAGCATCATTCCTGGAAAAAGACCCCTCTAGGGAGAACACCGTTTAAAATTTCGTATCCAAAACCTGCAGGCCAAGGTTTCCTGTGATGCCCATAGAGCTGCTGCATAGATAAACATCTGTATATTACATAAACTGCTATGCTGAGAAATATACAGTACATAGAAGGCTGCAGACAGAAAAAAGTCAGAAAGATAATCACCCAAAGGGAACCTGTCAGAATAGAAATATGGGATAGTCCACATTTATAGACGGTAGAGAAGGTACAGACATTCACCCACAAAACCTTTGCATAAAGAAAAATCGAGAGACTCCCATTTCTGAGCTCTCCTCCAAAATACTAATCTGACCATCATGCCGACACTCTTGCTTCAAGCATGTAGATGAGGACCTCTGACTTTACACCGACTTTCTTCATCTGCATTTTTTTTTCTCGATTCAATGACTCAAAGTACCCAGATCAATAGTTAGTTCAGCATAACAGCCAGGCAACTACCATTTTCAAATGGGTGGTCAGCAGCGGCAGTCTTGTACTTCTCTCTCATGTCAGGTTTACTCTACTTAAAACTCCATTTAGCCCAGTAAGCAAATAAAACTCAACCACCTTCCACTCAAAATTGATGACTTAATCCTAAAGTGCAAGTGTGAAGAAGAATTGAAGACATGGCAACCATTCAGAAATTATCTTTCGTTTACCTCAGTGGTTCTCAACCTGGGGGTCGGGACCCCCTTGGGGGTCAAATGATGATTGGCCAGGGGTCACCAAATCCTGGGCTGTTCCTGAAGCCCGCATCACTCTCCCAGCCTTTTTGGAGCCACCCAGCAGGGCTATCCCTGGAGCCCGCAGCCGCCCACTCAGCCTTTTCGCTGGTGCCTATTCAGTTCATGGCATGGCTGGGGGGCAAAGACTAGAGGTCAGCTGACTGGTGAGGAATGTGAAATGGGAGGGGCTGGAGGAGACCCTATCTCCTGATTTCGGCATAGGTGTCACTTCTGCGAGACACCACAAAGTTGGAAACACAGTGAAGCTGGAGACTTAGTGAGTGACACTACCTGCGATTATAGTTGCCATTAAAAGGACTCAGGGAGCGCTAAATGTCCATGGGTTAGTGGCGCAAATGACTTTTCTTGCCTTGGGTGCCGACAACCCACGCTACGAAAATAATTTTACTGTTAGGGGTCCCCACAACTTGGGAAATTTTATCAACGGGTCACGGCACTAGAGGGTTGAGAACCACTGAGTTTACCTGATTATACAAAACGATTAGTTATAACAGATTACTCCTTTGTTGTTTAAATAAAGCCTATGAAGTCATGTAGATCTTTGTGCCATCTAATCAAATGACAAAATAGAACTCTTTCCTACTCTCCCCCCCCCCCCCCCCCAAAAAAAAAAAATTAATTTAAAAGGTGCTTTTGAAAGGGTGTTTTTCTGGACTGCAAGCAAACTTTTGATTGGACAAAACAAAACAGAAATCTCTTGTGAGGATCAAAGCAGGCTGCATATCGAGGCAAAACATACCACTATGAATGATGTGCCCATACTTCCACAGCACAGACAAGTTTACTGAGCTGGCAGCCTGGTTTTGGGCATGACCCCCAAGTACCGTTCACTGCGTGGACCGTTGGCAAGCCATTGCCAGGCACAAATATCAGAACGGGACATGACAGACGTCTGTCAGATGTAATAAAGGAGATGATCAGAGATTGCCACTATAACTAATGCTTCAATTATTGACTACTGGGGTCTGCAAAAGGCCACACAGCAAGCACCAAAGGGCTGCATATGGGCCATAGGTTGGACACCTGGGGTCTAGTGCCTGCTTTGATTCACACATCCTTTGTTATTTGTATTTCTGTTGTCTAGCCACAGGATTACTTTAACCCCTAAACCAGTGGTCATCAACCCTGTCCTCAGGGCCCACTAACAGGCCAGGTTTTCAAGATGATTGAAATACATCACAGGTGATACCATTTGCTGCTCAGTGATTGCAGTATTCTAGTCTGCATCTCCCCAAGGCAATACATAAAACCTGGCCTGTGAGTGGGTCCCGAGGACAGGGTTGGTGACCACTGCCCTAAACAACCACCTGATATAGCGCCATGTGGCAAATGGGGGGGGGGGGGGGTTTAACGCTCATACACTGCACATTTGCATCACTGGGCAGCTAATTTGTAGGTGCTGAGAGCGTGCTCATTGCGTGTCTCCAGCACAAAGACCGAGTGGTCTGGATTACAGATCAGTAGCTGGCAGGACCGGCTTCTGATCATACTGTGACAGTAGTCACGTGTTCACCAATCCTTCCCACCTTCAGGGCATTCAGAACGGCTTAGAGAAATGCCAAGGCAGGTGGCAAAGGGTTAAATATTCTCAAAAATCTAAATTATACTGCATATTATAAGTCCTCGGATATGGTGGCTGCGTAATCTTGCTAGTAACAAACTTTCTATCCTAGAGTGACAATACTTCCCCACTGCACTGTCTGTGGAGAAGCAGCATTGTCACCCCGAAGGGGCAAATTCACACTAAAACGTGGTGCAGGAATCCTGCGTCCGGGGGAACATATCCTGCACTGCAGCAGGTGTCAATACGTTAACGACACCCCAAGCGCAGTACATTTGATCGCACCATATTGTATGGTACAAAAAGTACCATGCAATCCGGTTGCAGCGCCTTTCCAAAAGTGGCGCATGCACTCCTTTTGGCGCAGTGCGATTTCAGCCCATTTGAAATAGTTGGGCTAAAATTGCACAGCACAGGAATGCACGTCGTGTTTCTGTGCAAATCCCAAGGTGATCTGGCCCAAGACAGGAAGCTATAGAAGACTTCTCCCTATCCCCATTATATATGGAGGAGGTGATTGAAGTTCACAGAAAATAGCTGGAAAAGAGAACATTACGTGCAGAAAGTTACAAGGACATGGGATTTCAAGTTTTTCTAAAGCCTAAAAGAACAAAAAAAAGAAGAAAAAAGAAAAGAAAAAAAAAATGAATGCAGCCAGCCACCAGATCTTAGGACTGTTAAAGGGGTTGTAAAGGTTTGTTTTTTATTTTCTAAATAGGTTCCTTTAAGCTAGTGCATTGTTGGTTCACCTTTTCCTTCCATTTCCCTTCTAAATGTTTTTTTTCTGTCTGAATTTCTCACTTCCTGTTTCTCCTCAGTAAGCTTGCCCCCATCATCTGAGCCGTTCTGGCTGGGGGTTAGTCAGCCAGAATAGCTTACTGAGAAGGAACAGGAGGTGAGAAATTCAGACAAAGAAAACAAAACATTTAGAAGGGAAATGGAAGGAAAAGGTAAGTGAACCAACAATGCACTAGCTTAAAAGAACCTACATAGAAAATAAAAAACAAACCTTTACAACCCCTTTAAGCTGCAATGACATTTTTGTCATTGCAGGGTATACTTAGGTATACTTTAAACTGTGCTCTTGCGTAGATGAGGAACATAAATAAATGTAAAGAATACGCCACCTCTCAGGAAGTAGAAACATACGTTTAGATACAAGTTTAAGACTATGGAAAAAATTGATTAGAACGAGGGGGAAAAATATATATATAGTGAAAGGCTTCCCAGCATCCTCTTTTCAACATAAATTCTGAAGTGGGTGGTCTCCACCATTGAGCAGCGAGGCACTTCAACTCCTCTCTAGGCAGCAAAGTGGAATTTTCTACTCCTATAAGTTATTGCCACTAAGCCCCAGAGCTAATTCTAATATGCTATAGTTAAAATCCTGTAACGATATGCGTTTGCTTTCCCCTAAAAAATATTTGCGCATGTGGTCCCTTTTTGTATTGCTAAACCTAAAGACAAAAGAAAAAAAAAATGTAAAAAAAAAAAAAAAAAAAGAAGAAAACTGCAAAATAAACTTTTTTCTTCTGTTTAGTAAATAGTTCATTAAAATGATGCAGCATTAGAAAGGGAAAAGTTAAAGAAAAAAAAAAAAAGAAGAAAATAAGCACATATTTGATTTCTTTTTCCCTCCCAAAAAGGGAACATATCTGGACACCTTTAAATCTTCCCAACCACCAGAGGTTCTGCAAGCTGGGACATAACGATGCACTGCATGCCTCTCCTTCACCAGAAAGACCAGGCCAACTCCACCTTCTGTACAAGTATGATACAAGGAGCAGGGCTCTGCCGCCCTCTGCTGGCAACCAGCAGTCACTGTTTTTTCCATCTGCCTTTTACTTGCGGTCGTCGATGGTTTTAATAAACTCCACTGCAGCTGTGAACTGCATCCACCAGTAGGATTCCTCTCCAGTTAATCGGTTTGAATAGAAATTATTGATGTATTGCACAGTAGATAACAAGCAGGGTGGGTTAGCCTGGAAAAAAGGAAACAGGATATATAGTACTTTTTTTTAGCAACAGAGTATTAAAGGGAAAAGCAACTTAAAGCAGAGGTCCCACAAAAAATAAAACTAAAAGCCAGCAGCTACAACTTCTGCAGCTGCCGACTTAATAAAATGGACACTTACCTGTCCAGCTTGCGCGCGATGTCGGCAGCAGAAGATGAGCAATCGCTCGTCTATGCTTCCCCTGCCACCATCCTCGGTGAGGGAATCAGGAAGTGAAGCCTTGTGGCTTCACTGCCCAGTTTCCTACTGCGCATGTGCGAGTAGCGCAGCGCCTTCCCAGTGGTCCCTGCTGTCTCATGGGACCATTGTGTTTCCCAGAAGGCAGTGGTGGGGGGGAGTGGAGTGACTCACGTGGCAGTCTCTCCTTTGATATGGGTGCAAATACCTGTATTATACAGGTATCTGCACCCCCCACCTCCTCTCCCCCTGAAAGGTGCCAAATGTGACACCGAAGGGGGGAGGGGGGGTGGGGGGAGGGTTCCAAAAAAAGTATTTTTGGGTGGAACTCCGCTTTAAATTTTTTTTTTTTTTTTACGACAGAAGAAATCCTATTGGTCTCTTTTATCATACATGCTTCCCCTGCAGCATGGCTTTATGTCAGGACAATGTGACTCTTCCGTACATGCATGGGACTGAAATCCTGGGCCCACTAAGCTGAAGAGCCAGAAACTGGAATGACCATTGGGATAAAATGGAAGCAACCGTGTCCAATAAAAGTGCAGACGGGGATCGCTTGCAAGGTAAACCTGACATAATTGTGTTAATATGTCGCGTATATTAGCACATTATGGCTAAAAGCTCCTGGGGCCCCCTTTTTTTTCCCCCCAGAGGTTTAATTTCACTTTAGGTGATAATTAGAGAAACGACTCTGCATTTCGTCTTTTAGATAAATCCAATTTATTTTACTTGTCATAAAAAAGAAAAAAAAGACAGTATCCCTCTCCTGTATCTGCTGCGTCTTTCTTAAAAATTTCATTTACAATTTTTATTTTTTTAACCACTTCAGCTCCAGAAGGTTTACCCCCCTTCATGACCAGGCCATTTTTGTGATACGTCAGTTAAAGTAACACAGTGCGACACTGTACCCAAACAAAATGTGTCTCCCCCCCCCCCCCACAGAGCTTATTGGTGGCATTTGATCACCTCTGCAGGTTTTATTTTTTGCGCTATATACAAAAAAAGAAATTTTGAAAAATATTCCCAATAAAAAAAATTAAGAAATTGATTTATTTTCATTCATTTAGGCCAATATGTGTTCTGCTACATTTTTGGTAAAAAAAAATCCCAATATGTGTATATTCATTGGTTTGCGCAAAAGTTATCACATCTACAAACTATGGGATATTTGTATTATCTTTTTTGTTTCCTACTAGTAATGGCGGCAATCAGACTTCCAGAGGGATTGCGATATTGCGGCAGACAAAAAAAAAAAAAAACGGACAATTGATACTTTTTGGGAACCAGTGACACAAATATAGAGATCAGTGCTAAAAATATACACTGTCACTGTATGAATGACACTAGCAGGGAAGGGGTTAACATCAGGGGCAAGCAAAGGGTTTAACCTAGGTTCAGACTAGTGCGATCCACACCCACACCGCAGGTGCCGATCACACACGATGTCTGAGCAATGTGAATTCAGCCATACAGTCAGGGCCGGATTCCAGACAAGGCCAACAAGGCCAGGCCTCGGGGCGGCACTGCGGCTGAGAGGAGAGGACACTTTTACTTTCATATCGGGAGTTCCCCCCTGTCATGCGGATGGTGAGAGGAGAAAAAACAGAGGGAAGAGGAGGTGAGATAGTTCTTGGCAGCAGCAGCCCCCCTCCCGGTTCTCAATGTCATTTTCGGCAGCAGCACCCCCCAATGCTCAATGTCATTTTTTTGGCAGCAACACCCCCCCCCCCGCTTCTCAGTGTCCTGCTGAAAAAGTCCCCCGGCGGATAATGTCCCCCCTGTACTGCGCAGGCGGGGGCGGCATTGAAGGACCTGGCCTTGGGGCGGCAAAGGGAGTAAATCCGGGCCTGCATACAGTTGTATGGCTGAACACGCATTGGATTTGCACAGAAAAAAGTGAATTTTTCCCCCGCACTGGAATCGCATTGCATGGGTGTTCTCATCCATGCGATCCGATTCTTGTACAAATCCACAGTTCGCACTGAGATCTGTGAACAGTTCTGAGGGTGTCATTAACATTATATTGGCACCCGCAGCGTTTCGCACAGCGTCGTGTGAACTGCCTGTAAGAGTGAAGTGATGTGGAGACCGGTGTTGCTGCTTAGCAGGAACACAGGATCAGCACATTCCCCCTTTTACAGAACGGCAGGCCTGCCTTGTTTACATAAGCAAACCGCCTTTCTCCTGAACGATCGGTGGACACTGCGCTCGCTGCTGTGTCCAATCACATGCTAGGTACATGATCTGGCGCAGAGCGGCCGCCCTGCCGCAGTAAATCTACGGTGGGCGGTCCGCAACTGGTTAAACATATTACCTTTCTATGATTTGCGACAGCATGTAAAAAAAAATTGTGGTTGCTTACCTTTATGAGAACAAACACCAGGACGGGGACAAAATCGTCAGCTCCTGGGACGGAGTATTCATTGGCAAGGCTGAGAAGATTCATAATTGTAGAACACATGCGTAGGATGCACTGCACTTTGTCCCTAGGGGTCTTATAAGCACTAATAGTTCGTATCTCAGCTTGAGCAGAAGGCCAGGGAGCTTCCCTCAGGTAAACCTGAAACATACAGGATGTAAAGCATTAGTTTATAAAAAGGTCACTAAATATTTAATACCTCCTAGAAGTCCACTTTGCTATACTGACCTCAGGGATCTGAAGAGCTCTGTGATTGGCAGACACTACCTTAGACAGTCTTTGGATGTGTTCATGTAAAACCCTGTTGAAGGAGAGACAATGTTAGGTATTTGAGACCATAAATAACTAGGTATGCCTGAAAGACAGGCCTAGCTACAGGACATTCCATAATCACTAATCTGGGGGCAGTGTGCGTTCAGAGATTCGCACCAGCGGCTTCGTCCTTATAGACATTGCATTCCAATGGACATGAATAGGATGCAGATGCATGGAATACCTGTGCATTCAGCACAGATGAATGAATTGGCACACCCGTGTGAGCCTCAGTTCACATATAGGTGGTGCAGGAAACGCAGAAAATCCTGTGCGTTTCCCGCACCATGTTCATGCGATCTGCTGCAGATGTCCCTTTTAAATGGACACCCCAAAAACGTTCACAAAACGCAGTGCGATTTCCAGAATTGAATCGCATGGGTGTAAACATTTTGATTCTTTTTTGTGCAGTGATGTTTGGGCACATACAAAATGAATGGGCTCAAATCGCACAGAAAAAAAATCCCATGTGATTTGAACAGGACTGCAGTGCGGTTTCCATTCGAATCCCATGCGGGTCCCTGCACCCCTCCTGTGTGAACCCAGGCTGAATGTGGCCTTAAAAGCAGAGCCAAACCCTCCTTTATCCCTTACAGCCAATTAGTGGACGGCCATCTGATGGCTTGACAGTTTGGCTGAGAGCACAAGTAACTGACAGTTATCGTTCATGGCAAAGCTTGCATGTAGTAAGCCATCCCATAAATTAGAGGAGCAGGTGGACTTCCCTTTATTGGATGACGGCAAAATATTCTGGACTTTTGGAAGTAGAGCAGCTCTATCCTCTCTTTGCTATTAATTGAATGTAACCGTTTTGGGTAGCAGATAAAATCGGTTGCGATTAGTTATGCTTTAAACATGCATTTTATCATTGAGGCTCACATATATGCGAATTGGATGCATTCTAAAACACATCCAATTCACCTTGACATGTGAACTGGCAGCTCTATGGAGCCAGTTCACATATCTGTGGGCCTGTCGTAGTGTGTTTTTTAATGAGTCCTGTGTGTTTTGTTGTCTGGTTCAAGTGTGATTTCAAGTAAAATGGGATTTTTACAGCTTGGTAACATTAGTAACAGCTTACCTGTAAAATGCTTTTCTTTGAGTACATCATGAGACACAGAGCTGGATAGTAATAACTATGTGGGTTATAGGCCACCTTCAGGTGATGGACACTGGCACACCCAAGACAGGAAGTCCCCTCCCCTATATAACCCCTCCCATACTGGGAATACCTCAATTTTTGTAGCAAAGCAATAAGTATCCCAAGAAGAGGGGCGGGAGCTCTGTGTCCCGTGATGTTAAAGGATTTTACAGGTAAGCGGTTATAAAAATCCTATTTTCTTTTTCGCACATCACGGGACACAGAGCTGGATAGTAATAACTATATGGGATATCCCAAAGCAATGCCCCTTGAGGGGAGGGAGACAAAATAAAGCAGGGTGCCAGACGTGAGGACCTATACCGCTGCCTGCAGCACACTGCGCCCAAAGGCGATATCCTCATGCCTTTTAATATCCACTTGATAAAATCTAGTGAATGTATGTCCCAAAGACCAAGTTGCAGCCTTGCAGATCTTAGTCATAGAAGGCTTGATGATGCACCGCCCATGAAGCACTAACTGCTCTGGTAGAATGCGCTCTAAACCAGAAAAATAACTTGTCGAATCCAGATGGAAATAGTAGATTTCGACGCTGCCTGCCCCTTCCTGGGGCCTTTTGGCAGTACAAACAATATATCCGTTTTTTTAATCTGAGCAGTCGCCTTCAGATAGGCTTTAATTGGAAATAATCCAAGGAATGTAATGATTTCTCTTCTGCAGTACGAGGTTCTGGAAATAATGAAGGGAGAACATCTTGGTTCAAATCAAAACTTGACACCACTTTAGGTAGAAAAGTTGGATGAGGACGCAACACTATCTTGTCCTTATGAATAACCAAATATGGCTCTTTACAAGAAAGAGCAGCCAATTCTGATACCCTTCTAGCAGAGGATATAGCCACCGGTCTTTGAAACAATACCGACAAGGCCGAGACCTGACCCTTGATAGTACTCAAGGCCAGCTTAATTTGTATGCCCAACTGTAGAAAGGCAAGAATCCTACTTATGACATACTTTCGAGGATGCCAACCCTTGGATTCGCAACAAGCCACATATGCCTTCCAGACTCTATAATATATGACTCTGGAGGCCAGCTTCCTAGCATTAATCAGGGTAGACAGCACTGAACCTGAAAGCCCCCGTTTCCTTAGAATGCGGGATTCAATAGCCAGACCGTTAAATTTTGCTTTTGTAAGGAAGTGTGGAATATTGGTCCCTGCGAGAGCAGGTCTGGACATAGTGGAAGGGTCCATGGGTCCCCCATAGCCATCCTTACAATCTCCACGTATCAAGAACTTCTGGGCCAGGCTGGAGCTACAAGAACCACCAGCCTTTCTTCCCCCTTGATCCTGCGAAGAAGCCGTGGTAGCAGCTAAACTGGGGGGAACACATAAATCAGTGAGAACTGATCCCAAGGGGTTACCAATGCATCCATCCCGTAAGCGAGTGGATCCCTTGTTTTTGACATGAAGTTGTCCACCTTCTTGTTAAACCTGGATGCAAACAGATCTACGACCGGGGTCCCCCAGGAAACTCTTGCAACTTTCGTTTGTAATTTAAAAAGAATAAATCCGCGCCAATCATCTAAAAGTGATTCATTCAATTAAATTATTAAGCTGCTCCTCTAATAGTAAAAAATAGAATTCTTACTACGAAGTGATAAGTGAAAAAGGAGGGCGCTAGAAAGTGATTATAAAAAACACTCAATTAAATATACTAAAGTGAGAAAAATACAAATCATAAAATTCTCCCAAGTGGATAAACCAGTGATATACAATTAGTGGTAATAAATCTTTAAAATAAATCGCCAAAAAGTATTGCACACATAATATAAGTCCATAAAGAAAGTATACAAAAAATATACAAAGCAAAAAAGATAAAAAAATTGTCCCAATTAAATAAAAATAAATAAAAAAATAATGTGATCAATTTCCAAAATCCATCCACCAACAAAAAAACAAAATCTTGCTGTAAAAGGTTTGTTGTCCAGACAGTGCAAACTTGTTCTTTCACCATACACAAGGATAACACACCCAAAGTGCACAGAAGGGGAATGTGCTTACCAGACTCGGTGGATCTTTTTGATTAGAAAAAGATCTCATGCGCTTATCAGGAGCGTGCCTGCACATTTGGCCATAAACGGGAGATGTGGGTATTAAAATCAATCATTATACTCACAATGTGGAGTTTAAAATCAGGCTTTCAAAGACAGTGCAGCAGAAATCCAGCAACATCAGTGGAACGCGATAGTAGCTTGAATCAACAATCGATGTTAAAGCTGACACGTTTCGGGGGCGTACCTCTTTCTTCAGAGCTTGGTGGTCTGCAGTGCTCCCTCGAGGGACGAGGAATAAAATGCTTACCTGGATGACCCCAATCCTCATAAAAGCTGTTCCAACAAAGGATGGACAGGAAAGGCATGCAGGGCTTTTAAAGAACCCAAGGACGAAACAGGTCTTCCAGCTGGCTCTGTTAAAGGCAACTTAAATGCTAAAACATACAATTTCTGTAAGGGATTGTACTAGCAATTTTTCAGATTGTGAGATTGAAAAGGGCTCCTCTATAATAGAATCTTCAGAAGAAGAATCATCAAAGTGTCCCCCTTCCTTATCCCCTGAGGGCGCTTCAGCCTCTACCGGTCACTGCTGCTCTGTAGGCTGAGAGTCTGGGGTGGGGAAGGGAGACCTACCATGCTTTGTTCCACCCTGGGAAGAAAATGCGATTAGAGACGCAAATCGTTCAACCCCATGAGAGCTGAAGAAAGTACTTCCTCAGTAATATATGCAGGGGCCTGAAGGTTGGAGGTGGCTGCAGCACCTGACAGTCCCAATGATTCACCTTGGTCACTTCCAGAGAGGATGGCACTGCAGAGACATGACCAGGAGAATCTCAGAGCCTGATGGTGATGCCTTTGGAGTCTTTAAGGAATTTGTCCCAGTTTTAGCAGCCTTAGTCCCTGAATTCCTGGAATACATAATCCTAAGCACAAAAGCAGAGGTACTATAAAAAATGAATCAACTGCTGAAGTATTAGTATAGCAAGAAATGCTTCTATCCACTGTTCAGCTTGATGCAAAATAAATGTGTCTCTTGGGAGTGCCTGTATCAATCATTCACGTGCCCCCACCACTGCTGTGTCCTTCCTTCAGCTCCTACCTCCCAAAACAGTGAGCCCCAATCTTTAGCCCATCACGGCGGGCTATGTCATAAAAAACTTTAGGGACCGGGTTCCTCTTAATAAGGTTTCCACTCCCCTGGACCTGTATCGCACTTGGCCAGAAAAACTTTGGTATCTGGTACATAACCAAAGCACTTGTTTCCCAGTTCCAGCTCTCCTAAGAGAAACATTACAGGCAAAACTTTATTTTCCAAGGCCCGGGTACCATTCACTTTGGCCTCAACGGCACTTTGGATGGATCCGGTTGCATAGTTTGCTTGATCCCAGAGGATCCTCCAGCAGAGCTCTTCAAAGCACTTCTTAAACCGTGACCAACACCTTAGACACTAGTGAAAAAACTGAGGTACTCCCTGTATGGGAGGGGACTTCCTGACTTGGGTGTGCCAGTGTATCACCTGAAGGTGGCCTATAACCCATATAGTTATTACTATCCAGCTCTGTGTCCTGTAATGTACGAAGAAAAATTTGCACCTGAACCAGTTAACAAAACCGCACTGGACTCCTTTAAAAAAAAAATAATAATAATCTAGCTGAAAGCGTGGCCAGACACGTTTGAACCCAGACTAAACATGTCGGTCAATGACCATTTCTTGTACGTCCATAATTTCTTAAGATGTTGAAATGATTGAGAAAATGCAATCTTGCATGAGAAGCAGTCATTTTAAAAGACAAGTATGGGAATTGAAATAAGCAAACAATCATACTAACCTAGAAATCAACCCAGCTGCAGCTGTCCCCTGTTGTCTCCAAGACTGAGAACTGAGCGATTAAACGCTGATCACTCATCTCTTGGTCTTCAACCTGAAGAGATGGTAACTGTTCTGCCCCTTTAGCACTTACTGGGGAGCTGGGCTGTGGAGGGGTCGGGAGCCGTGTGCCAATACTTCTATAGCCACGATGCGGGGTCACTCATCTGGAGGCCCCGCCTCCTTGTGTTGTCACCGCCCCATTATACTCATTCACATAGTGTGCGGACCGGGATTTGGGGGCATGTTAAATGAGGCTTCCAGATTCCGATATGCTCCCCACTTACAGACCCGACAACCAATGGCCAGGGTCGTCAGGTAGAGGCACTTGTTCCCATCAAGTTGGGGACAAGGTACCTGGGGGCCCCCCTTCCCCAAAGCACCGATCCCCCACCATGTTGCAGGCACGTGGCTGGTATGGTCCAGGAGGGGGGCACTCTACGTAGTTTTTTTTCCATTTTGGCGAGGGGTTCCTCTTCAAGATCCTTAGCGCACGCACTGCAAGTCGGCTCATCATGACCCGACTCCTGGTGCAACTTCTATTCAAATCAACGGGCTCTCACAGGGAACTATTGAATTTAAATAAAAGCAGAGAAACGCTGCTAAAAGCTAGCGCTGCTAAACATGCATTAACGCCAGTACAAAAAGCTACTAAAAGCAAGTATTTACAGCTGCTTTTTCCTGCCGTTTGTAGTGGATTTGCAGCAATTTTTTTCTAATGCCCTGTGTACACGAGCCCTAACATTTTTCAGCCTTGGAGTGCAGTTAAGAGTTTTAGATGCCATGCTTGCCCCCTGACCTAGTTTGGACGAGTGAACACAGAGACCTAAGTTTGCTTTGAGGACAGAAAGCGGGATCTCCTGTGGCAACTTTTGGATTGCATGAGCAGATGTCTGCTAACCTCCCTCAACCAACTGGGAGTGCCACATATTGTGCATCCAATCAACCACAGGATATATTTGATCATCTTCCGTTTGAACCCAGGCATTGAGTGTTCATTGACAGATATACACTCAAGATAGTGGGCCCATCAGCAGCTTTGACTCCCTTGCCTTTACCCTCCACCCCTCTCCCTGTTTTTTTTTAAATAAAAAATATATTATATATATATATATATATATATATATATATATATATATATATATATATATATATATATATATATATATATTTTTTTTTTTTTGTTGAACCCCCCTCCCGGTTTCTGTTCTGCTGGTGGGAGTGAAGAGTTTAGCCTTGTGTAAACTAGGCACTAAAGCAGCCAGTCATCAAGCACCAGAGCGGTCACATTGCTCTCAGTGGCCAAGCAGAAGAGTTTTGGAAGGCCTGGCTGCTGTTAAAGTAAATCTCTTGTTTTGGCCCTTATAGGCAAAGTGCAGATTTGCATTCAAGCCTTGTTGCCCTCATGGCTATCACTTTCTTCAAATAAACCAACTCACTGATCACGAAGAACATCTGCATCCTGATTGGGACTGAAGGCCAGCTTGAAGATGCGATTCATCACAGTCCTCTCTATCGCAATCTGGGCATCCTGAAGCTGTTCCTCACTGGCATTTTGCCAGATGACATCCTGGGCCATGGTACCATACAGGGACTGCAGGAACTCTTCAACCTGTGCAGTTTTGTCATCAGCAGCTGTCAATTTCTGAAATTCTGAGAAAGAAAAACAAACAACCAGTCAAGCAGCTCAATTTATAGTAATTCCATGTACCACAGGTGCTATACAACCTGGCAGCAAAAACAGCACAGGGAATTTTGAAATATTTAGGACAACCATTACAAAACGTAACTCCAGCAAAAAAGTTAGAGCATACAGAAAGCATCACCCTACATCGATTAATGTAATCATGTTCCTGAACGATCACAAAGAAGCAGCATGCTAGCCTAACCGGTCACTTTTCCTTTTACGGTTTGGTTTTGGGCTGGTTTAAGGATTCTAGCACAAGGATGCATTTCATAGCTTTTGCAGCATCTGCCAAGCAGTGGTCTGCTGCTAAAGCACATCTGCCCATCTACTACCCCGACTGAGTGGCAGCTCTCCCTTACATTTCAGCATGTGGCTATAATAGACAGTAGGGTTGTCTTGATAACACTTTAAGACTGAGTACAAGTACTGAAACTTTTTTCAAGTACTCATCGATACTGATACTTTTTTTTTTAGGTCATGTGACAGTGGCACTAAAATGCAGCACTGATATATATTACATATTACACACACATATATACACATATACACACACACCTTGAGGAGACGTGAAGTACATTGGATACATTTCCTTAATACTATCACACCTAATGGACTAAACACTGATTTGGATTTATATATATGATTTATAATTTTTTGATTGATTAATATCTGGATTTATATTAATTTTTTCCTTTGGGTTTTTATTATTATTTTTTTAATATATATATTTTTTCAATATATATATTTTTTGATTTTTTTCATGTATATTTAATATCTAAAAAATGTTTTTGTATGATATATGTCACTTTTTTTTTAGACTGACACTGGGATTGCTCCTGCAGAATTTTGAGGCTGTGGCCAGCTGGATTAACCCCTTTTTTGTATCTATGGTGTGAAATACTTTAAATTACCTTGTGTGAATTTGATCTGATTAGTAAGCAATTAACCATGTAATCGATTCCATATGTGATGTAATGTGTGAAGTGTTTAAAATCACATGACTTTGATGAAATTGTTAGATATGTTCTGACTTGATCTGAAGAAGGGCGGTAGCATGTAAGCCCGAAACGCACATCCATGTCTGAATACTCTGGTATGTAACCTTTACGAGAAGATTTGAAAAATAAAACAATTTTAAGTGCAGCAAATCTTGAACTTTTTCTCTTATATATATGGTCGGTGGGAAGACCTGTTTGCTGGCACTGGTTATATACCGTGTGCAGTTCTCCCTAGGGGGGCTTTGGTGAGATGTCAGGGGTCTAAACAGGCCCCTGACATCTCCCCTTTGAGACATGGAAAGGAACTGAGAACATAGATTCCCCAGTCCCTTTCTCAGCAGCCTCAGCTGCACTGAACATGAGGAGACAACAGCTCCTCTCCATTCATAAACTGAACATTGTTTACGATGCTCAGTCATAAATGGACAGTCAGGTAAAACCAGAGGAGCCCATGGTTGAACTGGATGGACTTGTGTCTTTTTTCAACCTGGCTAACCAACTATGAAAGAGCACAGAGGAGGACACAGAGGTGAGCCAGAGGAGGATACAGAAGACACTCAGCAATGATCAGTGTGGTGGTGGGGGAAGTTATAATCCCTGATCTCCCTGTGTGGCTTTCAATAAAGCAGTTTAAAGCCACGAAGGGTAGAGGAGGAGAAGTGGCTGAAAGCTGGTGATTACAACTTTCCCTGCACCGATCATCCCAGAGTGTCCATGTATCGGACTAGGCATCAGGAGCATTTGCACGAGTACAAGTACCCCTTCAAATATTAGTATGGGCATCGGGACAACCCTAGTAGACAGTGAGCCAAGATGAGGTTAATAGTTTCTCTTAGGGAACACCAAGCCTTTTCATAGTTCTGGTAGGGCACAGGTACTACAGATTAACAGATTGCAGAAAAAAAAATCCTTGTGATGAAGGATCAGCCATTACTTAATACATCCCCTAGCCAAAGTCTTATCGCACAGCTTCCATTCTGACTCGGGTTAAAATCAAATTGCAACTTTCTTCCTTTCATGCTGCAGGGGAGCCAGCCAGGACAAAGATGACTTAAAGTGGTTAAGCCACTCAATGACATTCCTACAATGTCCCCAGTGTATGTGTTATTTAAAAAAAAAAAAAAAAAAAAGGATCGTCACTCACTTGACTGACCGCCTCTCTCCTCTCTCGATCTGACAGCTACAGCGGGCGGGGCTGAGAAACACCCACTGACATCAGCCAGGAGGAGGAGAGAGGCGGCCCGAAATGTGAGCGCCGCTATGAAATAAGGGACACAGCTTTTGTGCTGTAGGATCTCCCCCCCGCCCCTCCCCCCCAAATACCCAAGCCCATTCCCAATCCAGTGCTTTGCATGAGGTCAATGACTCTCTTCCTCCTCACTGGGCAGACTGATAGCATAGCAGCAGGAGCCATTGGCTTTTTTTGCTGCCAAATTCTGTGATGAGGGAGCAGGGCGGCTTGGGAGCTAGCCCACATGAGTGCCCCCATTAGAAAGAATGCTTTTGATGGTGGCACATGCTGAAGAGAAAGATCCAGCAGTGCAAGCGAGAGACCTGAGAAGAGGAGGATTGGGGCTGCTCTGTACAAAACCATTGCACAGAGCAGGAAAGTATGCAATGTTTATTTCTCATATATTTTATAAAATAACTAATATTTTAAACATTTACTCAGCGGAAAAAAAAACGCGTCTTAAAATGTGCTTTGCGCACAACTTGCTTCAAGCAAAGCATATGCGTTATTGTTCTGAATGAAAAAAAATGAGTGGAACACTGTCTCATAACAAGTTTAAGGTCATATTAGAGAGGACTGCTGGAGTAGAGATTTCGAATTAGATCAATGCACATTATTCAACCTATTTAATAGAATATAACTTGGACTATGCAGAGTGCCAGATCTTCTTGAGGGTTATGATGAACACTCATTGCTATGGAAGAAAATCATAATCTAGGATGTGGTCTTTGCAGGTGGGGAAAAGTAATAATCCCAAATCTCAATATTTACTTTGAAAATTTGTCAATGTGACATCAGTAGTCAGTCATACGTACTGAATGTCATGTTTTGGGGTTCAGCAGAATGCTGCAGAGAGCCAGATAAATACTCAAAAGGCCACATAGAAGGAACATAAGCACAGAATGGTCAGAAACAGAAAAAAAATGTTCTCAAAGAGAAAACCCTAAAACATCTTGGCTCTAAGGACATTAAGATAAAACTGAGCCCTCTTTTCCTGCATAGGGGCGATAGCCATACACATACCCTGCTGCTTAAAGCGGGGGTTCACCTGAATTTTATTTATTTTTTAAAGCCACCAGCTACAAATACAGCAGCTGCTGACTTTAAAAAAATTAACACTTACCTGTCCAAGTCGCCCGCGACGTCGGCTTTCGGCTTCCCCCGCCGCCATCCTCGGTAAGGGAATCGGGAAGTGAAGCGCTGCGGCTTCACTGCCCAGTTCCCTACTGCGCATGCGCAAGTCGCGCTGTGCAATTTCCACTGGTCCCTGTTGTGTTCTGGGAGCCGAGTGTTTCCCAGAACACAACCGGGGGGCGACGCGGAGGGGCCGGACTCCGGCGAGAGTCTATACCCGGAAGTGGTGCAAATACCTGTTTTATACAGGTATCTGCACCCCCTCCCCCCTGAAAGGTGTCAAATGTAACACCGGAGGGGGAGGGTTCCGAAAAGCGGAGGTTCACTTTTGGGTGAACCTCCATGTCATGGACCTTGGAGTAATGGAGTGGTTACTGAGCTATATTGAGACATTTCCATTATGTGATAAGCCTGTTTAAAGTCTTTGTGATTATCAGGTGTGGGGGTCTTCTGTCGGAGACAGCCCGTCTGAAGATGTATGTGTTTATGCTAAGGGACTTTGTATTGTTCTAAAGGTCAGAAGCCTGTCAGCTGTATTGAATTAGCATTCTATTGTCTAAAGCAATGTAACCTCTCAGAGGTAGTAATTAAGTAGACCGGGTTATTGTGTACATTGATTACCCCCTGGGGCTTCTGTCTCAATACACAAGTCTTTCTATCCAAGCTATTGGACCAATCCCTGTTGACTATTTCAAGTCCTCATTTGCATGGTCAAGGAAGACCTGAGTGAAGACTGCATACTTTACAATTGACCAATGGGAAAGCGGTTGTTGGGAGTGGGATGTACCAAATTCTGTATAAAAGTGTGCTGTGTACTTGAAAATAGAGAGTCCTGTTGGAACTTACATACAGCCTGCCTGGTGTTTGTTCTTAATGGGTCCGAATGGCACATAGCTGCAATTCAGATCGCGGAACCTTGGATGACTGGACCATCAGACGTTGCAATCTGCAAGCTGACTCAATGGTAGCAGAGGAGTGTCGGGAGAGCAGGACCTGGGCGAGAAAGGATCTCGTCACACTCCACTTTAAAGTGATTCTAAAGCTTGAGGCTGGGTTCACAATGATACTACACCAGTCATACGACTTTCATCCTACTTTGCATTGCGACATCAGTCCTACATTGGTCCTACATCCATCCGACTTGAACAGGATACTACCTAGCTCCGACTTTGTGATAGTCCGACTTGTCCTTTGACCAATCATAACAATCCCAGTGTGAGATAAATTCCTTTTACTGCTGCTATATTCGCCATGTCGGATGTCAAATGTTGGATGGTAAGGACAAGGATCCTGCTTTGATCCGACTTCAATGATATTCAATGGACTGAAGTAGGATCAAAGTCAGACCAAAGTAGTACAGGGAACATTTTCAAAGTCGGACCGACTTGTCGGACCAGTTAAGACGGCTCCCATAGGGAACCACTAATTTTCACGTCATGCGACATGAGCTCCCAATGTCGGAGCGTGGGTTCACACTGGTGCGACATGACACAAGTACTACTTCGGATCAGACTTTGCCCTGCGACTTGAAGTCAGAGCCGCGTCCAACGTCAATGACCGTTTTTTCTCCTGCCGTGCCCCACAATGAATATTCAATAAAAATGCTGATAATTGTGGTCATCTCTACCTTGAATGAATTCCTGAATCCTCTTCTCTTTGCTTTCCAGTAACAGTCGAACACAAACAGTTGTGAAGTATCGAGTGGAAAGTTCTTTGTCACGCAAAACTCTTTGCAGAAGTCGCTCGAGATGAGCCTGTGTGCTTTGTAATCCTTGGCGACATCTCGTTAAATATGCAATATAAGAGGCTCTTTTCCTGTAACAATCAGCAAAAAGGAAAGAAACTAAGAACAATGTTTTTCAGGTGCATAGGTGTGTCTTGTCTAGAAATACAACGTTATGTTCAGCTGCATACGATCTCATAAGGCCAATCAGCAGAAATCCAGACCAGATATCACAACCCCTGCAGGGGTAGAAATTCTACTACGCTTTCTACCCCTGCAGGGGTTGTGATATCTGGTCTGGATTCCTGCTGATTTTATATCACCAATAACAGTCACTGCCATTGGGAGCCTTTGATTGAGTGAACTAAGGAGGATCGCATAGAGAGACAACACACAGGAGATTTCAGGAAATCATTATTGGGCTGTTTAGCCACATACACTTACGATCTCATTTAGAGATCCATTGCAGCTGGTAAGCAGATGTGAAATTAGAGGTGGAGGTTTCAGCTATTTCCCCCCTTGGCGCGGTCTTCTCTTGGATCTTTCTGTCACTGCCGTTTAAGATTTATCTGGATTTTCACAGAACTGGACTTTATGGACTAATTTTATCAGTTTATGATTACCCACAGTCACGGTGTTCTTTTTGTTGCATGGTGCACTATATGCACAAATTATATGTGTACAAATATTAAGTATTAAGCAGCTTAATTTTTTATTTCTATGCTATTGTTTTATCTGACATTTTTTTGTTGCAGCAGCTTGTTTTACACGATTTATTTATATCATTTTATTCATTACCAGAGACCTGCGCAGTATTCTTTTTTTTATATATGTAAAAGTTTATAACCACTTTAACACCAATTTACATCCATATTTAGGGTGCAGCATGTAACATGGTGCCAATCAGACCACCTCCACCCCCAAAACACCCAACAAGGAAGAAGCTTCCGTGGTGATCCCATGGAGTCATCAGTCATAGTGGGAGGCTGAGTGACATTTTGTCAGTATCCATTTTACCTGAAAGCAACAGTATAACCCAATTGTCTCTAAATATCTGATGCTTTGTCCATAGACAATTAAAACCAGATTTCATAAATAAAAAATTACTAAAAGCTCCCATTTCCAGTAAAAAAGGACAGCCAAGACCATTTTGTTCCTAAGGGAAGGGTCCTGAAATTAAATTTTACCAGTCAATTCAATTGGATTGTCTGGCCAAGACCCCTTTAACACTGAGGGCATATTGCAGGCGCTATAGCATTAAAAATAGCGCCTGGAATCCGCCCTCAAACAGCCGCTCCATTGTCCCCAGTGTGAAAGCCAGAGGGCTTTCACACTGGAGCGTTGCGCTAGCAGGACGGTAAAAAAAAGTCCTGCTAGTGACATCTTTGGAGCGGTGAAGGAGCGGTGTGTTTACCGCTCCTGCCCATTGAAAGCAATATGCCACCGCGGCTATACCGCCCGCAATGCGCTGCCTTTAGCAGGCGGGAAAAATAGCGGCGTTTTACCGCCGACGCTATGGGCAGCTCAGTGTGAAATGGGTTTTAAAATCCAGGTCTATAAGTTTCCTGGGTGGAATGCAACAGACAAAAATCCTTTACAGAATAATTACTAGCCTTCCATACCTATAATCTTCTGCAATGGATGTGAGGATCTTGCTGCATGTTCGGTTGTCAAAGCGGCTTACGCAGCGCATGGTCTCCTGAATCTGAGCCATGAGGTTCTTGTCCTGTAGGTTTATGGCCTCAGCCAGCTGGATTTTCAGGAAGCAAACAATCTCATTGTCTGTGACAAAGACAGGATCATAAAAACCGTTTGTTACATATGCAAGGAAAAAAAACCTGTAGGTTTAAGAGTAAATTAAGAGCCAATGTAAACTCAGCAGTAAAACGCTGTATACATAAGTGAAAGTGCTGGGTCTCTCTCTAAAAATATATATATATATATATATATATATATATATATATATATATATATATATATATATATATATATATATATATATATATATATATATATATATATATATATATATATATATATATATATATATATATATATATATATGGTGATGGGGTACCTCTTGAAGCTCATCAAGAGAATGCCAAGAGTGTGCAAAGCAGTAATCAAAGCAAGAGGTGGCTACTTTGAAGAACCTAGAATATGAAATATATTTTCAGTTGTTTCACACTTTTTTGTTATGTATAATTCCACATGTGTAAATTCATAGTTTTGATGCCTTCAGTGTGAATCTACAATTTTCATAGTCATGAAAATAAAGAAAACCCTTTGAATGAGAAGGTGTGTCCAAACTTTTGGTCTGTACTGTGTGTGTGTATATATATATATATATATATATATATATATATATATATATATATATATATATATATATATATATATACATATATACATATACACACACACACACACATATATATACACACACACACACACACACACACACACACACACACACACACACATACATACATACATACACACATATATATATATATATATATATATATATATATATATATATATATATATATACACATATATACACACACACATACACACACACAGTTCCTGCAACAAAGGACTGCAAATACAATATGCAGTTCTGTCTGTTGGACTACACCATGGTCCCCTGCAAATCAGTTTGTTTAATGATTTGCCTGGAGTTCAACTTTAAATCTGTAGCTTTCATTAAGAAGAGAAGTCTGGTGATGAGGCCATAAAAGATCATTGTGCAGACACTTCCTTTTAGAGGGTGACAATGCTCTGCCCCATCTCCCAACTGTACCCCTGCATGGTCACCCTGTCAGACTCTGCCATCGGAGACAAACAGATGGATAGTGGTGCAACCAGAATAATATCTAAATAAAACAAAAGATCATCAACATAGTCTTTAAGCTTCCAGCTCTGTATGAAAGGAAACGGTCCACTATGTCAGGGCCAGCCTTGTGAGGCAAGTAGAAGCAAATCTCAAAACATGCGGGGAAACAAACAAACAAAAAAAAAAAAAAAAAACAGGTGCCTCTGAGTGTAGACTGTAAGCATTCAATATAGATAGAAGAAGAATAAAACTTAACATTTAGTTAATGGCGAACAGACACCTGCAAGACCATTGTTGAATGCTACATCGGTCGGGGCTGTATACTGATTCTGCAGCTTGTGCAACCTCTTATGAGGGCTGTCCTGGCCAGCAGGATGCGGCTACGGTGGAGTGGAGCCAAACCGAGGGTTGGAGCGCAGCTGTAGCTCGATGGTTAGGAGTTCAGACGCAGTGCTAGCATCACTGGCATGCTCGCGACGCATTTCGGAGAGATGTACACAGTGCGCGCTACTCCGTGTACTACGCAGGCTGATGCGGCATTCAACACTGAACATGTGCCTGTTCACCATTACCTTAAAGTGGTTGTAAACCCTTTACAACCACTTTAACCTACAGGTAAGCCTAGATTAAGGCGTACCTGTAGGTACTTGAAATATCTCCCAGACCTGCACGGTCTAGGAGATATTTGCAAATCGGCGTACAGAGTTAGAAAGGGCACATTCCGAACAGAGAAATTATTATTACGTCCTTTACATCTACCCAGTTGTGGGCGAGCCCGCGACCCGGTCCGAAGCTCCGGGACCGCGAGACCCGCGGACCTGATCGCCGCTGGGGTCCCGCGATCGGTCCCCGGAACTGAACGGGGAGAGCGAAGTGTCCGCCATAATGTCACAGTCACGAAAAAAAATTGCTGATCGCCGCCATTAGTAGTAAAAAATTTTTTTTATAAAAATGCAATAAAACTATCCCCTATTTTATAAACGCTATAAATTTTGCGCAAACCAACCAATAAACGCTTATTGCGATTTTTTTTACCAAAAATATGTAGAAGAATACGTATCCTAAACTGAGGGAAAAAAAATGTTTATATATTTTTGGGGGATATTTATTATAGCAAAAAGTAAAAAATATTGCATGTTTTTCAAAATTGTCGCTCTATTTTTGTTTATAGCGCAAAAAATAAAAACCGCAGAGGTGATCAAATACCACCAAAAGAAAGCTCTATTTGTTAGAAAAAAAGGACGCCAATTTTGTTTGCGAGCCACGTCGCACAACCGCACAATTGTCAGTTAAAACGACGCAGTACCGAATCGCAAAAAGGGGCCTGGTCCTTTACCTGCATTTTGGTCCGGGGCTTAAGTGGTTAATACAAATTTTTACCTGGGGTGCCCAAACTTTCGATCCCCACTGTATATACATTTTCTCTATTTGTGACGTTTATACCGTCTATTTGGAAATTACAGTTTGTCTCCCCGTTTTTGCTTTGTCCAGCATTGCACCTTCTTTGCGTGGCTCGTTTTTCCTCCTCTATTGGGTGTCTGGTTTGGCCACATGCTAACCAAGAAACGTTTTTGTAAGAGCGAGATACCTTTCTTGTCTCTACAATTACTGTTTTCCTGAATTTGCGTCCTGAAGAAGCCCTCAAGGCGAAATGCGTTGATGCATTCGGGTTCTCATCATGTATATGTACACATATGTATGATTTTTAATTATTGTACTGTCCTTGTATCCTATGTTATATATGTGGTTTTCTATTAAACATTTATATATTTTTTACACATCTCTTATGTTTACTGTGCTGCTGAGAGTCCGATTAGGTACCATTCCCCTATTTTTTGCTTTTTCTTACGGATTATTTACGGATGTTGGCAGTGCAAGTGCTATTCTTCTATTTGAATAAGTTGGACATGTATTCTGTTTTGCAACAGCAGAGGAGCAGATCTACGAAAAATCTAAAAAAAAAAAAGAAGAAGAGATTCTACACCAGGGATAAGCAATTAGCAGACCTCCAGATGTTGCCAAACTACAAGTCCCATGAGGCATAGCGAGACTCTGAAAGCATCAAGCATGACACCCAGAGGCAGAGGCATGATGGGACTTGTAGTTTGGCAACAGCTGGAGGTCCGCTAATTGCTTATCCCTGTTCTACACAAACATGAGAACATGCCCACAGTGCCCAATTAGGTTCCCTGTTCCAAGCAACTGTAAACGGCTTTGTCTCTTCTGCATTTATGTTACCCATTTGCTCGTCTAGTAAGCCGCGCACACACAGCTCACTGTACAAATTTGGCAATGCCAAATATGACCAAACTCCTGTGCATGCCACACCCCCCATCAGGCTAATGAAAGCAGCTGGTGATCAAGAGCCGGAAGTCAGCGGGCCGAAGAGGTCAGCGACCAGGCAGGAAGATCAGGGACGTCACATGCAGGAGCCAAGGTGAGTATAGTTCTGGTTTAAAAAGGGAAACCCCAAGGGTGGAGGGTGTTCACACACGCTGTATGTTCAATCACAAATGGCAAGACAGAAGCATGGGTGTTCATGAATTAGAGAGGAAAAAAAAAAAAAACCTTCTGAATTGTGCCCACATGCCTGGTTGCCATCATCGTTCTACAATTCGTACAGCTTGTGAATGAATGAATGACTTGTATAGCGCTACTCATGCGAACTGAATCGCCTCTGGGCGCTTTTTCCAGCCAGTGTCTGCTTGGCTGGTGTGGTCATTTTACCCCGTAGGATCGTGACACGCTTGGGACACACAGTCATACACACAGATATACATATATATCTGTGTGTATGAATGATATACAAATGCTTGTAGCATTTGTCCACATTCAGATGGACTTGTTCTGTAATGCAGAAAGCATTTCTCTGCTTATCCAAACAGCTTCTTCCATACTGTGACGCTGTAAAACAAGCTGACTAATACTAGCTATACCAGGACCTGGATAAATGAGAACCTTCACAGACATACAGTATTGTAAACCTACTCACTTACCTTCTGGGTCAGTATGATCTGGCAGGCCATTACGCGTGGAGTGGGACAGCATTGGAAAAGCAACTGAATCTGCAGAACACAATGCTAATCGCAACTTCTTCTTTGCATCCCTATAACAAGGTAATGATTAGTGAATATCTGGGTCTGTACTGTATAATCCATAGTAAGGACGTTTCATACATATCACACCAACATCAAACTTCCTACTACACAGAGCAACTCCTCTTCAGCTTTGTGGCACATAGAAGAAACACCAAGGCAAGCCAGAGGATTTGATTTTATTTCCTACAAATCCCCCATCAACACAATGTTAATGGGGGGATCCTCCCACAGCTCTTGTGTTCTGCCAGCAGAGAGCCTTCCCAGCCGCCACAGCACAATGACTACTGCTGGTGGCTACAGCCACCTGTAGTAAACGCATGTAAAAAAAACAAAAAAACAACAGGCTGGTTGTATTGACTTGGGTACAACCAGCCTGCCCATAGGTGGATCTAATTTCAGCTGGTCCCTGCTGAAACGGCTAAAATCCAATCCATCTACGGTGGGTTTAACAATGAGCAGCTACTTATCAAAAACAACAACACATGATGATCATTACAAAAAGAAGAGAGCATTTGTCTCTGGTACTACTTCCCAATTTAGTATTTCTTATTTATATAGCAAGGATATGATATCCAGGGCTTTGCGGAGGAGGAAACATATCCAAAAATAAAATAATTAAAAATAGAATTTCTTCATCAATTTAGCCCAATTTGTATTCTGCTACATGTTTTGGGTAAACAAAAATCCCAATAAGGGTATATTAATTAGTTAAGACCAAAAGTTTTAGCATCTACAAATTATGGGATAGATTTATGGATTTTTTTTTTATTGTTTTTACTAGTAATGGCAGTGATTAATGATTTTTAGCGAGACTGCGACTTCTTTCATGTTGTCATTATGGGGTCTAGAATTGAGGAAAATAATGAATTTAGCCCATTTTTGAATAAGGCTGTAACATAACAAAAAAGTGGAAAAAGTGAAGTGCTGTGAATTCTTTCCGGATTGCACTTTATCTGAAGAGACATCAAGGGCTCGTACATACCTATAAGAGAAGGCAGAATCAGGAGGAGGAGCTGTCTGACTGGCAGAATCTGGGAGGTCATCAGATGTCATGTTCGGTAATGCTTCTTCCCTTGAAGGATCATGAAATCTTTCATAACCCGTTACATCTGCAACAAAGCATACACTAATCAAACTGCAGCTAAAATAAATCAAATGTCCATTAATTTCCACAGAGAACAAAAATAAACTACCCATACACAATACACTATTTGATACAACATTGTGATGATTTCAGTAACAAATCTGGAAATTAGGGAGTGCAAGAATGCTGAATTGCGTATGAGTACCAGAGTGCAAGAAAAATCTAGAGCATTCATTACAGATATCTTTCAGTAATTTATAGGCATCGTATATACTCGACTATAAGCTGAACCGAATACAAGCCGAGGCACCTAATTTTACCACAAAAAAATGGGAAAAGTTGACTTGAGTATAAGCCTAGGGTGAGAAATGCAGCAGCTACTGTTAGTGGGAAAAAGAGGGTCAACAATGCCCATCTGCATGCCTCATGTACCTGATCTCCCGGCGCTGTGACATGCAGTCTAGTCGGCGGCCTGCCAGTGTAACAAAGACCTGCCGCCTCCTCGTCCATGACAGAACACCGATCCAGTTTCCCAGCAGTGAGTCAGTGTTCAGCCTATCACGGACGAGGAGAAAGCGGGGCTTTGTTACACTGAATGGCCGCCAACTAGGCTTCATGTCACAGCGCCGGGAGATCAGGTACATGAGGCTGCAGATGGGCACAGTGAGGCAGGGAGACTCGAGTATATGCAGAGGGGGGATTTTTCAGCACAAAAAAAAAATGTGCCGAAAAACCTTGGCTTACACTCAAGTATATATGGTATATAGGTATATTTCTTTTGATGGTAGAACGTTCATTAAAAAATCAACCCAAAAAAAAATAATTAAAAACCTGTGCAGTAATACATCTGGCGTACAAAGAAAGCCATGTAAAGAAAACAAATCTGATCCAATGTGCGCTGCTGTTCATTTTTACACATATTAACATTTGACTTCACTAAATTGTAATACACCCTCCAACATGTATATTGTATAATCCAGATGTGTGCCTCCATCCCAAAATGCAGTGAAACCATTCCAGGTTAGAGTGTTAAGCCTAGTACACACTATAAGTAAATTGGACAAACTATTGTCTGATTTTCCACTAAGGTGTACATCATTAGGTAACCTAAATGTCCAGTATGATTACTGTACACATAACAAAATTGGACGTTGTAGTCACGTACGATAAATATTTTCTAGCTTGCACCATTTTTTTTTGCCTTAACAGTTGGAAATTGGCCATCGAAGGCACTATACAAACAGATAATAGACAGACTGTTCCTCGTTCGGAAATTATCGCACAATGTTCTTATCGTGTGTACGGACCTTTAGAAGACGAGCCGTTACTTAAAGTGGTTCTAAAAGGCAAAAGGTTAATCGTATTGCATTCTATGCATTAAGATAAAAAACCTTCTGTGTGCAGCAGCCTCCCTAATACTTACCTGAGCCCCATCTTGATCCAGCGATGTTGCACAAGACACTCGGCTGTCTGGGGCTCTCCCTCCCGATTGGCCATTGGCTCCCGCTGCTATCAAAGTCAGTGAGCTAGTGAGGAGAGAGAGAGGGCGGGGCAGAGATGTGGCCGTGTCTGAATGTACACAGAGCAGCGGCTTGGCTGCCCACATAGAAAGCCACTTGCGGCGGGGGCAGGAGCGCCGGCAAGTGACCCGAGAAGAGGAGGATCTGGGCTGCTCTGTGCAAAACCAACTGCAGGTAAGTGTAACATGTTTGTTATTTTTAAATAAAAAAACAAGGCTTTAACATCACTTTAAGAACCTGTTTCACATTGAGGCAGTTTTCAGGCATTTTAGCACTAGAAATAGCGCCTGTAAACTGCCTCCCATTCTCTGCAGTGGGTGCTTTCACATCCGGGCGGTGCACTTGCGGGACATTCAGAAAAGTCCTGCAAGCAGCATCTTTGGGGCAGGATGGGAACGTTGTATACAGTGCTCCCAAAACGCCCCTGACTATTTCAATAAATGGTCAGCTCTTCTGAAGCGATTGAAAAGCGGTTCGGAAGCGCAACACAGGAGTTTGTAACCCCTGTCTTTGGGGTTCAAACAACCCCGCTGGCTCGCGAAAAGCGGAGGTTCACCCTAAAAACAAGTATATACCATTCAATCCAGCATACTGCCGACAAGTACAGTATGCTGTTTTTTTTTTTTCGGTTTACATACCGTAGAATAGGTATCCCACCCCCGGGTAGTGAATCCCGAGGGAGCGGGCGTTCCTATTCAGAGACTAAGTGATTGACGTATGACAAAAGCTTCCCCCTCGGCGCATAATGTGCGTCACCAGTTTCCGAAAGAAGCCGAACTACGAGTCGGCTCTATACGGCGCCTGCGCACCGATGTTCGGCTTTTTTCGAAAACTGGTGACGCGCCTTTTGCGCCGGGGGGGAAGCTTTTGTCATACGTCACTTAGTCTCTGAATAGGAACGCCCTCTCCCGCGGGATTCACTACCCGGAAGCCGGGGTATAGGTATTTGCCCTGCATGAGTAGAAATACCTATACTCAGGTATGTAAACCGAAAAAAAAAAAAAAAAAACTAGAACTAGCAGCGCTTTATCGCAAATGCAGCGCCAGTGTGAAAGGGGTCTAAGTGTAAACCTGCAAATAGGCAGATATTTCATTAAGAATGATGGGATAAGATAAAGATGCTATACGTTCTCATTCACACCTGTCTGCTATGTTGTATATAAAATACAAGTTACATTCTGGCAGCCCATTGCTTTAATTCATTTAGAATAGGATGCCAATGCACCGGTGCAAACCAAAAAAAGAAAAATATGAAAACACATACCTGCACTTTTTTGCTTTAGTGTACTACAATGCATGCATAGTAGTGTGTTTGTGTGTTGTGGTGCCATTAAAAACAGATAGTCCCACAAGCACAAACATGCATAGCGTGCATTACCGAAACTCATTTTTGTGAATCTGCATTCAGTTTGACTAAAAGAGCGCAGCCGATACCCGTTTTACTGTCCCCAGTGCGCGGTTATGAATAATTCTGTTTATCCTTACAATAAGCAGGAAGAAAGCCTATGTATGCATGAATTTTACCTGTTCCCTCGTAAGATACAGCATTTCCGTCATTTGTTCTTTTGATAGCATTCCTGTACTTATCGAGAATGTCCTCTGCAGCTTGAGAATGTGGACCCAGCCTGGACCCTGCATCTTCTGAAAAGTAAAAATTATTATTTGTCAACTATTAACAGGACTTAAATACTGACAGTAAAATCTGAGCAGATGAAGATACTAAATCTGTACCTGGCATGGAGAATCTGTCTGGCCCCAGATCATCCTTCTCCTTTTCTTGTTTTTCCTTTTTCCTGAATGGGATAGGAGCTGAAAAAACATGAAAACAGCAACATTATTATTTTCTATTCTTGGCCTTAATAGAGATAGTGGTGACAGTTCAATAATGTACCAATCCAGATTTCTTTTTGTCAAGCCACAAGCTGAGACACTGTCACCTTGCATTTCTAGAGGCCTCTGCATGGGCAATCACTTTGCCCTGCATGAGTACAGAGACCGTGTATCCAAAATATTTATTGGGAGAGTCCAAGTAATTTCTAGGTCAACCATACGCTGTAAAAAAGATACACAGGTGAAACTCGAAAAATTTGAATATCGTGCAAAAGTTAATTTATTTCACTAATGCAACTTAAAAAGTGAAACTAATATATGAGATAGTTCAAGCCGTGATTTGTCATAATTGTGATGATTATGACTTGCAGCTCATGAAAACCCCAAATCCACAATCTCAGAAAATTAGAATATTATATGCAATCAATAAAACAAGGATTGTACATAGAACACTATCGTACACTATTTTTGGTTTGCGCCCCTTTTGCAGCAATTACTGCCTCAATGCGGCGTGGCATGGAAGCGATCAGGCCGTGGCACTGCTGAGGTGTTATGGAAGACCCAGGATGCTTCAATAGCGGCCTTCAGCTCTTCTGCATGGTTCGGTCTCATGTCTTTCTCTTGGCAATGCCCCACAGATTCTCTATGGGGTTCAGGTCAGGCGAGTTTGCTGGCACAGTAATCCCACAGTCATTGAACCAGGTTTTGGTGCTTTTGGCAGTGTGGTCAGGTGCCAAGTCCTGCTGGAAAGTGAAGTCAGCATCCCCATAGAGCTCGCCTGCACAAGGAAGCATGAAGTGCTCCAATATCTCCTGGTAGACGGCTGCGGTGACCCGGGACTTAGGTGACATCCTGCCCGCAGACTGTGGCCGGAAGTGGGTGCAAATACCTGTCTTTAGACAGGTATCCGCACCCCCCTCCCCCTGAAAGGTGTCAAATGTGACACTGGAGGGGGGAGGGATCCAATTAGCGGGAGTTCCACTTTAGGGTGGAGCTCCGCTTTAAGTTGCATTAGTGAAATAAATTAAAGTGGTTGTAAACCCGCTTTTTTTACTTTTGCCTACAGGTAAGCCTATAATAAGGCTTACCTGTAGGTATAAAGAATATCTCCTAAACCTGTACGGTTTAGGAGATATTCCCCTTGCAATGCGCAGGGGGGATCCACGGCTGAAGGGCCGGCCCAGCCCACCCATGCCGGAAAGGAAATCTCCCGCGCGCATGCGCGGGAGTGACGTCATCGCCGCCAATCACAGCGGCGATACCCGGAAGACACTCTTGGCTCGGCGTGGACCAGGTAAGTTCCCTACCTCGTTCCGAGGTAAGTATTTCATAATGAGCTAATATGCGGTGCATACTAGCTCATTATGGCTTTTTTCTTGCAGGTGTAAAAAAAATAAAAATAATTATATGCGGGTTTACAACCGCTTTAAATTTTGCATGATAGTCACATTTTTAGAGTTTCACCTGTAC
This sequence comes from Rana temporaria, assembly GCF_905171775.1. Lineage (NCBI taxonomy): Eukaryota > Metazoa > Chordata > Amphibia > Anura > Ranidae > Rana > Rana temporaria. Next base: position 25,951,714 of record NC_053497.1, on the reverse strand, counting down.
ATTGAATACATATAGCAAGTGCTGATTTTTCAGAAATAAAACCTTTATTTTTCAGGTGGAAAATTCCCCAAAAATTGGGATGCTGTGTAAAGTTTACACAATTTGTACACAGATTGCAAATCTTTATTATATTATATCAAGGGCCCTTTCACACGGACATTCCTTTTTTTCTTTTGGTTCCATTCCTTTTTTTTGGATGAAAAACAGACGCAGATTTCAATTTTGACATCTGTTTTCATGTCCGCGAACATCAGTTTTACATTCAGTTTCTCATCCGTTTTTCATCCTTTTTTTTATCTAATCTTCCATGAGACTTTGCTCTTCCCCAGCATGCATTGTGTTTCACATGCTGCTTTGTGGTATATTTGGGTAAAAAACTGATGTCAGCGGATCGGATGTAAATCGGTCATCCGCTGACATCCGTCGACATCTGTTTTACGTCTCTAAAGCCCGGTACACATATGCCAAAAAGTTGGCTGGTTCAGCAGGAACTGGGCGACTTTTGATACATGTATACCACTGTCTTAGCAACAGATGCCGAATTCTGTTTAAAGGTTTGAACAGTAATTTCATCCAATGGCTGCAAGCGCTGACCAGTGTATAAAGCTGGTGGGGGGGGGGGGGGGGGTATAACACCTATTGCCTTAGCCTTTTTAGCCACTAGAACCTCCTCTACACCAGGGGTGTCCAATCTTTTGCCCGTTCTGTGCCACATTGGAAGAGGAATTGTCTTGAGCCACACATAATACACACCAACAATAAGGATAGCTTTCGAAGCAGAAAAAGTGGGGCAGATCACAAGTATACGATCCTTATATAGATAACGTACCCATTTGAGTAATACATTTTTTCTTTTGCAATTTTTCTTTTTTTATTATAAAAATAAAAGAGAGCAACATAAAACTAGTGTAATATTTCTGGTTCGATGGATGTAGTAGCAATTCTCAAGGTGCTCATCAGATGTTTTGGCTCTAACTTTGCTCTTCGTGTGCTTCATCATTGAAAATAGTTGCCAACAAATAGAGGTGCTGCTGAAAACTAATGACATGAATAAGGCACGACTGTGAAGAGTGGGATATTTTACCTTGCCAAGATAAAACTTAAAACCCCAGTTAAGAGACGCTGTAAATTTTTCAAAAATTCTAAATTTTTAAAGGCCAAACTTGGATAGAGTAAGGGAGGGTAAACCTTTGAAATCCCATTGGGGAGATTTAACTTCACTTCCTGTTTTAAAGCCAAACAGGACGCCCCAGCCGATCTTCGATGCCTAATATGAACCGGAGGGAGGAGACGGATAAGCCGAAGTTCCACTTCTCAGTGAAACTCGGCTTTAAAGCAGAGGTTTCCGCGGGTTTTGCATTTTTTTTTTTTTAATCTCCAATGCATGGTAATATAGCTAGCAGGCTACTACTCAACTGCTAGCCGCTCGTACGTCCGTCCGCTTCGTTTTTGCAAAAAAGAATACCTTATAAAAAATAGTCCTGGCCTTTTCCATCTTGCTTGTGGGCATTTTGAATCCCACCAGCAAACACTTCCTGGATTCCTAGTCACATGATGCGCTTTGCAAGTCATGTGACCAGCTTCCCGCGTCACGTGACACTCGAGCTAGCGCCAAAATATGAGCCTAGCTATTTTGGATGGTCTTCTGTGAGTGTTGAAACGTCACTCCCAGGAGACCTTGCGCACAGCTTCCAATTACGCCTCGGCGGGGAAAAGGAGCGACACGCCCACTCCCCGCAGGGAAGAAGACCGGAAGTGAGGCTGAAGACAGGTAAGGGTTCAGATAGGAAAAAAAAAAGACAACGCTAGAGGCATGTTATAAGGATGCAGACATGATTGCTATAAAGTTAAGTTTGAGGGTGAACCTCCGCTTTAAGTAAGCTTATGATTTGTGTTGGGCTGCATTCATAGCCATCTTGTATGTAGAGCACCACAGAAGTGATGGAGATATTAAGCAAAAAATCTAAGAGCATAATATAAAGCGCAACTCCAGAAAAAAATAAAATACTTTCCCTCTGGCTGATCTATGTACAAGGATTATAACAACCTTTGTTGCGGATTCCTACCTTTTGTTATTCTGAAGAAATCCCTGTTTGTTCCTCTGTGCCTCTGTTCTGAGTAGGTCTAATGGGAATGGTTTCATAATCAGCTATGAGACCTGCAGAGCACTAATGAGGAAACCTGCTGGGCCTGCATCCCTTTAGACGTGTTCCTATTGTGAGTATCTCACCAAAAATTACATTTTTGTTGCAAGGGATGCCTGAAATCCGACTTGTATCTTGGGCAGACGTCTGGGAAAATTGGTGAGCCAATCACCCAAGCTGTAAATGATGTTTCTGGGGGGTAAATCCGTACACATTGTGTACAGAAGTACTCCAGGTCGCCATAAAGCAATGCACTTACAGAAAATTACAGCGGCTGCAGATTTGAAAAGGAACGATCATTTTTTAGAACATTCAATTACAATACGACTTGTGTCACAATTGTACACGCTATATTATTTGTTCTTCTTCGTTTGATTTTTTTTTTCCCCACGAAAGTGGAGTTGCCCTTTAAATAACTTCTTCGGTACCTTTTGGCATTGCAGACACAAAGCGCTTCCTCCACCATGGTCTGTTGCGGTCTGAGCGTTCATCATCACTGTCCTTTCTTTCTTCTGGCTGAAAATATTAAAATTAGAGATTTTAAAAGGTACATTTTACAATACTGGTTAGGAACATGATTTGCCTTCCACATATTGAATACCATCCACCTTCAGATAAACACATTTTCATTTAAAGCGGAGGTTCACCCAAAAATCAACTTTCTGCCATTAGATCCAGCATACTGCTGACATCTGCAGTATGCCGTTTTTTTTCTTTTTGTACTTCGTTTTATCAGCCGTTGTTATCCGGCTCCGAGCGGGGATTTCTGCGGGGAATAGGCGTTCCTAAGCCAAGCGGATTTGATTGACGGGCTGCTAAAGCGTGTCACGCCTTCCGAAAATACCCGAAGTGACACTCAGGTGTTTACGGCGCTATACAGCGCCTGCCGTGTAGAGCTGACTGCACAGGCGCCGTAAACACCCGAGTGTCACTCGGGTATTTTCGGAAGGCGTGACGCACTTTAGCAGCCCGTCAATGCCTATACCCGGAAGGAATCCCCGCTCGGAGCCGGATAACAACGGCTGATAAAACGATAAGTACAAAAAAAAAAAAAACAGCATACTGCAGATGTCAGCAGTATGCTGAATCTAATGGCAGAAAGTTGATTTTTGGGTGAGCCTCCGCTTTAAGACATCTGTATAGGAAAAAAAAAACGTTTATCGATGCGGGTGACAAACCTCTCCTCTTGAGGAGTCCTTGCTTGGTGAGGACGATGATGACTGTGAGACATTCATGGCTGCTGTTGCTCCTAAACCTGCAACACCAGGTGGCAGCTCCCTTTCTTCATTTCCTATTCGGCGTGCCCACCCAGGATCACTCATTGGCCGTCGGATAGACGTTGCAATGTCTGAGCTGCGGCTCCGCACCAATCTGTCTGGGCAAGAGTGTCTCTGTCTATAAGCATCAGAGTCCATGGGAACAAAAACGTGGGAACCAAATGTAGGCAACCGGGCCTCATTTCCTCCTGTTGTTCCTTCCTGAATGGGGGGATCTGGAGGTGGATGTGAAGGGCGAGCATAGTGGACTTTTGGCCGCACCACTGAAAAGGGGAAAAATAAACATTAATGAGAGCCAGACTTGCTTTTCTGTATGTAAACTCTAATCAACTTCTCTTATTCCCCCCCCCCCCCCCCCTCAGTCACACACACTAATGAAAGTGTTATATCTGTTCTATAAGTGCAAAGAAATGCCTATTGATCATGCCAGAAATTCAGAAACGCTGCAGCATTAATTCAAGCCATGTTTTCAGCCCTGCTCTGTTCAACTCTGGACTACAGACCACCTTCTCGCAATATGAAAATAATAGAGGGAGGCGTTTTCCAATGCCATAGTGACAATGCAGCTCCTCTACAGAAACACTACAGCGAGTGAGTGCCATCACCTGAGAACAGTGTTACTGGAAGGATTACCAGACTATATTAGAGAAGAAATAAAAAACACAAATTCGGCCACCATATCGAAGGACCAATAAGCTGCAACATGAGATATGGTTTTATCTTGGGTTCAGATACACTACAAGGCTTCATGTACACGAGACGTTTTTACAACCTCTCCTGAATTATTTAAGATGATAGTAACCGCGTTTAAAACTTCTGTTTTGCTGCATTTGCATTAAGAAGTATATATATATATATATATATATATATATATATATATATATATATATATATATATATATATATATATATATATATATATATATATATATATATATATATATATATTATTTCAAATGGAATAAAAATGAAAAAGGCCTGTAAACGAAACACGGCTAAACGTGAGTTACCACATTTACAAGCCGTTACAGGCATTTGGCTTTTTCAAATGCCTCGGAACATCCAACCTAAACGCATTTTTTTTGCGTTCCAAAAAAAAAAAAAGCTTCTAAACTCAACTGTCTATAAAACGACCCTGTGTACTCCGATAAGAGGAGAGTTCAGGGGCAGCTGGAAAAAAAAAACAGCCAACTGCTCCTAAACATCCATTTACCAGCAGCAGTGTACAATGAGGCCTTAGACCCCTTTCACACTGAGTTTTTCAGGTGTTTTAGCGGTAAAAATAGCACCCAAATACCGCCTGAAAAACTCCTGCCCTGCCCTAGGGCTTTCACACTAAAGCGGTGCGCCAGCAGGACCGCTCCAAAAGTCCTTGCGAGTGCTATATAGTGCCCTCTAGTGGCCATCAACCTCTCTTGTTTTTTGGTATATTAGTGATTTATATATACTATCATATACCACATAGTTTATGATTTATATCAATATATATCACATAGTATTGTGATTCAAACATTTGTTTCACACGGTTTAGAGGCGTGATTTATATTTTTCTCACGGTTTGTTTTTTGTATCTATTGTTTACATGGTAATCGCAGCTCTCGGATTAAATAGACTGATTTCATTGCAGTTTTTCTTTCTTGTTTAGTATTTAGCGCAGTTTCTTTCCAATTTTCCATATGGGGTAGAGTGGTAAGACGGAAGCCTTTTTTTTTTTTACTAAGAAAAACCTCCAAGCCCTACTTAAATTTGCAAAAACACATCTGAAGTCTCCCAAAAGCATGTGGGAATATGTGTTATGGTCTTATGAAACGAAGGTTGAACTTTTTAGCCATAAATTCCAAAAGATATGTTTGGCGCAGAAACTCTGCACCTCACCAAAAAAACACCATACCCACTGTGAAGCATGGTGGTGGCAGCATCATGCTGTGGGGCTGTTATTCTTTTAGCTGGAACACGGGCCTCAGTCAAGGTAGAGAGAATAATGAAGTTCCAAATACCAGTCAATATTGGCACAAAACCTTCAGACTTCTGCTAGAAAGCTGAACATGAAGAGGAACTTCATCTTTCAGCATGAAAATGACCCAAAGCATACATCCAAATCAACAACGGAATGACTTCACCAGAAGAAGATTACAGTTTTGGAATGGCCCAGGCAGAGCCCAGACCTGAATGTGATTGAAAATCTTTGGGGTGATCTGAAGAGGGCTGTGCACAGGAGATGTGCTCACAATCCGACAGATTTGTAGTTTTTTTTGTAAAGAAGAGTGGGCAAATATTGCCAAGTCAAGATGGGCCATGCTGATAGACTCAAACCCAAAAAGACGGAGTGCTGTAATAAAATCAAAAGGCGCTTCAACAAAGTATTATTGTAAGGGTGTGCACACTTATGAAACCAGATTTTAGTTATTTTTTACTTCCCTCCACCTAAAAGATTTCGGTTTGTTGTTGAACTGAGTTGTACAGTTTATAAGTCACATTTAAAAAAGGTGGGAAAAGTTTCTGAAAAGATTGATCTTTGTCTAATTTTTTACATCACAGAAACCTGACATTGTAACAGACTTTTTATATCCACTGTACAGATTTACATTGGTCCAGTTTGGACCAACATAGCCACGTATAAAATATCTATACCTGCAATTCAGCTTTAAATTTGAATTATTCTTAAACATTAGTGTTTCGGCTTTTGTGTGAATCCTATTACGTCTCCTTTGCGCCCAGGGGTGCGTTTAGGATCCAGCCTGTGCACATGGTGCCTACAGCCCTGTCGCCACTCCCCACTCATCTATCATATCAACAGATATTGTTTGAGGGCTCTCCTATAAATTGGAGGGTCACATTAGCTTATCTACCCTTTAAGAACAATTGTTTTTCTTTCTAATTTTTACACAAGAACAAAATACAAAGAATTACCTTCATTAGATGCTGGAGCCAATGGGTCAAACATGGCCAACAAAGACTCGGTTTGGGATTGTGCTAAACCATGATGTACGCCTGGAAATAAACAAGGCATATTACTTGTCTTTTTTTGGCTGTGGCCTTCTGGTGCACTTGGTTGAGGAACTAAAATGCAAAAAAAAAAAGAAGGAAAATAATAGTAGTTTAGTACAGGGGCATTCAAGTACAGAAGTTAGCAGAGGGTTACCACTGCCGCCAAAGATGTTTTTTGTGTTTGTTTTTTAGCAGCATTCATCTAAAAAGGAAACCAACAGTTTTAACATTCAATTTTACCAAGTTTTAAGCCCTATATTTTTTACAGAAAAACCTTCATTTAAAAAAAAAAAAAAAAAAAAAAAAATACATGGGCGTATCCCCAAGAAAGCATTTGCAAAGCATTCTAAAACCAAGAACATTTCTAGTCCTGAATACGAACCCCAAATCACTATAACCCCCTTACACTTTGCGATTATTGCTTACATGGCCTTCCATTACTGTCAATCCTGGAGCATAGATCCTATATGCTCTTATAACTGGCAAAACCACAAGGAAAGGAGAGTGTCCTTGTTCCATGGACTACACAGTGGTGTGTATATATGTATGTATGTATGTATGTATGTATGTATGTATGTATGTATGTATGTATGTATGTATGTATGTATGTATATATATATATATATATATATATATATATATATATATATATATATATATATATATATATATACACATACACACACACACATATATACACACATATACAGTACAGACCAAAGTTTGGACACACCTTCTCATTCAAAGAATTTTCTTTATTTTCATGACTATGAAAATTGTAGATTCACACTGAAGGCATCAAAACTATGAATTAACACATGTGGAATTATAGATAACAAAAAAGTGTGAAACAACTGAAAATACATTTCATATTCTAGGTCAGGGATCCTCAAACTACGGCCCTCCAGCTGTTGCAGAACTACAATTCCCATCATGCCTAGTCATGGCTGTAAATGTCAGAGTTTTACAATGCCTCATGGGATGTGTAGTTCCGCAACAACTGGAGGGCTGTAGTTTGAGGATCCCTGTTCTAGGTTCTTCAATGTAGCCACCTTTTGCAGCAGACACATCTCTAGAACTGGTAAGAGGAGACTGTGTAAATCAGGCCTTCATGGTAGAATATCTGCTAGGAAACCACTGCTAAAGAAAGGCAACAAGCAGAAGAGACTTGTTTGGGCTAAAGAACACAAGGGATGGACATTAGACCAGTGGAAATCTGTGCTTTGGTCTGATGAGTCCAAACTTGAGATCTTTGGTTCCAACCCCCGTGTCTTTGTGCGACGCAGAAAAGGTGAACGGATGGACTCTACATGCCTGGTTCTCACCGTGAAGCATGGAGGAGGAGGTGTGATGGTGTGGGGGTGCTTTGCTGGTGACACTGTTGGGGATTTAATCAACATTGAAGGCATACTGAACCAGCATGGCTACCACAGCGTCTTGCAGCGGCATGCTATTCCATCCGGTTTGCGTTTAATTGGACCCAACATTTCTTTTTCAACAGGACAATAACCCCAAACACACCTCCAGGCTATTTGACCAAGAAGGAGAGTGATGGGGTGCTGCGCCAGGTGACTACCTCTTGAAGCTCATCAAGAGAATGCCAAGAGTGTGCCAAGCAGTAATCAAAGCAAAAGGTGGCTACTTTGAAGAACCTAGAATATGAAATATATTTTCAGTTGTTTCACACTTTTTTGTTATGTATAATTCCACATGTGTTAATTCATAGTTTTGATGCCTTCAGTGTGAATCTACAATTTTCATAGTCATGAAAATAAAGAAAACTCTTTGAATGAGAAGGTGTGTCCAAACTTTTGGTCTATACTATATATATATATATATATATATATATATATATATATATATATATATATATATATATATATATATATATATATATATATATATATATATATATATATATATATATATATATATATATATATATATATATATTAGGGCTGTTACTGATTAAAATTTTTGTGTTCGATTAATCGTTTTTTTTTAATCGATTAATCGACTAATTTCGATTAATTAACGCACATACAGATACAACTACTTTTAGCTGATCTCCTTGCATTGCAACTCTGCATTAGCCACTGGTAAATGTGGTATACACAATATACAATCACTCGTCACTAGTTGGTTTCCACAATCCATGACTTCCCCCCCCATACCGCAATATCCACATCTCCCGCCCCCATACTGTAATATCCACATCTTCCCCCCCCCATACTGCAAGAATATACACATCTGCCCCCCATACTGTAATATACACATCTGCCCCCATGCTGCAAGAATATACACATCTGCCCCCATGCTGCAAGAATATACACATCTGCCCCCATGCTGCAAGAATATACACATCTGCCCCCCATACTGTAATATACACATCTGCCCCCATGCTGCAATATACACATCTGCCCCCATGTGTACATTACAGCATGGGGGCAGATGTGTATATTCTTGCAGTATGGGGGCAGATGTGTATATTCTTGCAGTATGGGGGCAGATGTGTATATTAAAGCATGGGGGAAGATGTGTATATTACAGCATCTGCCCCCATGCTGTAATATCCACATCTGCCCCCATGTTTTAATATCCACATCTGCCCCCATGTTTTAATATCCACATCTCCCCCCATGCATTAATATCCACATCTGTCCCCATACTGCAAGAATACACATACACCGGCTCATAAGTATAAATTAAGCATCTGCCCCCATACTCCAGGAATATATACATCTGCCCCCATAATGTTACCACACACAGTATGGTTGTCCACTCTTACCTGACTATACATCAGGCAGGCAGACCCTCCGCAGAGTAGCTGATGGACACGTGCGGTGCGCAAGGGAAGATGATATAAGCAGGCAGGCGAGTGATGATGACGTCAGCGCGCCGCTACTCAGCTGCCGCCGGGTGGACCAAGATGGCCGCGGCTCCGGAGCTAGGCCGAAGCCGCGGCCTTTCCTATGGGCGAGACCGCGGAGCTCACTCCGCGGATCTTCCTCGATCAAATTTTTTTTAATCGATCAAAGAAATTAACGATTAATCGACCGATTAATCGTTTATTTCCGCAGCCCTAATCTCATATATATTATATATATATATTATATATATATATATTATATATATATATATATATATATATATATATATATATATATATATATATATATATATATAATCTATCAAATCAGTACTATAATGGCAGTAAAACTATTTCTGTTTCCCAAAAGAATCCTTTTATACTTTTTATTCAGTGCTGACCTTTATACTTTCAAACAGTGTCTAGCAATAGTACCAAGTTATTTTTATTTTTTTTACATCCTACAATTTGTTTACTTTCTAAGGTCCAAGTAAACAGGCTTTAAAAGGGAACCCTGGGTGGTTAGAGGGGCTTCCTATACTTTCTAGGGGGTAGGAAGTTTTCAGATACAATGACCCCCCCTTTTAATTCCCAGTAGGTGTGAAGACTTTTCAGTAAATTTGATTTAACCACTTCCTTACTGGGCACTTAAACCCCTTCCTGACCAGAGGACTTTTTGCGATTCGGCACTGCGTCGCTTTAACCGACAATTGCGCGGTCGTGCGACGTGGCTCCCAAACAAAATTAACGTCCTTTTCCCCCCACAAATAGAGCTTTCTTTTGTTGGTATTTGATCACCTCTGCGGTTTTTATTTTTTGCGCTATAAACAAAAATAGAGCGACAATTTTGAAAAAAAAAACAAACATTTTTTTACTTGTTGCTTTAATAAATATCTCAATTTTTTTTTTACGTTTTTTTTTTTCCTCAGTCTAGGCCGATACGTATTCTACATATTTTTAGTAAAAAAAAAAATCGCAATAAGCGACTGGTTTGCGCAAAAGTTATAGCGCCTACAAAATAAGGGACAGAATTATTATTATTTTTTTTTTTTTACTAGTAATGGCGGCGAGCTGCGATTTTTATTGGGACTGCGACGTTATGGCGGACACATCGGACACTTTTGACACATTTTTGGCGCCATTCACATTTATACTGCACCAGTGCTATAAATATGCACTAATTACTGTATAAATGTGACTGGCAGGGAAGGGGTTAACACTAGGGGGTGAGGAAGGGGTTAAATGTGTACCCTAATTAGTGTTCCAACTGTGGGGGAAGGGGGGTGACCGATCTGTGTCTCTATGTACAAGAGACACAGATCCGTCTCCTCTCTCCCCTGACAGCACCGCTGTCTGCGAGAGCCGGGAATGAGAGATGATCTCATATGTAAACATATGAGATCATCTCTCATTGGCCGCACAGATCGCCTAGGAAACGGCGGCTCCGATTGGCCGTTCACGGCGATCTGTGACTGGCTGTGTCCAAGGGACACGGCCAGCACAGCAGTTCCCCGCTGCGCGCTCGGGAGCGCGCGCAGGGAACGTGCAAAGGGGCGGCCGTAAAAAGACGGCCTGTTAGAGATTGGGAGCCGCGCTGAGGCCGTACAAAGTCGTACGGCCGTCAGCAAGTGGTTAAAGAGTGTACCAAGATCAACAGCTCAATTGAAACCATCTACAACAGGCATTCTCATCCAGGGTTCCTTGATCTGTGGCTGATGGACCTCTTATTTGATGGTACCTACGTATTTCTGGGGTCAATGTCACTAGGCATTAGCTCAGGCGTGTTCGCAACCGCATGTGCAGAGCCCGCCAGGAAGTTGGCACTGCACAGCGCTAATCACAAGCAGTGAGGCATTTCCCGATCTCTGCAGCTGTGGATCAGGGGAAATGTCTAAGCGATCCGCAGTGCCAACTTCCTGGCGGGCGAACACGCCTGAGCTCATACTTACTAGGCATAGCCAGTAGCACAAAGTCGATTATTATTTTTTAGCCATCTGTAGGGATTGCATTCTGACCACCACTGTAATGCCTGGTATACACCATGAGATTATCGGACGAATGATGGTACTTGCTAGGCTCATATGGAAAATAAAGAGTTTACTAAAGTGATGAAAATTCTCATACAACAGAATAAAAATGCAGAAGTGATGTATTGTGTTGTAGTGTATTTGTATCATATTTTCGAGCGACAACTGTACTGATTAAATTTAAACCGTAAAATCTGGTATGGCATGAGAAAAATGTTCGTGTTTGTCCCATCAGATATCAGATGAACTGCTGTGATCGGCTTTCGAAAGCCATCTACGAACGATCAGATTATCATATGACCGCTTTGAAAGCGGTATTATGCCTACGATTTTATGATCGTGTGTACGGGCCATGAGGGTTGCATTCTTCTCACTGACCACCAGTGTAAGGGGCATTTTTCTTACTGACCACCAATTAGCAGGGGTTCAAGACTTTACAATTAGTTTTAAGGTTCTTCTGAAGTAAAAAGGCTGAAGTATAAAGGTTTGTTTCATCTAACACTCCTGCATAATGAAGAAGGCCTTCTGCATCTGACTTTGATGCACTGGCATTCATTCATTTTGCTTGCTGTCACCAACAAGCCATCACCCAAGAACAGTATATGTGCCAGTCAGTCCAAATATTGCTATAGCTATACACTGTATGTGCTTCTAATTTGGAGGTCATGAATTTAAATGCCACTTTTCAGAAAGGATGACTGCATCCAAATGCCATCATTCCCCAAAACATGGAGATTTTACTAAAGTGGTTCTAAAGCCAAAATGTTTTTTTCCTCGATACATTTCTTGCATTAAAGTGGTTCTAAGGGCTGAATGTATTTTAACCTTCAAGCATTCTATGCATGTAGACAAAAGACCTTCAGTGTTCAGCTCCCTCTTCGGCCCTCCCTTATAGTTAGTTACCTGAGCCCGATCCAGCAATGTGCATGAAAGCGGCTGCTCTCCCGTGTTTCTGCCTCCTCATTGGCTGAGAGGAAGCAGGGGAATCGATTGGCTCCCGATGCGGTCTACCCCAGCCAGTGAGAAGCAGGGGGACAGGGGCTGTGCCACGCTGTGTCTTATGGACAGAGAGAGACACATTTGGAGTGAGCATGCACAAGTTCTCCCATAGCAAGTCACTTGCTATGGGGGCACTCGATAAGGGGGAGGAGCCCAGAACGCCAGAAGGGGACACGAGAAAAGGGGGATCAGGGCTGCTCTGTGCAAAACCACTGCACACAGCAGGTATGTATGACATGTTTGTAAAGGATTTATTTTTAAAAGAAACGTTTTATTTTTTTGCCCTTCCCTTTCCCGGTGTAAACTGATCAGGTGCTGTGCATGGCTTCATCTCTTCTCACTCCCTCCCTTTTCACACAGGGACTCTAGCAGCAAAAGCCATTGGCTTCTGCTGCGGTCAATCAAATGCAGTGAGGAGGTGGTGGGGACGGGGCTAAGCCCCGCAATATTTGTCAATAAAGTGCTGCTCCATAAACACACACAGCTCAGGAGCGGGCATGCACTGTGTGCCCTCATAGAAAGCGGTTTACTATGGGGGCTCATTTGGAGGAACCCGCCATGGCAGAAGCAGGTGCGCAGATCCTGTCAAATTTTGACATGCGGCTACATTCAGCCCTGTCCGTGCAGCCTTTGAATCTACCTCTATTGACTGCCTGCATGCATCAATAAGAAAGGAGGCTTTTTTTATATCACCTAATCCCTTTTATTTCATTTTATGGCACGTTTCTTTATAAGATTGCATTGGGAGTTAGTATTGAGGATCATGCTAATGTAGGTGTAAGTGCCGTACATTTTGACAAAGAAAGCCTGTCTGCATCCACTTCTTTAGCCTGCCCACACGCAGCCTGGGGCAGAGGCAGGCACAATAACAAAAGGGAGCCTGCTGCCAGAACAAGTGTCAGCGACGGTCTGAACGGAGCCTAAAATCGTATGAAAAATACTGCTTTCAAAGCGATGGTATGGTAATCTGATCGTTAGTACACAGCTTTTGAAATCTGATCATGATAATTCATGCCACACCCATGTCCGCACTGCAAAGATAGGCAACAGTGTTTCTTCATAATGCAACTTGTCTTCCAATATAAACACTGAATTAGCCCCCCGTGTTTTACGAGTTGACCTAGGAGGATATAAAACTGACCAAGAAGCAGCAGAGAGATCTTACTAACTAAAATAAGTGGGCCGGATTCAGATACCTGAGCATATCTGTCCGGCCGGCGTAACGTGTGCATTGCCCTAAATGACGTCGCAAGGACGTCATTGGTTTCGACGTGAACGTAAATTACGTCCAGCCGTATTCGAACGACCTACGCAAACAACGTAAAATTTTCCAAATTCGTCGCGGAAACGACAGCCATACTTAACATAGGATACGCCGCACATACCCCTCATATAGCAGGGGTAACTTTACGACGGAAAAAGCCTGAACGCAAACGACCTAAAAAAAAAGCGACGGGCGGTCGTTCGTTTCTGAATCAGCGTAAATCTTAATTTGCATATTCCTTGCGTAAAACATACGGAAGCGCCACCTAGCGGCTAGCGTAAATATGCAGCCTAAGATCCGACGGTGTAAGACACTTACCCCTGGCGGATCTTAGGGATATTTATGCGCAATTGATTCTATGAATCAGTCGCATAGATACGACGGAGCGCAATCAGATACGACGGCGTATCAGGAGATACGCCGTCGTATCTCTTTCGGAATCCGGGCTACTGTGTGTATCACAAGTACGGCTCTCCAAAACGGCAAATACTTAAAATAAATAAAATGTATTTCAATTACGCATTTAGAGGTTTGCCTGGAGCTCTACTTTGAAAAAACTGCCACTATATTCAGAGACATCTCCATCCCACTACTTACTATGAACACAGTCCTCTACTTCAGGACTTGTTACCGAATCCTTTCCTCCGAAGTCAGAACTACATTCCGAACGAACGTCTTCAATCTTGTTGGGTATGTCCTCTGACGTGGCACTGATACCTGAAATAAGGAAAGGTAATTTTGGTTTCTGAAGTCACATGAAAAGTCTGAAGTTGAAAAGATAAGTCAAAGAAAATAAACTAGAACTGATCAGTACCTGACACAACGCTCAGTCCTGGGGTGCTGGGCCTTGAGCTGACCTCTCTCACCTCCGTGTCATCTGATGTACTGCCCAGGCCAGAACAGCTTTCCAGCTCTTGCAGCCTCTCTTCCTGCTTCAAGTCAGGTGCTTCTAAGGAAAAACCACTTATGTCATCAAGGTGTTGCTGCTCTTTATGAACAGTTGTAGCTTAACATACAAGGAACACATGAACGATTCATTAAAATAATAGCTTGGCATTGCATCTCACCAGAATCACTGGGAAGCACCTCTACACTCCATGCTTCACTGGTGGTTTCTGAAATCGTGGAGCCTGTGCATGGGTCAAGCAGTAAAGAGCCAGAGCCTGGGAGACAAAGCAGACTGCCAAGCATGTTCTCTGCAGCTGCACCTAAAAACACAACAATGAAAACACAGGGTCAGTGCAACCTAGGAGCAGCATTTCCATTTTTAATGATCCTGCCAGTAACACACTTACTGTCCTGGGGTGACAACCCTTAAAGTGTTTGTTACACAAAAAAAAGGGGGGTGGGGGTCCTGTTCCTTTAACCATTTCACCCTCGGAAGGATTTACCCCCTTCCTTACTAGAGCACTTTTTGCGATTCAGCACTGCGTCGCTTTAACCGACAATCGCGCTGTCAGGCGACGATGTACCAAAATAAAATTGATGTCCTTTTTTCCCAGAAATAGAGCTTTCTTTTGGTGGCATTTGATCGCCTCTGTGGTTTTTATTTTTTGCGCTATAAACAGAAAAATAGCGACAATTTTGAAAAAAAAAAAAAAAAAATACATATTTCTGTTTAAATTTTGCAATAAGCGTATATGGATTGGTTTGAGTAAACTTTATAGCGCCTACAAAATAGGGGATAGATTTAGGTATTATTATTTTTGTACTAGTAATGGCAGTGATCTACAATTTTTATCAGGACTGCAACATTATGGCCGGCACATCGGACACATTTTTGGGACCATTGAAAATTTTACAGCGCTCTGCGCTATAAAAATGCACTGATTACTGTATAAATGCCACTGGCAGGGTAGGGGTTAAACACTAGAGGGCGGTCAATGGGTTAAGTGTGTCCTAGGGAATGATTCTAACTGAGGGGGGGTGGGCTACCAGTAACATGACAGCGATCACTGCACCCGATCACAGGGAGCAGTAGATCCCTGTCATGTCACTAGGCATAACAGGGAAATGCCTTGTTTACATAATAGGCATCTCCCCGTGTCACGTTCAGGAAGAGAAAATCTAACACTACGTGAACTTTCTAAAAACGTTTGTAAAATTTATGTAGGGAGATTTGATAAGAGGAGCAGTAAAGGAAAATGACTGTTTACAGGGTATAGAGACATAATAGTTAACTGATTCCTTTAAAAAATGATTAAAAATAGATAAAAATCAATCATATAATGTACCTGCAGTTTCGTTTAGTTTTTAAACTAGTTTCATGTTTCTGTGAAGTACAGAGACACACAGAACAAAAACAAACACAGGGCAGTGTTTGTTTTTAAAATGGATCCGATTCTGAGGAGTTTTAGACACACAGTAATCACACCTTCTTGATCATGGACCGCAGTGAGAAGCTCGCATGAGTTTTTTCATAATGAGTCAGACAAGCAGGAAGTGTGAAGATCAGAGAAGGATTACAGCAACTTCAAAGCAAAAACGAACAATGAGTACATGAAACCAGGACTGCAGTAAAGGCAAAAAAAGCAGCTGTAAAAATGTCCAGTGTGGATGAGTCCTTAAAGAAAAAAAAAAAAAATGTTCTACTATGTCATCCAGCATACTAGTGCGAGCTACAGTATGCCTTCATTTTATTAATCTAGTTATTATTAATCACGTAGTTACGTTTCAGACTCCCCGCGAGGAGTAGGCGTTCCTAGGCAGAGGGGAACATGATTGACCGCCGGCTATGGCGCGTCACGCTTCCCGAAAATAGCCGAAATAGGACTTGGCTCTTCACTGCGCCTGCGCAGTCAGCTTCTAGTCTGTGCGCAGGCGCTGTATAGCGCCGCGAAGAGCCGAGTCCTACTCCAGCTATTTTCGGGAAGCGTGACGCGCCATAGCCGGCCGATCATGTTCCCCTCTGCATAGGAACGCCCATTTAAGTCTGAAACTTAACTACGCGATTAAACTGAGTACGGCGCAAAAAATAAAAATAAAGGACTACTGTAGCTCACACTAGTATGCTGGATTTAATGGTAGAAACTGTTTTTTTAGGGTGAATTACCGCTTTAAAGTAGAACTATAGGAAAAACTTTGCTTTTCCACTTTGGATAGAGCAAGGGAGGGTTATAACCCTAGTAAGCTTTATTTTCGTGATCTGTGTCCCATTGGGGAGATCTCCCTTTACTTCCCGTCTCACAGCCAAAACGTGAAAAAAGAAAAATCCATCTAAACCGAGGAAATCCCTAATTGTCCTTAGAAGTAGTGTCCCCCTATCCAGGATATTCCAACATCAAGCACAAGGCTTATCCACACATTTCTCACCTCCATTCATTGGGCCATAGCCTTTAATTGGCGCTCCACTTCTGTACCCTGGCCACAGATTCGCAACCGTATGACAAACATTAAACTCTCAGAGAGAATTCACCATACACTATATGATTCTATGCCCCAATATAAAAAAAATGGTCTCTCTGGGACGTCACGCTTCTGGTTCAGATTTAAATGTTACTAACCATAACCCTTTCTCCCTATACATTGTTTATTGTCAATGATACTTGTATACATTCCTGTACCATCACTGTTATACTTTTTTGTACCTTGACTTTTTCTACAATAAAATCGCTTGTAAACAAAAAAAAGAAGTAGTGTCCCCCATTGGAAGATTTCCCCACTATTCCTGGCCTGTGATTTTCTAGTACTTTCACCGATAACGGTAAACAGGGCTAACAGAGGAGGGCAAATCTCAATAACTGTGGCAGCAATAAAAACCTGACAGGTCTTGTACTCCCTCTGTCCAAAAAAAAAAGGTTTGACTTTACTTATACTTTAAAACAAAATGTTCACTGCAGTGAGTCAGAAGGTCACCACACAAGATGGAAAAGCAACAATCAGCACACATTCCCTACAGGATACAAGCAGTACTTCCTCCAAGAGACGTCTAATCTGTTCACAGTACCAGTAACCTCAGATAATCCTGGCCAAGAACTCTAGCTGTGACGTCATCATGCAGTCTCCAGGTCAAATGCCAAGGACTTCACACTTCCTCATTTAAGCAGCATTTAAAATAACTCAACTAAGGTCATCTTAAAATTTATGAATAAAGATTCCAAATACGAACATTAAAAATCTAGAATAAGGCAAACAAATGATACAATTACACTTTCAATTTGAGGGTTTTGGTTGCCAATGTAAACAAATGATGTAAGCACATACTGAACAAATGTTTGTACATCAGAATAAATATGTTAGCAGCCACTGAATTCGGTATTGCCTGCAGATTACTTGAAAATAACACAACACACCTCCATACATAGCCTCATAGAGCCCGCCCTTCACCTTCTCCCAAAAAAGCAAATCCTCCTCTCTGTGCTCGATCCCTGCTGCTGAACAGATGGGGCCTGGGGAACCGATTTAATTGGGGTCCGTTTCATTAGCATGCATCTAAAAGTATTTAAAAAGTCTTTCTGTCCCCACTGAATAGTAGGGGCTCATGCCTGGTACAGGAGACCGCCTCTAACCCCCAAAAGCAGCCCTGCATGTAGACATGGGGAGGTGGTTCAGTTGTTCCATGAAAAACCATCAGAGTGGCCATGAAGTACTGCGGGCACAAGATGTAAAAAATGTAGCATTTCAAACTGCTGACCTCTTGTGATTTTCAGGTACTACCATCTTTATAGCTTACATAAAATGGCATAAAACAAAAATCCAGAGGGCTGCAGATCTGTGGTGTACAAAACTTGCCAACAAGAGAGTGTTCAGGCGTCAGTGGGGAGGAATGGTGCCCCCCCCCCCCCGTCAACGGTGTCAGTGGGAGGAATGGTGCCCCCCGTCAACGGTGTCAGTGGGAGGAATGGTGCCCCCCCCCCGTCAACAGTGTCAGTGGGAGGAATGGTGCCCCCCCCCCCCGTCAACGGTGTCAGTGGGAGGAATGGTGCCCCCCCCCCGTCAACGGTGTCAGTGGGAGGAATGGTGCCCCCCCTGTCAACGGGGTCAGTGGGAGGAATGGTGCCCCCCCTGTCAACGGGGTCAGTGGGAGGAATGGTGCCCCCCCCGTCAACGGGGTCAGTGGGAGGAATGGTGCCCCCCCCGTCAACGGGGTCAGTGGGAGGAATGGTGCCCCCCCGTCAACGGGGTCAGTGGGAGGAATGGTGCCCCCCCCGTCAACGGGGTCAGTGGGAGGAATGGTGCCCCCCCCGTCAACGGGGTCAGTGGGAGGAATGGTGCCCCCCCCGTCAACGGTGTCAGTGGGAGGAATGGTGCCCCCCCGTCAACGGTGTCAGTGGGAGGAATGGTGCCCCCCCCCCGGTCAACGGTGTCAGTGGGAGGAATGGTGCCCCCCCCTGGTCAACGGTGTCAGTGGGAGGAATGGTGCCCCCCCCCCCATCAACGGTGTCAGTGGGAGGAATGGTGCCCCCCCCCCCCGTCAACGGTGTCAGTGGGAGGAATGGTGTCCCGTCGTTGGCTAAAGGCATAAAAAGGAACTAGCAAAAAGGTGTCAATTGGAGAGATTTTTATGCCATAGAAAATATTTTGGAAAATAAAAACATCCTAGGCCATTGAGGGACACAGGAAGTGTTTAACCTTTGGGTTATATTGCTGCACATGGTATCAGACACTGGCAAACAAACCTTAGGCCAACCAAGAATAACTCCCCCTGTAGTGTGAGGAGTCATTCTTCGCTGGCCTAAGGTTTGTTTGCCAGTGTCCAATCCTCCTGTTGGCGGCAGTATTACCCAAAAGGTTAAACACTTCCTGTGTCCCTATATGGACTAGAAAGAAAATAAAATCTGATTGGTAAAACGGCCTAGAATAAACACTCTCTATGCTTTTAATCATTTTTTTTTTTCCAGTTCACTCACCTGCAATCTCTTGCAGTCGATCTTCGTCAATGTTAGGGTCAAAGTCACTGCCTAAAACATCTGTACTCCACGTCTCACTGACCGTCTCAGAAATATCTCTGTCATCTGTTAACCCCATCATATCTCGAATTTCAAATTTGCGTAGCTTATCATCAAGGTTGTCCTGTGTGGTAGCTGAACACACAAAAAGATGTTTTAATCAACTGTGGCCAGTAGTATTATTGTCGGCACAATTATGAATGAAGATGATCATTTTCTCACCTTGTTCATGCTCCAGCATCTGTAATGCTTCTACTCCATTGCTGCCTGATGGTCCAGCTCCCAGCTCTGACACCGACTCCCCAGTCTCTTCCAGATCCAGAGAAGACACAGAGTTGGATCTGTTCGAGGGACCTGTTGAACACGGATTTTCCTCTTCTGCTTTAGTGACATTTTCAACCAAATCACAAAACATTTGAAAAAGTTCTCTCAAGAGACACTACAGACATGAACAAAAGTATATAAATTGTGAAGTCTGGTAACATATGATTTTGTTTTTAGAGCCATGGAAGTAAAAAAAAAAAAAATCTGAACTCCTAAAAGTATTTAATGAAAGCAATTGAAAGGAAAATGATGACGCTGGCAAAGACAGCCAGCCGATTAAGTGATCGAAGCTAGAATATTTATTACAATACTAATCTGTTTTCAGCACTCCAATTTATAGAGCAACACTTAGGTTCCCACATGTGCGGTGAGAATTTCAGGTCAGTTTTCACAGCGAATTCCCAAAGCAGCTGTTGAGCTGCGAATTCAGATACGGTTCAGATGCAAACTTTAGGAGCGGGCGGCCATCGGCATCTTTAAAAATAGCTGGTCGTCACCTTAATGTATAGGATGCATTAGGGATGAAAAAACCTGAAGGCTCCACTACCGGTTTACATTAGTTGGAATACAGCGCCTGCACCTGATCCGATGGTTGAATCGGCCTCTGCGGGGGGGCCAACATTGTGGGCTCCCTGGAAAGGCAAGAGTCTTTATTAAAAGTCAGCAGCTGCAGTGTTTGTAGCTGCTGGCTTTTATAAAAAAAAATTGTTTACAGCTGGAACTCCGTTATAAGTTGCAATTTTTATTGAAAACCTGTATTGTCTGCAAAGACTTAAAGCGGGGGTTCACCCAAAAATAAATTTTTAACATTACATTCAGCCGAGTTGTCCTAATGACAATCGGCTGTTTTTTTTCCCCGTACATATTTTATTTCACCGCCGCTTCCGGTTATGTCTTCTGCGGGACTGGGCGTTCCTATCTGATTGACAGGCTTCCGACCGTTGCATACAACGCGTCACGAGTTGCCAAAAGAAGCCGAATGTCGGTGCGGCTCTATATGGCGCCTGCGCACCGACGTTCGGCTTCTTTCGGCAACTCGTGACGCGCAGTATGCGACGGTCGGAAGCCTGTCAATCAGATAGGAACGCCCAGTCCCGCAGAAGACATACCCGGAAGCGGCGGTGAAAATACGGTATGTACAGGGAAAAAAAAAAAGAAAACAGCCGATTGTCATTAGGACAACTCGGCTGAATGTAATGTTAAAAATGTATTTTTTGGGTGAACCTCCACTTTAATAAAAAGATTAAAACATAAACACGGGTGGAACATGTAACATGTTGTTCCAAAAAAGGTGAACTTATTTAAAGATCTTGCATATGAAGAGGAATGCCCTACGTGGAATTTAGATGTCATTACAATCAAAGCAATGGGTGCTTAGTCAATTATGATCTAGGAATCCTTGGAGCAATTCTACGGCTATACTGGAGAGACCCATCAACATTTCTTTCCTTGACCTCAAACAATTTAGTTTTCAAACAAGTGCTGAATGTATACAGAGAATAAATGTTAATCTGTACCAATACTTAAGACAGAGTTCATTTAGTCATTCACCTTCTGAAATGCCTTCAAGGTTGTCACTGCAGAGAGAGAAGCGTAGGGTCTTATCTGGCTTTCCATGAAGTTTATTGTCATCCGCAGGAACATCTGCTTGTCCACCATCCACAAGCTGCATAGTTAGAACCTGCATATGAACATATAAATTGTGCTCAGTACAGAATCACCAAAAGATCAAAAATGAATGAATGAAAGTTGGAAGGATTATAAATCTAAAAACTTCTGACAAGAAGATGCTGCAAAACTTGGTTCAGCTTAAAGCGGTTCTCCACCCTAAAGTGAAGTTGCGCTGATCGGCACCCTCCCCCCCTCCAGTGTCACATTTGACACCTTTCAGGGGGGAGGGGGGTGCAGATACCTGTCTAAAGGTATTTACACCCACTTCCGGCCCGGCATTCACGGGCAAAAGACGGGCATTGCGTCACATCCCGTCGCCCGCCCCCCCCCCCCCCCCCGTTGTGTGCTGGGAACACTCGGCTCCCAGCACACAGCGGGAGCCAATCGGCGGGCGCATGCGCCGTAGGGAACCGGGCAGTGAAGCCGGAGCGCTTCACTTCCTGGTTCCCTCAGCGTGGATGGAGGGGGGAGCAGCAAGGTGACGAGCGATCGCTCGTCCTCTGCTGCGGACGCCGCTGGACTCCAGGACAGGTAAGTGTCCTAATATTAAAAGTCAGCAGCTGCAGTATTTGTAGCTGCTGGCTTTTAATATTTTTTTTTTGGCAGAACATGCGCTTTAAAGTCTGCATTATATAATACACACACACACACACAAACAAACTTATATATATATATACACACACACACACACACACACACACACACACACACAGTTGTGCTCATAGGTTTACATACCCTGGAAGAATGGCAGATGATTTCTTGGCCATTTTTCAGAGAATATGAATAACACAAAAACATTTCTTCCACAGATGGTTAGTGTTTGGCTGAAGCCATTTATTATCAATCAACTGTTTACACTTTTTAAAATCATAATAACAACAAAAACTACCCAAATGACCCTGATCAAAAGTTTACATACCCTGGTGATTTTGGCTTGATAACATGCACACAAGTTGACACAAAGGGGTTTGAATGGCTATTAAAGGTAACCATCCTCACCTGTGATCTGTTTGCTTGTAATTAGTGTGTGTATAAAAGGTCAATGAGTTTCTGGACTCCTGACAGACCCTTCCATCTTTCATCCAGTGCTGCACTGATGTTTCTGGATTCTGAGTCATGGGAAAGCAAAAGAATTGTCAAAGGATCTGCTGGAAAAGGTAGTTGAACTGAATAAAAGAGGAAAGGGATATAAAAAGATATCCAAGGAATTGAGAATGCCAATCAGCAGTGTTCAAACTCTAATCAAGAAGTGGAAAATGAGGGGTTCTGTTGAAACCAAACCACGGTCAGGTAGACCAACTAATATTTCAGCCACAACTGCCAGGAAAATTGTTCGGGATACAAAGAAAACCCACAAATAACTTCAGGTGAAATACAGGACTCTGTGAAAACACGTGGTGTGGCTGTTTCAAGATGCACAATAAGGAAGCATTTGAGGAAAGATGGGCTGCATGGTCGGGTCCGCCAGAAAAAGCCATTACTACGCAAATGCCATAAAGTATCCCACTTACAATACACCAAACAGCACAGAGACAAGCCTCAAACCTTCTGGCACAAAGTCATTTAGAGTGATGAGGCCCAAATTGAGCTTTTTGGCCACAACCATAAATGCTACATTTGGTTAAGGAGTCAACAAGGCCTATGATGAAAGGTCCACCATTCCTACTGTGAAACACGGAGGTGGATCGCTGATGTTTCGGGGATGTGTGAGCTACGCAGGCACAGGAAGTTTGGTCAAAATTGATGGCAAGATGAATGTAGTATGTTATCAAAAAATATTGGAGGAACATTTGCATTCATCAGCCAGGAAGCTGCTCATGGGACGTACTTTGACTTTCCAACATGACAATGATCCAAAACACAAGGCCAAGTCGACCTGTCATTAGCTACAGCAGAATAAAGTGAAGGTTCTGGAGTGGCCATCTCAGTCTCCTGACCTCAATATCATTGAGCCACTCTGGGGAGATCACAAACTTGCAGTTCATGCAAGACAGCCCAGGAACTGGAGGCTTTTAGCCAAGAGGAATGGGCAGCTTTACCACCTGAGAAGATAAAGAGCCTCATCCACAAATACCACAAAAGACTTTAAGTTGTGATTGATGTTAAAAGGGGGCAATACATGTTACACGGCTTATTAAGAATTCCTTGGATATCTTTTTATATCCCCTTCCTGTTTTATACAGTTCAACTACCTTTTCCCGCAGATCCTTTGACAATTATTTTTCTTTCCCCATAACTCAGAATCCAGGAACGTCAGTGCAGCACTGGATGAAAGATGCAAAGGTCTGTCAGGAGTCCAGAAACGGTCACAGGTGAGGATGGTTACCTTTAATAGCCATTCAAACTCCTTTGTGTCAACTTGTGTGCATGTTATCAGGCCAAAATCATGTAAACTTTTGATCAGGGTCATTTGGGTAGTTTCCATTGTCATTATGATTTAAAGAGAGTAAACACAGTTGATTGACAATGAATGGCTTCAGCCAAACAACCATGAGTGAAAGAAAAGTTTGTAATACTCATATTCTCAGAAATATTATATTCTGCCAGGGTATGTAAACTTATGAGCGCAACTGTATCCATCTTTGTCAAAGCCAATATTCCATCAGATATGAAACAATGGCACTATAAGAAAGATGAATTTTAACCACTTGAGACCCGTAGGACGTCAAATGACGTCCTGGACTTTGTGCGGTGATATCTGAATGATGGGTGCAGCTGCAGGCATCATTCAGATATCGCCGTCTTCAGCCGGCGATTCTGTGCACCAGAAGAACGATCAAAGCGTCGGTTCCGCTGCTCGATCGTTCTTCTAGGCAGCGGGAGGGGACGTCCCCCCCCCCCCTCCCGCCGCCATCCAGTGCTTCTCCGGGCTCTCCCGTGCCATCGGGGGCCCGGAGAGCGAATCGGCCGGCGCTCGTTGGTGTACCATAGAGATGACTGGTGACCAGACGGTCACAGTCATCTCTATGACCGTCGGAGGACCGGGCGCGACGTTATGACGTCACGCCCGGGACCCGGAAGTAAACAAAGCCGCAATCGCGGCTGTCGGCATGTAATCGGTGATTTTTTTTCCACCGATTTCATGCTTGTAAGCCTGTAGGAGAGATGTGGGGTCTTATTGACCCCACATCTCTCCATAAAGAGGACCTGTCACAGTGATTCCTATTACAAGGGATGTGTACATTCCTTCTAATAGGAATAAAAGTGATACAAAAAAAAATGTCAAAAAAAGTGTAAAAAAAAAAAATTAAGTAAAAAAAAAATAATAATAATAAAAAAAAAAAAAAAAATGTAAAACGCCCCTGTCCCGGTCGCTCGCGTGCAGAAGCGAACGCGCATGCAAGTCCCGCCCACATATGTAAACACTGTTCAAACCCCACATGTGAGGTATCATCGCGTGCGTTAGAGCGTGTGCAACAATTCTAGCACTAGAACCTCCTCTGTAACTCAAAAATAGTAACCTGTAAAAAAATTTAAAGCGTCGCCTATGGAGATTTTTAAGTACCGAAGTTTGGCGCCATTCCATGAGTGTGCGCAATTTTAAAGCGTGACATGTTAGGTATCTATTTACTCGGCGCAACATCATCTTTCACATTATACAAAAAAATTGGGCTAACTTTACCGTTTTGTTATTTTTTTTCCCTAAAAAAAGTCGTTTGAAAAATTATTGCGCAAATACCGTGCGAGAAAAAAAGTTGCAATGACCGCCATTTTATTCCCTAGGGTGTCTGCTTTTTACATGAAGGAGAGAAGTGCCAAAATAGGCCTGGAAACGAAGTGGTTAAAGTACCTCATTCTCAGACATCATTCCAGGTGTAAGTTGGGGACCTGTCCCCAGGGATATTACAAGAACCTCCTCTGGTTGTATTGAAGGTGTGACATCCTGTGAGGAACTGTCGTGTTCAGGCTCCAACAGGCTGGTTTTGCTCCTACTGCGGGTAACTATTAAGGAAAGGAAAGCAAAAATAAATAAAAAATAAAAAACACAAGATCAGCTCTTCCGCTAAACCGATACCCAGCTAAACAGGAAGCACATTTTTTTGCACACACAGGTATAACTATGACTCTAGTAACAGTATTCTTTCCCTGTTCAATATTCTACACCAAGAAAGGGTTACAGGAAATTGACCAAAAAGAGAACCTGTACTCAAGTGTTAACTTCAAATCAACAGCCCGGCTGTAATGGATAGAATTAAAGGATTGAAGTGCAAAAATGATGTTCCAAGCTCCCCCCTATGATTAAAGGGGTTGTAGAGGTTTGTCTTTTATTTTCTAAATAGGTTCCTTTAAGCTAGTGCATTGTTGGTTCACTTACCTTTTCTTTCCATTTCCCTTCTAAATGCTTTTTTTCTTTGTTTGAATTTCTCACTTCCTGTTTGTCCTCAGTAAGCTTTCCACCATCATCCGAGCGGTGGAAAAAGTCATTTAGAACAGCTTACTAAACACCTTACTGAGGAGAAACAGGAAGTGAGAAATTCAGACAAAGAAAACAAAGAAAAAAAAAAACATTTAGGGCTAGATTCAGGTATGTCGGCCTAATTTTGAGGCGGCGTAGCGTATCGCATATACGCTACACCGCCGTAAGTCAGAGAGGCAAGTGCTGTATTCACAAAGCACTTGCCTCCTAAGTTACGGCGGCGTAGCGTAAATGGGCCGGCCTAAGCGCTCCTAATTCAAATGTGGAACAGGGGGGGCGCGTTTTATGTAAATGACTCGTGACCCGACGTGATTGACGTTTTTTACGAATGGCGCATGCGCCGTCCGTGTACATATCCCAGTGTGCATTGCTCCAAAGTACGCCATAAGGACGTATTGGTTTCGACGTGAACGTAAATTACGTCCAGCCCCATTCACGGACGACTTACGCAAAATTTTCAAATTTCGACGCGGGAACGACGGCCATACTTCACATTGGCTAGGCCAGCTATTTGTTCGACTAACTTTACGCCGGAAAAAGCCTTACGTAAACGACGTAAAAAAAATGCGCCGGGCGCACGTACGTTTCTGAATCGGCGTATCTAGCTCATTTGCATATTCTACGCCAAACTCAACAGAAGCGCCACCTAGCGGCCAGCGTAAATATGCATCCTAAGATACAACGGCGTAGGAGACTTACGCCGCTCGTATCTTAGCCTAATTTAAGCGTATCTGGTTTCGAGAATATGCTTAAATTTACGACGGCGTATCTACTGATACGCCGGCGTAACTGTACCTGAATCTAGCCCTTGGAAGGGAAATGGAAGGAAAAGGTAAGTGAACCAACAATGCACTAGCTTAAAGCAACCTATTTAGAAAATAAAAAACGAACCTTAACAACCCCTTTAAGGAATGTCATTCCTGAAAGCCTAGGATTTTGATCACAGAAATTCTCTACAGCAGCACTTTTAATGAAAGGTAAGCATTCAACCCTTCAATCATTCCGTGTTTGTTTTAAAAAGTTGGTGGAATTAGGGAGGTCTTAGACACAAAGAGTCACCTTTCTCTACACCACATCCATTAAAGTACAGTGATACCTCGGTTCACGAACGCTTCTGTTCACGAACAACTCGGTTCACGAACAGGAAAGTTCATAAAAATATGCTCCGGTTCACGAACTCCGCCTCGGTTCACGAACAGGAGCCGCAGCCATTTTAATGCTATTTCCCGGCTGTCACATGGTCGTGACTTTCTGTAGGAAGACCGTGGAGAGAAGAAGACACACAGAAAGAAGTACTGTGAGTACTCTGCAAACATTTTGAGTGATTTTTTGATTTTTGGTGTGCTTTTTAGCACATACAGTACTGTCCTTGCTGTATTGTACAGTTCACTGAAGGAGATCCCCCTGATGTCCTTATGGAGGGGGACTCTCCCTCCAAACAATAACTGCCTCCCACCTGCCTTCCTCCATGCCAGAAGTCATCTCAAGCAAGGTTAGTGTCCTCTCTTTATACATTACTATACTGTACTAATGTGTATTGTAATTTGTTTCATATTTTTGTGCTTCAAAAACCCCCAAAAAAAGGTCAGCACGGATTAACTGGATTTACATTGAACCCTATGGGAAAATGTGCCTCGGTTCACAACCAATTCGGTTCGCGACCAGAGTCAGTTCACGAATTAAGTTCGTGAACCGAGGTATCACTGTACATGGTTTTATTCCAGTCATAGTATATTGGGATTTTTATGGTGCCTTAACACAATTTTGTTTGTCTACACTAGTATTTGAGTGCTTTTACATTAAAACACAGCCACTGCACACAATGGTAATTTGCTGTATGGTCACATAGGAACTTTATATGCAACTACTGTATGTCTACAGATTGCCAAAGCCTCCCTGTGAATATATAGAACACATTCCACTAACACAGCAAAAAAAATACTATTCCGGGGGGGAAAATGGGTAATTTACTGGAAAAACTGGGGTAGCACAGTGGCTAAGTGGTTAGCTACTAGTACTTCTGCCTGACAATTTGGTTTGAATGACAACTACGGCAATACCTGCATGTAGTTTGTATGTTCTCCTTGTGCGGGTTTCCTCACAAATTGAAAATATATGCTGTTAGGTTATTTGGTTTCTGTATAAGTGAGAGAGTGTGTGTGTGTGTGTGTGCGTGTGTGTGTGTGTGTGTGTGCGTGCGTGTGTGTGTGTGTGCGTGCGTGCGTGTGCGTGGTGTGTGTTATCCTAAAGCGGAGTTAACCCAATTTTTTTTTTTTTATTATTCAAAATCAGCAGCTACAAAAAGTGTAGCCGACTTAAAGAAGTAAACGGGGGGAAAAAAAACCTGCAAGAGAAAGGCATAATGAGCTAGTATGCATAGTATACCAGCTCATTGTGTGGCGCTTACCAAAGTCCTCCTTGTTCCCCGGCGCCGCTATGTCCCCTCGCAGATACTTCCTGTTTTCGCCGCTCCGGCGCTATGATTGGCCAGAGCGGCGATGACGTCACTCCCACTCAGATAATGCCATTCAGAAAAACTGCACTTTAAGCGCGCCTGAGCCGTTGTCTACATCGCGCATGCACCGTAGACATCGGCACCTGTAATTACTGTAAATATCTCCTAAACCATGCAGGTTTGGGAGATATTTCTTGCACCTACAGGTAAGCCTTAATCGTAAACCACTTTAATAATCAGACACTCATCTGTCCCAGAATGCGGGCATATGAAGCCTGGCTCCTCTCCCACTCCTCGCACCGGCATGTTTACTGTGGGTGTCCAGCTGTGACTTCACAGCCGGGCACACACTGTGCATGCACGAGCTACGTGCTGTAAATGGCAGAGCAATCTTCTGGGACCTGTGACCTGTCCCAGAAAATTCCAGGGAGGGGTGAAGAGGTGATCTTCCTTCCGGTGCCGCGGAGCCCCCGGAGGAAGCGGGAGCTGAATGCCTCTAAAAAAAAATTAGGGGGTCACCATCACTTAAAGCGGACGTTGTTTTTTGGTGGAGCTTAAATTGTAAGTTCCTTGAAAGCACTTGTCACCGCTATACAAGCACCTGTAATAAATACAATACTGGACAGTGACTAGAAGCCAGATCGCTTTCAAGCACTCCTGCGTAAATTTGCACTCTGAGTTGCATTAACTTTAATGGAAGGAAGGCGAGACCCTTAGCGCCAGTTCACACCACATGTAGTGCATTAAAAAGAAAGAAGGAAAGTAGATTATATGGGCTCCTATGGAACATTTCACACCAGTGCAGTGCATTCCACTGATTTTCAGTTCCAGAGTTGCTGTTTTTTTCCTGCACAGAACAGCACTGGAACACAATAAAAATAAATAAAAAGTAAAAAAAAAGTGCATGCGGAGTGGACCTGGAGGACTTTTGTGGTGTGAAGTGGCCCTGGTCTCATTAAAAGGGAACCTGTCAAAAACAAAACAAAAAGTGCCCTATGTAATAAATATAAATAACGTTTGTTTGGGGAAAAAACAAAATGTTTAACCCAAGCACTTAGGCTCTGTTCACACCTAGGCGTATATACGCCTGAAGCGCGACCCCGCAGCAGCCCCTAAGACGCTGGAGGGATGATTTTACATTGCCCTCTATGGAGATGGTTCACATCTCCACGCCGAACGCTGTACACCTGCCGCCTGAAAGTCCCGGACCTTTTTTTCAGGCAGCTTTCGGCATGTGGACCTGGGGGTAAGCTGCATTC
Organism: Rana temporaria; assembly: GCF_905171775.1. Taxonomy (NCBI): domain Eukaryota; kingdom Metazoa; phylum Chordata; class Amphibia; order Anura; family Ranidae; genus Rana; species Rana temporaria. Next base: position 25,922,132 of record NC_053497.1, on the reverse strand, counting down.
ACAATCGCGGCGTTTTGTCACCGCAAAACGCAGCGTTTTGTCGCCGCAATTAGGTACGCCAAGGTGTGAATGCAGCCTTAAAAAAGGCTCAAAATGTTTTTATTCTCTCAACTTACGCAAGAATAACACAGTAATGGAGGAAACCCACGGAGGCACAGGGAGAACATGCAGGTACTGCTGTGGTTGGGATTTAAACCAACAAACCCTAGTGCTGCCAGGCAGAAGTGCTAACCACTTAGCCACTGTGCTGCCCATTTTGGGGGTTTTATGAAGTATTCAGACCTAAAATTACTTTTTAAAAATGGTGTGCACAAATGGCAAAAAAAAAAAAAAGGGTAAGGCAACAGGATAGGCAAAAATATTAAATCTGTTTCAGATTGCCCTGGATGCTCTATAAATAAATGGAATTGGCACTAGCTCATTAATTTTAGGAATGTGCATTTTAGGCCCCTTTAAGACAGAGCCAAGTGGATCTTCCTGCTCAGTGGGGGGTCTGATCCTACTTCAGCCCATTGAATATCATTGAAGTCGGACGAAAGTCGGATCCTTGTCCTTACCATCCGACTTTTGACATCCGACATGTGTTTACAGCAGCAGTAAAAGGAATTTATCTCACACTGGGATTGTTCTGATTGGTGAAAGAACAAGTCAGACTATCAAAAAGTCGGATAAAAGTAGTATGCTGTTCATGAAAGTCGGATAGATGTCAGACCAATGTAGGACTGATGTCGCAAAGTAGGATGAAAGTTGTATGACTGCCGTGTCGTACCAGTGTGAACCCGGCCTGAAAGGGGCCTTACTATGGTCCTCAGGTTAGACTATCCACCCATATATATATATTTTTTTAAATCAATGCAGGTTAAAGTGGAGTTCCACACATTTTTGTATGTTTGTCTGTGCTGCATGCCCTAATCTCATAGTGTTCAGAATGGACAATTTTTATTTATTTTGTTGCTTGTAAATACCTTTATTTTGTAGTCCTTCATTACTTCCTCCTCCTTATTAGCCTAGGCTATTAAGTCACAAGGCTAATCGCAAGGGTTTCTGGGATAGGCATCATGTTTCCCAGTAGTCCTTGCAAATAAACCTGACTGAAACCTATTACATCGCTTGTGCAGCATTGAGCATGTGCGAGATCTGCAAGGCTGAAATCCAGGAAGTCATACAGTCTGGCTTCATGATGCCCACACTTAAGATGGCCACGGTCTATTTCTAGATTATAAGCTAACTAAATGCTCTAACAACCTAACAAAACGGACCTTAGTTTACAGACTAGCTTTACTAGACTACATTGAGCTTGTGTATTACAGGGGTATTTATATTTAAAAAGTGAAATTGTGGGTGGAACTCCCCTTTAAGATTACACTTACCAGCACTACCCCGATATTGTCACTTGTTACAAAGGTAAGAAATCGCCTTGAGTTACTCATTCATAAGAAAATATAGAGATATATGTACAGACATAAAAAGACAATTTAGCAATGCAAAAAATGTAAAGAAAGTTCAGTCCTTGAAACGAAGGGTGATCACCTAACACAAGCCATACTCTGGATCACCATTTGGTAAACAAGCCCAAGATCCGAACATCAAAAGATTCACAGAAAGCAAAGCAGAACGTGCAAACACCATAACAACGTATGGAAGGCAAAAGTAGTACATGCTGTTGGCTTTTATTCAGCCTTTACTGCAAATCTTACACTCTATGAACCCAGCATATAATACTACATGAAAGCTGATTGGTGAATGACCCCCACTGCAAAAAAGCAACTCAAGTGAGAACATTCAAACAATTTCCAGCACTGTGTACATATATGAAGAACACACGGAAAGAACATGCAAGCGATGAGTAGATGGCTTCTGTGACTGCTGCAATGATGGTTGCTAGAGAAGAGAGAAACTGGATGTGAACCAAGCTTGTCCATTATAAAATATAAAAGATTTCCTGCTTGTCTGATTTTACTGACCACCGTGAAGGGAGGGAGGCTTTACTGCGGTGGTCAGTGACGTGCTCGCCTCCTCCTGGGAACTACATCTGTGCGGCAGGACGCTCTCTACGTGTTAGAGACTTCAAGGAGGTGTGAATTACTAGGTGTGCCGCAATTCATACTGGGAAATGTAGTTCTTACATGAACGAGCGTCGCAAACCAGGAAGTGAATGAGAGAACCGAAACTAGAACACCGGAGGTGATATAGATGAAGGAATTTAATAGGTATTTACTCGTTTTTTAACAGAATCATTACACTATTCTGTCCGTCTACCTTGCAGACATTAATTTTAGAATTTTAGAATCCTTTAAAAGTGTATTTAAGGCAAGCTTAGTCACATCACAGAAGTGTCCCTGCATGAGAAAAGAACATTTAGTTACACACCAAAGGGGGTCACCAGGTTTATATGAGCAGAGAGATTTGACGCAGACGTGTCCCACACGGTCATGGCTGCAAGCTGCTGCCCTGGGGAGTTAGTGAGTCAATGATTACAGAGACAGAATGCAGTTAAATAATTCATACAAGTCATACTTTTTAAAAATCGGGATCATAAAGTAAATTTAACAGAAAACTATTTAATGCATAGTAAAACGATGCTTGCTTGTAGAGCTGCACGATTCTGGCCAAAATGAGAAGACGTTTTTTTTGCTTAAAATAAAGATCACGATTCTCACGCCGTAAAAACTATCACATTATACAAAAAAACTTGGGCTAACTTTACTGGTTAGTTTGATTTTTTTTATTCATTAAAGTAATTCCAAAATATGTATTTGAAAGACCGCTGTGCAAATACAGTATGACATAGAAATATTGCAACAACCACCATTGTATTCTCTAGGGTCTCTACTAAAATTATAATATATATATATATATATATATATATATATATATATATATATATATATATATATATATATATATATATATATATATATATATATATATATATACACATACATACATACATACAGGGAGTGCAGAATTATTAGGCAAGTTGTATTTTTGAGGATTAATTTTATTATTGAACAACAACCATGTTCTCAATGAACCCAAAAAACTCATTAATATCAAAGCTGAATATTTTTGGAAGTAGTTTTTAGTTTGTTTTTAGTTTTAGCTATTTTAGGGGGATATCTGTGTGTGCAGGTGACTATTACTGTGCATAATTATTAGGCAACTTAACAAAAAAAAATATATACCCATTTCAATTATTTATTTTTACCAGTGAAACCAATATAACATCTCAACATTCACAAATATACATTTCTGACATTCAAAAACAAATCCGTGACCAATATAGCCACCTTTCTTTGCAAGGACACTCACAAGCCTGCCATCCATGGATTCTGTCAGTGTTTTGATCTGTTCACCATCAACATTGCAATGTGCAGCAGCAACCACAGCCTCCCAGACACTGTTCAGAGAGGTGTACTGTTTTCCCTCCTTGTAAATCTCACATTTGATGATGGACCACAGGTTCTCAATGGGGTTCAGATCAGGTGAACAAGGAGGCCATGTCATTAGTTTTTCTTCTTTTATACCCTTTCTTGCCAGCCACGCTGTGGAGTACTTGGACGCGTGTGATGGAGCATTGTCCTGCATGAAAATCATGTTTTTCTTGAAGGATGCAGACTTCTTCCTGTACCACTGCTTGAAGAAGGTGTCTTCCAGAAACTGGCAGTAGGACTGGGAGTTGAGCTTGACTCCATCCTCAACCCGAAAAGGCCCCACAAGCTCATCTTTGATGATACCAGCCCAAACCAGTACTCCACCTCCACCTTGCTGGCGTCTGAGTCGGACTGGAGCTCTCTGCCCTTTACCAATCCAGCCACGGGCCCATCCATCTGGCCCATCAAGACTCACTCTCATTTCAGCAATCCATAAAACCTTAGAAAAATCAGTCTTGAGATATTTCTTGGCCCAGTCTTGACGTTTCAGCTTGTGTGTCTTGTTCAGTGGTGGTCATCTTTCAGCCTTTCTTACCTTGGCCATGTCTCTGGGTATTGCACACCTTGTGCTTTTGGGCACTCCAGTGATGTTGCAGCTCTGAAATATGGCCAATCTGGTGGCAAGTGGCATCTTGGCAGCTGCACGCTTGACTTTTCTCAGTTCATGGGCAGTTATTTTGCGCCTTGGTTTTTCCACACGCTTCTTGCGACCCTGTTGACTATTTTGAATGAAACGCTTGATTGTTCGATGATCACGCTTCAGAAGCTTTGCAATTTTAAGAGTGCTGCATCCCTCTGCAAGATATCTCACTATTTTTGACTTTTCAGAGCCTGTCAAGTCCTTCTTTTGACCCATTTTGCCAAAGGAAAGGAAGTTAACTAATAATTATGCACACCTGATATAGGGTGTCGATGTCATTAGACCACACACCTTCTCATTACAGAGATGTACATTACCTAATATGCCTAATTGGTAGTAGGCTTTCGAGCCTATACAGCTTGGAGTAAGACAACATGCATAAAGAGGATGATGTGGTCAAAATACTCATTTGCCTAATAATTCTGCACTCCCTGTGTGTGTGTATGTATATATATATATATATATATATATATATATATATATATATATATATATTTTTGGGGGGGGGGGTCTTAGATAATTTTCTAGCAAAAAACAATAAAACAAAAAGTCAGAAAAAGGTTTAGTGTTTAAGTGGTTAAACTTTCCTCATTTACACACCAAGGGGTAGATTCAGATACATTGGTGTATCTATCGGCAGGCGTAACGTATCTCAGATACGTTACGCCGCTGTAAATTAGGGCGCAAGTTCCGTATTCAGAAAGAACTTGCGCCCTAAGTTAAGGCGGCGTAGCGAATGTGGTCCGGCGTAAGCCCACCTAATTCCACTGCTAAAGAATGTTGTGATATTTGGCAGATTGCCTGGATTTTTTCCCTTCTTTTGATGGCTGTCGGCTTCAGCAGAGCAGAGAGAATTCTCTGCATAGAAAGATCAGAAATACTTTGCCAAGATAGCAACGAAAAAAAAAAAAAAATGCGATAACGATTCTTGACGATTAATCGTGCAGCTCTACTTGCTTGGAAATTTTATTTCACTTCACGTTTGTCATAGAAGCATCCATGATGTTATCCATTTCCTCTTTTTAAATATATAGCAGCTGCGGTGCCGACATCACTGGACTTTAGGACAGGTAAATCTGGCCAATAGAATGAACATTCAAACACTTGACACTCCCAAACAAGTTTGCCAAATGTGGCTTTGGGCGTGGTTTTTAAAGTAGAACTTTATGCAAAAAATAAATAAAAAACACAAACATTGCAGCCTAAAGAAGAAAAATCAGAATACAGTAGAACCTCGGATTGCGAGTAACGCGGTTAACAAATGTTTCGCAATACGAGCACTGTATTTAAAAAAATCCTGACTCTGTTTTGCGAGTGTTGTCTGGCAAAACTAGCAGGAGTCAGACCAAAGCGATGTGCAGTACCGCATTTGGCCTGAGGTGGGGGGTGTTGGAGCTGAGCCGAAATGCCATTGAAATCAATGTGGAACAAATTATTTTTGTTTTCATTGACATGAATGGGGAAACTCGCTTTGATATGCAAGTACTTTGGATTACGCTTGAAATCCGAGGTTCCACTGTATGTGGGAGTGTTGCTCTGTATTGCCATGTCCTCCAATAAGGCCTGGTTCACTTGTGTGGGTGGCTCCCACATCTATTCACAGAAAACACAGCAGATTCACGCACTGGAAATCGCAGCAGCTGCTTCCTGCACTGGGAACAGCACTGTACCTCCGGTTTCTGTGCAGGCTGCGATTTCTAAAACAGAGCGGGGACCTTTTTCCTGCGTTTTCAGGAGGCCCATGGCAGCCATTCAAATGAATAGGTCTCCGTACCCACAAACGTGGCTTGAAGAGCTGAAGTGTGAAACCCCTAAAGGGATTGTACATCAAGTACAAAAACTCAACAGCACATAGGGTGATACAGAGATAGACATGTCTAGAGGTTTAGGCAGTTGGATATAAACACCATGTGTATGGCCCTTTAGGGTTGGAAAATAAAAGAAATGAAAATAAAAAAACAAAAATTTAATTTTTTACAGTTCTGTGCTTGCTTTGACATGCAGTGCCATCCAGAAAGGTGCAATATATGTATAATATCGCACAGCTCTGGAACAAAGTGAAAACATGGTGTTCTGGTGTGAACAAGACACACCAAAAAACGTTTTCTGCGCGTCATTGCAGTTACATATTATATATATATATATATATATATATATATATATATATATATATATATATATATATATATATATATATATATATATATTAGACCTGGGTCGATTTTCTGCGATAAAAAAAAAGAAAAAAAAAAAAGAAACTTGATTCACGATTCTAATTTGAGTTTTTTTGTTTGGACACCGCGCTGGTCCTGAGGAGCTGCGGGCAGAAGTTTTTAGGCGAGGCGAAGCCTCACAGACTAGGCCGAAACCGTGGCCTCGCCTAAAAACTGCTGCCCGCAGCTCCTCAGCACCGATCCTGGTGAAAAAAAAAAAATCTATGTGCCGAAAATCTGAATCGATTTGACCTTGCAACTCGATTCAAATAGATTTTTTCCCCAGCCCTAGCATATATCCAGAAAAAATAAATAAAACAAACACACAGGTAAGGCCCCTTTCACACAGGGCAGACCCGCTTTGCTCAGCGGATCTTTCCATTAATCCGGGTGGATGACAGGTACGTGTCCGCTCAGTTTATGCAGAGCGGACATGGCCTAAACCCGCTCTGCTCTATGAGCCGTTGGGTGTAAACAGACCAGCTGTCCATTTACACCTGACTACCTACCAATCTGATTACACAGAAGAGGATGGATCCTCTTCCTCTTTCATTTGCTTTTAATGGACCGGATCGGAGGCAGGTGGGTGTACAATGGACACAAGTCAGTTTTCACCCACCGGTCCATAGAGAAGAATGAACTCTCAGATCAGGTCCACCTGTAAAATGGACAGCTGATCAGAACAGTCGCGTGAAAGGGTCCTGACTGCACATCGTGTGAATGGGCCCTTTGTGTTATTTCACCAAGAACTGAAGAATACATTTCACAATTTCCTTTTTTACACCAAAAACAGCCGACTCTTGTGTGCAGCAACAGGTACACGTTAATTGGGCATTTCCACAATAATTCAGCCTGTGTGCACTTTCCACTCACCTATAGGCAGTCTATTCTTCCTGCAGGCTGGTGTGGTAGCAGGAGACAACTGAGGGGTGCTATAAGGCGTACTATCATTCTTCCCTGGCTTGGTTTGAGGCACTGTAGCCAAAATGTTTTCCAGGGCCATCCGATCCTCTTCACGTAAATGATCACTAGAGATGACACTGCGCAAGAATCCCAGCTGCAGAAAAAGCAGGATCAGCATTATTACTATCATCTAAATACTGAAAATGCTCACAAATGGAAAAAAAAAAAAAATTAAAAAAAATGTCCCCGATTTGCCAAATCCACAACACATGCTAGATGACTCACTCAGATTTATTGAAAGTGTGCCAGAATACACTAGAAATACGTGACATTCATTTCATAAAAGTAAATTGGTAAGGACAGACTGCTATAACTATCCACCTAATCAACAGAAACCGTTTCGATTTTAGAGCCATTTGCAAATATCTGAAAGTTTTTTTTAAAAGTTAAAAACCATTCATTTGTAAAATCACCAAACTCCCCAGATTAATGTAGGGCAGGCATGTCCAAAGTCCGGCCCGCGGGCCAAATGTATATATATGGGACAGGGAAGGGGAGCGCCTTCAGATTACATACAGGAGAATCTCCTGTTTACTCGACGGCATCTCTCATAGGAAGTCCCGACTCCTGGGCTGCCAACTGTTCTGTCTATCAAAGGAGGCGAGACTTCGTATTAAAGAGGCCGCCGAGTAAACAGGAGATTCTCCTGTATGCAATCTGTTGGCGCTCATCCTGCCCACCTCCCGGTCCCCTCCAAAGCTGCAGATGGGTATCGATCAGGCTGCATTCAGGGCAATGGTGAGGCTGCATTCAGGGCAATGGTGAGGCTGCATTCAGGGCAATGGTGAGGCTGCATTCAGGGCAATGGTGAGGCTGCAGATGGGCACTGATTAGGTTGCATTTATGGGCAACTGGAGACATGGTACAGGAGACGGTCAGAGACTGGGGACATGGTACAGGAGACGGTCAGAGACTGGGGACATGGTACAGGAGACGGTCAGAGACTGGGGACATGGTACAGGACACGGTCAGAGACTGGGGACATGGTACAGGACACGGTCAGAGACTGGGGACATGGTACAGGACACGGTCAGAGACTGGGGACATGGTACAGGACACGGTCAGAGACTGGGGACATGGTACAGGACACGGTCAGAGACTGGAGACATGGTACAGGACACGGTCAGAGACTGGAGACATGGTACAGGACACGGTCAGAGACTGGAGACATGGTACAGGACACGGTCAGAGACTGGGGACATGGTACAGGAGACGGTCAGAGACTGGGGACATGGTACGGGAGACGGTCAGAGACTGAGGACATGGTACAGGAGACGGTCAGAGACTGGGCACATGGTACAGGAGACGGTCAGACTGGGGACATGGTACAGGAGATCAATGCAGCCTAACCCGTGCCCATCATATGCAGCCTGCTAGTACCCAGCAACCTACCAGTGTCCATCATTTGCAGCCTGCCTGTGCCTCACCAGTGCCCAGCAACCTACCAATGCCTGTCATGCAGCCTGACTGTGCCTCACCAGTGCCCAGCAGCCTACCAGTGCCCATGATATTCAGCCTGCCTGACATAAGCAGCCTGTCTGTGCCCAGCAGCCTCACCAGTGTCCCTCATACGCAGCATCCCTGTGCCTGGATCAGAGTGGCAATCTCAGTGTGTCATGGAGCAGGGTTTGATTTTCCTGGGGCCGCAGTAACAATGTCCCGGCATTGAATCAGTGTGCCGTCAATCACAGGAGGTGGGACATTATTACGACCAGACAATTCATCTCTCCCTGACACAGGGAGATCGCCGCTCTGAGAGGAGGGAGGGAGGGGAGGACAGGACATTGAGCTAGGATGACACGCCGCAATGAGCGGCGCCCAACGGCGCGGCCACCTCTACTGCGCATGCGCAATATTTCAGCTGCAATTTTCTGCAATATTTTCCTTTGGGCAATGTGGCGAAAACCCAATTTTCTCGTTTCATTCAACAATCAGAAAAATATTCGGATACTTACCAGAGTGACCAGTTGGCTGTAAGTCATGTAGACAACGGTGCGGCTTAGGCCCTCCAGCAGATCCACTGAGGACAGTGGTGGCGTTTCTACTGCTCGGCCTCCAATCACAACATCCAGAAATGCAGCAACACAGCTCTATGGAGAAAGGAAAGATGAAACATGAAATACACCTGCTTAATGTGAACATCTTAAAACCTTTGAGATTACATTTTGAATTACAATATAATGCTCTATTCTTCCGAGGTAAGAGCAAAAGACAGGATTTCTATGCTCATGCCAACAAGGATAGGAAAGAAACAAATAGGATGGACGGGACTCTGGGGAGAGGTCCACAGCTGAAGAAATAGCACCGGCATCCTATAACCATAAGCTATAGTTCTCCATGGCTCTACAGGTGCTCCCCCCTCATCTTAGCATGTCAAACCTGAGCAAATCTGATCCGGTGAATAAAAGATCTCTGCATGTCTAACAGATTTTTTCATGCTTTAGGGGTCCATAATGATATTGTGATGAAATGCCACTTGACCTGAAAGCAATATTTAAACCCAAAAGCAAACATATTGCAGCTTACCAATCCTTAGATGTGATGGATCTATTGGTTTACTTTTTTAGAATTTCGCCAAATAACAGTCTCGCTACTTTCGGTCAAGTTTTTACCAATACCGGGTACCGATACCTTTGAGCCCATACAAAAATCAATGGGGTCAAATCGTAATGTAAAGAATTGCATGTGATTTGAACAGGAATTCCTACCCTACAACTACCACTGACCCCTGTACACTGCCCTACCCTACTACCACCACCACTGACTCCTGTGAACTGCTCTACCCCTACTACGGACCCCTACTGCTACCACCACCGACACCTGTATGCTGCCCAACCCTACTAACACCTGTGCGCTGCCCTACCTTACCTACCGACAACTGTACGCTGCCCAACCCAACTACTACCGACATCTGTACGCTGCCCTACTACTGACACCTTTCCCATGGAGGAAGCGATTGGCTGTTAGGGCCATGAATTCCTGTTTGTCGTTCCCTTTGTTGTGGTTGAAAAAAAAAAAAAAACACAAGTGCTGTGCTCAGTAGAGGGCGGAGGACGATGGTACCAAGGACGTAAGCTGTGGTCATGTCTGTTTACTTGGGGATATGCGGGAAATAGACTAAGATGCATTATACTGAAATGTGTTGAATGGGTGCTTATTAGCACAGGAGATATGGATTACGCGTAGCGTATAGCCATATTTCCTTAACCACTTGCTTACTGGGCACATATACCCCTCTCCTGCCCAGGTGAAATTTCAGCTTCCGGCACTGCGTCGCTTTAACTAACAATTGCGCAGTCGTGCGACGTGGCTCCCAAACAAAATTGACGTTCTTTTTTCCCCACAAATAGAGCTTTCTTTTGGTGGTATTTGATTGCCTGTGCGGTTTTTATTTTTTTGCGTTATAAACAAAAAAGTGCGTTAATTTTGAAAAAAATACAATATTTTTTACTTTGTTGCTACAATAAATATCCCAATTTAAAAAATAAAATAAAAAACACACATTTTTGTTCTCAGTTTAGGCCGATACGTATTCTTCTACATATTTTTTGTAAAAATAAATAAATAAATAAATCGCAATTAACGACTGGTTTGCCCAAAAGTTATAGCGCCTACAAAATAGGGGACAGAATTATTATTTTTTTTACTAGAAATGGCGGCAATCTGCGATTTTTATTGGGACTGCGACGTTATGGCGGACACATCGGACACTTTTGACACATTTTTGGAGCCATTCACATTTATACTGCGATCAGTGCTATAAATATGCACTAATTACAGTATAAATGTGACTGGCATTGAAGGGGTTAACACTAGGGGGTGAGGAAGGGGTTAAATGTATCCCTGCATTGTGTTCTAACTGTAGGTGGAGGGGGGGTGACCTATCTATGTCCCTATGTACAAGGGACACAGATCGGTCTCCTCTCCAGAGACAGCACCGCTGTCTCTGTGTAAAACGGCAATGAGAGATGATCTCATATGTTTACATATGAGATCATCTCTCATTGGCCGCACAGATCGCATCGCAAACGGCCACTCTGATTGGCCGTTCGCGGCGATCTGTGATTGGCTGTGTCCAAGGGACACGGCCAGCACAGCAGTTCCCCGCTGCGCGCTCTGGAGCACGCGCGGGGAACGCCCAAAGGGGCGGACGTCAATTGACGTCCTGTTGGATTTTGGGATCCGCGCTGTAGCCGTCATTTGACTATAGCGTGGGTCCCAGGAGGTTAACAGTGTACGCTGCCCTAACCCACCAATGGCCCCTATATGCTGCCCTATCCCCTATTAACCCCTGTACATTGCCTTACCCTACTACTGACCTCTACGAGTAAGGCCATTTGTGGCTGAAACATGGCAGCACTGTTGCATTTGTGACTTTTACCCGCGTGTCTAAATAAAACGAAATTTTAGTTTAATCAACCCCACCCATACACTTTAGGGACAAATCACATTTCTTTTAGTCTTGCGTCCCTTTTTTGCATAATAAACATTTGGAATTCCAACACCAGCTTTTTGCTATACACAGTAATCCAGAAGATATAAAATAACCATATACAAGTTGGTTTATGATCCAACGCATGCATGTATAGTATTTCCAATATCCGGCATTCCCTCCCCATCTTTTTTCTTCTTTGGCTTAATAAAGATCTCTTATAGTATCAATTCCTCTATATAGAGGACATTATACTATTTGGCCACAAGATGGCAACCTATGAGAGGCATATAAAAATGTGCTGTAGTGACCCCTACAGCCAGCTTGACAAAGGTGCGCGCTGTGTGTACGTTCCCCTATCGAACCACAGCACATGCACGGAAACGCGTCGCACATTGCTGTCTCCGGTCGATGACGTCATCATTCCCCCCGCAACCATAGCGTCCACAAGCGTGCGCTTCAACGTGCGCTCCGGCGGCTCCTCTGGCACATCTGTGCGTTCACATCCTCACAACCAAGCGCATGGACCCAGCTAGACAACACCAGCAACACAGCCAAATACCAGCGCTGTGACAGAGACCCAAGGACACTCAAATCTATCGGTTGGGCCCTGACGGAATCACAGGACAACAAACCACATGCCTGAAACTTTACAAATACAGTGAGTACTTTTATTTCTATCTCCAATACAAATAAATAGCTGTACAGTCTAACCAATGGCGCCTGCTCCTCTTTGATTGTTTCTTTCATCATATGTACCTGAGTGTCGCTTCAGCTCCTTCTGCATGGCTGCCTGGTTTTAACCACTTGACAACTGGGCACTTAAACACCCTTAATAACCAGACCAATTTTCAGCTTTCGGTGCTCTCACATTTTGAATGACAATAACTCAGTCATACAACACTGTAACCAAATGAAATTTTTGTCCTTTTTTTCCCACAAATAGAGCTTTCTTTTGGTGGTATTTGATCACCTCTGCGGTTTTTATTTTTTCCGCTAATAATGAAAAAAGAACGAAAATTTTTTAAAAAAATGATTTTTTTTTCATTTCTATTATAAAATTTTGCAAAAAATGAATTTTTCTTCATAAATTTGGCCTAAAATGTATACTGCTACATATCTTTGGTAAAAAAAAAAAAAAAAATTTGGATATTATTTAGTCTGGGTGAAAGTTATAGGGTCTACAAGCTATGGTACCAATTACTGAAAATTGATCAATTTGATCACACCCGATGTACTGACAGCCTCTCTCATTTCTTGAGACCCTAACATGCCAGAAAAGTACAAATACCCCCCAAATGACCCCTTTTTGGAAAGAAGACATTCCAAGGTATTTAGAAAGAGGCATGGTGAGTTTTTAGAAGTTGTAATTTTTTCCCACAATTCTTTGCAAAATCAAGATTTTTTTTTTTTTTTTTTTTTTCACAAAATGTTCATATTCGCCGGTTATTTCTCACACACAGCATATGCATAACACTAATTACACCCCAAAACACATTCTGCTATTCCTCCCGAGTATGCCGATACCAAATGTGTGAGACTTTTACACAGCGTGGCCACATACAGAGGCCCAACATGCAGGGAGCACCATCAGGCGTTCTGGAGCACCCAGACCAATTCTGACATTTCTCTCCTACATGGAAAAATCATCATTTATTTGCTAGAAAATTGCATAGAACCCCAAAACATTATATATGCTTTTTTAGCAAAAACCCTAGAGAATACAATGGCGGTCGTTGCAACTTTTTATCGCGCACGTTATTTTCGCAGCAATTGTTCGAATGCGTTTTTTTGGAAATAAAACGGTTTTGTGCTTTTAAAAAAAAAAAAAACATTAAAGTTAGCCCAATGTTTTTGCATAATATGAAAGATGAAGTTACGCCGAGTCAATAGATACCCAACATGTCACCCTTCAATATTGCACACGCTTGTGGAATGGCGCCAAACTTCGCTACTTAAAAATCCCCATAGGCGACGCTTTAAATATTTTTACTGGTTACATCTTTTTAGTTGGAGAAGAGCTCTAGGGCCAAAAGTATTGCTCTTGCTCCAACGTTCGCAGCGATACCTCACATGTGTGGTTTGAACACCGTTTTCATATGTGGGCGGGACTTACGTGTGCGGTCGCTTCTGTATACGAGCACGCAGGAACAGGGGCGCTTTAAAAAAAAAAAATATTTTTATTGTTCATTTCACTTTATTTATTTTAGTTTGATACGTTTTTTCCCCAAAAATAAATGTTTTGATCACTTTTATTCCTATTACAAGGAATGTAAACATCCCTTGTAATAGGAATATAGCATGACAGGTCCTCTTTACAGTGAGATGTGGGGTCAATAAGACCCCACATCTCACCTCTAGGCTGGGAAGCCTGAAAAAAAATAAAAAAAAATAAAACGATCCTGGTTTCGATCGTAGCGGTGAGTCAGAAGAGGCACCAGAGGGAGAAGGGAGGGGAGACGTCCCCTTTCGCCTCCCGTAAGAACGATCAAGAGGCGGAACAGCCGACATGATTGTTCTTACGGTGTAGGGAATCGCCGGCTGAAAAAAATGATATCTGAATGATGTCTGTAGCTGCAGGCATCATTTAGATATCCCTGCACAAAGTCAAGGACGTCATGACGGCCGGCGGGCGGGAAGTGGTTAAAACGCATTTTTTTCCCAGAGTATTTTCTGGGTACTGCAGAGTATTAGCCGGGGTATTGCAGAGTATTGGTGCGGGGGTATTGCAGAGTATTGGTGCGGGGGTATTGCAGAGTATTGGTGCGGGGGTATTGCAGAGTATTGGTGCGGGGGTATTGCAGAGTATTGGTGCGGGGGTATTGCAGAGTATTGGTGCGGGGGTATTGCAGAGTATTGGTGCGGGGGTATTGCAGAGTATTGGTGCGGGGGTATTGCAGAGTATTGGTGCGGGGGTATTGCAGAGTATTGGTGCGGGGGTATTGCAGAGTAATTGCGCAGAGTAATTGTGCAGGGGTATTGCAGAGTATTGCCGGGGAGCAATGCAGAGTATTGCCGGGGAGCAATGCAGAGTATTGCCGGGGAGCAATGCAGAGTATTGCCGGGGAGCAATGCAGAGTATTGCCGGGGAGCAATGCAGAGTATTGCCGGGGAGCAATGCAGAGTATTGCGCAGGGGGTATGCAGAGTATTGCGCAGGGGGGTATGCAGAGTATTGCGCAGGGGGGTATGCAGAGTATTGCGCAGGGGGGTATGCAGAGTATTGCGCAGGGGGTGGTATGCAGAGTATTGCGCAGGGGGGTATGCAGAGTATTTCGCAGGGGGGTATGCAGAGTATTTCGCAGGGGGGTATGCAGAGTATTTCGCAGGGGGGTATGCAGAGTATTGCGAAGGGGGGTATGCAGAGTATTGCGCAGGGGAGGTATGCAGAGTATTGCGCAGGGGGGGTATGCAGAGTATTTCGCAGGGGGGGTATGCAGAGTATTTCGCAGGTGGGGGGTATGCAGAGTATTTCGCAGGTGGGGGGTATGCAGAGTATTTCGTAGGGGGGGTATGCAGAGTATTGCGCAGGGGGATATGCAGAGTATTGCGCAGGGGGGGTATGCAGAGTATTGCGCAGGGGGGGTATGCAGAGTATTGCGCAGGGGGGTATGCAGAGTATTGCGCAGGGGGGTATGCAGAGTATTGCGCAGGGGGGTATGCAGAGTATTGCCGGGGGTATGCAGAGTATTGTAGGGGGGGTATTGCAGAGTGTATTGCACAGTATTGCAGAGTATTGTAGGGGGTATGCAGAGTATTGCAGAGTATTGTAGGGGGTATGCAGAGTATTGTAGGGGGTATGCAGAGTATTGCAGAGTATTGTAGGGGGTATGCAGAGTATTGCAGAGTATTGTAGGGGGTATGCAGAGTATTGTAGGGGGTATGCAGAGTATTGTAGGGGGTATGCAGAGTATTGTAGGGGGTATGCAGAGTATTGCAGAGTATTGTAAGGGGGGGTATTGCAGGGGGTTTCAGGGATGGCTGAGCAGGGATGGATGGATCTGTGACTGCAATAGTCACAGATCCATCCACAGCGCTGCTGACACCCGCGCTCCCCCCTCTCACACTGTACCGCTCGGTACAGAGAGAGGAGGGAGGAACCGGCGTCATCAAAAGACGCCGGTTTGTTTACATGTGATCGCTCCGTCATTGGACGGAGCGATCACATGGTAAACGGCCGCTATCAGCGGCCGTTTACCGCGATTCGTGATCGGCCGGGTCCTCTGGACCCGGCGGTCACGGATGTTCCCGTGTGCGCGTCCCAGGGGACGCGCGGGAGACGGACTCTGGGAGGACGTACATTGACGCCCTCCTAGAGTTAACCACCCGCCCTGTAGACGTATATTGTCTATAGGGCGGTTACCAAGTGGTTAACAGACTGTAAACTCATGTTACAAGCTCACCTAGCTTACAGGACTTTGCACCAAGGACTCTTTTTCTTTACATGTTATACCACATGCGCTTTATTGTACTTAATTGTTTATGATCCAACGCGCCTATGAAGTTTGCACCAAGAAATCCAAGAAAAAAAATAAAAATTATTAATATATATATATATATATATATATATATATATATATATATATATATATATATATATATATGAATCAATGACTTGTATAGCGCTACTCATGCGAACTGAATCGCCTCTGGGCGCTTTTTCCAGCCAGTGTCTGCTTGGCTGGTGCGGTCATTTTACCCCGTAGGATCGTGACACGCTTGGGACACACAGTCATACACACAGATATACATATATATATATATTATATATATATATATATATATATATATATATATATATATATATATATATATATATATATATATATATATATATATATATATATATATATTATACACTGGGCCAATTTGTACAAGATCCAATTTACCTACCAGCATGTCTTTGGAGTGTGGGAGGAAACCCACTATTTATATATTTATATTATTTTTATTTATTTTTATTGGATTTTTTTATATATATATAAAAAATCTCACCACACACATACATGCTATAAATCCACTTTGAAAACTTCCATTAATGTTTGTTTAATAGGACCATTAGTAGGTTGGAAATTAACAGCCAGTTTATAAATTGGTGTTATTTTAGTATGTGCATATTAAAAAAAAAAAAAAAAAAAAAAAAAAAAAAAAGTAACATTGAAAACAAACTGCATCCATGAAAAAATAAAATAAAAAAAAAAAGAGCAAAGCAGAAACAGTTTGCCTTGAAACTCTGAATTTTCATACTGATAATTTTGAATATAGAAGGCAGTAGGGGGTGAATTATTTGCCCGACTCATTCATTGGTGTGCAAATTCGAGCCATTGAGGTCTTTGAACATTTTTTATTTTTATCAGAGAAGCCAACAAAGAGCAAGGAAAAGGTACTACGACCTCCAACTGCTGGCTGCAAAGTATAAAAATGATGTGCAATACTTCATATTTAAAAACAAAACAAACTCGTTACAACAGGTACTCCATTCCTGATAAAACAAACCATAGTAAATACAGATCATCCTTCAGGCTCATTACTCGCTGCCTGTATAAGACTTACTTTATCAAACTTGCTGAGATTGTTCCTGCTGCGCGAATCCACTTCCTCAAATCCGGTCATTGCCAACTGCTGCAAGAGGCGGCCAACCTAGAGCACAGAAGCGGAAGACGACCTGAATGACTGGCTTGTTACAAGAGATCAAAATTCAAACAAGATGCATTCATTCTATTCCCTGCCTCTTGCCAAAAATACATCAATATCCTCTTCTAAATAATCTTCTCTTTGATAGTATAATGAAGACTACGGCTTATACAATTAGGCCTGGATGCTAATGTGGTCAGCCCAATAAAAAGGGTTTTACACTTTCCTCCTTAAAGTGGTAAATCCCTTAATCTGTGATGGGTTTTTCTCTCCCTTGGTCATAAAAAAAATATTCAATACCTCTTAAAATTATCGATCGTTAAAAGATAGAGAAAGCCATTTAAGCAGGACTCAAATATTTTCACACAACCACCATTGTTTGATAGTTGTGTCTAAAAAGGAGGAGTTCACCTTTAACCACTTGCCGACCGCCGCATGTATATGTACGTCCACAGAATGGCACGTACAGGCATATGGGCGTACAGGTACGTCCCCGCCTTTCCTCGGGTCCGATCGGGACCCCCCCCGCTACATGCGGCGGTCGGATTCCCGCGGGGAGCGATCCGGGACGACGGCGCGGCAATTCGTTAATAGCCGCCCCGGAGCTGAAGAACGGGGAGAGCCGTATGTAAACACGGCTTGCCTGTGCTTCACCGTGGTGGCTGCATCGATCGTGTCATCCCTTTTATAGGGAGACACAATCGATGACATCAGACCTACAGCCACACCCCCCTACACTTGTAAACACACACTAGGTGAACCCTAACTCCTACAGCGCCCCCTGTGGTTAACTCCCAAACGGCAACTGTCATTTTCACAATAAACAATGCAATTTAAATGCATTTTTTGCTGTGAAAATGACAATGGTCCCAAAAATGTGTCAAAATTGTCCGAAGTGTCCGCCATAATGTCGCAGTCACGAAAAAAATCGCTGATCGCCGCCATTAGTAGTAAAAAAAAAAAAAAAAAAACCTATCCCCTATTTTGTAAACGCTATAAATTTTGCGCAAACCAATCGATAAACGCTTATTGCGATTTTTTTTACCAAAAATAGGTAGAAGAATACGTATCGGCTTAGACCGAGGAAAAAAAATATATATATATATATATATATATATGTTTTTGGGGGAAATTTATTACAGCAAAAAGTAAAAAATATTGCATTTTTTTCAAAATTGTCGCATTATTTTTGTTTATAGTGCAAAAAATAAAAACCGCAGAGGTGATCAAATACCACCAAAAGAAAGATCTATTTGTGGGGAAAAAAGGACGCCAATTTTGTTAGGGAGCCATGTTGCACGACCACGCAATTGTCTGTTAAAGCGACGCAGTGCTGAATTGTAAAAACGCCTTTGGGCATTTAGCAGCATATTGGTCCGGGGCTTAAGTGGTTAACCGACCGTTCTATAGCCGATTGATGGCTACAGTGCGGCCTGCCAGTTCAGGGAGACCTTCATATGAAGTCGCCCTGTGATTAGGTCCGCCGCCCTGCGCACTGTAAACGCAGCGTCTTCCGGACATGGCTGATAACAGATTGAGGTTAAGAACCAAACAGCTCTTTACCACGTTATCAGCTGTGTCCAATCACAGCTGATCACATTGTAAACAGAAGCCGGTTAAGGGCATTCCTTTCCTCACGCTGAAGGGAGAAGAGACACGCTACCTGGTTACTGTAAAAGGGACGTGTACACTAATAATCAGGGCACTAAACTAATCTGTCCTGATTAGCCAGTGCCGTCTCATCAGTGCCTGCCATGAAAAGGTTATTTTCAGTGCAGCTAAAAGGACCAGGCCCCTTTTTGCAAAACGGCACTGCGTCGCTTTAACTGACAATAGCGTGGTCATGCGACGTGACTCTCAAACAAAATTGGCGTCCTTTTTCCCCCACAAATAGCGCTTTCTTTTGGTGGAATTTGATCACCTCTGCGGTTTTTATTTTTTGCGCTATAAACAAAAATAGAGCGACAATTTTGAAAAAAATTCAATGTTTTTTACTTTTTGCCATAATAAATATCCCCAAAAATATATATATATAAAAAAAAAAAATTCCCTCAGTTTAGGCCGATACGTATTCTTCTACCTATTTTTGGTAAATCGTTAATCGATTGGTTTGCGCAAAATGTATAGCGTTTACAAAATAGGGGATAGTTTTATTGCATTTTTATTTTTTTATTTTTTTTTACTACTAATGGCGGCGATCAGCGATTTTTTTCGTGACTGCGACATTATGGCGAACACTTTGGACACATTTTTGGAACCATTGTCATTTTCACAGCAAAAAATGCATTTAAAATGCATTGTTTACTGTGGAAATTACATTTGCAGTTTGGGAGTTAACCACAGGGAGCGCTGAAGGGGTTATGTGTGACCTAATATGTGTTTACAACTGTAGGGGGGTGTGGCTGTAGGTGTGACATCAATTGTGTCCCCCTATAAAAGGGATGACTCGATCGATGACGCGGCCACAGTGAAGAACGGGGAAGCTGTGTTTACATACAGCTCTCCCCGTTTTTCAGCTCCGGGGAGCGATCGCGGGACTCCAGCGGCGATCGGGTCAGCGGGTCCCGCGGTCACGAAGCTTTGGACCGGGTCGCGGGCGCGCCCCCACGACTTGGCTTAAAGTGGAGGTTCACCCGATTTTATCACTTTGGTTTAAATAATAGTCCCCCCGATGTACACGAGTTTGCAGTTAAAATTTTTTTTTTTTAAATTCGATACCTTATTTATCTCTCCTCGACCAGGCACTTCCTGGTTCTAGCAGTGCGGGACTGGGCGTGTCGCGATCAACGCAATGGATTATGGGATCGTTCACGTGTCTCTTCACAATGACAAGACAATATTCCTTTCAGTAGTCAGACGAATTCGAGAGATTTGGAACGTCACATGACTCTGCACCCGGTCATGTGACAAGGGCAGATCCAATTCGCCGCAGCATTCACTGCTTCCCGAAGGAATATACAGGAGGGCTTCAGAGTGCCCGCAATTAAGATGGCAATGTCCATCATAATTTTTTATAAAATATCCTTTTTGGTGAAATCATCCTCCTAGCGACTGCGACTATGGGACTGGTGAGTACAAGTTTATTTGTACTATCAGCGTTACAAAAACGTATTTAAAAGCGGAACTCCCGCTTTAAAGAGCAACGTACATATCCGTTGATGTGCCCAGCCGTGCCATTCTGCCGACGTATATCGTCGTGCAGCAGTCCTTAAGTGGTTAAAAGTACAAGCTGGGGTTAGAAGCTCATTGGTTTCTATGCAGAAGTGAGCTTCATTTTGCACTTCCCAGCTTTAGTAAATAACTGTGTACTTAAAAAGTGGAGTATGTCTGTATATGCGTTATTCTTGAACAGGTAAGAATAGATGTTAGGCGGGGGGAGTGGAAAATTTTAGATGCGGGCTGGAATTCTATTTTAAGTCCCACATTTGTCCTAAATTACTTTACAGCAAAAATGTAACCCAACCCTTTAAAACCCGGACAATGGTTGTACATGTCAGTTTACAATGTGATCTGGGAGATTTGGATTTCACCGACACAAGGGTTTTAAGCGTTATTTGATACAAAAATGGTATATTTATAGCGCTCCCAATGTCCCATACCTGCATGAGGTTGAATCTTGCCACTTCGTTGATGGGTGCGTCGGAGATGATCCCATACTGCTCAGGGTTGACAATTGAGGGACAGATGAAACAAGTCAGCAGTAGATCGGTGCACATAGATCTCACCTCACCAACATCCAATCCTTCCACGCAAGAAAGGGTTTTATACATTTGGGAGACAATCCACCTCAAGCTGTGTGGGAAGCAATAAGTGTTGTGCTTTAAATAACCAATAAACTTATTAACCAGAGTAACCAGCTTAGCTTCATTGGATTCAACCATCTCCTGGACCTTCTGCCTAAAACGGTCACTTCCTTTCTCCCCAAACAGCTTCTCTTGTTGGGCTGGAGAGAACCTCTCAGTCAGCTTGCTTGGATCAGTCTCCAGATGATCCTCATCCTCAACCAACAGCTGCATAATAGGTTCATGTAAAGTTGCCGTTAAGAAGAGTTTAGCTGAGAAAAGTCCTTCGGAAAAAAGTTTGAAGATGATGCTGAAGGCACAAGTCCCTTTCCGAAGCAAACGACGAGGGTTATCGCTTTCCTTTAGTTCAAACTCTATTAAATAGCGTAAAACCTGTAACAGATAGCTCTCATCCTCCTGCATAATGCAGTTGCCATAAAGAGAGGTGAACACGGTGTGTATGACGCTCTGAGCATTTTCTTGGTTGAGTTTCTCTCCAGCCACCAGACATGAAGCAATAAGCCTTGGATTTTCTCGTAGTCGATTGAGAAATTCACCGTATGTGGTCTCCTGATAACCTAGATGTTTGTATCCATCCACAAACTGGGTGTCCTCCAGGAGCTTGGCATGTTGACAGCACTCAGCTGGAGAGGCTTCAGCACTAGAAGAAACAACAAAAAAAAGCATTAAAGCCAACCCAAAAAATGGAAGAACTTACAATATCATGGGTGTTAAGAGTTACCAAAAAAGCAAATGCAAGCAAAATGTTGGCTTAATAAGATTTAAAATTGCAAAAAATCAGACGATATTTTATATGAAGATATCAAATCCATTTCTGCTAGAGCTGCATGATTCCGGCTGAAATGAGAATCACAATTTTTTTGCTTCGAATATGTAATATCGTCTTTCACATTATACAAAAAAAAAAAATTGGGCTAACTTTACTGGGTTTTTTTTTTTTTTTTTTAATTCATTAACCACTTGACCACTTGGCACTTAAACCCCCTTCCTAACCAGATCAAATTTCAGCTTTCGGTGCGCTCACAATTTGAATGACAATTACTCAGTCATACAACATTGTGCACATCTGAAATTTTTGTCCTTTTTTCCCCACAAATAGAGCTTTATTTTGGTGGTATTTGATCACCTCTGGGTTTTTTATTTTTTGCGCTATAAAAGAAAAAACACTGAAAATTCTGTTAAAAAAATCTAGTTTCTGTCATATTAGGGGGTATTGCAGAGTATGGGGGGGTATTGCAGAGTATGGGGGGGGGGGGGGGGTTATTGCAGAGTATGGGGGGGGGGGTTATTGCAGAGTATGGGGGGGGGGGTTATTGCAGAGTATGGGGGGGGGGGGTTATTGCAGAGTATTGCACAGGGAGGGATGGATGGCTGGATCTGTGACTGCATTTGTCACAGATCCAGCCACAGCAGCTGCTGCTGCCACCCGCTCTCCCCCTCTCCTCACACACTGTACCGATCGGTACAGAGGAGATGGAGGAACCGGCGTCATCACATGACGCGGTTTGTTTACACGTGATTGCTCCGTCATTTGACGAAGCGATCACGTGGTAAACGGCCGCTATCAGCGTCAATTTACCGCGATCTGTGATGCGCAGAGTCTTCTAGACCCGGTGCTCACAGATGATTCTGATTCCGGGAGCGCGCCCCAGGGGGATTCTGGGAGGACATCCCAGGGACGTCCTCCCAGAACAACTCCACTGCGCTGTAGACGTGTTTTGTCTATAGCGCGGTGGTAAAGAGGTTAAAGTGTATTTAAAAAAAATAATGATAATGCATTCACACACGATTTTTACTTGTAAGCAACAAATGTCCGAAAAGGTTTGGTCTCTAAATGGTTAAACTTCTTTCATCTACACATTCTTTTCCTTGATAAAAGAATGAAGAGATACTTTGTTTCACTTATTAGTATGTTATAAAACTTGTCAGGCTGCCTGGATTTTTTTTTTACCAGCTGTGAGAACTCTGCACTTGTTAGAGAGAATCGCGACATCCCGTTTTGAAGATCAAGAAGGGAAAAAGATCGCAATTTCGATTCTTAACGATTAATCGTGCAGCTCTAATTTCTGCATTTGTACCTTGATCTTTACATTTCTGCGGCGTTTCCCCTAAAAGGGTGACGCGTGTACCATTTGCCTGGTAGTACGCAGTCACAGAGGAAATCTTTCAAAACCATGAATTTACTCCCTATGGGGAAGATGCTCCATTGACGGTAACCTGTCACCAAACTGAAGTGGTTGTAAATTCTCACTACTGATTCACTGGACCAGAAAGAGCAATGAAGGCAATAGCCTGAAGCCTTATCTGCCGACAGAGAAGCCAGCAAAGCATTTTTTGGGTTTGTGCATGATAAAACATCAGCTGAACCTCCAAGTCAACCCCACGTTCTTCCTTTTACTGAATGCTTTACTTAGATTACAGCAAAGCAGTGACTCACTGCCATATGCCAAGACATTCTGGGAAAAATGGCTCACAGTCACCATCTACTTATAAATTAAAGTGGAAGGTGCACAATTTGCCTGTAATGATGTATGTCCCACGCAGGGCCACTGATAGAAATCATGGGGCCCCGTACAGCCTACCTAATGGGGCCCCCTTTAGCTCCACCCCTGGTCCCTTCTTCAGCCACACCCCTGGCCACGCCCCCGGTCCCTCCCCAGACCCCGCCTTGAAACAAATTGCAGGTTTGTCTACAAGTGATATATATTTTTCTCCAGACAGTTATAAGTTTGAGTATCCAAAAGAAATACTGTTTTCGGATGAGGCTCCAAATAAGAATGCTGCTGAATGCACATGGCAAGTAAAACAATTTTTTTTTTAAGGGAACCTGATCTGTCTTTTCTTTCTGTTATTTATCCGCTGCTCAGAATGACTCCGCAGCGCGCCAGGAGGTGACAGCACTACACAGGACGCGCTGGCAAGCCGGGACTTGAGCCAGCTTGGTATCAGGAGCGGAAGAGGTATTCTTCCGCGCCCGAAATACAAGAAATAGTCCCTCCCCTGCCGCGGCAGCCAAATAAGAATGCTGCTGAATGCACATGGCAAGTAAAAAAAAAAAAAAATGTAAACGTGCCAGTGGTTGTTGGGGCACCCTGTTAAGGGACCCTGATCGGTCTTTTGTTTTTGTTTTCTTTTTCTTACACTTAACTGCTTATCTGTTCAGGTTGCCGGGCCCCCCTGCTGGCCGGGCCCAGTACAACTGGGCCAGTTGTACTGGCCTATCAGCGGCCCTGGTCCCACGGCCTGCAGACTAATGGTTTTTGTAGAAATCTTCTCTCCAGTGATGCCGGTAGTGGGCTGAACTTCCAGGGTTAAGAACTTCAGGTCCAACATTAAAGCGGTTGTAGACTGCTGCACTTTTTTTTTTCTTTTTTTTGCCTTACCTACAAGGCAAAGGCATAATGTGCTAGTGTGCATCACATACTATTACATCATGTCTAACTTACCTCAAAGTGAAGCCTTCCAGCGATGCAATGTCATGCTGGAGACAGCGTCCATTTATACTCAGTCTCCCTTCCGGGTTTGCGGCTCCAGGCAGTCACAGAGCATATGAGCCAGTGACGTAACTAGCTGCTAGTAAATAAATATCTCCTAAACAGTGAATGTTTAGGAGATATTTACACTACATATAGGTAAGCCTTAAAGTGGATGTAAACCCAAGTTGTGAAATTTGAGCTGGGCAGATATCTGCAGTGTTTTCTTATCACTCTTCAAAAGCAATGTCCCATAGCTGTCTCCTGCTCGGTTCTTTGGTTATCAGTAGGGCTGGGCGTTCCCCCCCCAAAAAAAAATCAGCGATTTTTTAATAAAAAAAACTAGATTTACTAATCAAATCAAGTTTTGTTTTTTTTATGGACACCGCGCCGGTCCTGGGGAGCTGCGGGCAGGAGTTTTTAAGCAAGGCCGCGGCTTCAGCCTAGTCCGCGACATCCGGCCTTGCGGACTAAGCCAAAGCCGCGGCCTCGCCTAAAAACTCCTGCCCGCTGGTCCTGGTGGGGAAGCCCTAGTTATCCGCATGAGAACTTCTGACAAGCTCTCCGACACAGGGGATAAAAGCAGCCAGAGTTTTGTATTGGGGAGGATGCTATAAAATAGATTAGCACTGAGCTGAACAATTCAACGAACAGAGCCGAAAGTCTCTACCTATGAGGAGAGGGGGTGTGCTCCTTTCCTCCAATCAGCGGTCCTGCCTGTATTTGCAGACTTCACTGCAGTGCTGACCAGGAAGAGAAAATCCAACAGGAACTTAACTTTCTAAAGAATATATAAAAAGCTGAAGAGAGCAGATCTACATGTAAAACCTATGTAGGGAGATTTGTTTCATCCCTGTGCATAATCTGAGGTTGTTCACTTCACTGGGTATATGGAAGGGTTTACATCCATTTTAAAGAGAAAAGTAAACTTACATCTTTAATATAGGCTTACCTATTGGAAAAACTTAAAGTGGATGTAAATTCTCATATACCCAGTGAAGTGAACAGCCTCAGGTGACACACAGAGATGAAACAAATCTCCCTACATAAGTTGTACCTGTCTGATTGCAAGTTATTTTTACAACATCCTTGTAAAACTCAGATGAAAAGGATATTTCCAGAGTAACAAAAAGCATGGGCAGGGAGCAGCAGGTACACAAGGTTTACAACCACTTTAATCTACTGACTAGTTAGCCGCCTTCTTTTGCTCTGATGAGTACATGTAACCAATCTTTTGCAGGTATGTTTTTCATGCTGAATATGAGTACATCGTCTTTATTGTTTTGTCCTTTGGTTATTTTTTCTTTTCGTATTTTTGTGGTACTTATTTACCTGTCTGACTTGGGATCATCCACTCTTTCCCAGCCCTTTGCACCTGACGGGGTGATTGGGGACACCATCAATTAGTTTGGATTCATATGTATATCTAGCTTAATGATTGCCGCTTCCGTCCCTTTTCTCCTGTTTGTTGGACGGCCAATCGGGCCTGTTGTATTGTATAATACCTGGATGTACAGTTGGACAGTATTGTATGTTTTCTGTCCTATTTGTTGTTATACAACGAAAATGTCTAACAAAATAAATAAAGATTATATATAAAAAAAAAAATAAAAAAAAATGACTAGTGTGTTCTGTGAGCTCCCATGACCGTTTTAAACTGGCAATACATGGATCAAAATTCAGCAAGTTCAACAGGGAACGGCCGAATTTCAAATTAAAGTGGAGGTTCCATCAAAAAAACAATGTTGCTTTAAACTCTAGCTTACGACTAATAAAAAAAACAAAAAAGACTTTTTTTTACTCATCTGGAAATGCCTGTTGCTATGCGGTCCCACGAAATCTGCCTTTGAATCCACCTAGGATTCTGACATCATCTCCCTCTAATGCTCCTGGGAAATGTGTGTCATCATTTCCCAGGATGCAGTGCGCTATCCAATTATCACTCCCCATCCAAGACTTCCAGGAAGTAAGTGCCTGTAGGCTTCACATTGCCCACAAGCAAAATGACAACGGTGTAGATATAGTTTTATAAACTATCTTTTTTGAATATCTATGCGGATCGGCAGCAGATTGTAAAATAAGTGACTGGATTTATATTATAAAAACGCAGGATGAAAGAACATACATTAAAAAAAAATGCTAATTGTGGTTGGAACTCCGCTTTAAGTATGGGCACTGTGGTAGTACAGAAGTCGATATACCGACAGACTTCTGTACAATTGACTCGTTGCATTTTCCCTGCTCAATCAGCACTGCATACTAGTACCACCCTAATCTGTGTATTCTGATGGCAGAAGTCTCCCCACTCTCAGAATTCAATAGCTCAGTGAAAATGAATTCCCCAACCACATATAGTGTGTGGATGGGGGAATAGAGTAAACTTTAACTGGCTCATCTATGAGCTGCCTTAGAGAGCAGTGCCTTGGTAGCATACTGTAAGAGTTAGCGGTGTATGGACAGACAAGAGGGGTGAAATCCATGACAGTGAAACCAGAGCAGACACTAGAGCCGGCCATAGTTGGAATTTGCTGCACAGGCCGAGTTTTAATTCATATTTGGGCAGGCTTGGTTGTACTGAAGTTGATCAATCGATCAACTTCAGTACAACCAGCCTGTTGAGTTTTTTCGTTCAATCACTGCCAGTGGCTATAGCTGGAAGCAGTGGTTATTGTATTCTAAAGGCTGGGAAACCTCCCGCGGTCAAAAAAAAACAATAGCTCTGTGTTGATGGGGGAATCAAGCAATTTTCTATGCTTCACCCCGTGGTTGAAGGAAAGAAAATTGGTTCATCTATATGGCATGCTTAAAATGGTTGTAAAGTATCGTGTTTTTTCACCTTAATGCAGTGTTTCTCAACTCCAGTCCTCAAGGCGCACCAACAGGTCACGTTTTCAGGTTTTCCATTATTTTGCACAGTTGATATGATCAGTTTCACTGACTTAGTAATTACCACAGCCGTTTCATCTGAGGGAAATCCTGAAAACATGACCTGTTGGGGTACCTTGAGGACTGGAGTTGAGAAACACTGCCTTAATGCATCCTTCAGAAACAGACAACCAGGAAGTGTTCAGAACAAAGAAGGATTAAAGCAAAAACTAACAATGAGGACATAAAACCAGGACTGCAGTAAGTTAACCACTTGCTTACTGGGCACATATACCCCCCTCCTGCCCAGGTGAAATTTCAGCTTTCGGCACTGCATCGCTTTAACTAACAATTGCACGGTCGTGCGACGTGGCTCCCAAACAAAATTGACGTCCTTTTTTCCCCACAAGTAGAGCTTTCTTTTGGTGGTATTTGATCGCCTGTGCGGTTTTTATTTTTTGCGCTATAAACAAAAAAGTGAGACAATTTTGAAAAAAATACAATATTTTTTACTTCTTGCTATAATAAATATCCCAATTTAAAAAAAAAAAAAAAAAAAAAAAAATTTTCTCAGTTTAGGCCGATACGTATTCTTCTACATATTTTTGGTAAAAAAAAAAAAAAAATCGCAATAAGCGACTGGTTTGCGCAAAAGTTATAGCGCTTACAAAATAGGGGACAGAATTATTTTTTTTTTAATTATTTTTTTTTACTAGAAATGGCGGCGATCTGCGATTTTTAATGGGACTGCGACGTTATGGCGGACACATCGGACACATTTTTGGCGCCATTCACATTTATACTGCGATCAGTGCTATAAATATGCACTAATTACAGTATAAATGTGACTGGCATTGAAGGGGTTAACACTAGGGGGTGAGGAAGGGGTTAAATGTATCCCTGCTTAGTGTTCTAACTGTAGGTGGAGGGGGTGACTGGGGGGGTGACCGATCTGTGTCTCTATGTACAAGAGACACAGATCGGTCTCCTCTCCAGAGACAGCACCGCTGTCTCTGTGTAAAACGGCAATGAGAGATGATCTCATATGTTTACATATGAGATCCTCTCTCATTGGCCGCACAGATCGCCTCGCGAACGGCCACTCTGATTGGCCGTTCGCGGCGATCTGTAATTGGCTGTGTCCGAGGGACACGGCCAACACAGATTTTCCCCGCAGCGCGCTCTGGAGCGCGCGCGAGGACCGCCCTAAGGGGCGGACGTCAATTGACGGCAGTTTGGAGATTGGGATCCGCACTGTAGCCGTCAATTGACGGCAGGCGGCTCCCAAGTGGTTAAAGGAAGCCATTTAGCTAAAAAAAAAAAAAAAAAAAAAAAATTCCTTTAGTGACCCTTTTTTAAAGTTACTGAAATTTACTTGGCGCGTTACCTCGTTATAATGAGTCTATCCAAGTTAATCCTTTGCTGTTTTGAAATCCAAGACGTTCTGTAGAGCCTCTCTGCAGTTTTTAAAACATCAGCATTCAGCCGCTGGATCAGCTGTTTTTCTGAGTTCACATACAGCTTCTCCTGCTTAAGGTGGCGGGCGAGGGTGTGGATTTCCGGCTTCACCATTTTGGGGCGTTCTAAGGACCAGCGGACCTGCTAAACAAAAAAGGAATAAGTGAGCTAAATATTTGATACTAGCAGATGAAATCTTTACACACCCAACCACAAACAAGAATCTCCGTAGCACGCCGGCCTGACTGTAATCCATCCCTTCCCTTTCGAACGTCTGCCGGCATTGCCAAAATGCTGTGGGCGCGCTCCTACACAATTGGGAGTGTGCACTGATCCAAACATTCTGGTCAGAAGTTGACGGCACGATATCATAGGTCACGATTAGGGATGAGCTCCGGCGTGTTCGCACAGTCCACGTGCAGAGCCTAACCACAGGCAGGGAGACATTTCCCGATCTCTGCAGCCGAGCATCGGGGCAATGTCTCCCGGCCTGTGATTAGCGCAGCGCCGCGCAGACTTCCTGGCAGGCTCTGCATGTGGACTGTGCGAACACGCTGGAGTTCATCGCTAGTCATGATCGACACCTACTTTACCCCAGCACAAGTTCCTTAAGACCACACCTCTATCCCCACAAATCTTACTTCAAATCCCTAGCGATGCACAAGATAAATGGCATTAAGCTATGGAACCCAGTTCACTGGGGCTCAACCCACGCTCCCTCTTAATTTGATGGTTCACCGGCATATACAAAAAAACGGAAATGGAAGAACCCATCTGCATTGCAAATGACCTCTCTTTCAAATTCTCCTCCACATGGCATGCTAGATACAGTTTCAAACCACTGAGGCCTTCCATCGTCTATTCGATCCCTTCACGTCACAGCCCAGTTTCTCATGCCCCCTGACTTTCTTAACCACTTGACATCCGAGCTATAGACGAAAGACGTCCACAGCGCGGCTCTCAAGTGGCGAGTGGATGTCTTTGGACGTCCTCTTGTTTACATTCTCGCGCAGCGGGGAAACACTGTGCCCGGCGCATCGCTAAGAAGGTGATGCGTCTGCCTGGCGGCCTCGATGTCCGCCAGGTACCCGCGATCGGCGGTGACAGAGCAGGGACGTGGAGCTCTGTGTGTAAACACAGAGCTCCCTGTCCTGTCAGGGAGAGAGGAGACCGATCTATGTCCCTTGTACATAGGGACACAGCATCGGTCACCTCCCCCAGTCACCCCACACAGTAAGAACACACCCAGGGAATACATTTAACCCCTTCCTCACCCCCTAGTGTTAATCCCTTCACTGCCAGTCACATTTATACAGTAATCAGTGCATTTTTATAGCGGGGATATACGGAGCGATCCCCGCTGAGCCGACAGAGGCGGCATGGCGACTAGAAATAGGGTCCTGGCGACTTGGCTTGGAAAGGGGGCAAAAGCCGTTGGTATTACAAGTTATTACCACCAGATGTGTAAGCTGGCGCCATCTGGCGGTGGCCGTTGGTATTACAAGTTAAACAGCAATTCTAATGTCATTTTTCACTATTTTCACTGCCATCTTCTTCCCTCTAATTAGAACCCCCAAACATTATATATATTTTTAATCCTAACACCCTAGAGAATAAAATGGCGATCATTGCAATACTTTGTCACGCCGTATTTGCGCAAGCGGTCTTACAAGCGCACTTTTTTGGGAAAAAATTACACTTTTTTTATTAAAAAAATACAACAGTAAAGTTATCCCCATTTTTTTTAATATTATGAAAGATAATGTTACGCAAGTAAATTCATACCCAACATGTCACGCTTCAAAATTGCGTCCGCTCGTGGAATGCCAACAAACTTTTACCCTTTAAAATCTTCATAGGCGACGTTTAAAAAAACTCTACAGGTTGCATGTTTTGAGTTACAGAGGAGGTCTAGGGCTAGAATTATTGCTCTCGCTCTACCAATCGCGGCGATACCTCACATGTGTGGTTTGAACACTGTTTACATATGCGGGCGCTGCTCACGTATGTGTTCGCTTTTGCGCGCAAGCTCCGCGGGACGGGGGCGCGTTTTCTGGCTCCTAACTTTTTTAGCTGGCTCCTAGATTCCAAGCAAATTTGTCAAACCCTGGGATATGCTTTGTTCACATTTCATGTCCGAGATTTACAACCACTTTGAATATACTAACAAATTGAATCCAAAACTACAGCCAGAACTTACTTAGTTACAACAAACCGTTTTTTCCCCTTTTGGGATAAAGGTTTTACAAATAAAAGCTGATCATTGTAAACACCCTGCCAGTGTTGAATGGCTTGTCTCTTCCCTGTAGGGGTGCAACGGATCAAAAAACTCACGGATCGGATCGATCCTCGGATCAGGAGTCACGGATCGGATCATTTTCGGATAAGAAAAAAAAAAAAAAAAGGGTCCGTTTTTTCATTGGTCCAAAAAAAAAAAATTTATATATATATATATATTTTTTTTTTTTGGACCAATTAAAAAAAGGAACCTTTTTTTTTTTTTTTTTTTTTGCTGATCCGAAAAAAGAGCACAATAGCAATTCACAGGGGTGGATTAAAGAGGAAGCAGGTGAGGCTGTTTGGGACTTAAAGTACAATCTTGATGTTTTTACAGCAATATATATATTTTTTTTTTTTTTTTTTTTGCTGTAAAAACATCAAGATTGTACTTTAAGTCCCAAACAGCCTCACCTGCTTCCTCTTTAATCCACCCCTGTGAATTGCTATTGTGCTCTTTTTCCCCCTTTCCCCCCCCTCCTCTCACACCAGTGCTTCACTGCTAACATTCCCATTCAGCTTGCTAGAGCCCAGTGCACAGCGTGACACGCCTCCCCGAGGAGGCGGGGAGGCGTGTCACGCTGGGCTCTGGCAAGCAGACTGGCCGCCGCTCCGGAGCTAGGCCGAAGCCGGGGACTTTCCTAGGCCTAGGCTCCGGAGCGCTCCGCGGATCGCGGGGTGTGCCGATCCGAACGGGGTGGCCCGTTCGGATCACGGATCGGTGACGATCCGTTGCACCCCTACTTCCCTGTAACTGATACATCTGTCAGAGAGATTGTCCTTTTAAAAACCAATAAACCTACTGACCAAATGACAAAAAAGATGGAAAGCCTATAAAAGAAAATTAATGCAGCCATCAACATCGAAGAATTGGTAAGCTGCAATATAATAAAATGTTTGCTTTTGGGTTTCATACTGCTTTACTTTTTTTTTTCTTTTTTTTTTTGAGCTGGAGCTCAAAAACGCTGCGGTAGCGTTTTTGCGCGTTTTTTGAGCGTTCAGCTCTAACACTGGAGCTTCAGAACGCACTGGTCCTGGTTTCGTTTTGCAGCTTAAAAACGGCTCAGCCATCTACAGCTCAAAAATGTCATGGTGGGCATGAGGCCATAGACTAACATGGAGAGGCGTTTTTAAGCTGCAAAAAACGCTCAGAAAAGTGTCTGTAAAAACGTCCAAAAACGTCCATGGAAATGAAGCCCAAGTCATACGGCTTTTAGCACTGACCCTATAACAACCATTCCAGTCAACAGTATTCCGACGGCCTGTTATACAAGCTTACATAAGAGTCAAGGATAACATTAAAACCAAACTGAAAGTCACTGGATTTTTTTTTTTTTTAAACCAATTCATGCTTGTTCAATAATCTGTCTACAATCCTATAAAAAGAAACTCAATTGTACACACACACACACACACACACACACAAGTGCACACTACAATAAAGACGTGTTTTTACTGTAGAACAAAAGTTGTAATGTGTGTCTTTCCCCTACCAGAAGAAGAAATCTTCCTACGAGATCCTGTCTGCGGAGCTGGCAATGCCTTCTTGTAGGAACTCACAAAGAATACTTTGTACGCGGCTCAAAAACTATTTGTGCTCATTTTCTGCAAATTCCAAAAAAAAAGGGGCGGGCCGAGATTAAATGGCCACTAAACCTATAAAGACATACAAATCACTTCCACAAGGAACCGGCATCTTGTGAGGTTCTCAGATGTACAAGATATAAAAACGGAGCACATGTCTGTGGTTTACATATTAAACCAGACGTGTCTATGAAGTAGTAAATCTGACCAAAGCAGTTACTAAACACCGAGCTGTTCCTTCACAAACTTTTACTTCCCTAAGGCGGCTTTCGCACTGAGGCGCTTTTGCGCTAAAAATAGCGCCTGCAAAGTGCCCTGAAAAAGTTTTATCTCCAGTGTGAAAGCCCCGAGGGCATTGCGCTGGAAGGACGCTAAAAAAAGTCAAGTCCTGCCAGCAGCATCTTTGAGGCGCTGTAGGCGCGGTGAATATATCGTTCCTAAAGCTCCCCCGAGGGTCTTGGACTCTGTTGTGCAGGAACTGTCAATTCAGTTTGAAGGACTCAAGCATTCTCCAATTTATTTGGGATTTTGCATGCTTTCAGACACAACGTGGTTTAAGGTTGCACTCTAGTACCAAGCCTATTAGGATATATTCACGGTTTTTGCCCAACCCCTTAAATACATATCCGAGTCCAATCTTGATCCAGCAATGTGCATGAGAGCAGAGGCTGTCTCTGTTCTGTCTCCTGATTGGATCAGAGACAGCAACATGAGCCATTGGTTCCCGCTGCTGTAAAGTGACAAACACATTACACTTACCCAGATCCTCCTCTTCTCGAGTCACTCATCAGTGCTCCTAGCGCCGCCCTCCTGTTGCGTGCCCCCATTATGGCTGCTCTGTGTCCTGTGATGTACGATGAAGAAAATGTAGCTGCTGACTTTTAATACACACCCACCGTCCAGCGATGTGGCCGTCTGAACCCTTGCCTCTCTGCGGCATCGGCGTTGCCAGTGTGGGCCCCCGGCTGTGACAGCTTGTGGCGTCACAGCCGGGTGCGCACTGCCTCCCCATTGGTCGGGCAATCTTCTCGGCCCCCCCCCCAAATGACATGCAAAATGTGGCACCCACCTTGATGAGATACACGCCACAACTTTTTCTCTACAACCTTATGTAGACATAAATTTGGTTTATGTAATGCACACTTATTTTTCAAGGTGAATGTCCCAGAGCTGCCATTCCAATCCTCAATTTCACAAATGAGTTCCCAATTATAATTAAAGCGGAGCTCCACCCTAAAGTGGAACTTGCGCTGATTGGAACCCTCCGGTGTCACATTTGACACCTTTCAGGGGGGAGTGGGGTGCTAGATACTTGTATAAAGACAGGTATTTGCACCCACTTCCGGCCCAGCATTCACAGGCAAAAGACGGGCATTGCATCACATCCCGTCGCCCCCCCCCCGTTGTGTGCAGAGTGACGAGCGATCGCTCGTCCTCTGCTGCGGACGGCGCTGGACTCCAGGACAGGTAAGTGTCCTAATATTAAAAGTCGGCAGCTGCAGTATTTGTAGCTGCTGGCTTTTAATATTTTTTTGTGGCCGGACATCCTCTTTAAGAAGGAAAAAAAAAAAAAGAGAAGACAGAAATGTCAGGAATCTTCTTTCCTACTAAATGATAAACGAGGATAGAGATAACTGCTTTTGAACTTCCACCAAAAAGAAAACAAAATCTCTGCAAGGACAGCTGCCACACTTCTATCTCGAAATGTTTTTTCACCTTCTTACTTTAAAAGTGGTACGAGTCAACTCAGTGTCAAGATTTCAGGGCATTACACAGCAGAATTAAAGCGGAGTTCCAACTACAATTATCATTTTTTTAAATGTATGTCCTTTCATCCTGCGTTTTTATAATATAAATCCGGTCACTTACTATTTTACAATCCGCCGCCGATCCGCATAGATATTCAAAAAAGATAGTTTATAAAACTATGTCTACACCGTTGTCATTTTGCTTGTGGGCATTGTGAAGACTACAAGCACTTACTTCCTGGAAGTCTTGGATGGGGAGTGATAATTGGACAGCGCACTGCATCCTGGGAAATGATGACACACATTTCCCAGGAGCATTAGAGGGAGATGATGTCAGAATCCTAGGTGCTTTCAAAGGCAGATTTCGTGGGACCGCATAGCAACAGGCATTTCCAGATGAGTAAAAAAATATATATATTTTTTTTTTTACTATTTTAGGTCTAATGAGCACAATAATGAAAAAACTTTTTTTGGGATGGAAACTCCACTTTAAAAAAAAAATATTTGTAGACCTTAAAGATAACAACTCATTTTTTATTTAATTTTTTTTAACTACTTTCCATTTATTTTTTTAATCACTTAAACTGCTGAGCAGACTATTTCTGCAACATTCCAGCTTACATCCAGAGTGACTCATCAACAGACAGCAGAATGATGAGGCGGACCATATAAAAAAAAAAAAAAAAAAAATGAAAAAAAAAAAAAAAAAAAAAAAAAAAAAAAGGACAGACCGATGAAATGTGCCATGTCATCATACGTGTCTTCCCTCTTACAATATATAGATCAGAGCGCCGCACTGTCAGCAGCTTCCACATACTTCAAAACGGACTTACAATATGAAATTCACACAGAGGGATACGTCACCCACTAGAGTGGTTTATGTGGAATAGGTTTTAGTAACAGGGGTTGTAAAGACAAAAATATTTTCCTCTTAAATTAAAGTCTGATAGTAGCTGATAAAGTAAAAAGTAATGTTTTGCATTATAACTAGTTTGATACCTGTTGAAATCGAGGTGTTTTATTCACCTCCGTCACTCCTGAATTATTCTCACTGACTTCCTGGTTTGCGGTGCGCATTCATTCTTGCTACATCACGGCCTAATGGGAACTACAGTTCCCATTAGGCTTAGCCTCCATGCCTGTGAGGGATAAGAGAGCATCTTCATGCAGGGCTGTAGTCATAGGGAGGGGGTGAGCACATTCTGCTTTCCACCATGCAAAACGGCTCAGATGCTGGTGGAAAGCAAGAAGAGGAGAGACAGGAAATGGCATTTTCAAACCTGGATTACTGTTTTTTGGAGGTCAAAAGGAAAAAACGAGATAAGTGATATTTAAATGATCTAGCTTACAGCAATCAATCTAATAAAAAACGAACCTTTAGTGTTCCTTTAAGATGATACTTAAACTTGTTCTAAAAACACAAAAGGTTTTTTTTTGGTGTTTTTTTTATCTTAATACTTTATATGCATTAACCACTTCAGTCCCGGGCCTGTTTTTCAGACTCTGTGTTTACAAGTTAAAAACAAGATTTATGCTAGAAAATTACTTTACTTACTAGAACCCCCAAACATACATTTTTTTTTTTAACACCGTAGAGAATAAAATTAGTGGTCGTTGCAATACTTTAACACACCGTATTTGCGCAGCGGTCTTACAAGCGCACTTTTTTTGGGGAAAAAATCCCTTTTTTCAATTAAAAAAATAAGACAACAGTAAAGTAAGCCCAATTTTTTTTTATATTGTGAAAGATAATGTTATGCCGAGTAAATTGATACCCAACATGTCACGCTTCAAAATTGCTCCCGCTCGTGGAATGGTGTCAAACGTTTGCCCTTAAAAAATCTCCATAGGCGACGTTTAAAGAATTCTACAGGTTACATCAGGGCTCAACAAACCCGGGCACGAGGTTGCAATTGTGACTAGAATTCGCGACCTGGCGGGGCACAGCTGGGGTAACCTGTCTCTGTGCGCACCACCCCCTGCGTCGGCCGCTCTGGCCAGTAATTGAGGACGCAGCTTTGCGGCCTTCTGCAGCCCTATGCTTTTTTTCTGGAATCTGGCACCCTCTTGCTGAGTAAACAGGAGATTCTCTTCAAGATAAAATGCAAGGTGCTCTGTGAACAGTGTCGAGTAAGAAACCTTCTGTGTTCAGTAAGCAGCAGTGCAGGCGCTCAGTGCGGGACATGAAAGCTAGTGGAGAGCGCTGGAAATATCTGTAGTAGTCGCTGGTAACAGAGGGTTCCCACACATACATGCTTACACTGGATCTAAGCTGGACCAATGTAACCAAGAAAAAAAGCCATACCTTGAAAATCGCCTTTAGAAATTAGCGCTGCAGGGAAGAATGATGACTTCCCACCCAATTTCCAGGGCAAAAATATTAACTTTTGTTATTAAAAATAAAGCAATTGGCTGCACTGAAATGCTGTACTAAGAGCCGGTTCACACTGGGGCGTAGGGGTGAAACGGATCAAAAAAATCACGGATCGGATCGATCCTCGGATCAGGAGTCACGGATCGGATCATTTTCGGATCAGGTAAAAAAAAAAAAAAAAAACACACACACACACACACACACACACAAAAGTTTTGTCTTTTTACATTTTTATTAATATTTTTTTTTTTTTTTTACTACTAATGGCGGCGATCAGCGATTTTTTTCGTGACCGCGACATTATGGCGGACACAGCGGACAATTTTGGGACCATTACAGTGGGAAAAATGGCAATTACAGTGTTACTGTTTTACTAGTGTGGGGGCAATGTTGGCTATGGCTATTATTAATAGCCAACATTGCCCCCACACTAGTAAAACAGTAACACTGTGTGTATAGCCATTTTTCCCACTGATTACAGTGGGAAAAATGGCTATACACACAGTGTTACTGTTTACTATGGTGGAGGCAATGTTGGCTATGACTATTATTACAGTGGCAAAAATGGTAATTACAGTGTTACTGTTTTACTAGACCGAGTACATCAGTACAGTGAGTTGGCTAATGGCTATTAAGCCATTAGCCAACTCACTGTACTGATGTACTCGGTCCGTCTCCAGGTTACATGCAGAGTCAGCGGCGCAGCGCGCTCTTGCAAAATAGAAAAAATCCACGAGCAGAGGGAGGGGTGATGACGTCAGCGCGCACCGCCGCCGAGTGTACCAAGATGGCCGACCACTCCGGAGCTAGGCCGAAGCCGCAGTCTTTCCTAAGGCCGGGCCGGCGGTGCGTTCCGCGGATCGCATACTGTTCCGATCCGAACAGGTCGACCCGTGCGGATCGGGCACGATCCGTTGCACCCCAGTGAGGCAGCACGACTTCGGGGGCGACTCGGCAAGTTGTCCTGAAGACGACTTCAGAGGCGATTAGCAAAATGACTTCTGTATAGGAGTCAATGCAAATCGCCCCGAGTCTCCCCCGAAGTCGTACATGAACCTTTTTCGGAGTGACTTGTGTCGCTTCTATTAGAACGATTTTGCTGAATAGAATGGGACGCGACTTGTCAGGCGGCTGAGTCGCCTGACGAGTCGCCCCAGTGTGAACCGGCTCTTTAAGCCCATTTTTTCTGCTTTCAACATCAATTTTATTTTCTGCCCAATATATCCCACTCCCTTTCAGATGCCATTGTAACATGAAAACCAATGTTATTCACTTTACCTGTCAGTCATAAAGTTATGGCTGATTGGTGTATACAGAAGGAAATCAAGGCTATCAAATTGGAAAGAATTAAAATAAAAATACGTAGATTAAGTAAAAAGCTGTCCTAGTCACATTGGTTTTTGTATGAACTGCTCACTGTTTGCTCCCTGCAGATGGAACAGCCAAGAACAGAACTTCCTCTATCGGTTTCTAAGCTACCAAATGAATGTACAATATACACCACAACACCGAACATACAGTACAAAGCAGAATATTCCCAACAACAACACAAATGGAAGATTGCAGGAGTCCCAGCAAGGCTAGCAGAGACGCAGACGCCTCCACAACATGTTTAAACTGGTTCACTAATTGACATTAGACGTCGTACTATGGAGAAATATATAATGTAAGCAAAGGAAGAAGACACTGAAGGTTTTATACTTCCCACTCTATTTCAGGTCACACAATGGTGTTTCTTACGTTCCCACACATGCCGATCCCCAAGAAGTCAGAGAGAGGAGGAGGAGGACACGATAATAAGGGCTTTACTGCAACTGAACACAGAAGAAATGTACCATTTCCAGAAGTGAAAACCTCAGTGTGATCTCATCCTTGTACATGCCTACCTAGAATAGTTTGGTGTCTGAAACACAGAAACAAGATCAGGTTCTTCCTCAAGCCTCAAAGTACGGGAAGAAACGCCTTTTGAACATGAATGTCAGGGGAGGGTCCGATCAAGCATCTCCTCTCTACTACCTACAAATGGATTCTCGCAGGGGCCTCTGTCACCCCGTACCCTACTTAGGCCAATGGGAACACAATCTGGGGGACCACACCAAGCCTGGAAGCATGCACAAAACTACTATGGCCCGGATTCACGTAGGAGATACGATGACATATCTCCAGATACACCGTCATATCTCTGAGTCTGAGGCGTCGTATCTTGGCGCCTGATTCAAAGAATCAGATACGCCAACATTTCTCTAAGATACGACCAGCGTAAGTCTCCTACGCCGTCGTATCTTAACTGCATATTTACGCTGGCCGCTAGGGGCGTGTACGCCGATTTACGCCTAGAAATATGCAAATCAGCTAGATACGCCTATTCACGAACGTACGCCCGGCCGACGCAGTACAGATACGCCGTTTACGTAAGGCTTTTTCCGGCATAAAGTTACCCCTGCTCTATGAGGCGTACCAATGTTAGGTATGGAGGTCGGAACAGCGTCGAATTTCTCAAGTTTTACGTTGTTTGCGCAAGTCGTTCGCGAATAGGGCTGGGCGTCATTTACGTTCACGTCGAAAAGCATTGGCGTATTGCGGGTTAATTTGGAGCATGCACACTGGGATACTTTCACAGACGGCGCATGCGCCGTTCGGAGAAAGCGTAATTTACGTGGGGTTACAATACATTTACATAATACACGCCCACATCTTCCACATTTGAATTAGGCGGGCTTACGCCGGCCTATTTACGCTAGACCGCCGCAACTTTGCTTTGAGAATACTGCACTTGCCTGTCAAAGTTGCGTAACGTAAATAGAATAAGTTACGCCCGCACAAAGATGCGCTCTCCTACGTGAATCCGGGCCTATGTCTTTTAGATTCTCAATATTTAATTATTATAATCTATATATAATATTATAATATTTAATAATTTAAGCACCAAGAATCGGGGTATAAGATTATAACCTGTTGGTATCACATCCCGGCCCTCTTGCACGCTATTTACCCTTCAAAGTCAGAGCTATGCTGGAGATGCAAACACAGCTAGGGCGACTTATCACACATTCCGGTCATGTCCCTCTTTGGATAATTTCTGGACAGGGATCCAAGAAATAACTCAGAACTTCACCAATTGCACACTCACTAAAAAGCCTTAGGGCCCTTTCACACGTGCGGACCGTATGTCCGCATTTTCATCCGTCCGTTGCGGATGAAAACGGGACATACATGGGTCCCTATGTGATTACGGGTGTCAGCGGACCCGTAATTTGTCCGCCTCCGCAAAATCGGACGGAAGAAAATACTATTTTTCTTCCGTCTGCCGGATCGGATGAACACGGACATACGATCCGTGTTCATCCGATCCCCCATAGAGGAGAGCGGAGGAAAGACAGGGCGGTCCCTCACTGCCAGCTCAGTGGGGATTTTACGGAGGATCAGTGATCTCTAGGCAATTGCCTTAAAATAGAAATCTAAAAAAAAGGGAGATAAACATGGAGTCTGCCATTGGGGACTTCCTTTTTTAAATGATAGCGGCCTGGTTGTCACCGACTCCAGAACAGCATACAGATACTCAGAGAGGCGTTGGAATCTTTAGACTTGCAAGAGTAGTCAGATGAAGGTAAACTTCAAACAAACTCATAAGTTCTGGCAAGGTGACTCCCACACAGCAAGGCTTCCCTCCATAGACACCCAACAGCAGCATAACTCATAATTGTGACAGTGCCAGGCCCTGTCACTATGGAAATGGATATAGGAATGACACAAGGTTTGTACTAATGCAAAGTGCGGGGCTCCAGTATGTTTATTGGGAGCATTTTTCGTTTTCTCTGGGCTTGTTATCCCAGATCAAAGCCTGGAGCTTGAAGGCTACAAGGTGTCTTGGGTGGAACGAAGCCTTTAATCCTGTGTCCAGGTCTTGCTAGAGACTCGTAGGGCGGGAGTGCAAACTGCATTATAAGCCAGGCCTGACCATAACTCAAGGCTCCCATTCGGGGAGAAAGCCCTGTCAGAAGAAAACTGTGCGCTCCAGACAGGAGAAACCTATGTTCCTGCCAAGAACCAGTACCCCTATCTTGGGGGGGATTCTTTGCCCACAGGACTGTGAGGGTCAGAACAGCTGCATAAGTTGGGGGAGACTGACAAAGCCGAGATGGCTAGCGAGTCCAAGGCCCCTTTCACACGGGGAAGTGGCGGTATAGCGGCGGGCATTTTAGCGCCGTTATACCGTCGTATTTACCGCGATATTTGGCCGTTAGCGGAGTGGTTTTAACCCCTGCAAGCAGCTGAAAAAGGCGGAGGCGCATTGCCGGCGGTATTACCGTGGTTTCGCATTGATTTTAATTAGGGATGTCCCGATACCGATACTAGTATCGGTACCGATACCGAGCATTTCCTGAGTACTTGTACTCGGCTGAAATGCTCCGATGCTTCACCCGATACCTGGGCAGCCAGGTATCGGGTGGTGGGGGGAGTTACAAGTCCTCTCCGTGCTGTCTTCTCCCCCCGTGCCGTCTTCTCCCCCCTCAATTTGTCAAGATGGAGAGCGGAGGTAGGAGCCGCTTAACCCGGCTCCTACCTTTTCCCAATGGACAGAGTCAGTGATCACTGACTCTGTCCATTCACATAACTGGGCCTCGTAACTTGTGTTTACGATGCTTCAGTTTATGAATGGAGAGAAGCTTCTCTCCATTCATTTCAGCTGAGGCTGCAGAAAAAGGGACTGGGGAATCTGTGTCCTTGGTCCCTTTCTCTGTCTTAAAATTGGAGAGGTCAGAGGTCTGTTAAGACCCCTGATATCTCTCCAAAGCCCCCCCAACAGGGCTGATTAAAAAAACGTGTCCCATAGGAAAACATGTAAATGAACTGTAGTGCGTTTCTGCAAAAAGCATAAAAAAATAAACAGGAGGTGTGAACTAGGGTTGTCCCGATACCACTTTTTTGAGACCGAGTACAAGTACCGATACTTTTTTTCAAGTACTCGCCAATACCGATACTTTTTTTTAATGTCATGTGACAGCATTTGTTTTTTTTTTTTACTATTTTTAACTGTTTTTGTTTTGTTTTTAGAGGGGGGGGTAGTGTCAGTGTGTTTTTTTTTTATTATTATTTACATTTTTTTTTAATTATTTATTGCAATTTTTGTTTCTTTTATTCAGCCCTGTTGGAGGGGCTTTGGTGAGATATCAGGGGTCTTAACAGACCTCTGACATCTCGACTTTAAGACAGAGAAAGGGACCAAGGACACAGATTCCCCAGTCCCTTTCTCTGCAGCCTCAGCTGAAATGAATGGAGAGAAGCTTCTCTCCATTCATAAACTGAAGCATCGTAAACACAGATTATGATGCTTCAGTTATGAATGGACAGAGTCAGTGATCACCGACTCCGTCCATTCGAAAAAGGTAGGAGCCGGGTTAAGCGGCTCCTACCTCCGCTCTCCATCCTGACACATTGAGGGGGGACAAGACATCAGCACGGGGGGGGGGGGGGGGGGGGTGGGATATGGGGGACGACAAGACATCAGCGCGGGGGGGGGACAAGACATCAGCGCGGGGGGGGGGGGGCTGGGGGGACTCGACGACAAGAAATCAGCACGGGGGGAGAAGAAAGCACAGAGAAGACTTGTAACTCCCCCCACCACTTGATACCTGACTGCCCAGGTATCGGGTGAAGCATCGGAGCATTTCCCTCGAGTACAAGTACTCGAGGGAAATGCTCGGTATCGGGACATTCCTAGTGTGAACCCAGGCCTGAGATGTTTAGTAACATGATGGGGTTAAAAAAGACAAAAATAAGTACAAAAAGATCAAACAAAAAATCGCTACTGTAAGGGGTTCATTTTTTTACTGTGGGACAGTGAAATATTTACAGTAGAGATTTGCTTTTTTGTACTATAAAAGGCTCATTTTAGTTTTTTTAACCCCATTATGTTACTGGCTGATAAATAGATTACAATAATCAATTAGTTGTTTCGGCCCTATATGAGTCTACCCCTTTTTTACAATTATTACTGATGCAGCAAAACGTTAAGACAAATCTATTTTTATTTAACCACTTGCCGCCCGCCAATGACAGATTGACGGCGGCAAAGTGGTTGTAGAATCCTGACTGGACGTCATATGACGTCCTCAGGATATTGAGCCGCTGCGCGCCCCCGGGGGGCGCGCATCGCGGCGATCGTTGTTGCAGGGTGTCAGTCTGACACCCCGCAACACCGATCTAAGTAAAGTGTCTCTCACGGAGACACTTTACCACGTGATCAGCCGTGTCCAATCATGGCTGATCACGATGTAAACAGCAAAAGGCGGTAATCGGCTTTTCCTCACTCGCGTCTGTTAGACGCTAGTAGAGGAGAGCCGATCGGCTGCTCCTCTGACAGGGGGGGGTTTGTGCTGATCGATTATCAGCACAGCCCCCCCTGAGGATGCCCACTGGACCACCGGGGATGCCCACTGGACCACCAGGGATTCCACTAGATCACCAGGGATTTAAATCAAAGGTATGCCACCCTAGTCCACCAGGGATGACACATAATGGATGCCAATCAGTGCCACAATGGATGCCAATCAGTGCCCACAATGGGCATCACTGATTAGCAGGCATTGTTTGGCATCCATTAGTACAACACATTAGTTAGTGCCCATCTATGCCCATCCATGCAGCCCATCAGTGCCCATCCGTGCCGCCTATCCCTGCCCATCCGTGCCGCCTATCCCTGCCCATCCGTGCCGCCTATCCCTGCCCATCATCAATGCCACCACATCAGTGCCACCTTATCAGTGCCAGTCAGTGCAGTACCATCAGTGCCCATTAGTGAAGGAGAAAACTTACTTATTTACAATGTTATATAACGGAAACAAAATTTTTTTTTTCGAAATTTTTGGTCATTTTTTTTTTTTTTTGCAGAAAATAAAAATCCCAGGAGGTGATCAAATACCACCAAAAGAAATCTCTATTTGTGGGTACAAAATGATAAAAATTTAGTTTGGGTACAGTGTAGCATGACCGCGCAATTGTAATTTAAAGTGCAACAGCACTGAAAGCTAAAAATTGGTCTGGGCGGGAAGGTGTATAAGTGCCCGGTATGGAAGTGGTTAAACACAAGGCAATCAAATTCAGAAAGTTAGCCAGATGAGGACTAGCGAGGAAAGCGTCAGAGGTGAATTGCCAATAAAAAGGGATCACATTTAATCCAACAGAATAGCAGACAACTTTTTAAAACAGTCAGCATTTATTTGTCCCAACACCATTTTAAAATAGCACTGTCTCAGCAGCGCCTGGTGGGGGTTCAATGATAAAATTGCAGGATATCAGTGACAGATTCACTTCAGCACTACGCCAAGAAATGAACGGACCATATCCAGAGCTTGTGATCAGCTATAGAGCCCTCAGGAAGAGCATTCTTCTATAACACGGTACAACACAATGGTATTATGTTGCGTTACCAAAG
The DNA here is from genome assembly GCF_905171775.1 of Rana temporaria. Classification (NCBI taxonomy): domain Eukaryota; kingdom Metazoa; phylum Chordata; class Amphibia; order Anura; family Ranidae; genus Rana; species Rana temporaria. The sequence continues at coordinate 25,877,800 of NC_053497.1, read as the reverse complement.
GAATTTCCCTGACGTCACCCAAAGCCTAATGACAATTCCTGTCACCTCACTGGCCATCTTTAAAGTATAATTAAAGGTGAAACTTTTTTTTCTTTTAAGCTTTGGGTGGAGGGGAGGGAGAAATAGAACACGTGTCTATCTATTGCTGTCTGTGCCCCTGGTAGGAAGATTCACCCTTACCACTTGTTCTGTTAAACGTTATTACCAATCGTGAAACTAAAATTCCCAAACTTTAGGTTGTCACCAGAACAGGGGAATAAAGGGAAAATCTGACAATGGGGACACTAGTTCTGGTGACAATCAGGGATTCCCTCACACGTTGTTTGGGCTAAGGGACAGGAAGTGAAGAGAAATTTCCCCAATGAGAAACAGATGTTAAAAAAAAAGACAAAAAAAAAAAACACACAGGGGTTTTACGCTCCCTTAGGCCCCTTTCACACGGGGCGGATCAGTAATGATCCGCCCCGTGAACCTCCGCTTGCTCAGCGGGGATCGCTCCGTTGATCCCCGATAAGCCGGCGGATGACAGGGCGGTCCCCACACACTGTGCAGGGACCGCCCTGTCTTTTCTCCGCTCTCCCCTATGGGGGGGGATCGGATGAACGCGGACCGTCTGTCCGTGTTCACCCGATCCGATCTGCAGACGGATGGAAAAGTAGGTCTTTCCTCCGTCACACTTTGGCGGATCGGATGTCAACGGGCATGTCACCGCTGACATCCACGGCTCCATAGAGGAGCACAGAGCGCCCGTTCAGGTTGCCCGTGTGAAAGAGCCCTTACTCTTTAGTACCACTTTAAAGCGGGGGTTCACCCAAAAATACATTTTTAACATTACATTCAGCCGAGTTGTCCTAATGACAATCAGCTGTTTTTTTTCCCCCCGTACATACTGTATTTTCACCGCCGCTTCCGGGTATGTCTTCTGCTGGACTGGGCGTTCCTATTCGATTGGCAGGCTTCCGACCGTCGCATACTGCGCGTCACGAGTTGCCGAAAGTCGGTGCAGCTCTATACGGCGCCTGCGCACCGACGTTCGGCTTCCTTCGGCAACTCGTGACGCGCAGTATGCGACGGTCGGAAGCCTGTCAATCAGATAGGAACGCCCAGTCCCGCAGAACACATACCCGGAAGCGGCGGTGAAAATACGGTATGTACGGGGAAAAAAAACAGCCGATTGTCATTAGGACAACTCGGCTGAATGTAATGTTAAAAATTTATTTTTGGGTGAACCCCCGCTTTAACTAGTTCCAGGCTTTGGGCATACTACACAAAACACAAACACCTCATCATTGTAGAAGGGAGGTGTGTAGCATCTCTAGTCCCTCTGCTATGCAAAAGGTATTGCAGCCGTCAAGAAATCCGTCCGAATCATTGTTTATAAACAGCATTTGTTCAGTGTGGATATTGAATGATACAAATTAAACACACTGATACTTTTGTATCATTCCATTCAGTGAACTTAGCTCTGCAAATGATGTCAGTTAAGAAGTAGTATGAGTTTAGGGCTCTTTCACACGTCCGTTCCGTTCGTCCGTTTTTTGGACGTCCGTTAACGGACCTCAATGCTTCCCTATGGGCTAGCGTCCGTTAGCGGATGAGCATCCGCTAACGTCCGTTAGCATCCGTCTGCGTTAAGGTCCGTTTTTTTGGACGGAAGAAAACCCTATTTTTCTTCCGTCCAAAAAACTGACCGGACGAAAAACGGACGTTAACGGATGATCCGTTTATCATCCGTTCCGCTAACGTCCGTTTTTCACCAAAATATGTAAAAAATACAAATTCACCAAACTTTAATATGTATGCAATATGCATACATAACAATAACCTTTCACCCAGGTAGTGTTTTTATTCCCAAGTCACATGTTCCCAGCACATGCTGCCCAGTTCCTGGACATTAGAGCAATTCCCTGTGTGTGATTGTCCTCCTTAATTAATAAAATGGCAAAGGATGTTAGCCAAGAAGAGCTAATACACCTGGTACATGATCGCCCTGCAATATGGGATAAGAGATGTGGAGACTATAGCAACCGATATGTCTCTAACAACAAATGGGAGGAAGTCTTTCAGGCGGTGACACCTAACTGGCAAACACTAAAACAAAATGAAAAATTAGAACGTGGTAAGTAGTTTGTGGGTTATGGGGGGGTGGGTTGTTATCTTGTAGTCCATCCATATGTCAACATCCATATCCACCGGCCACGTCACCTGCCACAAGTTGTGAATTGGCCACTGGCCACGCCACCTGCCACGCCACCTGTCACAAGTTGAGAATTGGCCACTGGCCACGCCACCTGCCACAAGTTGAGAATTGGCCACTGGCTACGCCACCTGCCACGTCACCTGCCACAAATTGAGAATTGGCCACTGGCCAACTGCCACGCCACCTGCCACAAGTTGTGAATTGGCCACTGGCCACGCCACCTGCCACAAGTTGAGAATTGGCCACTGGCCACGCCACCTGCCACGTCACCTGCCACGCCACCTGCCACAAGTTGAGAATTGGCCACTGGCCACGCCACCTGCCACGTCACCTGCCACGCCACCTGCCACAAGTTGAGAATTGGCCACTGGCCACGCCACCTGCCACGTCACCTGCCACGTCACCTGCCACAAGTTGTGAATTGGCCACTGGCCACCAGTTGTGAATTGGCCACCTGCCACGCCACCTATGGGTGTATTTTATTTTCTGTTTCTTCATAGGAGAGAGTATCGTCACCCGCTGGCGCTCATTGAGAGACCGTTATAGGAGAGATTTGAAGGAGGAGACAATGTCCCGCAGTGGAGCTGGAGCCTCCAAGTACAAAAAGGGTGCATTTTTTGAAATGCTGGATTTCCTGCGTAACGTGATGAGCCTAAGAAGGTACCTAGCCACTTTATAACATTATTTGACCAAGTAAACTACAAATAATAAAGTTGATCCACACATATAAATATCTGAATTAAGAGAAATGCATAATGACCTAGTATGCATATCATAGTAGCTCATTATAAATGAATTGATTCCCTGAGATGAAAGTCCCTGTATAGGTCTTCTTTCCCCTCTTACTTTGCTGCCATCACTCCTTGAGTGTCTGGTAGGTATTGGGGGTCATTTACTAATGGCAAATTAACTTTGCACTGCAAGAGCACTTGTAAGTACCGTCACTGTAGATCTCAGGGGTAGATCTGAAATGAGGGGAAGCACTGTTGATTTTATCATCCAATCACGTGGACGTTAAAATACTCTTTTTTACTTTCCTTGCATGTCCCTCTCAGATCTACAGCGACTGGACTTCCAAATGCTCTGATAGTGCACTGGTAGTGCAAAGTGGATTTCCCTTTAGTAAATAACCCCGACTGTGTTTCAGGGGGTGTTGATAGGTAACAGTCAGACAACTTTGTCTATTTTTTATATGCAAATATGTTCAAACTAAGTATTCCAAAAGTGGTATGTAGGGTTGACCACAGCAGTATACACACACATGGATCTATGTATTGTTGAAACAAGTCTGAATTGACCTTTAACCCATCTACCAACCAATATTTTACAGTACAGCCACTAACATCAGTGAAACGGAGGAGGAAACAGATACTGAATTTTCGCAGCCAGATCCCATGGGAGAAACAGGAGTCACAGAAAGTGAGGCAGCTGAAGATGCCACTAGAGCTGCAAGACCGATTCCACCAACCACAAGTGTGCCTGTAAGTATCAAACATAAAATGCCTACTTTTTTAAATATTGTCAAAAGATAATGTGCTAATAGATATTTGTTCCACCCCTCAGATTCGTTCAGTTGGTTCAACTGTGAGAAAGCGTCCACAAAAAAACAAATTAGATAGCGCCATGCTGAGCTTCATGGAGGAGATGAAAGCAAGAAGACCTGACTCCAACGATCCTTTTTTGGACCCTAACAACGAAGACGCTTTATTCCTAAGAAGCCAGTACCACCTGCTACAAAAAATGAATCCGGATCGAAAACTTGATATGCGCCTGGCAATTGGCCAGTATATCGGTACTTGTCTGAAGGCTTCTATGTCAGGAGACCCTGTGCCCCAAGTTATCTCCCCTTCCCAACGCCAATTCTACCCCGATCACCCACCACCAGCTCCCTACACTCACCGATTCCAACCCAGCCCTATACCCCATCATTACCGTGCCCCTGCCTCCACTGCCCAAAATTTTCCAGTCCCACCCCAGGCACCCAACTATGATCCCTCTCCTTCCCAGGGGACTTCACGATCTGATTCCTCCCTTTTCCCCACCCCTTATTATCAAGATCTATAATTTTATTTTTTTTGGAAATTTTTGATACGATACTTTAATAAATTGATTTTTGCCCCTTTTTGTGATGTGTATTTCATTTTTTTTTTATCTTTTACTATAAGTTACAATCTACATGTTGCGTTCATAAAGTTCAAAGAAAAATAGTAGACTGCATGAAAATGATTTTTTTTGGTATTTTATGTGAAAAGAAACAAACTGATATATCATAGGGACATAGGGACATAATGACAATTGAAGCATGAAAGCATACACTTGTAGAAATCTTAAATGTAGAAATTAACTGGCGTTTTCACTATGACAAGTAAGACCATGCAAATTAAAGGGGCGAAACATGTTACTATAAAGGTGCAAATGATAAATTTCCTCGTGACTGTTTTTACACATATTGATACTGCCACGGAACCTCTCCTTCTGGGGACATAAAAAAATTAGTAAAATTGTCACGCATGGTAATAGCTGAATTGTTGGGTCGCAGTCCGGTAAAGCGCACAGATGGTAGGTCTACCTCGTCCTCTTCCTCAACAGAAATCCCTTCCTTCTCGCGGATGACATTGTGGAGGACACAGCAGGCTTGGATTGCCAGTTGGGCATTCTCCACGCTAAGTTGTATAGCGCTATGAAATATGCGCCATTTGCCGCTCAAAATGCCAAAGGTGCATTCAATAAGTCGCCTTGCACGACTCAAGCGGTAGTTGAAAATTTTCTTTGGGGTCGTTAAATTCTGCCTGGCATAAGGCCTTAAAACATGATGAGAAAGTCCAAATGCCTCATCAGCAACTAGAACATGTGGCAAATCTGGTCCTACAGTTGATGGTAGTGGTTGATCTGCTGGGAAATTAAAGTGTCCCTCCAGTATTCTTCTCCCCATTACTGATGATGAAAATATTCTTGCGTCGGCATTCGATCCATAGGCTCCTATATCAACGGCAATAAATTTGTAGTTACTGTCGCAAATTGCCATTAGCACTAGTGAAAAATATTTTTTATAATTGAAAAATTGCGAGCCAGATCCTGGTGGCATCTGGATTCTGACATGTTTCCCATCCAGAGCTCCAACACAATTGGGGAATTGAGTTTTTTTCCAAAAGCCTGTCGCAATTTCCTGCCACATGGTAGCATCAGGAACCGGCATTGCAGAAGAACGAAGCTCCTCCCATATTGCTTCGCAGGTCTCATGCACTATCACTGATATGGTCGATATTCCCAATAAAAAAAAATGGCTTAGTGACGTATAAGACACTCCAGATGCAAGAAACCTAGGAAGAGTAGAAGAGTAGAAGAAATTACGAAAGGAATCCAACATTACACTGGACATAATCAAGCTAAATGGCTGGCTGGCTGGCTTACCTGAGGGTAATGAGAAGTCGCTCCTCTGGAGGCACAGCAAGTCGCATGTCTGTGTTTGTACGGTATAGTCTGGGATGTAATTTTTCAAGTAAATAATCAAACGTTGTGATCGTCATTCTAGTGAAATTAAAAAATTTAGGAGGGTAACGTCGCAAATCTGCATATTGCAGCGCAAAGAAACCCTCACTTGGCCTTTTGAGGAGCATGGGATGTGCCCAGTACCTGCGTCCCCTAGCAGACATCTTCCTGGTCAAGCTTTTTTTTCTCCACACATAGTACATCATGACAAATGATGTCACATTCTGATCATAATTCCCCAAATCCATCGTAATCAGCAAGTACAGTGAAATACAGCAATGGATCAGGAACAAAACAGCCGGCTGTTAACATACAGGAAGAGGAAATCACACTGGGGGAAACAAAGAATCATGGGAAAATTCTTGAAAAGATGATTAATAAAGTTCTAAAACCAAAAAAATAAAAAAAACGGATCAAAAAACGGATCGAAAAAACGGATGAAAAACGGACCAAAAACGGACGTCAACGGACGGAAAACGGAACGGAAACGGATGTAAACGGATGGAAAACGGACGAAAAACTGATGAAAAAACGGATCAACTGAAGGGAAAAAAAATAATGTAAAAACTGAACGGACGTGTGAAAGAGCCCTTAGGGGTTTTTCCTCCATCATACTTACCTAGGTGGATGCAGAATCGGTCTGGTGGTATTAGAAATGGCGGCGATCAGCGATTTTTTTAGTGCAAGAGCAACACTGCGGCGGACAGATCTGACAAGGGAAAAGGGAATAGCCGCTCCAGGTGGAAACCCAGATGAATATCCTCCGTTGCAGGCAACTCAGGTGCAGGCAATGCACTTAGCAAAGCAGGAACAAAGATTGTCTCTGGACAGCCGCACTCTGAACAAGTTGTAGCCTTTATTAAAAAAAAAAAAAAAAAAAAAAAAGGACAGCACTACAAGTCACAGCAACATAAAATAAAACCCGACTACTGACGCGTTTCGCACTGAAACTAGTGCTTAGTCATAGCTAGACAGATCTGACACCTGACATTTTATTTTATTTTTTTTAGAAACCAGCGACACCAATACAGCGATCAGTGCTAAAAATCTTCACTGTTACTGTACTGACACTAGCAGCGAAGGGGTAAACACCAGGGGCAAGCAAAGGGTTAAATGTGTCCACAGGGGATGCTTTCCAACTGTGTGTGTGTTGGACTGAATAGATTAACCATTTGCTGACCAGACGGTCGGCTCGTTCCTGCGAATTGCCGTACTGGTACGTCGGCTTCTTTAAGGCCACCCACGATTGCAGGCATGAGAGCCAGACTGGGGATTTGAGTATGTAAAACACACAAATCCCCCATTCTCACAGGAGAGAGACAGACCGATTGTTAATACTAATCAGGAACAGCGATCTCTCTCCTCCAGTCAGTCCCCTGCCCCCACAGTTAGAAACACACATGCGGGAACACATCTAACCCCTTGATCGCCCCCTAGTGTTAACCCCTCGCCCGCCAGTGACATTTACACAGTAAATCAGAGAATTTTTTTCATAGCACCGATAGCTGTATAAATGTAAATGGTCCAAAAAATGTGTGAAAAGTGTCCTATATGTACACATCAATGTCGCAGTCCAGCAAAAAAAAAAAAAAAAAAAAAAAACACAATATTTTGTAGACACTAACTTGTGCGCAAACCAATCAATCATACGCTTATTACAATTTTTTTTACCAAAAATATGTAGAATAATACATATTGGCCTAAACCGATGAGCAGCATCTTTGGAGCGGTGTGTATGGGAATTGAAATGAATGGGCACCACAGCTATACCGCCTGCAAAGCGCCGCTTTGCATGTGGTTTTAACACTTTTCCGGGCTCTAGCGGCCGAAAAGCACCGCAAGATTGACAGTAAAGAGTAGGTAAAAATAGCGGCGCTATACCGCCAACGCACCCACCACCCCAGTGTATATAAATTGGTTTGTCTAACAGTTATAATGTCTACAAACTATGGGAGATAGAGAGAGAGAGAGATAGAGAGATAGATAGAGAGAGAGAGATAGAGAGAGAGAGAGAGAGATAGAGAGATAGCCAGGACAGTACAAACAACCCCCCAAATGACCAATGAGATTATTCCATCGGGTATGCAGCAGAGCATGGGACACCAGAGTATGTAGAGAGCTCTAGAGTAGCGGGTCTACTTCAGCAATCTCCAGCTTCCAGGGGCCTCTGCCAGGTATGGTATACACCAGGGATCCTCAAACTACGGCCCTCCAGCTGTTGCGGAACTACACATCCCATGGGGCATTGTAAAACTCACACATTCACAGACATGACTGGGCATGATGGGATATGTAGTTCCTGAACAACTGGAGGGCTGTAGTTTGAAGACCCATGGTATACACCAGGGATATGCAATTAGCGGACCTCCAGCTGTTGCAGAACTACAAGTCCCATGAGGCATAGCAAGACTCTGACAGCCACAAGAATGACAACCAAAGGCAGAGGCATGATGGGAGTTGTAGTTTTGCAACAGCTGGAGGTCCGCTAATTGCATATCCCTGGTATACACCATCCAGCAACAGCTTTAATGAAGCCACGCAGCAGCCGGTGGACATGGATAAGGTAAGGATAAGTGGATGGTTGGGGGACCAAGGATCATTTTAAAGCAGGCCTTGTACCTAAACAGAAAGGCACCTATAGTTTGACTTCAGTGGAAACCATGATAACGTTGGCAACCCTGTCATGTAACCATTGCTATAAAAAACAAATACAGTACAGCTCTACATGAACATAGCCAAGACTATGTTGGCAATGCCTTGGCACTGCACTTAAGTGGACACCAGTGCACAGTAGATGTATACTGGTTTCTGGACAAGTAGGGTTGTCCAGATACCGATACCAGTATCGGTACCGATACCGAGTATTTGCGGGAGTACTCGTACTCGCGCAAATACCCCCGATACCTAAATAGAATAACCCCCCCTTTCCCCCCCGCCGCTGCCGCCGCATCGCGCCGCCGCATCGAGGGACATGGCTAGAGGGACATTGCTGCATATGTGAGGGACATGGCTAGAGGGACATGGCTGCATATGTGAGGGACATGGCTAGAGGGACATGGCTGCATATGTGAGGGACATGGCTAGAGGGACATGGCTGCATATGTGAGGGACATGGCTGCATATGTGAGGGACATGGCTAGAGGGACATGGCTAGAGGGACATGGCTGCATATGTGAGGGACATGGCTAGAGGGACATGGCTGCATATGTGAGGGACATGGCTAGAGGAACATGGCTGCATATGTGAGGGACATGGCTAGAGGGACATGGCTGCATATGTGAGGGACATGGCTAGAGGGACATGGCTGCATATGTGAGGGACATGGCTAGAGGGACATGGCTGCATATGTGAGGGACATGGCTAGAGGGACATGGCTGCATATGTGAGGGACATGGCTAGAGGGACATGGCTGCATATGTGAGGGACATGGCTAGAGGGACATGGCTGCATATGTGAGGGACATGGCTAGAGGGACATGGCTGCATATGTGAGGGACATGGCTAGAGGGACATTGCTGCATATGTGAGGGACATGGCTAGAGGGACATTGCTGCATATGTGAGGGACATGGCTAGAGGGACATTGCTGCATATGTGAGGGACATGGCTAGAGGGACATTGCTGCATATGTGAGGGACATGGCTAGAGGGACATTGCTGCATATGTGAGGGACATGGCTAGAGGGACATTGCTGCATATGTGAGGGACATGGCTAGAGGGACATTGCTGCATATGTGAGGGACATGGCTAGAGGGACATTGCTGCATATGTGAGGGACATGGCTAGAGGGACATTGCTGCATATGTGAGGGACATGGCTAGAGGGACATTGCTGCATATGTGAGGGACATGGCTAGAGGGACATGGCTGCATATGTGAGGGACATGGCTAGAGGGACATGGCTGCATATGTGAGGGACATGGCTAGAGGGACATGGCTGCATATGTGAGGGACATGGCTAGAGGGACATGGCTGCATATGTGGGGGACATGGCTGCATTTGGGGACACATTTAAAAAAAGTATCGGTATTCGGTATCGGCGACTACTTGAAAAAAAGTAATCGGTACTTGTACTCGGTCCTAAAAAAGTGGTATCGGGACAACCCTATGGACAAGGGTACATTGTATTTTCACATTCAGCCCAGGTTCACACTGGGTACGATTTGAGATGCGATTTCACATGTCAAATCGCATCTCAAATCGGCGGCATTTGCCGGCAATGGCACTGTCCTAATTGGTGCGACGCTGCATCTGCGGTGCTGCACCGATTTCAAAAAGTAGTTCCTGTACTACTTTTTGCGATTTCGGGCCGCGATTTACATTGAACCCTGCACAGATGTCTCTTAAATCGCGGCCGAAATCGCGGTAAAATAGCGGCAAAATCGCAGCCGCGAAATCGCGGTAAAATCGCTATTTTACCGTGATTTTGGATTCGCAGCAGTGTGAACCTAGCCTCAGAAAACATCCCCTGATTGAAATAATAGACCTGAACAAACCTCATTAGACGAGTAGCCAAAACACTTGTTCACTTCTAGACCAAAAAGATGGGCACCTGGTTTGTATTTTAATTGCACAAAGGACCATTCACACCACATACTGCTGTACTGCTCAATACAGACACAACACAATGACCAGCTGAAATCTTTTGTTTTCGACCGGCCCAGTTCACTTGGCGTAAATGGAATGTTCTGCATTTAAATGCAGTGCCACACATCGGATTGCAGCGCAACACACACATTAACCACTTGACTTCCAGATCAATTCTGCCGTTTCTCACGTGCATGAAAAAAATATATTTTATTTTTTTGCTAGAATATTACTTGGAACCCTCAAACACTATATTCTTGTTTTAAAGCAGGGGGTTCTCCCTAAAACATTTTTTTTTCTTCTAGCATCTCATTCAGCATAGTAGCGTGAGCTACAGTATGCCTTAATAATTTTTTTTGGCGCCGTACTCACTCTGTAATCGCGTAGTAAAGTTTCAGGGGAATGGGCGTTCCTATTCAGAGGGCTCGTGATTGACAGCCGGCTATGGCGCGTCACGCTTCACGGAAATAGCCGATATAGGTGTTTGCTCTTCACGGCGCCTGCGCAGTCAGCTCCGATGTCTGTGCGCAGGCGCCGTATAGCGCCGGGAAGAGCCGAGACCTACTCTGGCTATTTTCGTGAAGCGTGACGCGCCATAGCCGGCCGTCAATCATGAGCCCTCTGCATAGGAACACCCATTCCCCGCGGGGAGTCTGAAATGTTACTACTCGATTAAACAGTGAGTACGGCGCGAAAAAAAATATAAAAGGCATAATGTAGCTCGCGCTACTATGCTGAATGAGATGCTATAAAGTTGTTTTTTAGGGTGAAAGACCACTTTAAGTGGTTGCAAAGGTACAAGGATTTCTACCTTCTTGCATTCCATGCAGGAAGGTAAAAAAAAAAAAAAAAAAACCTGTGTGCAGCAGCCACCCCAGCCCTCCTAATACTTACCTAAGCCCCCTGTTGATCCAATAATGTCCCTGAGCACCTTGGCTTTCCGGGGACTCGCACGCCGGAATGGCTTTAAGCAGCAGCGAGAGCCATTAGCTCTCGCTGCTGTCAATCACAGCCAGTGAGCCAATCCTGAGACAGAGGGGGTGTGCCTGCTTTGGGTACCCAGGAGGGAGGGGCCAGAAATGCCAGTGTGGGACCCGAAAAGAATCCACGCTGCTCTGTGCAAAAGCATTGCACAGAGCAGGCAAATAATAGAATAGGTTTGTTATTATAATACAAAAAAAGGGTTAAGTTACACTTTAAGAAGAGGTCCTGGAGAATAAAATGGTGGTTGTTGGAATCTTTTATGAATGATATTTGTGCAGCGTTTTATCAAACTCAGGACAAAATACACTTTAATGAATCTCGAACATCAAACCATCTTTTTAATAAAATAAAATAATTCGATGTTACGCAGAGTAAACAGACACCAAACATGTCACACTTTAAAATTGCGTACGCCCATGGAACCTAAAAATCTTCACAGGTCCTACTTGAGATCCACGCTATAGCTGAATGACGGCCACAGCGAGGACCTCAATTGCTGGGAGGCCATCAATAAACGTCCTCCCCTTCACGCGCTAAGTGCCCAGTAAGCAAGTGGTTAAAATCCGTTACAGATTACCAGTTTGAAGTTACACAGGAGGTACGGCGCTATAATTATTGCTGTGACCCAGAAAAAAAAAGGAAGGAGAGCAAAGTAGAACTAAAGACAACTTTTTTTTTAACATTTTTGGATAGCGCAAGAAAGGGTTTCTTTGTAGCAAGCTGTCACATTGTGGAGATTTCCATGTATTTTCTGTCCCATAGACAAAATAGGAAATGAAAGCAAATCCCTGGTTGTCACTGGAACTCCCTGCCGCTCGGCTACTACGATTCAGAGCTACCGGGAGAGGCGGAGATCTCCCTCTGACGTCAGCTGGGAGGTCACGTGACCGGCCTGAAGATACCGGAATAAAAAGGATATTAGAGGCATAGATCTAAACAAACACTTATACTGTGTGTTATCGCCGGAAAAGGGAGAGGGGCTGCCAATGGCATTTTGATGTACTACCAATAGTGACAGGAGGGGGGGACAGCTTACACCAAGGGTGCCCAACCTTTTGAAGAGCGAGGGCCACTTAAGCGACTTGGTAACCGGTCACGGGCCACAATGAGCAGAGCGGAGAATGGACGGAATGTCCGTGTCCACTCTGCATGTGCAGAAAGGACACGGACACAGCCCACTATACTGTTTTTTTTTTTTTATCGGATCGGAGGTAGGACACAAGTCGATTTAAGTCTGCCACTCCTTTGAGGTGCATGGAGGGTCGAAATGGGTCGGACTGACCGTGTGAAAGAGGCCCAAGGCTGCTTTCACACTGATGCGCTGCAGTTTTTCCTGCACTGTGGGTGCAAGGCAGTGTACCTTTTGGCTTTCCTGCACTTTGCAATAGATTTCTAATATATTCTGCAGGTTTGGTGCACTTTCAGAAAGCTCACCAAACTCACAGGTAATAACAGAAGTCTATCGCTCAATGCAGGTAACCCGCAGGTGATCTGCTCTGCACCTGCAGATCAGTTTGAAAGCAGCCCAGTAACCACTGCAGAAGAGATATGCCCATATATACACTGTGATTTTGGTAATAAAATGGCCTTCAATAACAGTATTTTATTCCATCCCAGAGCAGGAGGTTGCGGGCCACATCAGAGGGCTCCGTGGGCCACATGTGGCCCCCCGGGCCACTGGTTGGGCACCCCTGGCTTACACAGTCACAGGAGCTGACAGGCAGGGGGGGGGGGGAGATGACAGAGCAGGGCTGCAGATAACGGACGCATGTAAACTGACCATGGTGTCAGGGCTCAACAGCCATGATAAATCGTGGTTAGTTTACAGGGAAGAGGGCAGGAAGTGGCAGGATCAGACAGATGTTTTACAGTTTAGACCAGGGATCCTCAAACTACGGCCCTCCAGCTGTTGTAGAACTACACATCCCATGAGGCATTGTAACACACTGACATTCACAGACATGACTAGGCATGATGGGAATTGTAGTTCCTGAACAACTGGAGGGCCATAGTTTGAAGATGGCAGATGGACTGGAAGCTGGATATCCCTGTAGTATACACCGCTACTCCAGTGATCTCCACTTACTACCACATCCTGTGCAGCGCAGGTGCCCGGCTGCATTCTGAAGACAAGCGGTCAGCCACTTAGTACGGGTAACAGTCAGAGAACACTTTGCATTTTCTCAATGAAATCAATGCCTTTTCAGATTGGCGAGATGGAGCAGTGCCGTCATGCTCTCCACCCCGTCCAATCAATCTTAGAGGTCATTGATTGCATATCAACGCAAGCTTAATCGCAATGCACATGGTGTGAATCCAGCCAAATAGCAAATACCACAGCACATTACTAATATTTCTCAGAACAACACTTGAACATTTAAACAGCAGAGGTGGGCAAACTGTAGCTGCCCGCTGCTGTGGAACTACAAGCCCCATCGTGCCCTGTAACCTCTAGGAGTCATATTTGTGACCGTCAATCTTCCCGTGTCTCATGGGACATGTATTTCCACGATAGCTGGAGGGCCACTGACCAAGAGATTCCCAAAGAGAAAAGGGTTTCCTGAACAGCAGGAACGCATGCTATAAAAGACTTCCACCTAATTGCAGATAATACATTTTGCTCATGTAAAATGTCTGAGTCAACACAAGGTATCCATGTGCATGTTTACAACGTGCATTCACAGCAAAAAAGGCTGATTTCCTAGCCACTGCATGGTGGAAGAAGCACGGTACATCCAAACTTAGTAAATTAAAAATGAGCAGAGAAGATCAGTTCTAAGGCAGGACAGAGGACGCGGGTTTTCATTTGGAAAATTGCCGTGACATAACCAACATTCATTTTCTGTTCCCTACATATTGGGTTAATGGCATAGAGAGTAACGGAATATACACGAGGATTCTTGTATGCTACACCCTTCCTCTGTACTTGGTCTGCTGGTGTATCAGTAAATATGTGAAGATGTACTACAGCGCTACTACTATTAAAATTACTAGGGTTGTCCCGATACCACTTTTTTAAGACCGAGTACAAGTACCGATACTTTTTTTTCCAAGTACTCGCCGATACCGATACTTTTTTTAATCTCATGCGACAGCAGCACATGTGTCAGTAGTTATTTTATTTATCTTTAACAATTTGTTTTTAATTTTTTACAATTTTTTTTTATTTATAACGTGTCAGTGTGTTTTTTCTTTAATTTTTTTATTTTCTACAATAATTTTTTTTATTCTTTTTGTTTTTTGTATTCTTTATTCTTTTTATTTATTTTTTCAGCCCTGTTGGGGGGGGGGCTTTGGTGAGATATTAGGGGTCTTAACAGACCTCTGACATCTCCCCTTTGTGACAGAGAAAGGGACACATGTTCCCCAGTCCCTTTCTCAGCAGCATCAGCTGCGCTGAAAATGAAGGGAGAGAAGACAGCCGCTTCTCTTCATTCATAAACTGAAACATTGTAATACACAGTTTACAATGTTTCAGTTATGTGAATAGACAGAGTCAGTGATCACTGACTCTGTCCATTCGGAGCAGTAAGGAGCCGGATTTACCGGCTTCTACCCCGCTCTCCATCCTGACATTTCCAGGGGGTGGAGGAGGAGTGCTCCGTGCGGAAGGGTAGAGAAACACGGCGGGATACACGGCGGGATGCACGGAGGGAGGGAGACAGACTGCAGCAAAACGGAGGGGGGCTGAAGGAGGACACGGGAAAGTCAGTGGTGATCGTGTGTGGGGGACTTACAAGCACCGATCACCGCTGATTTTAAAGCAGCTGAAATCCGCGCGGGGGAGGGGTGTAGAGAGAAGTGGAGAAATTTAATTTTAAATCTATACAGCGGTGATCAGTGCTTGCAACTTCCCCACGCACTGATCACCGCTGACAGTACTAGTATCGGGTGAAGCATCGGGAGCATTTGCCCGAGTACAAGTACTCGGGTAAATGCTTGGTATCGGTCCCGATACTAGTATCGGTATCGGAACAACCCTAAAAATTATAAAGGAAAAAAAACACAACAAAAATATCCAAATGATATAGCTGCATACAAAAAAAAAAAAAAAAAAGGTGTAGAAAACCAAATATAGTGATATAAAAGAAAGTAATGATGCGCTGATATCAACTTTTGCTGCTGTCAGTGTACAACGTGCTCAAATGATACCAAATATACACACACAAAAAAGGGATCAATAAAGTAGCCAAGATTATGTGCAACGTGAAGCAAATAAAATGACATGAGACCAATATGTGAACAACCCTGAACCCCCCCCCCCCCCCTCATATACACACAAACCAGTTCACAGTAGTAGTTTGAAATGAGAAGGAAATCCTATGGTATGCTGAAGAAGTTCCACAACCGCTTCCTACCAAAGGCTGACACTTTAATGCTTCAGGGCGGCACAGCACAGGCAAACGCCTTAATGCTTCAGGGCGGCACAGCACAGGCAGACGCCTTAATGCTTCAGGGCGGCACAGCACAGGCAGACGCCTCAATGCTTCAGGACGGCACAGCACAGGCAAACGCGTTAATGCTTCAGGGCGGCACAACTCATGAAAAAAAGGAAAAGGGAATATGGTGCAATACTGTGGGTCACAGAGGAAACATGGATAATAGTGATGCAGATACACTCACGGATCCTCTCAAACACTAAGTCACGTGCCGAATGATGCAACGCGTGGGGGAGGAGCCTAGTGACGCAATCAACGGACACCTATCTGTATGAGATCGCCGCACTGAGCGGCATGAGAGGCTGCGTTTAGAGGCGGAGTTTGATGAGAGGATCCGTGAGTGTATCTGCATCACTATTATCCATGTTTCCTCTGTGACCCACAGTATTGCACCATATTCCTTTTTTCTTTTTTTCCATGAGCCGGCGGATGACAGGGTGGTCCCCGATCTATGATGTACCAATGGAAGAAGTCACCCCATTGGTACAGTCTGGTCTGTCTTCCCTCCCTGGTCCACTGTCTATTCCAGCTGTTGCAAAACTACAAGTCCCATCATGCTTTGCCTCTGGGTGTCATGCTTGTGGCTGTCAGAGTCTTGCTATGCCTCATGGGACTTGAAGTTCTGCAACAGCTGGAGGTCCGCTAATTGCCTACCACTGGTCTATTCATTCATCTGTCTTTCCTGGTCTGTATCGCTTGGTCTTCTGTCTTTTCTTGTCCGTTTTTCATGCTCTGTCTTTGGTGTCTGTCCTTCTGTCCTCCCTGGTCTGTCCTGCCTGGTGTGTATTGCCCAGCATGTCTATCTGTGCTATCTGGTCTCTACTACCTAGTCTTCTGTCTTCCCTGGTCTGGCCATCCTGCCTGGCGTTACATACATCTTGCTGGTCCTCTGTCCATCCTCCCTGGTCTGTATTGCCCGGTTTGACTGTCTTGCCTGGTCTTCAGTCCTTCCTGGCCTTATGTCCCTAATGGTCTGTATTCCCTGCCTGATCTTCTGTCTGTATGGCTTTCCTGCCTGGCCTTCTATCAGCCGTCCTCCAGTATGTATGGTAAAGATTGGGGGGGGGGGGGGGGGGGGGTCTCAGTGTATGTTGGACCCCAGAGACAGAAATTGTACAATGACTTCATATGTGACCCCCCCTCCCCCGCCATATATCCCCTCTGCATACAGAACAGGGACAATCCCGGGACACATGACTGGAACCCCCCCCTTCCTAGTGCAGACATGACCCTTAACTCAATGTAAACACAGGACCCTCCCCCCCCATACATTCTATACACACACACACACACACAGGACCCCCCCCCCTCATACATTCTACACAAACAGCCCCCCCCGAACATTCTACACACACAGGACCCCCCCTCATACATTCTACACACACACACACACACACACACACACACAGGACCCCCCCCCCATACATTCTATACACACACACACACACACACACACAGGACCCCCCCCCCCTCATACATTCTACACAAACAGCCCCCCCCGAACATTCTACACACACAGGACCCCCCCTCATACATTCTACACACACACACACACACACAGGACCCCCCCCCCCCATACATTCTATACACACACACACACACAGGACCCCCCTCATACATTCTACACACACACACACACAGGACCCCCCCCCCCCCCCGAACATTCTACACACACACACACACAGGACCCCCCCCCATACATTCTACACACACACACACACAGGACCCCCCCCCCCCCGAACATTCTACACACACACACACACACACAGGACCCCCCCCCCATACATTCTATACACACACACACACAGGACCCCCCTCATACATTCTACACACACACACACACAGGACCCCCCTCATACATTCTACACACACACACACACAGGACCCCCCCCCCCCGAACATTCTACACACACACACACACAGGACCCCCCCATACATTATACACAAACAGGACCCCATCCCCCCCCCCATACATTCCACACACACACAGGACTCCCCCTCATACATTCTACACACATAGGACCCCCCCCCCTCATACAATGTACACACACAGGACTCCCCCTCATACATTCTACACACATAGTACCCCCCTCATACAATGTACACACATAGTACCCCCCCCTCCCATACAATGTACACACATAGGACCCTCCCTCATACAATGTACACACATAGGAACCCCCCTCATACAATGTACACACACAGGACCCCCCCCCTCATACAATGTACACACACAGGACCCCCCCCTCATACAATGTACACACACAGGACCCCCCCCTCATACAATGTACACACACAGGACCCCCCCCTCATACAATGTACACACATAGGCCCCCCCCCCCCCCTCATACAATGTACACACATAGGACCCTCCCTCATACAATGTACACACATAGGACCCCCTCATACAATGTACACACATAGGACCCCCCCCTTCTCATACAATGTACACACACAGGACCCCCCCCCCCTCATACAATGTACACACACAGGACCCCCCCCCTCATACAATGTACACACACACACACACAGGACCCCCCCCCCTCATACAATGTACACACACAGGACCCCCCCCCCTCATACAATGTACACACACAGGACCCCCCCCCCTCATACAATGTACACACACAGGACCCCCCCCTCATACATTCTACACACATAGGCCCCCCCCCCCTCATACAATGTACACACAGGACCCCCCCCTCATACAATGTACACACAGGACCCCCCCCTCATACAATGTACACACATAGTACCCCCCCCCCTCATACAATGTACACACACAGGACCCCCCCCTCATACAATGTACACACACAGGACCCCCCCCTCATACAATGTACACACATAGGACCCCCCCCCCTCATACAATGTACACACATAGTACCCCCCCCTCATACAATGTACACACATAGTACCCCCCCCTCATACAATGTACACACATAGTACCCCCCCCTCATACAATGTACACACATAGTACCCCCCCCTCATACAATGTACACACATAGGACCCCCCCCCCCATACAATGTACACACATAGTCCCCCCCCCCTCATACAATGTACACACATAGTACCCCCCCCTCATACAATGTACACACATAGGAACCCCCCTCATACAATGTACACACATAGGACCCCCCCTCATACAATGTACACACATAGGACCCCCCCCCATACAATGTACACACATAGTACCCCCCCCCCCCCCTCATACAATGTACACACATAGTCCCCCCCCCCCCCATACAATGTACACACATAGTACCCCCCCCCCCCATACAATGTACACACATAGGACCCCCCCCCCCCCATACAATGTACACACATAGGACCCCCCCCCCATACAATGTACACACATAGGACCCCCCCCCCCATACAATGTACACACATAGGACCCCCCCCCCCCCTCATACAATGTACACACATAGGACCCCCCCCCCCCCATACAATGTACACACATAGGACCCCCCCCCCCCATACAATGTACACACATAGGACCCCCCCCCCCATACAATGTACACACATAGGACCCCCCCCCCCCATACAATGTACACACATAGGACCCCCCCCCCATACAATGTACACACATAGGCCCCCCCCCCCCCATACAATGTACACACATAGGACCCCCCCCCATACAATGTACACACATAGGACCCCCCCTCATACAATGTACACACATAGGACCCCCCCTCATACAATGTACACACATAGGACCCCCCCTCATACATTGTACACACATAGGCCCCCCCCCCCCCCATACAATGTACACACATAGGACCCCCCTCATACATTGTACACACATAGGACCCCCCCTCATACAATGTACACACAAACGACCCCCCCTCATACAATGTACACACATAGGACCCCCCCTCATACAATGTACACACATAGGACCCACCCCCCTCATACAATGTACACACATACGACCCCCCCTCATACAATGTACACACATAGTACCCCCCTCATACAATGTACACACATAGGACCCCCCCTCATACAATGTACACACATAGGACCCACCCCCCTCATACAATGTACACACATAGGACCCCCCCCCATACAATGTACACACATAGGACTCTCCTACAGTTCTCAATGACACGACAATCCCCCCTCCACACCCCAATGACCTCCCCCACAATGTGTGGCCCCCGCACAGAACACGGGGGCCCACCTTCCCCCTTTGACTCACACGGATCACTCGGGCCCGATCTCCGCCCTCTGGTTCCGCTGAACTCCTTGTCAGCCGCAACCTCCCAGACGTGACACAGCGCGCATGCGCGGGAGCAGCAGGCTGAGGGAACATGGCGCATGCGCGAGAGTCTGACCACCCAGAACACGTGAGAGCCAGCGAGCGCCCCTCCGAGCATGCGCGGTGCTAGGTGTTCGTCAGAGAAGCCAAATAGCGGATATCCGGACTGATATCGCCCCCCTCCCGGTGACCCGGAAGAGCTGCTGGGCAATGTTTTGGGGTTCACATAAAGGGAAAGCATCACATTTTTGCACCATGAAATGGCCATTGTATGTGCCTTTCGTTTTGTTCAATGCTTACTTTTCAATAAATATTGGCTTAAAGTGTAACCAAAGGCGACATTGTATTTCCCTGACTTTGGATACAGTAAGGAAGGGGTTATTACCCCTGTTAGGTTTATTTTTCCATCTGTGACTCATGGGGGAGATTTCTCATCACTTCCTATCCCATAGCCAAGCAGGAAGTGGGAGAAAATCTCTCCAAAGTGAGGGAATCCCATATTTCTGGTCACTCTTGGATTCCATCCTTGTTGCCCTCCTTGATGTGGGGCCCTGGATCCTCCGAAACAGATTAAGATTTTTAAAAATCTGAAAGGCTTCCATAAGTGCGGGACATGTCTCCCATGCAGGGAGAGCATAGTTGCCAACATTTGAAAAAAATTTCCAGGGACACTTTGTAGCACAGCTATTAATTACCACACTCACTTCCCCGAAGCTCCACCCACTCCGCATAATCTTCGCCTACTTATTAGATTATAGTGTCTACTCAATAAAGAGAGAATTACAGGAAATTGAAACGGGAATGGGTGTTATGAAGGTGACAGGGAGGATGGAGATGACAGGGGAGGGTGGTAGGGGGGTGACAGGGAGGATGGAGATGACAGGGGTGGGTGGTAGGGAGGTGACAGGGAGGATGGAGATGACAGGGGTGGGTGTTAGGGAGGTGACAGGGAGGATGGAGATGACAGGGAGGATGGAGATGACAGGGGAGGGTGGTAGGGGGGTGACAGGGAGGATGGAGATGACAGGGGTGGGTGGTAGGGAGGATGGAGATGACAGGGGAGGGTGGTAGGGGGGTGACAGGGAGGATGGAGATGACAGGGGTGGGTGGTAGGGAGGATGGAGATGACAGGGGTGGGTGGTAGGGAGGTGACAGGGAGGATGGAGATGACAGGGGAGGGTGGTAGGGAGGTGACAGGGAGGATGGAGATGACAGGGGTGGGTGGTAGGTGACAGGGAGGATGGAGATGACAGGGGTGGGTGTTAGGGAGGTGACAAGGAGGATGGAGATGACAGGGGTTGGTGGTAGGGAGGTGACAGGGAGGATGGAGATGACAGGGGTGGGTGGCAGGGAGGTGACAGGGAGGATGGAGATGACAGGGGTGGGTGTTAGGGAGGTGACAGGGAGGATGGAGATGACAGGGGTGGGTGGTAGGGAGGTGACAGGGAGGATGGAGATGACAGGGGAGGGTGGTAGGGAGGTGACAGGGAGGATGGAGATGACGGGGTGGGTGGTAGGGAGGTGACAGGGAGGATGGAGATGACAGGGGAGGGTGGTAGGGGGGTGACAGGGAGGATGGAGATGACAGGGGTAGGTGGTAGGGAGGTGACAGGGAGGATGGAGGTGGTAGGGGGGTGACAGGGAGGATGGAGATGACAGGGGTGGGTGGCAGGGAGGTGACAGGGAGGATGGAGATGACAGGGGTGGTGACAGGGAGGATGGAGATGACAGGGGAGGGTGGTAGGGAGGTGACAGGGAGGATGGAGATGACAAGGGAGGGTGGTAGGGAGGTGACAGGGAGGATGGAGATGACAGGGGTGGGTGGCAGGGAGGTGACAGGGAGGATGGAGATGACAGGGGTGGGTGTTAGGGAGGTGACAGGGAGGATGGAGATGACAGGGGTGGGTGGTAGGGAGGTGACAGGGAGGATGGAGATGACAGGGGAGGGTGGTAGGGAGGTGACAGGGAGGATGGAGATGACGGAGGTGGGTGGTAGGGAGGTGACAGGGAGGATGGAGATGACAGGGGAGGGTGGTAGGGGGGTGACAGGGAGGATGGAGATGACAGGGGTAGGTGGTAGGGAGGTGACAGGGAGGATGGAGGTGGTAGGGGGGTGACAGGGAGGATGGAGATGACAGGGGTGGGTGGCAGGGAGGTGACAGGGAGGATGGAGATGACAGGGGTGGTGGCAGGGAGGTGACAGGGAGGATGGAAATGACAGGGGAGGGTGGTAGGGAGGTGACAGGGAGGATGGAGATGACAGGGGTGGGTGGCAGGGAGGTGACAGGGAGGATGGAGATGACAGGGGAGGGTGGTAGGGAGGTGACAGGGAGGATGGAGATGACAGGGGAGGGTGGTAGGGAGGTGACAGGGAGGATGGAGATGACAGGGGAGGATGGCAGGGAGGTGACAGAGAGGATGGAGATGACAGGGGTGGGTGGCAGGGAGGTGACAGGGAGGATGGAGATGACAGGGGAGGGTGGCAGGGAGGTGACAGGGAGGATGGAGATGACAGGGGTGGGTGGTGGGGAGGAGACAAGGAGGATGGAGATGACAGGGGTGGGTGGCAGGGAGGTGACAGGGAGGATGGAGATGACAGGGGTGGGTGGCAGGGAGGTGACAGGGAGGATGGAGATGACAGGGGTGGGTGGTAGGGAGGTGACAGGGAGGATGGAGATGACAGGGGAGGGTGGTAGGGAGGTGACAGGGAGGATGGAGATGACAGGGGAGGGTGGCAGGGAGGTGACAGGGTGGATGGAGATGACAGGGGTGGTGGCAGGGAGGAGACAAGGAGGATGGAGATGACAGGGGAGGGTGGTAGGGAGGTGACAGGGAGGATGGAGATGGCAGGGGAGGGTGGCAGGGAGGTGACAGAGAGGTTTGGACTGATGAAACTGAACTTCAGTCCTTTTTCATCAGTTTGGACTGATCGTGTGTACAGGGCCTCAGAGTGCCCATGTCAGAAACAATATGTCAGAAGAACAACTAGAGAGCTGCATGTCAGGATCCGGGAACATATTTTAAACATTAAATAGGTATTCAATAAACATAATGGGCCAGATCCACATACAATTGCATCGGCGTAGCGTATCAGAGATACACTACGCCGCCTTACTTTACCTGGCGTATATTCGAATCCTCAGCGAGTTCGCGCCTTAAGTTACGGCGGCGTAGTGTATTTCTGTCGGCGGATTTGAAATTGGGCGGGTTGGGGGGCCGGTTTCATTTAAATGAAGCGCGTCCCCGCGCCGAATGAACTGCGCATGCGTCGTCCCAAAATTTCCCAACGTGCATTGCGCTAAATGACGTCGCTAGGACGTCATTTTTTAAACTTAGATGTGAGTTACGTCCATTGAACTTCGTGAACGTAAATTACGTCCAGCCCTATTCGCGAACGACTTACGCAAACGATGTAAAAAAATCAAATTTCGAAGCAGGAACGACGTCCATACCTTACATTGGCTGCGCCACCTAATAGCAGGAGAAACGTTACGCCGAAAACGACTTACGCAAACAACGTAAAAAACTACCGCCGGGCGCACGTACGTTTGTGAATCGGCGTAACTAGGTAATTTGCATAATCTACGCCGAAAACGACGGGAGCGCCACCTAGCGGCCAGAGTGAGAATGCACCCTAAGATACGACGGCGTAAGAGAATTACGCCAGTCGTATCTTAGGCTAATGTCGGCGTATCTTGCTTTCTGAATACAGAAAGAAGATACGCCAGCGCAGATTTGAATTACCCAGCGTATCTATAGATACGCCGGCGTAAATTCTCTCTGAATCTACCCCACTATTCTTAGCAATTAGTTGACCTGGTTTTCCTATGGTTCAGTAGGTACTTTGGCTCCTTCTAGTGGTCCAAAGCTAATAGTACAATTCTCAGGACATAAAGTATAAAGTATTCTTTTTATACTGTAGCTGACTTTCCTGCTCCTCTCTGATGATTTATTTTATACTTTGTATAATATTTGTTGGTTGTTCTTTTTATCAGTTTGTCCAGTGTAAGATATTTATTCAGTAAGTCTTCTTTCTTCCATGATATGCACTGAGTATAGTTTTTATGAATATTTAACCCCTTTGTGATGGAGGGCAACATAAATCTTAACCACTTGCTTACTGGGCACTTAAACCCCCCTCCTGCCCAAGCCAATTTTCAGGTTTCATCGCTGTCACAATTTGAATGACAATTGCGGGGTCATGCAACAAATGAAACCCAAATGAAATTCTTATATATTTTTTTTTTTACACAGATAGAGCTTTCTTTTGGTGGTATTTAATCATTGCCGGGTTTTTTATTTTTTGCAAAAAATTTTTTTTTCAAAAAACAAACAGTATTATAGTTTGTTATAACATTTTGCAAACAGGTGATTTTTCTCCCTCATTGATGTGCCCTGATGAGGCTCCACTGATGGGCACTGGTGGGCACTGAGAGACCGGGAGCTCAGTGGGCTGAAGAACCACAAAAAGAAGTTGTAGTGAAAGTGAAGGAACTGTGTAACGCTTTGTGTTAGGAACTGTTGCCATAGGAGACAGCATTCCTCCACATGCAGATGTGGCATCTTGCTAAGGCCTTTTCCTGCACGGCTGTTTTCCTATTGAAGTCTGAGGCCCTGTACACACGGTCGGACCGAACCGATGAGAATGGACCGAGGTTCAGTTTCATCGGACCAAACCGATCGTGTGTTTAGGCCATCGGTCTGTTGTCCTTCAGTCCAAAATTTTAAAACATGCTTCAAAATCGAACCGCTGCCCCATCGGACCAAACCGATGGTTAGTACAGAAAAGCATCGGTTCAAAACCCGCGCATGCTCAGAATCAAGTCGAAGCATGCTTGGAAGCATTGAACTTCGTTTTATTCAGCACGTCGTGTGTTTGACGTCACCGCGTTCTGACCCGATCGGATTTTGGACTGACGGTGTGTACACATATCAGGCCGTACAGGCAACTTGAGAGGTGAACCAATGAAAACGGTCCGACGGGCCATTCTCATCGGTTTTGTCCGCCGGTGTCCCGCGATCGGGTCACAGAGCTGAAAAGCGGGGAGAGGTAAGTGTAAACAAACCTCTCCCCGTGCTTCCTAGTGAGCCTGTCAGTGATCGTCTGTTCCCTGTCATAGGGAACAACAATCAGTGACGTCACACGCCCAGCCACGCCCCCCTACGGTAAAAAACAAACATTAGGGAACGCCTAACCCCTTCAGCACCCCTACAGGTTAACCCATTCACTGCCAGTGTCATTTTCACAGTAAGCAGTGCATTTTTATAGCACTGCTTGCTGTAAAAATGACAATGGTCCCAAAATAGTGTCAAAAGTGTCCGAAGTGTCCGCCATAATGTCGCAGTCATGATAAAAATCACTGATCGCCGCCATTACTAGTAAAAAAAACAATTATTAATAAAAATGCCATAAAACTATCCCCTATTTTGTAAACGCTATAACTTTCACGCAAACCGATCAATAAACGCTTATTGCGATTTTTTTTTTTACCAAAAATATGTAGAAGAATTCGTATCGGACTAAATCGAGAGGAAAAAAAAATGTTTTATACATTTTTTGGGGATATTTATTATAGCAAAAAGTAAAAAATATTGATTTTTTTTCAAAATTGTCGCTCTATTTTTGTTTATAGCGCAATAAATAAAAAGCGCAGAGGTGATCAAATACCACCAAAAGAAAGCTCTATTTGTGGGAAAAAAAGGACGTCAATTTTGTTTGGGAGCCACGTCGCACGACCGTGCAATTGTCGGTTAAAGCGACGCAGTGCCGCAAAAAGGGGTCTGGTCCTTTAGCTGCAAAATGGTCCGGGGCTTAAAGGGGTTGTTAAAACACAGTGGACCAACCACTGGCGGCTGGGGAAGTTTTAGGATGGGGGCGCAAGACCCCGCCCTTCCACATTTGGTCCCTCCCACTTCTCAGAAGCCACACCCCGTATATAATCCACCCACTCCGCGCTGCACTAATCACAGGCAGGAAGACATTTCCCGATCTCTGCAGCCGAGCATCGGGATAATGTCTCCCTGCCTGTGATTAGCGCAGCGCGGTGCCGACTTCCTGGTGGGCTCTGCACATGGAGTGTGCGAACACGCCGGAGCTCATCCTTACCAGAGACTGCGGACATACTGCACAAGATTACCAGATACTGCGGACATACTGCACAAGATTACCAGAGACTGCGGACATACTGCACAAGATTACCAGATACTGCGGACATCCTCCACAAGATTACCAGATACTGCGGACATACTGCACTAGATTACCAGATACTGCGGACATACTGCATTAGAATACCAGAGACTGCAGAGTTTTAGGATGGGGGGGCGCAAGACCCCGTCCTTCCACATTTGGCCCCTCCCACTTCTCATAAGCCACACCCCTTATATAATCCACCCATTCCGTCCTCTGTATTCCATTTGCTTCCACTTATAGTGTCAGGAGTATACAGCTCAGCATCACAGCACAGAGTATATAGCCCCAGCATCACAAATCATAAAAAATTACACTGTTAGTAATGAAGGACTCTAAATGGGCACGAGATTACCAGATACTGCGGACATCCTGTACAAGATTACCAGATACTGCAGACATACTGCACAAGATTACCAGATACTGTGGACATACTGCATTAGATTACCAGAGACTGCGGACATACTGCACTAGATTACCAGAGACTGCGGACATACTGCACAAGATTACCAGAGACTGTGGACATACTGCACAAGATTACCAGAGACTGTGGACATACTGCACAAGATTACCAGAGACTGCGGACATACTGCATTAGATTACCAGAGACTGCGGACATACTGCACAAGATTACCAGAGACTGTGGACATACTGCACAAGATTACCAGATACTGCGGACATACTGCATTAGATTACCAGAGACTGCGGACATACTGCACAAGATTACCAGATACTGCGGACATACTTCATTAGATTACCAGAGACTGCGGACATACTGCACAAGATTACCAGAGACTGCGGACATACTGCACAAGATTACCAGAGACTGTGGACATACTGCACAATATTACCAGAGACTGCGGACATACTGCACAAGATTACCAGAGACTGCGGACATACTGCACAAGATTACCAGAGACTGCGGACATACTGCACAAGATTACCCGAGACTGCGGACATACTGCACAAGATTACCCGAGACTGCAGACATACTGCACAAGATTACCCGAGACTGCGGACATACTGCACAAGATTACCAGATACTGCGGACATACTGCACAAGATTACCAGAGACTGCGGACATACTGCACAAGATTACCAGAGACTGTGGTCATACTGCACAAGATTACCAGAGACTGTGGACATACTGCACAAGATTACCAGATACTGCGGACATACTGCATTAGATTACCAGAGACTGCGGACATACTGCATTAGATTACCAGAGACTGCGGACATACTGCACAAGATTACCCGAGACTGCGGACATACTGCACAAGATTACCCGAGACTGCGGACATACTGCACAAGATTACCAGATACTGCGGACATACTGCACAAGATTACCAGATACTGCGGACATACTGCATTAGATTACCAGAGACTGCGGACATACTGCATTAGATTACCAGAGACTGCGGACATACTGCACAAGATTACCCGAGACTGCGGACATACTGCACAAGATTACCCGAGACTGCGGACATACTGCACAAGATTACCAGATACTGCGGACATACTGCACAAGATTACCAGAGACTGCGGACATACTGCACAAGATTACCAGAGACTGCGGACATACTGGGGGAGGGGGGCGTCGCCCGGGCCGCCACTGGACCCACACCAGCAGATGACGTGGGTCCACAAATCAAGTCCAAAGTCGGCGCAGCTCTACCAGAAAATTCTAGAGCGCTTCATGCTTCCTTCTGCTGACCAGCTTCATGGAGATGCTGATATCATTTTCCAGCAGGACTTGGCACCTGCCCACACTGCCAACAGTACCAATACCTGGTTTCATGATCAAGATATCACTGTGCTTGATTGGCTAGTAAACTTGCCTGACCTGAACCCCATAGAGAATCTGTGGGGAATTGTCAAAAGGAAGATGAGAGACACCAGACCCAACAATGCAGATGAGCTGAAGGCCACTATCAACGCAACCTTGGCTTCCATAACACCTCAGCAGTGCCACAGGCTGATCGCCTCCATGCCACTTCACATTGATTCAGTAATTCATGCAAAAGGAACACCGACCAAATATTGGGTGCATACTATACTGTATATGGACACACTTTTCAGTAAGCCAACATTTCTGTATTAAAAATCCTTTATTTTTTTTATTGATCTTATGTAATATTCACATTTTCTGGAGATACTGGCCCGGATTCAGATACATTATCGTATCTATCGGCGGGCGTAGCGTATCTCAGATACACTACGCCGCCGTAACTTAGGGCGCAAGTTCCATATTCATAAAGAACTTGCGCCCTAAGTTACGGCGGCGTAGTGTAAATGTGTCGGCGAAAGCCCGCCTAATTCAAATGTGGATGATGTGGGCGTGTTTTATTTAAATTACTTGTGACCCCACGTAATTGACGTTTCTTACGAACGGCGCATGCGCCGTCCGTGAACGTTTCCAAGTGCGCATGCTCCAAATTACGCCGCAAACTGTCAATGCTTTTGACGTGAACGTAACTTACGTACAGCCCTATTCGCGAACGACTTACGCAAACAACGTAAAATACGACGCTGTCCTTACGTTTCCGACGTCCATACCTAACATGACTTACCCCTGCTTTATGAGGGGTAACTTTACGCCGGAAAAAGCCTTACGTAAACGACGTTCAAAAAATGCGCCGGGCGGACGTACGTTTCTGAATCGGCGTATCTACCTAACTTGCATATTCCTTGCGTAAATCTACAGAAGCGCCACCTAGCGTCCAGCGTAAATATGCAACTAAGATACGACGGCGTAAGAGACTTACGCCGGTCGGATCTTAGGGAAATCTATGCGTAACTGATTCTAAGAATCAGGCGCATAGATACGACCCCGCACACTCAGAGTTACGACGGCGTATCTGGAGATACGTCGTCGTAACTCGTATCTAGCTGTAAGCCATAATCATCAAAATGAAAAGAAAAAAAAGAAATGCTTGAAATATATCACTCTGTGTGTAATGCATTTATATATAAAATATATAAGTTTAAATTTTTTAATTAAATTACTGAAATAAATAAACTTTTTGATGATATTTACATTTTTTGAGATGCACCTGTATGTTATAACTACAGTCCTAGAGGAAATTAAATATAACTCAAATGCAATATTCACAATGGCCACAAGATGGCCCTGTGTAGATAATACACACAATACCAAGTTTACCTGGGAAATCAAAAGATATCACATATGGAAATCCAATAAGGGGATTTTCAGTCCAAAAACCTATTCGGAAGAAAATTTATATGACTGTAGGGTTTTCTGTTAATTGTAACTAAATCAGTAGGTTATTTCTGATATATAAACTGTAGCTAAATAATGTGAATGTATCCATATATGCTATCAAATGCATTTATATAAAGAACTGAGACTCAATTCAATCTCCCAATAAGTCACGAAATGTTGGAACATTATGTTGCATTATTTAAAGAGACTAAGGACTTCTAGAATAATAGTAGGTTACAATAAAGCCACGTACACACGATCCAAAAATCGTACGAAAAATTACGCTTTCGAAACGATCGTACGATAATCGGATCGTTAGTACAGAGCTTCCTAGAGCCGATCAGGACAGTTCATCCGATTTTATTCTATTGGACATGCACAGAATTTTTTTTCGGACGATGCCAGATCGTACGATTTTCATTTAATCAGTACAGCTGTCGTTCGAAAATGCAATACAAATGCATTACAACACATGGACGGAGGATGATTGACCGCCGGCTCTGGCGCGTCACGCTTCTCTGGAAATAGCCGAAATAGGCTTGGTCTTCACGACGCGTGCGCATAGCCTGTGCGCAGGCGCCGTGAAGAGCCGAGACCTACTCTGGCTGTCTTCGGGGAGAGTGACGTGCCAGGGCCGGCCGTCAATCATCCTCCCTCTCCATAGGCACGCCCATTCCCCGCGGGAGCCGAAATCTACGATGGACGACTACGAGGTGAGTACGGGGTTAAAAAAATCGGGACAGGCATACTGTAGCTCGCGCTACAATGCCTGTCTCGATGGTAAAATCAAGTACCAGAGGGTGAACTACCGCTTTAATCCTATGGATCCAAAACAATTCTAACGCGGAAATTTCTCTAACAAGAGAACTACCCCTCCAATGGGGGCTATATTTATCTATTCCCAAAAAAGATTGTTTTGGAGGGATCTCACAGATTATGAACGATCAAATAGTGTTTGGATACAGAGTGCTTTGAAAATCTTTTTTGATATTGGTAATACATTCATTGAGTCGAACTTGTAGGGGGTGTTATGTCCTTCCCATATATTGAAGCCCACACGGGCATTAGAGCAAGTAAACTACCCTTACCGCTGAACATTTAATGAAGAGCTTTATCTCAAACTCCACTGAGGTGCTAGTAGAGAGAGACAAATCGTTTAGTTCTCCTATGTGCACAACCACTCAGAGAACACACTCGACAACTCCTACACTGATTGAAACCTGTAAGGTTTTGGAAGAAACCAATTCTATCAGTTGAGGGGTATTGAAAATGTTAGGAGCTACTCTATCCCTGAGAGAGAGAGCACCCTTTCTCACCACTTGAGGTTTAGTGGGCAGAAGGGAGTTTAACACCAGATCATTCCCCAAAATGTGCCAATGTCTGGAAATCAGCTATTTGATGTTTTTGTGTTGCACAGAGAAGGTGGTAATAAGCGGAACTATCAGGGAGGAAACTCTATTCTTCTGTAAGGACTTGTCTTTTAAGAGAGCCTCCCTATGCATTTGTGTAACTTGATCAAAAGTGATCCTTAGTGACTCAATGGCATAACCCTTTTCAGCAAATCTCTTGGTTAAAGTATCAGCCTATACCAAAAATTCCTCCAAATTAGTGCAGTTACGCCTGAGGCCTTGTACACACGATCAGTCCGAACTGATGAAAACGGACTGATGGTCTGATGGTCTGATGGACTGATGGTCTGATGTACCTACACACCATCAGTTCAAAAACCGATCGAGTCCAACGCGGTGACGTAAAACACAACGACGTGCTGAAAAAAACGAAGTTCAATTCTTCCAAGCATGCGTCGACTTGATTCTGAGCATGCGCGGGTTTTGAACCGATGCTTTTGCGTACTAACCATCGGTTTTGACGGATCGGTCATCAGTTCATCAGTCCGGTTTTAAAGCAAGTTCTAAAACTTTCGTCTGAAGGACAAAAGTCCGATGGGGCATACACACGGTAGGTTTGGACTGATGAAACTGAACTTCAGTCCGTTTTCATCAATTTGGACTGATCGTGTGTACAAGGCCTGAGTCACATATACTGGCTCTTAGGAACTGATCTAAGCCATGGATAAAAATGACAACTATCAACAGGGATGTAGGAGTTTCTATCTGTTGTCCTAAAGTATGTGGAGGTAACAAACTTGTTTCCCTTAACAGAAACTTTCAGATCCAAAAAATATATCTCAGACCGACTGGCCTCATATTTCAAAAAATATCCCCCCTAGTGTTAATATTTAGGGATTCCATAAATTCATCAAAGTCGGGACCACTGCCATCTCACAGGAGGAGGATGTCATCTATATATCTTGCCCATAAGACTAAAGGAGGTCTCTGTTGGGCACAGATGACATCCTCCTCCCACCGGGCCATGAACATTTTTAAAAGGCTAGGGGCATACTTAGCCCCCATTGCTACCCCCTATCCTGTACGAAGAATTGGTTATTGAACCATAAATAATTATGTGAAGCTTAAAACTCAAGTTATTCCATAATGAAAGAAACCCGTTCAGAAGACAAACCAGAGTCACGCTCCAAGTAATATCTCACAGAAAACAAACCCTGATCATGTGGTATAACTGGATATTGCGAGGTGACATCCACTGTCACAAGCCAAATCCCTTTTTTGGGGTATAACCGGACAGTAAATTAATTACATGTCGGGAATCCTTAATGTGAGGCGGCATTATTTAAACCAGGGGCTGTAGGTAAAAATCAATATACCTTCCCACCCGGGATGTAACAGAGTTTTCAAGTCTTGCCACAGATTCACAATTAGATTTAGGTCTGGACTTTGACTGGGCCATTCTAACACATAAATGTGCTTTGATCTAAACCATTTCATTATAACTCCGGCTGTATGTTTAGGGTCGTTGTCCTGCTGGAAGGTAAACTTCTGCCCCAGTCTCAAGTCTTTTGCAGACTCTAACAAGGTTTTCTTCTAAGATTGCCCTGTACTTGGCTCCATCCATTTTCCCATCAACTCTGACCAGTTTCCCTGTCCCTGCTGAAGAAAAGCATACCCACAACATGATGCTGCCACCACCATGTTTCACGGTCGGGATGGTGTGCTCGGGGTGATGTGCAGTGTCATATATTGCATTTTGCTTTTAGGCAAAAAAGCCTTAAGCTCTAATAGGCTTAAAAAAAGGTGGACTCGTGGCGCAGAGCATTGTGCTAAGAGCCCACCCAGGTGTGTTAGAAAAGCAAATTAATATTCTCTTTCCTAACACTAATACACTAATAACCGTCACCTGATTGGCTGAGGGCACCGGCGCTGTGATTGGACGCCTAGCCGAAGACGAGACAAATGGAGGACACAGAAGCCGCCGCCATCACCCGCTGCTCATCTCATGGCTCACCGCCTGACCTGCTGCCTGATCCCCCACCAAGATGAAATAAGTGCCAGGCAGTCAGCGGATGGGTGGGCGAGCAGAGGAGGGCACAGTGACTGTATTTGACGGGCACAGTAGTGGTATTTGATGGACACAGTGGCAGCATTTGACGGGCACAGTGGCTGCGTCGGTTGGACATAGTGGCGGCAACTGACGGGCACAGTGGCTGCAATTGACGGGCACAGTGGCTGCATTTGATGGGCACAGTGGCGGCAATTGATGGGCACAGTAGCGGCATTTGAGGGGCACAGTGGCTGAATTTGACAGGCACAGTGGCTGAATTTTACAGGCACGGTGGCGGCATTTGATGTTTTTTTTTTTTTCAGAATTTTGCACCTCCCCCAAAAAATTTGAGCACAAGCCACCAATGACAAAATGTGGAACATTTCAATGAGTGTTAAAACTTTTTCAAGGCACCGTAGTTCTATCTGCTTAATGAGTACAGCCTGCCAACTAAGTTATATCCAGGTTTGCCGTTTCATCCAGGTTTACCTCTCTGCTACTGCAAAGTCCAAGTTTTAACTTTATTTTCAATGAGATTCTTAAAGTTGCCGCACCTGAAACCATCCTTGGAACGGTTTCCTAATTTTTTCAACATGCCCTACACCAGTAACAGGTCTAATCACCATGCTGATACTGCCAGAACCCAACAGTCAGCCTTCATTTGTTTCTGTGCTGACTGCAACTTCATTTTTAAAGACTCAAGATTGAGTCGCTCTGTAATATTTCCTGGTCTTCATCTTAGCTACCTGCCACTGCACTCTACTCTGATCAATCTTTGGTTCTTTCCAAAGTGAGAACAGCTAGAATTTCATCTTAAACTTTCTTTCCTGTAGGATTTCCTGTCTCTACTGTACGAGGTTTAAGGGCAGGCCTCGGCTTCCCTTCCATTAGAGTTCCAGAAAGTGCTTCCTTCCTTCCCCCTGATTCGCACTCTGAGTCAGTATAGCTTAAAGGGGAGTTCCAGCCATTTGTATGTTTATTAAAAGTCAGCAGCAACAAAAAGTGTAGCTGCTGGCTTTTAATAAACAGACACTTACCTGCTCCAGCGCTCCAGCGACGCGCCGGCCGGGGCTCCGCTCCTCGCCCCCCCTCCCCGGCCGGCGTCTTCATTCTCAGTGTGGGCACCCGGCCGTGACAGCTTTCGGCTTCACGGCCGGGCACCCACTGCGCATGCGCGAGCGGCACTGCGCATGCGCGAGCGGCGCGGCCCGGTGCCGCGCCGTGTAATTGGCCAGGAGATCGCCTAGGACCTGTGACGTGTCCTAGGCGATCGCCTACAGCAGCCCCTTCCTGAAGGCGATTAAGCTTAGTCGCCTACAGGAAGGAGGAAGTGGGACAGGAAGTCCCACTCTTGCTGAAGCCCCCACTCCCCCCCCAAAAAAATTACATGCCAAATGTGGCATGTAAGGGGGAGAGGAGTGGGTTAAGAGGAAGTTCCAAATTTGGGTGGAACTCCTCTTTAAGTGGAGTTTCCATCCCAACATTTTTTTTTCATTATTGTGCTCATTAGACCTAAAAAAGTAAAAAAAAAAAAAAATTTTTTTTTACTCATCTGGAAATGTTGTTATGCGGTCCCACAAAATCTGCCTTTGAAATCACCTAGGATTCTGACATCATCTCTCTCTAATGCTCCTGGGAAATGTGTGTCATCATTTCCCAGGATGCAGTGCACTGTCCAATTATCACTCCCCATCCAAGACTTCCAGGAAGTAAGTGCTTGTAGGCTTCACAATGCCCACAAGCAACATGACAACGGCGTAGACATAGTTTTATAAACTATATTTTTTGAATATCTATGCGGATCGGCGGCGGATTGTAAAATAGTAAGTGACCGGATTTATAGTATAAAAACGCAGGATGAAAGGACATACATTTAAAAAATGCTAATTGTGGTTGGAACTCCGCTTTAGCACTTTGTTTGGTCCACCCCTTTTTTTCTTAGCGACCGCCTGGGGACATCCCATAGATTTCAGAATAAAGTCCTGTTGCCTCCTTCTTGAATAAATGTTGGAAGTAGAATTTTTTTTGTATTCGCCGTAAAATCCCTTTCTTTGTTCTTTCTTTGTTGTTGCCCTGTTGCCATAGTTAAGATGTTCCTCAGGAAGCATACATTCTGTTAGTACTATTTGCTCACAGCTTGCTACTCCTGAGCATATGCTGTAGATTCAGGAGTATCACCACTACTGGGAGCTTTGCCAATTGTCTTCGTGGAGATAGATATAACTCATCAGTTCCGAAGCTGGCTGTATCAGCCCCCCAATAAAACGATGGGCAAAACTGATTAAAAAAATCCCTTTATTTTTTTTTTTTTAGTTTGAGAAAATGCTAATTGACATTCACGTTGGGAGAAAAGATCAATATGAAAATGTTCAACGCAGTGGTGCAGTCACACTCAGTGACACATTTGTCGCCATGTACTGTACCATCTGTTCTGTAGCAGCTTTCTGCTCAGTATCTCTTGTATGAAGGACACCACATGAAGGGATATCTTCAATAGAAATAAAAAACAATAAAAGTTCTACCATTCCCCTCGGACATCTGAAAATTGTTATTTGTATTGATAATATTTCTCAGTTAGAGATCTCGCCATCTGTTGCAGTGACAAGAATGTCATCAGGTCAGAAATGTCACCAGTAGGGAAGCAGCAATAAAAACCGACAGATTTAAAGAAAAAAAAATTGCCTGCATCTAAATACATAAAATAAAAAAATAAATAAAAATAAAAATTGCTTAGGATTACTAAGAAGTAATTTTAGACACTGCCCCTAGGTGTCATTCAAGTTACGGTAATCACAAATATACAAACTCTGGGCATTGTGCTAGGAAATCCTGAGCCTGAAACGCAACAAAACTGGAAAAATAACTCTGAACAGGAATTCCTCTCGAGGGAAGAGCTGCATGAATAGACACACGTACCACACTGTAAAGAGATAATATTTATACTAATAGGAAAGCCAAATCCCTTTGTTCCATGATACATGTAAATATTTCCAGATCATAGTAAATGTGGAACAGAAAAACTCCAATGCCGCGTACACACGATCATTTTTCGGGTTTTAAAAAACAACGTTTTTCAGGCTCTAGAAAGGACAAAGGGGCAGATCCTCAAAGAAATTACGCGGCATATCTCTTGATACGCTGCGTAATTTCAAATTTTGCGCGTCGTATCTTTGTTTTGGTATCCCCAAAACAAGAAACAACGGTATCTGTGTTAGATCCGACAGTCTTCGTACGCCGTCGGATCTTAGATGCAATTTTTCCGGCGTATAGTTAAAGCTGCTATCTGGTGGCGTACTCAATGTTAAGTATGGCCGTCGTTCCCGCGTCTAATTTTGAAAATTTTACGTCGTTTGCGTAAGTCGTCCGTGAATGGGGCTGGACGCCATTTACGTTCACGTTGAAAACAATGACGTCCTTGCGACGTCATTTAGCGCAATGCACGGCGGGAAATTTTAGGGACGGCACATGCGCAGTTCGTTCACGCCCCCTACCCGCCCAATTTGAAATCCGCCGGGAGAGATACACTACACCGCCATAACTTACGGCGCGAGTTCATTGAGGACTCAAACCAAAGCCAGGTAAGTTACAGTGGCGTAGCGTATCTCACATCTGCGCCGGGCGCAGTGGAGGTACGTGGATCTACCCCAAAGTTTTTTTCAACTTGATCATTAAAACGGTCTTGCCTACACACGATCGTGAAGAAAAAAAATGCTCTAGCAAAGCGCGGTGACGTACAACAACACGTACGACGGCACTATAAAGGGGAAGTTCATTGCGGGTGACACCACCCTTTGGGCTGCTTTAGCTGATTTCATGTTAGCAAAAAACGATTTGCGCTTTTCTATCTGTTACAGCGCGATGAATGTGCTTACTCCATTACGAACGGTAGTTTTAGCAGGACGAGCGCTCCCGTCTCATAACTTGCTTCTGAGCATGCGTGGATTTTTCACGTCGTTAAAGCCCACACACGACCATTTTTTACAACCCGAAAAACGACAACGTTAAAAACGTTGTGAAAAAAATCTAATTTTTTTGGGCCGTTTTTCAGAACCCGAAAAATGCTCTGAAGCCAACACACGATCGTTTTTAATAACATAAAAAAAACGCAATTTTTTAGAACCCGAAAAACGGTCGTGTGTACGTACACATGATCGGAAATTCCGACAAGAAAACTGTGGATTTTTTCTGACGGAATGTTGGCTCAAACTTGTGTTGCATACACACGGTCACACAAATCTTTTCGGAAATTCCGAACATCAAGAACGCGGGGGTCGTACAACACATACGATGAGCCGAGATCAATATAGTTCAATAGGCAGTTCTGCTCTTCTGCTTGATTCTGAGCATGCGTTTTTCACGACAAAATTGCATACAAACAAGTTTTAAAAAACTATTAGGTGGGCACCTCAACGACCGCAACGTACAGGGGTATACAATGTACTATTGACTATACACACACACACACCACAGGTTGAACTGGATAGACTGATGTCCTTTTTCAACCTCACCAACTATGTAATTTTCTGCAATTCTAATTTGTACATGTGAAAAATATTGCTTTATGCCCACTAGATGGGGCTGACTATCATAGGAATAGGTATGCTCCTTAGCCCCATCTAATGGCCATAATGTGGTATTTTCCACATTTAAACATTGGAATTGCATAAAACAGTGATGGCGAACCTTTTTGAGCCCGAGTGCCCAAACCGCGACACAAGAGCAATTTATTTCGTGCAAAGTGCCAACACAGAATTAAACCTGCCAGCGTCTCTGTACAGAGGATGGGACTGATCTAAATGAGCCCTAAGGGACTAGAAATGTAAGATTCTGCCAGATTCGCTCAGACTGCAGGGATCAGGAATGCATTGTGCTCAGAATGCATTGTGCAACATACACTGACCATTACACTCACTTACCTGACCATTACACTCACTTACCTGACCATTACACTCACCTACCTGACCATTACACTCACTTACCTGACCATTACACTCACTTACCTGACCATTACACTCACCTACCTGACCATTACACTCACCTACCTGACCATTACACTCACCTACCTGACCATTACACTCACCTACCTGACCATTACACTCACCTACCTGACCATTACACTCACCTACCTGACCATTACACTCACTTACCTGACCATTACACTCACTTACCTGACCATTACACTCACCTACCTGACCATTACACTCACCTACCTGACCATTACACTCACCTACCTGACCATTACACTCACCTACCTGACCATTACACTCACCTACCTGACCATTACACTCACCTACCTGACCATTACACTCACTTATCTGACCATTACACTCACTTACCTGACCATTACACTCACCTACCTGACCATTACACTCACTTACCTGACCATTACACTCACTTACCTGACCATTACACTCACCTACCTGACCATTACACTCACCTACCTGACCATTACACTCACCTACCTGACCATTACACTCACCTACCTGACCATTACACTCACTTACCTGACCATTACACTCACCTACCTGACCATTACACTCACCTACCTGACCATTACACTCACCTACCTGACCATTACACTCACCTACCTGACCATTACACTCACTTACCTGACCATTACACTCACCTACCTGACCATTACACTCACCTACCTGACCATTACACTCACTTATCTGACCATTACACTCACTTACCTGACCATTACACTCACCTACCTGACCATTACACTCACTTACCTGACCATTACACTCACTTACCTGACCATTACACTCACCTACCTGACCATTACACTCACCTACCTGACCATTACACTCACCTACCTGACCATTACACTCACTTACCTGACCATTACACTCACCTACCTGACCATTACACTCACCTACTTGACACATGCAATGACACCAATAATGAGGCACAATGACACCAATAATGAGGCACAATGTTACCTAAGGACACCAATAATGAGGCACAATGACACCAATGATGACAACAATGATGGGGCACAAGGTTTCCTAATGAAACCAATAATGAGGCACAATGACACCAATAATGAGGCACAATGTTACCTAAGGACACCAATAATGAGGCACAATGACACCAATGATGACAACAATGATGGGGCACAAGGTTTCCTAATGAAACCAATAATGAGGCACAATGACACCAATGATGACAAAAAATGGGGCACAATGTTTCCCAATGACACCAATAATGAGGCACAATGTTCCCTAAGGACACCAATAATGAGGCACAATGATGACAACAATGATGGGGCACAAGGTTTCCTAATGAAACCAATAATGAGGCTGCATAACACCAATGATGGGGCACAATATTTCCCAATGACACCAATGAGGCTGTTCTTTTTGCACAATTGATTGTTTGAGCTAGCACCTGATATCTGAGAGTGGGGCAGGCTTAGGACTAACAAGATAACCACATTAACTCCTGTCTCCCAGTGTCTGACCTTGCTCCAGCAGCTCATTCCCGCCGAAAGGCTCCTCTGATTCCAGCCGCGTGTGCTCCCAGTCACATCACCGCTGATTTGTTTGATGGTGGATGCGGTGTGGATGAGACAGCTTCTTTGATTGGATCAGCGTGCGTGCACACGCACGCACGAACGTCACCCAGGGAGTTTCTTCTTTGTCACTCCCACACGGACATGTCATCAATAGCAGTAGAGAACTGTGGGAGTTGTAGTTTGCGGTGCGGTGGGGACGAATTGATTTTAGTGTGTGTTTATCAATTTTTCATGGCGTGTGGCGTGCCCACCGAAACGGCTTGCCGTGCCGGGAGCGGCACGCGTGCCACGCGTTCGCCATCACTGGCATAAAATGTAGCTAGAGAATACAGTAAAACCTTGGATTGCGAGTATAATTTGTCACATGCTTGTAATCCAAAGCACTTGTATATCAAAGCGAAGTTGTACCTTCATTAAATTTAACCTCTCTTCTCTTTTATACTCAGTTGTGACATGACGCTACTCTTATATCAAAACATCGCTTGTATATCAAGTCAAAATTTATTAAAATGTTTTGCTTGTCTTGCAAAACGCTCTCAAACCAAGTTACTCTCAAACCAAGGTTTTACTGTATTCGATTTTTGCCCCATTCTGACAGAACAAATTTACATCTATCAGTTTTGATAGATAGATAGATTTTTTAAATACACCTCTAATAATAATTGAATTTATTTAGCTTATTAACAAACGGGCAACAAGTCAATGTCTGGCAGCATCCGATTTATTCATTTTCTATTGAACAGAATGGGGCAGATTCATAAAGACTTACGACAGGCGTATCAGTAGATACGCCGTCGTAAGTCCGAATCCGCGCCGTCGCAACTTTAAGCGTATGCTCAAACTGAGATACGCTTAAATGTTGCTAAGATACGGCCGGCGTAAGTCTCCCGTAAGTATCTCGCCCCTAGCTGGCCGCTAGGGGCGTGTACGCTAATTTACGCCTAGAATATGTAAATCAACTAGATACGCCTATTCACGAACGTACGCCCGGCCGTCGCAGTAAAGATACGCCGTTTACGTAAGGGGTTTTCAGGCGTAAAGATAAACCACCAAAAACATGGCGCAGCCAATGTTAAGTATGTACGTCGGAATTTTCAAATTTTACGTCGTTTGCGTAACTCGTCCGTGAATGGGGCTGGCCGTAATTTACGTTCACGTCGAAAGCATGACGATTTGCCGACGTCATTTGGAGCATGCGCAC
Organism: Rana temporaria; assembly: GCF_905171775.1. Classification (NCBI taxonomy): domain Eukaryota; kingdom Metazoa; phylum Chordata; class Amphibia; order Anura; family Ranidae; genus Rana; species Rana temporaria. The sequence goes on along the minus strand of NC_053497.1, from coordinate 25,837,318 downwards.
TGGGATACGTCCACGGACGGCGCATGCGCCGTTTGTTAAAACCGTCAAATACGTGGGGTCACTGGTATTTTACATAGAACAGGCCCCCAACCAGCCTATTTTGAATTAGGCGGGCTTAATTACACTGCGCCGCCGTAAGTTAAAGCGCAAGTTCTTTGTGAATACAGGACCTGCTGCTCAAACTTACGGCGGCGTAGTGTATCTGAGATACCGGCCGGCCGAAATCTACCTGAATCTAGCCCAATATTTCTATGATTGCATCAGAGTTCATAAAGTCTCTGCAGATTAAAAAAATCTTAACACACATTACGGGGGAATCAGTCTTATGTCACGTGTCACTGCCTCGGCTTGGTAGTGTTTACAGCTTTCTCAGCCAGTGGTCTTAGCATAAGGCATCATATGTTGGCCGTAGAGAACAATGGCTTGGCAATTTGGTACAAAAAGACAAGGGGCCATATTCTCAAATACTTTACGCCTGCGTATCAGCAGATACACAGACGTAAGTCCGATCCTATGTTTAAGTGTATTCTCAAACTGAGATACACTTAAACATGCCTAAGATACGACGGCCTGCGCCGTTGTATCTTAGGCTGCAATATTTACGCTGACCGCTAGGTGGCGGTCAGCGTAGAATATGCAAATGACTAGTCACGCCGATTCTCTAACGTACGCTTGCCCGCCGTAGTGTTTTAACGTAGTTTCCGTAAGCGATACGCGGCGTAAAGATAAAGATGCCCCCTAGGTGGCGTACTCAATGTTAAGTATGGCCGTCGATCCCGCGTCGAAATTTGAAAATTTAACGTCGTTTGCGTAAGTCATCCGTGAATGGCGCTGGACGCCATTTACATTACAGTCAAAACAAATGACGTCCGTGAGACGTCATTTAGCGCAATGCACGTCGGGTAATTAACCCGACGGAGCATGCGCATTACGATCGGCGCGGGAGCGCGCCTAATTTAAATGATCCACGCCCCCTACCAGGATCATTTGAATTAGGAGGGCTTGCGCGGGTGGACTTTACGCGACGCCGCCGCAAGTTTACAGGTAAGTGGTTTGGGAATCAGGCACTTGCCACTTAAACTTGCGGCGGCGTAAACGTAAAGGACATACGTTCCGCCGCCTCAGATATTTAAGAATATGCCCCATGGAGATCATTTTTCTCCAGTACTTACTTCATGAAGCCTCACACACTGTGGTTCCAGGTCCTGTATCTAGGAGGGCTCAGTTTTACGCATCCCAAGATAGGGACCCAGACGATCAGTAAGGTACATCAAGAGCCAGGTCGCCCTACCTATAGATCTTCCATCACTAGTCACCACCGTTCCTTCTTTCTAGCTTACTGCTCTACTTACTTCATAACCCAAGTGTTAAACTTGTAGTTGTACACTTTGTTCCCCAGTTCACCAATACACTGTAAAAACACACTCTCTCTTCCTCAAATAAATCAGACCAAACATAGCTACTTAACCAGAACTTCTCTTACTGAAATATCCTGGTCATACACACAGTTTACGAGCAGTTTCCATAGGAACACAGTTAGTGCAAGATCAAGAAAATAACATAACATTCTCATTATCCCTTGCTATAAGTGCTGTGCTGTGCTGTGCTTTTGATGTCCATATCTGCGTCATTACATTCCATCTTACATCTACACAGAACATCCTTGCTGCTCACTTCCCATAGACAGACTATTAAGACTGACCCCCTCCAAGCAGTGGCGTCACTAGGGTTGGTGTCACCCGGTGCGGTAAAACATGGTGTCACCCCCCCCCCCCCTGTCTACGCTGCCCAGCACCAAGCAGGCAGCGCACGGGCACGGGGCGCACCCCAAACCAGCCCCTGTAAATGATAGTTATGAGCAGTATAGTGGCAGGTTAGGGTAGTATAGAGTGGTATAGTGGCAGGTTGGTGTAGTGGGGTGGTATAGGACAGGTTAAGGCGGTATAGGGCATGTTGGGGTGATATAGGGTAGTTTGGGGTGGTATAGGGCAAGTTAGGGTTGCATAGGGCAGGTTGGGGTGGTATAGGGCAAGTTAGGGTGGTACAGGGCAGGTTGGGGTGGTATAGTGCAAGTTAGGGTGGCATAGGGCAAGTTATGGTGGCATAGGGCAGATTGGGGTGGTATAGTGCAAGTTAGGGTGGCATAGGGCAAGTTATGGTGGCATAGGGCAGATTGGGGTGGTACAGGGCAAGTTAGGGTGGCACAGGGCAAGTTGGGGTGGTATGGGAAAGTTTGGGGTGGTACAGGGCAGGTTGGGGTGGTACAGGGCAGTCTGTGGTGGCACAGGGCAGGCTGGGTGGTACAGGGCAGGCTGGGGTGGTACAGGGCTGTTTGGGGGGGTACAGGGCAGGCTGGGGGGGTATAGGGCTGTTTGGGGTGGTACAGGGCAGGCTGGGCATGTCAGCTAAAAAAAAAAAAAAAAAAACATGGTGTCACCCTCTAGCGGGTGTCACCCGGGTGCTGATCGCACCCCCCACACCCCCCTAGCAACGCCTCTGCCTCCAAGGAGCGGGTATTTTGAAGCTCTCATATAAAATATTTCATATGTGTAATGTAGTGCTACCCCCGGAGGAGCCGCTGGTTAGATTGGGACGGCGTGTTATGTTACCTCTATGATGTGTCTAGGGATGATGATGAGAGTAATGATGTCCAGACAACTGGGTGACATTTTCTGTGCTTTTATTACTGGTCCAACATGACCAACTGTCAATTTAAGATAGATTGAGAAAGGTTGGTGAAAGGAGAACTTGCAGATTCAGGCTTGGATAACAGAAGCAGTCCTGCATCCAATGATAACTCTCACTTTGTCGCCACTCCCGCCGGAGTGGGTATAGTGCCCCTCACAGGCCTGGCAGCCGGGGCGTCACTCTGAACTTTTGAGAAGGAACAAGTCTCTGCCACCGACTTGGCCCAAATAGAATTATGATTAGCAAGGGACCTCTGCCACAGGCCCAGTACTCAGGAACATGGACAGTAGAGCGAATCCTCTCAGTCAATAATTTGCCTGAATCTCCCTCAGGTAGATTTCTTATATTCGGGGTCACCGACCAACAGTTTGCAGCATACAACCTGTTCGTGTCCAGTGACCCAGATTCCCGATGGATCGTCTGAGCCCTGTTGGATCATCTGCCTCCGGGTTCACCTCAGACCGACTCCTCATCGAACAGCATAACTCGCTTGGGATCCTCCTCTTGAAGTATGGGGACCCAGCAAATCACTGGGGCCCCTTTGCAGCATTAGTTGCTCCGGGCCATGAGGGCCCAGAGTCAGGAACTCCGAGTAGCACGTGCGCCCCGGCCTGGTAGGCCATATCGCCCGGGGTCCGTGATGTGCACACACCCTAAAGGTGGGTGCCGCACCTGGAACCAGGAACGCCCAAAAATGGCGTCTGTCACAGAAATACCCTCCCCCAGCATGCCCCACGAGGGAAACACTACTCTGATTGGCTGCTGGAGAAAGGCGCCTCCGCCTGGACCCCCTTGTCGCCACCTGCCATCCAAAGATGAAACTGTATCTTTGAAGTACAGAATAACCCACAGGACAGTCCAGGGATGGCAGCGACAGCCCAATTTAAATAGATCAACATGGATGGGAGCAATGTAACTCTCTCATCCCCCATTGAAATTTGACATAGCACCTGTACTGAAAGTACACAGGCGTGACAGTAACGCAAGAGTAAAAGGTACTAGTTTAGCAGTCTCCCTGAATGCTCCCCTATGGCACAACCCTCAACTTGGTGAAATAGCTAAGGTCCCAGATGGGGCATGCTGGGCAACCTATGGTGTTAAATATGCTCATCAATTATTCCGGGGTGGGATTTTAGGTCTTTTATAGATTTGAAGATGGAATATGGAATACCAAATACATTCTTATTGCGATACCTCCAGCTACGTCACAGTAGAGAGCTGATATACCGTCCCTCACGGAGGAATCATGGTCTGAGGCCATGTCTACTATGGTACCCTTGATGATATCGCCTAGAGACAAACTATTACAGTTCAACTATCTGCATAGGATATACTATACCCCCCCCCCCCCCAACGCCTGCATAAAATGGGGAGAAGAGAGACACCGGACTGCCCTTGGTTGCATACGGCGGCGGGAGACTTCTTTCATATGGTGTGGCAGTGCCCCCAGGTAGAAAAGTACTGGAAGGCGATCCTGTCATATCTGTAGGATACTCTGGATCTGCCAAACATCTACTCCCCAGCCAGATGCCTCTTGGGTGATCTGGAGGAGATGACAAATTCCAAAAAGACCCTTTTGAGGGTGGTCTTCTGTTATGCCAAGAAAGCACTGGCTCTTTATTGGAAGAACCCGAACCCCCCATCTTTACAAGCCTGGATAAAATTTGTTAATTATGCTCTGCCACTGTACAAACTGACCTACGCTGCTAATAACAGGATCACAGGGGAGTACCCTTGTTGTATTGTACATATAATGTGACAGGTTTTTCTCTGTTCTTTCGATTTTTTACATAACTGAGTACATAGGTGACACGTGATTCAGGATGTATAATTTTGCAACCATGTTTATTACTGTATTGACAGATAGCAATGAAAGTTTGTTAGGAGGTATGTCTTCAACTCAGGTTTTCATGTGTTTTGTTTGAAGTTTTAGGCTCCATGCACACTGAAGCTGATAAACTGCAGTTTATTGGCGTTTTGGCTTTTTTTTTTTTAAAGCCCATAAACTGCACTCTATGTTAGCATGCACACATGGACGTTTTTTAGTGTTAACTACTTGCCGACCAGCCGCCAGTTATACGGCGGCAGGTCGGCTCCCCTGTGCGAGAGCCCGTAGCTATATGTCACCTCGCGAAGAGGCCACTAGGGGCACGTGCGCGCCCCCCGCTTGTCCCTGATCCGCCGCGCGTGCCCGGCGGCTGGTGCGATCACCCGCGATCGCTCGTTACAGAGCGAGGACCGGCACCTGTCAGGGGGAGAAATGCCTGACCGTCTGTTCATACAACGTATGAACAGCGATCAGTAATTTCCCCTAGTGAGTCCACCCCCCCTATAGTTAGAACACACCCAGGGAACATACTTAACCCCTTCCCTGCCCCTAGTGTTAACCCCTTCTATGCCAGTGGCATTTTTATAGTAATCAGTGCATTTTTATAGCACTGATCGCTATAAAAATGCCAATGGTCCCAAAAATCTGTCAAAAGTGTCCGAAGTGTCCGCCATAATGTTGCAGTACCAAAAAAAAATTCTGTACAGCTGAAGTTTTCCAACATCCTTAAACCTTTCTGGCTACTTCTGCAGCTGATACCCGATAATAATTGGTGTATTGTCTAAACAAGGCAGAAATGTATCTCCCGTCTGTGACAACACCCACAGTTTTCCCTGACTTCCTGTCACAATATATATATATATATATATATATATATATATATATATATATATATATATATATATATATATATATATATATATATATATATATATATATATATATATATATATATATATATTTATAATTATGATTGCACTTTTTTTTTTTTTTTATCAAAATGTATTGGCCCACTTAGATCTAAATGTTCAAGTAAAATCTTAGTAAAAATGATCTTAATGATATATCAGTGACCTATCAGTGACTTCTGATCAGTAAAGTCACAGTTATCTGTATGTTCCATTTAAATACATTTTCTCTCTTTGTCCTCCTGTAACCTCTTTTCTCTGTCCCATGTGGTAAAAACAGGGAAGGCCGGAAATGTTTGTATTAATTGCTTTTTAACAACTATGGAAGGAAAAGTGTAATGGAAATCACAGCGTATTCCAATGTCTTCCTGAAATGTTAACAGTAGTATAGAAAAAAGGCCTTCAACTAACGTTCCAATTCAGTGGGAAGAAACAGAGTTCACCATGCTTAAATACCGTAATATAAATAAATATTGGCCATTTTAATGTTTGAGTATAAACTTTACAACACATGTTTTTAATATAATTTGTAGCTTCTACTCGTTTTTGTTCATCAGAGAGTAAAGAATCTATAAGCAGTGCAAGAGAATGCACGAGGAGGACTTAATTTGGGGGGCATTTGTTCGATAAGCCAGTAAAAATAATATGTGTTCACAGGGCTTTTTTTCTCAGAAAATAGGTGCAGGAGCTCAACTACGACCCCCCAAACTCCCCCCCCCCATATACACCCTCCAAACCGCATCAAATGGTGTGGTCAAATTTCACTAACAGTGGAAGGGTCTTAAAGGTGCATTAAATACCAGGAGTGCATTACGTACAGAGTGCTGTGTTAATCACAGAGTGCAGAGTTAAGGGGTGCTCTGCATACACAGTGCAGGGTTTGGGGTGCACCAGAGGCTCTAATAGGCTTCAAAATAGAGTGGGCTTGTGGCGCAGAGCATTGCGCCAGAAGCCCCCCCAGGTGTTACAACAGTGAATTAATTTTTGCTATTAAAACACTTGCTTACTGGGCACATAAACCCCCTTCGTTCCCAGGCGAAATTTCAGCTTACGGCACTGCATCGATTTAACTGACATTTGCGCGGTCGTGCGACGTGGCTCCCAAACAAAATTGATGTCCTTTTTTCCCCACAAATAGAGCTTTATTTTGGTGGTATTTGATCACCTCTGGGGTTTTTATTTTTTGCGCTATAAACAAAAAAAGAGCGACAATTTAAAAAATATATATATATGTTTTACTTGTTGCTATAATAAATATCCCAATTTTTTTTCTCAGTCTAGGCCGATACGTATTTTTCGACATATTTTTGTAAAAAAAAAAAAAAAAAAATCGCAATAAGCGACTGGTTTGCGCAAAAGTTATAGCGCCTACAAAATAGGGGACAGAATTATGATTTTTTTTTATTATTTTTTTTTTTACTAGTAAGCCACACCCCTAACAGTAAGAATCACTCCCTAGTACTGACTTAACCCCTTCAACACCACCTAGTGGTTAACCCCTTCACTGCCAGTGTCATTTTTACAGTAATCGGTGCATTTCTATATCACTGATTGCTGTAAAAATGACAATGGTCCCAAAAATGTGTCAAAAGTGTTCGATGTGTCCGCCATAAAGTTGCAGTCACAATAAAAATCGCAGATAGCCTCCATTACTAGTAAAAAAAAATATTAATAAAAATGCCATAAAACTATCCCCTATTTTGTAGATGCTATAACTTTTGCGCAAACCAATCAATAAATGCTTATTGCGATTTTTTTTGCCAAAAATATGTAGAAGAATACGTATTGGCTTAAACTGAGGAACATTTTTTTATATATATATATATATATATATATATATATATATATATATATATATATTTTTTTTTGGGGATATTTATTATAGCAAAAAGTAAAAAATATTGTTTTTTTTTCAAAATTGTCGCTCTATTTTTGTTTAAAGCGCAAAAAATAAAAACCGCAGAGGTGATCAAATACCACCAAAAAGAAAGCTCTATTTGTGGGGAAAAAGGACGTCAATTTTGTTTGGGAGTTACGTCGCACGACCGAGCAATTGTCAGTTAAAGCGACGCAGTGCTGAATCGCAAAAAGTGGCCTGGTCTTTGGCCAGCAAAATGGTCTGAAACGGTTAATGAGGCTTACAACAGCCATGTGCCAGTGTATTATAATGCTGTTTTAGAGAGAGGATAAGGAAAGCTGACAAACTACAAAGGAAGGATTACTTAGGAAACAGTTTTTATTTCTGATTGCTAGCTCTTTGGGCAATCAGCCACCTCTGTGCTGTCTTTATTTTATTTATTGTTATTGGGAGCCTTTTGTCTTTAATTTCAGTATGTGGTTGATTTGAGGGGTCTGGTCACTTTTCACTGCTGTACTTTAACCACTTAAGCCCCAGGCCTTTAGGCAGCTAAATGCCCAGGCCAGGTTTTGAGATTCGGCACTGTGTCGCTTTAACAGACAATTGCGCGGTCGTGCGACGTGGCTCCCAAACAAAATTGGCGTCCTTTTTTTCCCCACAAATAGAGCTTTCTTTTGGTGGTATTTGATCACCTCTGTGATTTTAATTTTTTGCGCTATAAACAAATAGAGCAACAATTTTGAAAAAAATGCAATATTTTTTACTTTTTGCTATAATAAATATCCCCCAAAAACATATATAAAATTTATTTTTTCCTCAGTTTAGGCCGATACGTATTCTTCTACCTATTTTTGGTAAAAAAAAATCGCAATAAGCGTTTATCGATTGGTTTGCGCAAAATTTATAGCGTTTACAAAATAGGGGATAGTTTTATTGCATTTTTATTATTTTTTTTTTTTTTACTACTAATGGCGGCGATCAGCGATTTTTTTCGTGACTGCGACATTATGGCGGACACTTCGGACAATTTTGACACATTTTTGGGACCATTGTCATTTTTACAGCAAAAAATGCATTTAAATTGCATTGTTTATTGTGAAAATGACAGTTGCAGTTTGGGAGTTAACCACAGGGGGCGCTGTAGGAATAAGGGTTCACCTAGTGTGTGTTTACAACTGATGGGGGGTGTGGCTGTAGGTCTGACATCATCAATCGAGTCTCCCTATAAAAGGGATCACTCGATCGATGCAGCCGCCACAGTGAAGCACGGGGAAGCCGTGTTTACATACGGCTCTCCCCGTTCTTCAGCTCCAGGGAGCGATCGCGATGGGGCGGCCTTTAAACGAATAGCCGCGCCGTCGTCCCGAATCGCTCCCCGCGGGTTATCGACCGCCGCATGTACCGGGGAGGGTCCCGATCGGACCCCCGGCCCGCGGAAAGGCAGGGACGTACATGTACGCCCATATGCCTGTACGTGCCATTCTGTGGACGTACATGTACATGCGGCCGGCGTTAACCGGTTAAATAATGTAGCATACTGCTTTTTGGGGGGAAAAAAAACAAAACAAACAAAAAGAAGTTGGCTTCTCTTTCAGATGAGTATTATTTTAGGGTTTTAATTTCTTTTGGGGTATAATGGTATTTTTACGTCATACTTACCTGTAAAATTATTTTCTTTGAGTACATCATGGGACACAGAGTTAGGCTGATATTCATTACCTGCTGGGTTATACTTCATCATCAGATGAATGGACACTGATAGACCAAAGGTCTTCAGACAGGAAGTGATTCCCTATATAGCCCCTCCCATACAGTAAGCACATCAGTTTTGTAGCAAGCACTGAATCCTCAAAAAAGAGGGGAGGGATCTCTGTGTCCCATGATGTACTCAGAGAAAAGGATTTTTACAGGTAAGTATGATGTAAAAATCTCATTTTCTTTTTCATACATCATGGAACACAGAATCAGGCTAATATTCATTACCTGCTGGGACGTCCCAGAGCATAAGCCTTGAGAGGAGGGAGACACCCAGCCAAACAATAGCCATCAGAACTTTATACGGAAGCTCGCAGTACACTGCTGCTAAAAGCCGAATCCTCGGCTGCCCGAACATCCACTTGATAATATTTTGTGAACGAATGCACTGAAGACCCAGTAGCAGCCTTACAAATCTGAGCCACAGATACCTGATGGCGAAAAGCCCAGGAGGTTCCTGCACCCCTGGTAGAATGAGCTCTCACCCTAAAGGGAGGAGCTTTATGTTTCAGACCATAGGCCTGAATGACCAATTGATGGACCCAATTGGCAATGGAAGCTTTGTAAGCTGCCTGCCCCTTCTTGGGTCCTTTTGGTAAAACAAAAAAGGAGTCTGATCATCGGATCGCTGCAGATCTAGACAAATACACATTGACTGCCCGGACAACGTTCAAAGAATGCAGTCGTCTATCTTTGTAATTGGCGAATGGCGCCGTAATGCGTTCCACGACAGGCTTCTGACGGTCGCATACAGTGCGTTACGATTTTCCAAAAGTAGCCGAACGTCGGTGCGCAGGCGCCGTATAGAGCCGCACCGACGTTCGGCTTCTTTCGGCTACTCGTGACGCGATGTATGCGACCGTCGGAAGCCTGTCAATCAAATAGGAACGCCCAGTCCTGAAGACCATACCCGGAAGCGGCGGAGAAGATATATCTCTAAAACGGTAAGTACTGCTTCGATTTAAAAAAAAAACACCCGATTCCCCTTCATAAAATGAGCATCAATCTAATGTTAAAAATTGTTTTTCGGGTGAACTCCCGCTTTAACAACTAATGGTAAGAAAAAAACATGAACAAGAATGAACTAGTTATTTTTTTTGTCCAACAATGTAATGTGCTTTGTGGTTCTCCTGCCAAAAAGATGGTGAAATGCATCACAATCTGTTCCAAGTAAAAAACTAGCATTTTCCAGATGATATCTAACCTATGCGCCATGAGGCCCCATACTCACGACCAAACATGTCTGCTGAAACTGGCCCGCAGGCCAGTTTCAGCAGACATGTTTGGTCGTGTGTAGGTGCGAGCGGGCCGAATTCCAGCAAACATTTGCCCGCCGGGCCTTTTCCCAGCAGACAAATATTCCTGGACTTGTTTTAAAACAGCCCGCTGGAATTCAGCCCGCTCGGACATGTACGGTCGTCAGTACAGACCTACCGTACATGTCCAGGCGCCCGCCGTCCCTCGCATGCGTCGAATGACTTCGACGCATGCGTGGAAGCATTTTAAAGGCGGGCCGCCCACGTCGCCGCGTCATTGTCGCGGCGACACCGCGTCATCGACGCGGCGACACCGCGGACACGCCCCGCGTATTGTTTACGCGCGGACTTCTGTACGATGGTGTGTACAACCATCGTACAGAAGCCCTCTGGCAGACATGTATGGTGAAAACGGTCCGACGGACCGCTTTCACCATACATGTTTGTCCGTGTGTACCCGGCCTAATACTCATCTGGCGTTGTCCATCATTAATTTAAGGAAACAGATTATAACAGTAATTGCTGCCCCAGGCAAAAAAGGAGCATTAACTGGAAATATGATTTGGTGGCAGCTTATCAAGAATAATAAAGGTGGGAAAGAGGAAATACCGTTAAATACACAATGGCATACGCTACATCAGTTTGTATTCCGTAGCAGCGGTAATATGCTGCATTTATAGAAGGGCTTACCATTCAAGTTACAAAAGAGGTTTATTCCAATAAAATTCTGAAGGGGCACAGACCTTGTCTGGTTTGCTTGCAATCAGACTGGAAGAAATCCACTTATTGGTCCAGGTCACTTCTAGTCTGTTCACACTGTTGTCAATCAAGCCCTGATGAAGGCAACACCATTGGACCCCTGAAACGTGTTTGCTGATTTTTATTGGAAGTTGTTTCTGGACCCATTAGCACCAGTGTGGCTCTATAATGTCCACTTTTTTTTAAATAACAAACATTTTATAATTACCTGCTCTGTGCAATGGTTTTGCACAGAGCAGTCCCAGTCCCTGCTGGTGGTCCTGGCTCTTCCCCCCTGCCAAGTGCCCCAAATAACAAGCAACTTGCTATGAGGGCACTTAAGCAGGCTTGCTCCTGACCAGTGCTCATGTAAATGGACATGGTCCATTCACACACACACAGTTAGCCAGATTTAGGTACGTTTACGCCGGCGTATCAGTAGATACGCCGTCATAACTCTGAATCTACACCGTCGTAAATTTAAGCGTATTCTGGAAACCAGATACGCTTAAATTAGGCTAACATACGAGCGGCGTAAGTCTCCTACGCCGTCGTATCTTAGGGTGCATATTTACGCTGGCCGCTAGGTGGCGCTTCCGTTGAGTTCGGCGTAGAATATGCAAATGACTAGATACGCCGATTCACGAACGTACGTGCGCCCGTCGCAATTAGTTACGCCGTTTATGTTAGAGATACGCCGGCGTAAAGATAAAGCTGCTCCCTAGGTGGCGCAGCCCATGCAAGGTATGGATGTCGGAACAGGCCTATCTTTTTACGTCATTTGCGTAAGTCGTACGCAAATCGGGCTGGACGTAATTTACGTTCATGTCGAAACGGCGTACTTTGGAGCAATGAACACTGGGATATGTCCACGGACGGCGCATTCACCGTTCGTAAAAACCATCAATCACGTCGGGTCACGAGTCATTTACATAAAATACGCCCCTCTCATCCTCATTTGAATTAGGCGCGCTTACGCCGGCCCATTCACGCTACGCCGCCGTAACTTAGGAGGCAAGTGCTTTGTGAATACAGCACTTGTCTCTATAACTTACGAGGGCGTAGCGTAAATACGATACGCTACGCCGGCTAAAAGATACGGCGCACTACCTGAATCCGGCTAATTGTCACGTACCTGGTGGTTTGAGCCCGAATTGCAGAGGGAGGCCTTCCTTACGGCTCCTACTTGCGGACCCGTGGTAAGGTAACAGAAGGCATAGGAGTGAGGAGTGTTACGAGTGCCTGGCAGGATCAACAGTGGAGGAAGTCATACCAGACATCCAGGAATCCCTTGCAGGAGATTGGAGACAGGAACAGGAGGGTACACTGGAACTGAAGTGCTGAACTGGAACCAGGAACTGGAACAGCTGACAGGTTACAGGCAGGAATCGGAGTACTGGACTGGAACCAGGAACAGGCAGCTAGCAAGTTAGTAGGCTGGAACCAGAGTACTGGACTGGAACCAGGAACATACAACTGGCAGGTTAGCAGGCTGGAACCGGAGTACTGGACTGGAACCAGGAACAGACTGGGGTACACTGAGAGTAGTCAGGCAGTCCGGGTCAGAAATCAGGCGGACAGCAGAGGAACCAGAGGAACAAGCAGGAGAGTCATCAAAAGCAGGCCAGTGGTCAGGTGCAGGCGGATAGCTGGATAGTCAAAGATAGTATAGCTGGGTATTCACAGGTAAGTCTCAGATCAGGTTAAGTCACACGAAACGCTATAGAGCAGACAGAGAAGTTGCATATGACAGACAGGTTTAAATAGCCCACCTGGTGCCAACAGGGGTGCGCGCGCGTGCCCGTGCCCACGCGCAATGGTGCCTGTGGACGTGCGCCAGTGAGCCTGGAACGCTATTGCTGGCAGGATCTTCCTGACACAAAGCATGTCTTGGCCCCGCTCCCCGCTCTCTCCTCATTGGCTCACTGGCTGTAATTGATAGCAGCAGGAGCCAATGGCTCTCACTGCTGTGTGAGCCAATAAGGCGGGAAAAATCCAGGAGAACTGCTGCTCTCATGCACATCGCTGGATCGAGATGCTGCTTGGGTAAGTATAAGGGGGGCTTGGGGGAGCTGCACCAAGAAGGTTTTTTACCATAATGCATAGAACCATTTTAGGATAGCAATAGCAGTGAAAGAACCCCACAGATCCAGTGCTATTTTAGCAATATTCCTTGGACAGAATTAAAATGATCAGTTTTTAATTGGTGGGTGAATGTAAACAAATTTGTGTATATTCGAGATGTAGCGCCGGGAGTTTAGTCAGGGAGCTCCTCACAAATTTACTTGCCAAAAGTAGTTATCTTGGTCGATTGATAAGGATCTATTGATTTCTCCCTAAGCTTGGCCTTATTGCACTTTTCACTTCTACCACTAGGTGGCCCGGAACTTGGTGGTACTAGATATGAGAAGGAAAACCTAAGGTCAGGTTATGGGTATGTGGGTGTCCCAGCCAATGGGCAGGGGTTTTCTTTAATTCCTTGGCCTGCTGGGAGAGCCTATATATTTGGGTGAGGTCAGGTGATCTGTGTTCTTTGCCACCTGGACAGCTGTCTGGGTGGACGTGTGTCGCCTGCCCCAGGCTGCTGGGCCAGAGATTGGGCTTATCCCCGGGGCATCTGGCTGCCAGCTGTGAGGCCTATCCAGAAGTAAGAGGGCAGCGCATGGTTGGGACTGCGGCTTGCAGTCCAACCAGAAGTGATGGTTCTGCCGGCCGGAGAACTTGTCAGTGGTCGGAGGTAGAAGGGAAGCTGTCGCCATGAAGGGACCAATCGTCTTTATCAAGGATCAAGTCAGGGACCCAACCTGGCGGGGGACATTCCCATTCTAGTGTGTACCAGGCTTAACTCTCACATGCTGTTGCATGTTGTTCCTTTCCTAAACTTGATGACTGGGCTCCACAGGAGTTATGGGGCCCCTTACACAGCTTCAGGCATGGGCCCCCTGGAGAAGAGAACCGGGGGGGGGGGGGGTGCTGCCGCCTGAAATTGAGAAGCTGGGAGGCTGCCACGAATTGAGAAGCGGGGGGGGGGGGGCCTTTACAAATAGATAAGAAATAAAGAAAAATATATATAAAAAAGAGGGGTAGCCATCCGGGGCCCTGGGGACCTCTGGCTGGGCCCTTTAATAAAAAGAAAAAAATATATATATTTAAATGTATTTATTTTTAAAAAGGGGGGTTTCCATCTGGGGCCCTGGGGACCTCTGGGCCCTTTAATAAAATACATATATATATATATATATATATATATATATATATATATATATATATATATATATATATATATATATATACACACACATTTTTTTTAAAGAAATTACAAAAAAAGGGGGGTTGCCATCCGGGACCTCTGGGCCCTTTAATAAAAAAAAGAAACCTCTGGGCCCTTTAATAAAAAATAAATAAATAAAAAAATATAAAAAAAATAAAAATAAACATTTATATAAAAAAAAGGGGGGTTGCCATCCAGGGCCCTGGGGACCTCTGGGCCCTTTAATAAAAAATAAATAAAAAAAAGGGGGTTTGCCACATGGGGCCCTGGGGACCTCTGAGCCCTTTAATAATATATATATATATATATATATATATATATATATATATATATATATATATATATATATATATATATATATATATATATATATATATATATACAAATAATATTAAAAAAAAAAAAAAATTATAAAAAAAGGGGGGTTGCCATCCGGGGCCCTCTGGGCCCTTTAATAATAATAATAATAATAATAATAATAATAATATACTGTATATATATAAAAATAAAATAAAATATATAAAAAATACATATTTTTTTTATAAAAAATGGGGGTTGTCATCCAGGGCCCTGGGGATCTCCGGGCCCCTGGGGACCTCCGGACCCCTAAAAAAAAAAAATTGGCCCTTTAATAAAAAATAAAATAAAAATATATTAAAAAAAATATATATTTTTTTATAAAAAATAAATAAAAAAAAGGGGGGTTGCCATCTGGGGCCCTGTGAGCCTCTGGGCCCCTGGGAACCTACGGACCCCTAAAAAAGGGGGTTGCCATCCGGGCCCCTGGGGACCTCCGGGCCCCTTACAGGTGTACTGCCTGTACCCCCCTGATGGCGGCCCTGACTCCCGCTTATCTAAACTGTTATCGATGTGATTACATACTTTTACAATGTAAAAGGTCAGAAGTCCATATCCATACCTATAAATACCGGACAAAAATCAGAAGTCTATGTCCACCCATAAACATTAAAATGGGACAATCTCCCTTATTGGTTGTCCTATTTGCTGAGATTAGTGGTCCTGTAGCGCATGCCCAGTGAATGTTCTTTCAAGCCATTACTGTCAGTTCAACTGGTTGCACATGCAATTGTTCAAATTATGGAATTTATTGTGTTTTTGTAAAAAAAAAAAGAAATATGCCCCATTTTTTTTTTTCAATAAAAGAGGTGGCTGAGTGGAACCATTAAAACTGTCCTTAGTGACAATGTTGTTTTTGGTTACCCACGCAGTAGCACTATGCGATTGTTTGAACAAACATTATTTTTTTTCTACCCTGGGACTTTTATTGACTCTGCCATTAATGTATGTAATTATGAACATAAAAAAGAACCTTGTGCTATGGAATAATAGTCAAATAAACGGTGTAATAAAGCTGCTCCCCTGAAAAGTACAAAGTGCTAACTTGAACTAGTAGAATGTGTAAATGTGGGGAGGGGGCGCTATAATTCTAATCTTCCTTACCTACAACAATAATAAAGTGCAAA
The DNA here is from genome assembly GCF_905171775.1 of Rana temporaria. Lineage (NCBI taxonomy): Eukaryota > Metazoa > Chordata > Amphibia > Anura > Ranidae > Rana > Rana temporaria. The sequence goes on along the minus strand of NC_053497.1, from coordinate 25,821,532 downwards.
GTGCTAATTGTTCATAAAAGTGCGTGTGTGTGTGTTAACTAATGTTCACTAACCTTTTCCTTCGATTTCCCTTCTAAATGTTTTTTTTTCTTTGTCTGAATTTCTCACTTCCTGTTTCTCCTCAGTAAGCTTGCCCCCATCATCCGAGAAGTTTTGGCTGAGGGTTAGTCAGCGTGCTCGCCCCCTCCTTTGGGACTACATCCCTGCGGGGAGACGCTGTGTTTGCATATCCTCCAATCGTGTTCAAAGCGTCTCCCCACAGGGCCGTCTTAACAGCATCATGGGCCCCTGGGCAAAGTAATGTTCTGGGGCCCCTACAATGGAGATAGTGCAGGTAAATAGACATCAAGTAGGTAGGAGGCAGACAAGTGGAGCTCCGCATTAAAGCGGGGGTTCACCCTAAAAAAAAATTCTAACATTGCATGGAGCCGACCTATGAGACCGACAATATGCTGTTGTTTTTTTTTTTTCTTTTCTTGCGTACATACCATTTTAGGCCTATTTTCACCCCCGGCTTCCCCGCGGGAGTGGGCGTTCCTAATCACAGGCTGTGATTGACGTGCTTCCGACCGGCGCATACTGCGCGTCACGAGTTGCCAAAAGAAGCCGAACGTCGGTGGGTGCGCAGGCGCCGTATAGAGCCGCACCGACGTTCGGCTTCTTCCGGCAACTCGTGACGCGCAGTATGCGCCGGTCGGAAGGACGTCAATCACAGCCTGTGATTAGGAACGCCCACTCCCGCGGGAAAGCCGGGGGTGAAAATAGCCCTAAAATGGTATGTACGCAAGAAAAAAAAAAACAACAACAGCATATTGTCGGTCTCATAGGTCGGCTCCATGCAATGTTAGAATTTTTTTTTAGGGTGAACCCCCACTTTAACTACATGAACAATCATTCTGTACATCAAAGAAACAGTGCGGGAAAAACGACATACATAAAAGTAACAAAGCTGTCCTGTGCTTATAATATATCTGCTAGATTGATGCCACCCCAGCACCCTGACCCCTCTACACCCCAGATATCCCCCCAGCACTCTGACCCCTCTACACCCCAGATATCCCCCCAGCACTCTGACCCCTCTACACCCCAGATATCCCCCCAGCACTCTGACCCCTCTACACCCCAGATATCACCACCAGCACTCTGACCCCTCTACACCCCAGATATCCCCCCAGCACTCTGACCTCTCTACACCCCAGATATCCCCCCAGCACCCTGACCCCTCTACACCCCAGATATCCCCCCAGCACTCTGACCCCTCTACACCCCAGATATCCCCCCAGCACTCTGACCCCTCTACACCCCAGATATCCCCCCAGCACTCTGACCCCTCTACACCCCAGATATCCCCCCAGCACTCTGACCCCTCTACACTCCAGATATCCCCCCATCACTCTGACCCCTCTACACCATAGATATTCCCCCATCACTCTGACCCCTCTACACTCCAGATATCCCCCCATCACTCTGACCCCTCTACACCCCAGATATCCCCCCATCACTCTGACCCCTCTACACCCCAGATATCCCCCATCACTCTGACCCCTCTACACCCCAGATATCCCCCATCACTCTGACCCCTCTACACTCCAGATATCCCTCCATCACTCTAAGCCCTCTACACCCCAGATATCCCCCATCACTCTGACCCCTCTACACCCCAGATATCCCCCCATCACTCTGACCCCTCTACACCCTAAATATCCCCCCATCACTCTGACCCCTCTACACCCCAGATATCCCCCATCACTCTGACCCCTCTACACCCCAGATATCCCCCCATCACTCTGACCCCTCTACACCCTAAATATCCCCCCATCACTCTGACCCCTCTACACCCTAGATATATCCCATTACTCTGACCCCTCTACTTCCCAGATATCCCCCCAGCGCTCTGACCCCTCTACACCATAGATATTCCCCCCCAGCACTCTAACCCCTCTACACCCGTCACTAACGGACTTCTGATCATGTCCCAATAATCAGAGATTTTCAGCTGCAAGGGCAACGCTGTAAATTACTTGAATTTTCATTTTTTTTTTTAAGTGGGCCACCAAGCCCTAAAATAATTCCTGTGAAAAATGTAATATACTCCCACTGAAAGTAAAAAAGGAAAAAATGTGATGATAATTGCAGCTGCTGTACACAAAGTGCTCTTCATTTGGATGAATAAAATAAAATAATTACAGCGCTCGCAATAGTGCATGAATCATTCCAATAAAATAACAATAGAAATAAAAATCCAATGGAGATCTCCCCCAGCGTGGTAGTCACAAGTTGGTAAATGTACCAAAAATAAAAAGAAGGAACTAATGAAGCACAGTAAAGCCGTGTACACACGATCGCTTTGTCTGATGAAAAAATACCGATGGACTGTTTTCATCGGACAAATCGATCATGTGTGGGCCCCATCGGTCTTTTTTCCATCGGTGTAAAAAAATAGAACGTTTTTAATTTTTCTTATGGATAAAAAAACGATAAGAAATTCCGATCGTCTGTGTGGAACTCCATTGGAAAAAAATCCACGCATGCTCAGAATCAAGTCGACGCATGCTCGGAAGCATTGAACTTCATTTTTCTCGGCTCGTCGTTGTGTTTTGCATCACCGCGTTTTGGAACAAAACCATCGGATTTGACTCCATCAGAAATCCGATCGTGTGTACACGGCATAAGGCTGGTATTTATTGCGCAAATACAGGTTGGTACTTACAGGACAGAGATGTAAAATAAGTATATAACAATGCAGGGATAAAATCCAGGAAACACTGCATCCAGCGTCTGTTCCACCGAAACCAGAAGAGACGTCTTTTGGACTTGGCACAGGAAATTACGTCAACACGTTTCACCCTCCCACAAGGCGTCATCAAGGATCTAATTTCCGGTTAATAGGACCGAGTTTATATACAAGAGGAGGAGTCGCCTCCCTCTCGCTTAGCCAATCAAAATAATCATGGTGGCCATTTTCCATTGGTTTGGATAAACATTCACTGATAATCAACACTGGTGACCATTTTCCGTTAATTAGAAATTCCCATCGATTCAAAGAACGTCAATCCACAAACATACATCTTACATTGAAATGTTGCAATTACTTGCTATTCAGAAGAAGAAAGAAAAATATCAAAATAATAAATGCAAAATAAAAGTAAAAATAAAATAATAAAAGTACAATTTTTTAATAAAGATAAAAATTTAAATAAAAGTAAAAATAAAAATAAAAAAAGAATAAAATATAAATAAATATAAAATATAAATAAATATATATATATATATATATATATATATATATATATATATATATATATATATATATATATATATAAATAAAAAACAAACGAGGTAAGAAAAATAACAATTAGAAAAATTTTAATTCCTTGAAGTAACAATAATATGAGTATAACAAAAAAAATTAGAACACCAAAAAATGTAGATATATATCTATAAATATAGAATTTCTGACTATATACATTTTTTTCCTACATTTAAAAGAAAACAATTCAAATCCAACTCTATATTTAATACAGATGGACTCATCGTCCCCAACTGATGGATCCACTGGGTTTCATTCTGGGATATGGTCCTCTTTTAATTCCCTCCAGTTGGCCTCAACTTTATCTATACCACAGAACGTCACACAACTTGGATCCAACCCATGCTGGAGTCTAAAGTTGTTGGACAAACTGTGGTGTCTGTAGCCTTTTTTAATACTATTCACATGTTCTCTGAGTCCGACCCCCCCAACTTTCTAGCGGTTCTACCCACATATTGTAGCCCACAAGGGCAAGCTAAAAGGTATGCGACATGTGTGGTTCCACAAGTGATGAACTTTTTTATCTTGTGGGACTCACAAGACGTGAAGTGTGTGGTCCTCCTTGTCCTAAATTTGGAAGTCTTACACATCACACAGCTCCCACAACTAAAGAATCCCACTTGATCCAAAAATGTACAAACTTTCTTGGGTGAATCCACTACATTGGGAGCTAGTTTTAAACACATGTAGGGGGCTTGGTGTAAATAAACTGTGGTCTATCGGGTAATATTTTCTTTAATTTAGTGCTTGATGACGCCTTGTGGGAGGGCAAAACACATTGATGTAATTTTGTACCGAGTCCAAAAGACGTCACTTCCGGTTTCGGTGGGACGCATGCTGGATGCAGCGTTTTCTGGATTTTATCCCTGCATTGTTATATTTTTATCAATAAATACCAGCCTTACTGTGCTTCACTATTAGTTCATTCTTTTTATTCTTGGTGCATTTACCAACTTGTGACTACCAAGGTGGGGGAGATCTCCATTGGACCTTCTAAGAACCTGGACAGGAGAGGTGGCAGGGGGTGGAATTTAGTGGAACCGATCTGTATTTTCCTCTTGCAGCAGCTGAAAGTAGGCTTCTCCTCCTCCTCCCTTTTGTCAACACTCAGCTGCTACAGGAGGAAAATATAAGGGATCGGTACTAATATATGCCACCCCTCGTTTCCCTCTTACTCTTCCTTCTGTTGCCCGGGTCCCCTATGTGCTCCCTTGCTTCCCCTTCATCCTATTGTTTCAGGATGGAGAGTGGTGAAGAGGTCTGTACATATTTTAAATGCATATGTGTTGGAGCTTTGGGGTGCACACCCTAATGCAATAAGCTGTGCACACCTATGCTTATGACCCCTAGACTGAAAAGCTAATGATCCATTCTATCTGGTGAGTGGGGACAAAGAAGGGGTATGTACCACACCACAGAGTGGAAGTTTTGGAGCACCTAAGCACTTTTATTGGGGACATTTTACAATATTTCAATATGATTATTTGATTGCTTTTTATTTCTATTGTTATCTTATTGGAATTATTCATGCGCTGTAATTATTTTATTTTATTCTGAAATAATTTCTGTCTGGTGTGAACTCGCTGGAAAACGCTGTTACCTTTGAGTGATTTGCCTGAAGATCAAAAGTAACATGGAACTTTGGGGTACACCACTAACAACAGTAGACTCTGTTCATTGTATTAACCACAGACCTTAACGTATACAAGTTATTACTCCATTTCCAGGTTTTCTGCCTCCGATGTAGAGCAGAGCAGGTTTGAAATTAATGACTACCAAATACCTCAGCCATTCTCAACCGGTGTTCTGTGGAACCATATGGTTCCTTCAGACAGAGGTTGCCAGTGGTTCATTGAGCAGTGGCTGTTTGACCTCCCATTTAATGTTGTCTGCATAGTTCAGGGGCCAATTCCACTTGGGAGAACCTGTAGCCTGCCACTTATAACCCTTTTAGCTGTCTATATGGGTGGCTTTTGTACCACCACTGTAATTCTTCCTGCTGCCCACTGCCTTTTTCCTTCTGTACCCAGTTGCTTTCCCCTAAACTTGGAAATTATTTTAAGGGTTCCTTTGTGATTAAAACATTGAGAAAAGCTACTCTTATGCCACGTACACAACATCAAACCGTGGATTTTTTTCAGACGGATTGTTCGCTCAAACTTGTCTTGCATACACACGGTCACAAAAATGTTATCGGAAATTCCGAACGTCAAGAACGCGTTCACGTACAACACTACGACAAGCCAAGAAAAATGAAGTTCAATGATTCCAAGCATGCACCGAATTGATTCCGAGCATGCGTAGGATTTTTGTGCGTTGGAATTGGCTACAGACGATTGGAATTTCCGACAAGAACTTTTGTTGTCGGAAAAAATTGAGAACTAGCTCTTAAAGGAGTTGTAAAGGCACATTTTTTTTTTGCTGAAATTACTGTTTACAGGGTATAGAGATATAATAGTTAACTGATTTCTTTTAAAAATTATTAAAAATAGATAAAAATCAATCATATAATGTACCTGCAGTTTAACTTTCGTTTTTAATCTAGTTTCATGTTTCTGTGAAGTACAGAGACACACAGACACTGCCCTGTGTTTGTTTTTAAAATGAATCTGATTGGTTATGAGGGGTTTTAGACACACAGGGCCAGATCCACAAAGAAGTTACGTCGGCGCATCTATTTTTTTTACGTTGTTTACGTAAGGCTTTTTTCGGCGTAACGTTACCCCTGCTCTATGAGGCGTAAGCAATGTTAAGTATGGACGTCGGGCCAGCATCGAATTTTCCGTTGTTTACGTAAAACGTTCGCAAATAGGGCTTTGCGTAAATTACATTCACGTCGAAAGCATTGACTATTTGCAACGTGATTTCTCCGTGGGGTCAAGTTGAATTGACATAAAACACGCCCACATCTTTGTCATTTGAATTCCGCGCCCTTACGCGGACACATTTACGCTACGCCGCCGTAACTTTAGACGCAAGTGCTTTGTGAATACAGCACTTGCCTCTCAAAGTCGCAGCGGCGTAGCGTAACTACGATACGCTACGCCTGCTTAAAATTACGCCAATCTACGTGGATCTGGCCCACAGTAATCACACCTCCTTGATCAGGGACCACAAAGAGAATCTCCCATGAGTTTTTTCATAAGGAAACAGACAAGCAGGAAGTGTGGAGATCAGAGAAGGATTACAGCAACTTCAAAGCAAAAACGAACAATGAGGACATGAAACCAGGATTGCAGTAAGGTAAAGGAAAGTCAAAAAAAATTTCCTTTAGTGACCCTTTAAACATTTGTTGTCGGAAATTCCGACCGTGTGTACGCGGCATTAGTTGTTCTGCTTATGGGAGAATCTCTACATTTAGGTTTACTATGTTTGTACTGAGGATCCCTACTCATAACTCAAACTCACTTACTGCCAAATATAGTACAGCAACATACAGCAAGTGAGAAAAACTAGTAGTACATTTGCATTTGAAATATAACCTGCTATGAATTTGTCAGTGGCATATGACCCAGCCTGCTATGAATATGTTCAGTAATATATGTTAACCTATGTAATTAGTTATAACACCATGCAAACCCTGGTGACAACAAGGAATGTTTTCCTAAGAAGTGTCACCTAACTCTTCTAATGATCTCTCCAGTTCTCTAGGTACATAAAGGAACATCTAATTTTAACTGTCTCTCTAAATACATCCATAACATGAGCAAGCATTTGGCTGTCAACTTTTGGTAATGGACCAAATTGGCTGACCAGGTCAGGGATAGTGGTTAGACGTGGGGCCAAGAACTCAGGCTGCCCACCATAATACAGTCATTTTGATGATTGATAATCCCTGCCATATACTTTGGCAAGACAAAATAAGCCATAACAGATTATACCTAAATCTATTTCAACATATCCTTCACATATTTTATTGATATTATTACAGTACAGTAAAACCTTGGATTGCGAGCATAATTTGTTACGGAAGCATGCTTGTAATCCAAAGCACTTGTTTATCAAAGCAAATTTTCCCATAAGAAATAATGGAAACTCAAATGATTCGTTCCACAACCATTTATTTATAAGTCCTTCAGTCTATAGTCCATATAAAAAGATAGCAATGTGATAAGTTGTGTAACCATAAAATGTTAATCCACAAATGGAATCCTCCCCAAGGGGATTAGAAGGAAAATCCAGCAGGAGCTACAGAGTATAAAAGAGAAGAGAGGCGCCTCTAAGTGTAGCAATATGGTTACATTTAATGAAGTTACAACATTTATCAACTCACATGGTTGATGATTAAAGCGGATGTGCGCTCAAAAAAAAATATTAAAAGCCAGCAGCTACAAATACTGCAGCTGCTGACTTTTAATATTAGGACACTTACCTGTCCTGGAGTCCAGCGCTGTCCGCAGCAGAGGACGAGCGATCGCTCGTCACCCTGCTGCTCCCCCCTCCATCCACGGTGAGGGAACCAGGAAGTGAAGCGCTCTGGCTTCACTGCCCGGTTCCCTATGGCGCATGCGCGAGTCGCGCTGCGCCCGCCGATTGGCTCCCGCTGTGTGCTGGGAGCCGAGTGTTCCAAGCACACAACGGGGGACGGACGGGATGTCAGAAAAAAAACGTCTTTTGCCCGTGACGTGTGGCCGGAAGTGGGTGCAAATACCTGTCTGTAGACAGGTACCTGTACCCCCCTCCCCCTGAAAGGTGTCAAATGTGACACTGGAGGGGGGAGGGTGCCGATCTGCGCGACTTCACTTTAGGGTGGAGATCCGCTTTAAAAACAGGCACATCTAAGTATGTAGGCACCTGGGTTAAAGCGATCCTCATAGACCATCCTCCTCACTGCCGGCTCTCACCGCTGTCAGTCTGCAATCATGACCGGGAAGACTACCCTGCAGTAGAGCGATCTGAAAGCGAGGCTTGAACCACTCGTGGAAGAAAAGACATCAATGGTGGTGCGGAGGATGGTTTATGTGGACAGCTTTACTCCGGATGCCTGCATACTTAGATGTGTCTGTTTTAATCATCAACCACGTGAGTTTTTAAATGTTGTAACTTTGTTAAATGTAACCATATTGCTACACTTAGAGGCTCCTCTCTTCTCTTTTACACTCAGTTGTGACATGACGCTACTCTTATATCAAGACATCGCTTGTATATCAAGTCAAAATGTATTAAAAAATGTTGCTTGTCTTACAAAAAGCTCTCAAACCAAGTTACTCTCAAACCAAGGTTTTACTGTATACCCAATTTACAGCCCATATACCCACTCTATTACTAACCTTGTATTCTGGCCTTCCTTCATTAGGGGGATTAACATTGTATGGAATTTCATAATTTATTCTTAGTTTGGACCTCCTCTTAAAAAAAAAAAAAATTGCTATCACATTGATTTTGACAGCTGTGTGTTCTGGTCGCAATTAAATAATTCCAGAGGTTGAGGTTATAGAAACTGACATTGGTGAATTCCTTTACTGGAAATTTTACCCCATATACTTTCATATGGGTGATGATTTTATCATAAACTGTAAAGCAGAAAGTAAACAGCTAGGAGAGACTAAAAATCGCCATTTCCACGAAAGGACCATATATATACATAGTTACATGGTTAGTCAGGTTGAAAAAAGATACAAGTCCATCTAGTTCAACCATAAAGTAAATAAAATAAAAAATATCGTACAATCCAATATACCCATTTCTATACCCAAAGAAGGTGAAAAACCCCATCAGAGCATGCTCCAATTTGCTAAAGCAGGGGAAAAAAATTCCTTCCTGATCCCCCGAGAGGCAATCAGATTTTCCCCGGATCAACTTTACCTATAAATGTTAGTACCCAGTTATATTATGTACATTTAGGAACGTATCCAGGCGTTTCTTAAAACAATCTACTGAGCTGGCCAGAACCACCTCTGGAGGGAGTCTATTCCACATTTTCACAGCTCTTAGGCCTTGTACACACGACTGTTTTCCTCGACAGAATCCATCAAGATACTTGGTGGCAGAGCTTTTTTGCCAAGGAAAACGGTTGTGTGTATGTTTTTCATCGAGAAAACTGTCGAGGAACTCGACGAGAAAAAAGAGAACAAGTTCTCTTTTTCCTCGCCGGGAGTCTCAATTTCCTCGTCCTGTTTCTCGTTGGGCTGGTTTTCGACAAGAAACACGTTAGAAACCCGCGCATGCTCAGAATAAAGTATGAGATGGGGGAGCACCTTTGGTAAAAGTAGGGTTTGTAGTGAAGATAGCACATTTGTCACGCTGTAACAGACTGAAAAATGTAACCAAACTTTTACTTAACACGTAGTAACATGAGATTAGCAAAAGCAGCCCCAAGGGTTATGCCAGTGGAATCGAACTTCCCCTGCCGCCGTACGTGTTGTACGTCACCGCGTTTGAGAATGACGAGATTTTGTCTTGACAGTGTGTACGCAAAGAAAGCTTGTCAAGTTTCTCGACAAGCCTAACAAGGAACTCGTCGAGGAAAACTATGTTTCATTTACGACGAGTTCCTCGGTCGTGTGTACGAGGCCTAACTGTGAAGAAACCTTTCCGTATTTGGAGATGAAATCTCTTTTCCTCTAGATGTAAAGAGTGCCCCCTTGTCCTCTGTGATGACTGTAATGTGAATAACTCAACACCAAATTCTCTATATGGACCCCTTATATATTTGTAAATGTTGATCATATCCCTCCTTAAAGCGGTGGTTCACCCTCCTTCACATCATTAGACCATTACATTCGGCATCGTAGCGCGAGCTACGGTATGCCGGTCTTAAATTTTTAATCCCCGTACTCACTGTGCTATCGATGATTGAAGAATCCGACTCCCGCGGGGAATGGGCGTGCCTATGGAGAGGGAGGATGATTGACGGCCGGCTCTGGCACGTCACGCTCCCCGAAGACAGCCGGAGTAGGTCTCGGCTATTCACGGCGCCTGCGTACAGGCTATGCGCAGGCGCCGTGAATAGCCAAGCCTATTTCGGCTATATCCGGAGAAGCGTGACGTGCCAGGGCCGGCCGTCAATCACCTCCTCTCACCATAGGAACGCCCATTCCCCGGATTCTTCAATCATCGATAGCACAGTGAGTACGGGGATAAAAAATGTAAGACCGGCATACCGTAGCTCGCGCTACGATGCCGAATGTAATGGTCTAATAAAAAAAAACATTTTTTTTTTTTTAACAGGGTGAACCCCCGCTTTAAAGTGGAGTTCCACCCATAAATATAACATTACATCAGTAGTTTTAAAAAAATGTCATTAGTCCTTTACGATTTTTTTTTTTTTTTTTTTAGATGCCTTCAAAGTGTTGTTGCTAGGCAGAATAGTTAATCTTCCCACTTCCTGCACCTAGGTGCTTAAGCTTCCTAACCTACACCGCACAGACTCCTGGGAATGTAGTGGGTGTAACTTTTCAGGAGTCTGTGCACTCCCCAGTCTCAAAGAATCATGTGACTTGGACAGCACAGGTGCTGAAACCTGATCTGACACTGCTTGTGCAGCACTACGCATGTGCAAGGCTGAAATCCAGGAAGTCATACAGTCTGGCTTTATGATGCCCACACTTAAGATGGCCCCAGTCAATTTCTATTTTATAAAGTGTCTAAATGCTGTAACAACCTAACAAAACGGACCTTAGTTTACAGGCCAACTTTACTAGAATACATTAAGCTTGTGTATTACAGGGGTATTTATATTTAAAAAGTGAAATTGTGGCCGGAACTCCGCTTTAATCTCCTCTTCTCAAATGAGAATAAATTCAGTTCCTCTAATCTTTCCTCATAGCTGAGCTCCTCCATGCCTCTTATCAGTTTGGTTGCCCTTCTCTGCACTTTCTCCAGTTCCCCGATATCCTTTTTGAGAACTGGTGCCCAAAACTGAACTGCATATTTCAAATGAGGTCTTACTAATGATTTGTACAGGGGGGCAAAATTATATCTCTCTCTGGAGTCTCTATACCTCTCTTATACAAGAAAGGACATATGGAGGCATGTACTATATAATTATTAGCTTACACCTACTTCTCCAGCACTGCTTAGCTCTTTGTGGAATAATAAGTCAATGAGCCGTGCCATATTACACAACCACCTTAGTGACGTCAGTCACACACCTCAAGCTTCCAGAGCTTGCTACATGTTCATCACCCCTGAACAAATAGAGTTGTGTAAGTTACATGCAATCTGTAATGCTGGCTTTCTGCATGACTGAATTAATGCCCAGTTATGTTACGAGCTACAAACGTACAAAGAGTGTTAACATGCCAAGATGTAATCACACATTCTTTTGTAACCACATAGAACAGCCAAGCTTTTAGAACTAATTTGGATGATAGGAATATTATTGATTGTTGATTGGCCATGTTCAGTGCCGGCCCAAGACATTGTGCTGCCTGGGACCAAGAATGAGATGCTGCCCCCCCCCCCCCCCCCCCCAGAACAAAAATCACGCCAACCATAAGGCCCCCACATTCATTATTTTATATCATGATGACTAAAGGGGACCCGTCATGGCTCTATACATGTATAAAGGAGTATAAAGAGGACCTGTCATTGCTCTATACATGTATATAGAGGACCTGTCATTACTCTTTACATGTAAAGGAATATCAAGAGGACCTGTCATGGCTCTATAAATGTATAAAGGAGTATAACGAGGGCCTGTCATGGCTCTATAGATGTATAAAGAGAACCTGTCATGGCTCTATACATGTATAAAGAGGACCTGTCATGGCTCTATACATGTATAAAGAGGACCTGTCATGGCTCTATACATGTATTTAGAGGACCTGTCGAGACTCTTTACATGTAAAGGAATATAAAGAGGACCTGTCATGGCTCTATACATGTATAAAGGAGTATAACGAGGACCTGTCATGGCTCTATAGATGTATAAAGAGGGCCTGTCATGGCTCTATACATGCATATAGGCATATAAAAAGGACCTGCCATGGCTCTATACATGTATCCAGGAGTATAAAGGGACCTGTGAATTGCCGGCAGCCACAATGTCTTTTGCGCAAAATAATCAATGTACGCTAATTGTGGGGTTTTTTTTGTATCAAAAATATGTAGAAGAATACATATTGGCCTAAACTGAAGAAAATTGTTTATTTTTCAAAATTTTGGGGATATTTATTATAGCAAAAAGTTAAAAAAATATATATATTTATAGCACAAAAAATAAAAAAAAGGACATCAATTTTATTTGGGTAGCAGAGCTGGCGGAACGGGCTGGCGGGCATCAGTATGCTGCCCCCCTAAAAGTGCTGCCTGGTACCCATGGTACCACCTGGTCCCATCATAGGGCCGGCCTGAGCATGTTGCTTGTAAGATTGGTAAATCCAACAATGACAAATTAAATTACGGTAGTTAGACCCATTGGATACCTCATTCTTTATCTTTTTTTAAGTCAATAGCTTTCGTACTAGCCAGAACAACATATGCACAGAATGAGAAAAAAGGGGGAAGGAACAAACCTTGGGGACTTTTAGGTGTAAATTAAAAAAAATCAATACAATTGATACAATTTAATAAATGTTATTACAACAATAAAACATGATAAAAAAAATCCCTGTATTATCATTTGTTATATTAAAGGCATATACAGACACTGAAGAAAATGGTAGTAGATGTGGCACTGTTCTAGAATTCAATTAATGAATACATTTGTCATATTAAAATATTAATATAAAATGTTGATACCATTAACCACTTAGGACCCGGACCAAAATGCAGGTAAAGGACCTGGCCAGTTTTTGCGATTCGGCACTGCGCCGCTTTAACTGACAATTGCGCGGTCGTGCGACGTGGCTCCCAAACAAAATTGGCGTCCTTTTTTTCCCACAAATAGAGCTTTCTTTTTGTGGTATTTGATCACCTGTGCGGTTTTTATTTTTTGCGCTATAAACAAAAACAGAGCGACAATTTTGAAAAAAATGCAATATTTTTTGCTATAATAAATATCCCCCAAAAATATATATAAAAAAATATTTTTCCTCCAGTTTAGGCCGATACGTATTCTTCTACCTATTTTTGTTAAAAAACAAATTTGCAATAAGCGTTTGATTGGTTTGCGCAAAATTTATAGCGTTTACAAAATAGGGGATAGTTTTATTGCATTTTTATTATTATTATTTTTTTTTTACTACTAATGGCGGTGATTAGCGATTTTTTTCGTGATTGCGTCATTATGGCGGACACATCGGACAATTTTTAAACATTTTTGGGACCATTCTCATTTTCACAGCAAAAAATGCTATAAAAATGCACTGATGAAGTCACATGTTGACGATACGCGTCGGGATTGGAGGGCTTGACACACTCCAGCATCCGACCACTGGACATACGAGTTTGCCACTCGTCGGATTGATGCAGCAATTTCGATTTTAAATGTGAGTTTTTAAGTGCTTTTAAAATAAACTTTTCACGTCTGACTGGGCTACGCTGTGGTTGTCTATTCCACTTCCCCCCATGTAAGACTGCCACATCTGAGTGTCCGGACTGAGCCACAGATAGAGGGGAAGTGTTGGAGGCACAGATTTATTGCGAGTCCGCACTCGTGGAGGAAGGTCTTTTATGTTATATTGCTCATGTGAGTGCATTACTACCTGGGCATTCCTGGGGGGTTTTTGTTTATTGTTGATGATATCACACGATCAGGCTTGTCCTTCTCTCTTACCCCACATACACTACCGAGATCCTCATACATAACAAGAGCCGATTCGTGAACCATTGGGGACACGGGACTCCTAACCCTGGAGAATCAGTAAGGGAGAGGAAGGAGGGACTGACGAGCTCGGCGTTCGTGGATAAGAGCCCCAGTTTTTTCACCCACATGTAAGTGCATCTCCACTGGTTTAGATCAGAAGACATTGCTACCCCTCTCTGTGACGTTATCACACCATTTGGTTTCTACCCTTTTTACTTTTTCATGTAATACACTTTATGGAGACCCGTATGTGATATCCAACAACGGACCACACCCATCAGGATCAGGCTGATTTAATCCAGCTTGCCAGATTAGAGGTGAGCTGCTGGTATCACTAGAGGTGCATATATGAGATCTTGGTTACGGCTCACTCTCTATCTTTCACCCTTTTTGGATACACGGCCTCCTTCTTCTGAAATACTTTGACCCTTATTTTTATTTTTATATTTATTTTTATTTCTATTTTTATATTTTATTTTTATTGTTGTGTTTTTCAACATTTTTCACTTCACAACGTTATTGATTGGATTAAGTATTGATGAACTGCACCCCTACATGGTTGGATTTTGTTGTACCTGGACCTCTTCAGCACTGTGCCCTCGATTAAGGACTATTCAACAATATTGTTTACTGGTATATTAGTGTCACTCCCCTTTTTTGGACTTTCCCCACCCATTTTTTGTACTTGTATATGTATGTGGTTATATGCACACACACATTAATTTGTATAACACTTTACAGCGCAAATATTTCACTTGTTACAATAAAAATGCACTGTTTACTGTGAAAATGACAATTGCAGTTTGGGAGTTAACCACTAGGGGGCGCTGAAGGGGTTAAGTGTGACCTCATATGTGTTTCTAACTGTAGGGGGTGGGGCTGGATGTGTGACATCATTGATCGTCTTTCCCTATATCAAGGAACAGACGATCAATGACAGCGCCACAGTGAAGAACGGGGAAACTGTGTTTACACACAGCTCTCCCCATTCTTCAGCTCCGGGGACCGATCGCGGGACTCCGGCGGCGATCGGTCACGGAGCTTCGGACCGGTGCGCGGGAGCGCGCCCGTGACCCACGGCTGGGCACTTAAAGAGGACGTACAGGTACGTGCTTGTGCCCAGCCGTGCCATTCTGCCGACGTATATGTGCAGGAGGCGGTCCTTAAGTGGTTAAAGTGCATGCGTGCCTGTGTGCAATGGTGGAAAGTGCCCAATGTTGCAATAAATAATTTGTGCAAATAAACAAAGTGCAAATAGTGCAATCAAATTTAGACCACTGATGTGATCATATACAAGTCCATATGGCAAATAATCACAGAAAATATTCCCACTACTGCTGAGTGATATGATGCGTGCTGGGTGCCTTGTGAAAGATAACACTCTTCCTTCAATAGGTGAACACTGCAATCCATGTCCCTGCAAAGCCCGCACTCACCGGATTTTTCACCCCCTATGGGGTATTTAAGCCTTCAGTGTGTGCCACTGTGTAGCACTGTGGCGATCAAATAACGTCCCTTGTTCCGCTGGTGTTAGTCCAGTATGGATCATGTACAAGAAAAAGAAGCCCCAAATAGTGTCTTATTGTTTACAAACACATTTATTGTTAAAACTTAAAATGGGTACGCACAATTTTCGAGTTAAAAAAGGCATGAAAGCAGAAGGCCAGACTTCTAACTGCTCGCATTTCATGCCTTTTTTAACCCAAAAATTGTGCGTACCCATTTTAAGTTTCAACAATAAATGTGTTTGTAAACAATAAGACACTATTTGGGGCTTCTTTTTCATGAGCCATACTGGACTAACACCAGCGGAACAAGGGACGTTATTCGATCGCCACAGTGCCAAATCACCGATTGAACTATCTTGCTTTGCATGTAATGAGTCTATTTCATATATTAGTTTCACCTTTTAAAGCGGGGGGTTCCAACCACAAGCCCACAAGCACTTCCTGGAAGTCTTGGATGGGGAGTGATAATTGGGTAGCGCACTGCATCCTGGGAAATGATGACACACATTTCCCAGGAGCATTAGAGGGAGATGATGTCAGAATCCTATGTGATTTTTTTTTTATTTTTTTTATTTTTTTTTTAGGTCTAATGAGCACAATAATGAAAACAAAATTTGGGATGGAAACTCCACTTTAAGTTGTATTAGTGAAATAAATAAACTTTTGCATGAAATTCTAATTTTTCGAGTTTCACCTGAACACTGTCACTTTACTAATGACACTGGCTGGGAAGGGGTTAACATCTAGGGAGATCAAGGGGTTATATGTGTTCATAACTATATGTAATGTGCTTAACATAGTCTTCATCATAAGTGATGCATTTGCAACATCATTGAACTCAACTCTTGAATCCTCTTTGATTCCTCCTCTAGTTTCATATTTGTTGGCCAACAATTCTTTGCTGGTTGTATCCTGGCCCAGGCCTAGGGCAGCACTTTGCAGGGGGCAGCACGGAAAGAGTCCCCGCCCTCTTGCACTGCCCGTTTAACTCACCAGCTGCAACCGCGTGCACTTGATGGATGGTTGTTTAGCAGCCCCATTCACTTGAAAGGGTTGCTTTCAATGGCGGTATCACCAGAAGCAGTATGGCCACTTTGTGGGGGCTCTAAACTAATTTGCTTCTCAGCCCAGTACGCCCCATAAGACTGGCGCTACACTAACAGTGTAGTGCAAGAGGGCAGGGACTCTTTCCGTGCTGCCCCCTGCAAAGTGCTGCCCTAGGCCTGGGCCAGGATACAACCTTGGGACAGGCAAAGCCTAGGATTTAGGTGAAGAGATCCAAGGAAGTCAACCACATTATTCATTCAACTGAGGGACTATTACTAGTGCACTTTTTCAATGTACAGTGTTCCAAGCAAAACTTAAAGCGGGGGTTCACCCAACAAATTTTTAACATTACATTCAGCCGAGTTGTCATAATGACAATCGGCTGTTTTTTTTTATTTTATCCCCGTACATACCGTATTTTCACCGCCGCTTCCGGGTATGTCTTCTGCGGGACTGGGCGTTCCTAATTGATTAACAGGCTTCCGACCGTTGCATACAGCGCGTCACGAGTTGCCGAAAGAAGCCGGAATGCGAGTCGGCTCTATACGGCGCCTGCGCACAGACGTTCGGCTTCTTTCGGCAACTCGTGACGCGCAGTAAGCGACAGTCGGAAGCGTGTCAATCAATTAGGCACACCCAGTCCCGCAGAAGACATATCCGGAAGCGGCGGTGAAAATACGGTATGTACGTTGATAAAATTAAAAAAAAACAGCCGATTGTCATTAGGACAACTCGGCTGAATGTAATGTTAAAAAATGTTTTTTTGGGTGAACCTCCGCTTTAAAAAGATTTGAGTGCCACAGGCTAGTTCAAGTCCTGACTGCCCAATCGAACAAGTAGGTGCAGCTGCCCAGGGCTTTACACATGCCCTACACAGCATCGTGGCTGCAGCAAAAATAAAATGGCATGTAGAATTTGGTGGGTGATACCGCCATTGAAAGCAACCCTTTCAAGTGAATGGGGCTGCTAAACAACCATCCATCAAGTGCACGCGGTTGCAGCTGGTGAGTTAAACGGGCGGTGAGGAGGTGTCAAGTCACCTTCTTACCGCCTGCCAGATGCCTCTAATAAGCAATCCACAGTGAATCGCCTTACAAAGCAACTGCTATTCAGTTAATCCTTCTACTTTTTGTAACCTGAAGGTGTCACTGTTGCTGTTCTTGATAGCTGGTTAGGCAATATAGTGAGAATGAAGGCATGTGTCACATACTGTATAGCACAGAGGAAGATAAATCTGAGCATTTTAAAATGATGCTTTAATACACAATACATACACTTTAGAAAGATCAAGCCTGTGGACTTAAGTGTTTCTAAGCCCAAGAGCAAAAATGCCATATTTTGTAGCTAGCTTGTCTTTGGATGTGGTGGCTGCGTTAGTCTTATTTTCTAGAATCCTGTCCATTATTTTAACCACTTAAGGACCCATTGACGCCGATATACATCGGCACAATGGCACAGCTGGGCACAATCACGTACCTGTACGTGTCTCTTTAAGCCCAGCTCGTGACCCGGTCCGAAGCTCCGTGACCGCACCCGCGGAACCCGCGGACCCGATCGCCGCCGGAGTCCGGCGATCGGTCACCGGAGCTGAAGAACAGGGAGAGGTGTTTGTAAACACACCTTCCCCGTTCTTCATTGTGGCAATGTCAGTGATCGTCTGTTCCCTGATATAGGGAAAGACGATCACTGATGTCACACGTCCAGCCCCGCCCCCTACAGTTAGAAACACATATGAGGTCACACTTAACCCCTACAGTGCCCCCTAGTGGTTAACTCCTAAACTGCAATTGTCATTTCCACAGTAATCAATGCATTTTTATAGCACTTTTCGCTGTGAAAATGACAATGGTCCCAAAAATATGTCAAAATTGTCTAACGCTATAAATGTTGCGCAAACCAATCGATAAACGCTTATTGCGATTTTTTTTACCAAAAGAAGGTAGAAGACTACGTATCGGCCTATACGGAATTTTTTTTTATTTTATATCGTTTTTGGGGATATTTATTATAGCAAAAAGTAAAAAATATTGAAAATATTTTCAAAATTGTCGCTCTATTTTTGTTTATAGCGCAAAAAATAAAAACCGCAGAGGTGATCAAATACCACCAAAAGAAAGCTCTATTTGTGGGGAAAAAAGGACGCCAATTTTGTTTGGGAGCCACGTCGCAGGACCGCGCAATTGTCAGTTAAAGTGACGCAGTGCCGAATCGCAAAAAGGGGCAAGGTCCTTAACCTGCATAATAATGGTCCGGGTCGTAGGAGGTTAAACTGGTTTCTTGCTAGTAACATGCTTCCTATCCTAATGTCACAATGCTCACACACTGTACTGTATCAATGGAGGAGCAGCGTTGTCACCCTAGGAAAAGAAGTGTCTTATAACTACTGAACACCCTCTTTCTCCTTATCTTCATACAGTGCCTTGAAAAAGTATTTATACCCCTTGATATTTAAAAATGTTCCACATTTTGTTATTACAGCTGCAAGTCTTTTTGGGGATGTCTCTACCAGCTTGGCACATCTAGAGAGGGACATTTTTGCCCATTCTTCTTTGCAAAATAGCTCAAGCTCTGTCAGATTGGATGGAGAGCATCTGTGAACAGCAATTTTCAAGTCTTGCCACAGATTCTCAATGGGATTTAGGTCTGGACTGTGACTGGTCCATTCTAACACATGAATAGGCTTTGATCTAAACCATTCCATTGTAGCTCTGGCTGTATGTTTAGGGTTGTTGTCCTGCTGGAAGGTGAACCTCCGCCCAGTCTCAAGTCTTTTGCAGACTCTAATAGGTTTTCTTCTAAGATTATCCTGTATTTGGCTCCATACATCTTCCTATCAACTCTGACCAGCTTCCCTGTTCCTGCTGAAGAAAAGCATCCCCACAACATGATGCTGCCACCACCATGTTTCACAGTGGGGATGGTGTGTTCAGGGTGATGTGCAGTGTTTTTAGGTCAAAAAGTAAAATTTTGGTCTCATCTGACCAGAGCACCTTCTTCCACATGTTTTCTGTGTCTCCCACATGGCTTCTCGCAAACTGGACTTCTTATGACTTTTTTTCAACATTGGTTTTCTTCTTGCCACTCTTCCATAAAGGACAGATTTGTGTAGTGTACGACTAATGGTTGTCCTGTGGACAGATTCTACCACCTGAGCTGTGGATCTCTGCAGCTCCTCCAGAGTTACCATGGGCCTCTTGGCTGCTTCTCTAATGAATGCTCTCCTTGCCTGGCCTGTCAGTTTAGGTCAGGGGTGTCCAAACTTCTTTCAAAGAGGGCCAGATTTGATGAAGTAAACATGCGTGAGGGCCGACCATTTTGCACCCCCCTTGCCCTGAATTCAGCACCCCCCTTGCCCTGAATGCAGCACCCCCCTTGCCCTGAACGCAGCACCCCCCTTGCCCTGAATACAGCACCCCCCTTGCCCTGAATGCAGACTCACTATTGCAGCCTGATTCATGGACATCTACAGCCTTGGAGGCGACAGGGATGGGGCGGGACGAGCACCGACAAACATACAGGAGAATTTCCGTTTTTATCGGCTGCCTCTTTAATCGAAAGTCCCGCCTCCTGTGATGGACAGAAAAGTCATCCAGCGGCAGTGCAGGAGACGGGACTTCCTGTCGCTGTGTAAACAGGAAATACTCCCGTATGCACGGCGCTCGTCCCACCTCCTCCAAGGCAGCCAGCATGTATTTCCTTTGTGGCCCCTGGCGCTTGGGGATTCGTTGGGGGCCACCAAAGACATACATGTCAAAATGACCAGGCGGGCCACCCAAAACCGGAAACGCGGGCCGCGATTGGCCCGCGGGCCAGACTTTGGACATGCCTGGTTTAGGTGGACGGTCATGTTTTGGTAGGTTTGTAGTTGTACCATACTCTTTCTATTTTGGGATGATGGATTGAAAAGAACTCCATGAGATGTTCAAAGCTTGGGATATATTTTTATAACCAAACCTTGCTCTAAAATTCTCCACAACGTTCTTCCTTGGCCTTCATGATGCTGTTTGTTCACCAAGCTTCTCCAACAAACCTCTGAGGGCTTCACAGAACAGCTGCATTTATACTGAGATTAAATTACACACAGGTGGACTCTATTTACTAATTAGGTGACTTCTAAAGGAAATTATTTCCACTTGATTTTAGTTAGGGGTATCAGAGTAACAGTTTCCACTACTGCGAGTTGTTGTGCGACTTGACACATGTGAAGTCACATGACAAGTCAAAATCCACATATTTCTCCCCTGCGATTACCTGGGTTGCTCATAAGGCTACAATACGGGGGAAACTTATTCAAATAGCGGCTAGGGCGAAGCGGAACAGAGAACGAACGATCAAGCAGTTGGAAACACATTTAGAGGGACTACTAGAAGAACAGCGTAAAAACCCTCAGATTGATATTAGACATAAAATAGACAATGCTAGATTGGCACTCAACCTCAGTTTGACTACACAAGCTGAAAAACATATAAGTTGGTCGAAACATAGGTTCTATACTATGGGGGATAAGCCGACCACAATGCTGGCCAGAAAACTTGTCCCCCGGCCATTTTCACCAACATTGCCAAAGTTGAGACTATCTACAGGTCATACGACCCAAAACCCCGAGAAAATAATTAGCGAATTTTATAAATTTTACACTAAGTTATATAACTCACCAAAAACATTGGATCGTTCCAAGGAAGAGGCATTCTTCAACGACTTGCAGTTGCCAAAATTGACACCAGCACATACGGACCTGATGGATGGAGCCTTTACGGAACCTGAAATCCGAGCCGCAATCAAATCTACTCACCCTACTAAGGCACCGGGGCCGGATGGCTTCCCGGGCCACTATTATAGAAAATATTCAGATGTCTTAGCGCCCCACCTTTGCTCTTATTTTAACGCCTTAAGAAGAGGTAATAAACTCCCCTGCCATGAGAACGCTGCTTATATACATATGATTCCAAAACCGGGGAAGGATCATGGGGACTGTGCCAACTACCGCCCGATTTCTCTTATCAATACAGACTTAAAGATCCTCACCAAAATTCTGGCCCAAAGACTAAATACAATAATTCAAAGCTATATTCACCCTGACCAGGCGGGTTTCATCCCTAATAGGCAGGCTTCTGATCAAACCCGTCGGTTAATTAATCTTATATCCGCGATCCAATCTGATTGGGACAATGGAGGAGTCAGGAGGGGGATGTTGCTATCATTAGATATCCGGAAAGCATTCGATTCCATCTCATGGGACTATTTGTTTAATGTTTTAGAACGTTTTGGCTTTGGACAGTGCTTTTTGGATCTCCTTCGTACATTATATGACTCCCCGAGTGCTTCACTGGTGCTTAAGGGATATTCTTCCCAACCTCTGATGATCAAGCGTGGTACGAGACAGGGTTGTCCACTGTCACCGTTGCTATTCGCGTTGGCGATCGAACCGTTAGCGATCAAAATACGTGCCAGTGTGGACATTCGGGGCATCAACTGTTGCGACTATGAACATAAATGTTTGCTTTTCGCGTACGATTTATTGCTGACCTTGTCTTCACCGATCACCTCCCTCCCCAATTTACTTGCCATTTTACAACCATTCTCTGACATTTCGGGATTAGAAATCAACCACAGTAAATCCAGGGCTCTGAACCTATCGTTACCTAGTAATATCCAGGCTACACTTGAACAGTGTTTCCAATTTCGATGGGAACCGGACGCTCTCCCCTATTTAGGCATACATTTGACCTCCTCCATTAGTCAGCTATACAAAAGAAATTATCCAGGCCTTTTTAAACGATTGACGGACGATTTGGCAAGGTGGCAGTTGCACCCCCCATCGTGGCTTGGCAGATTACACTCGATAAAGATGAACGTTCTACCTCGATTATTGTACTTTTACCGCACATTACCTATATCATTGCCCAGTAATGACCTTAAGCAGTTTCAACGTAGAGTCTTACAGTTTATTTGGGGGGACAAGAGACCTAGGGTGAACAGGGTAACTCTATACGCACCAAAACGAAAAGGTGGACTCGGGTTACCAGATTTGCTGAAATATTTTTACGCTGCACAGGTAGCACAATTGTCGAGATTCCATTCCCAGAGGGCACAAGCTATCTGGATGACCATGGAATCTTATTCATGTCACCCCAGTCCAATCTCCCACCTTATGTGGCTCCCAACTAAGGAGAGGCCGGCCATCCTATGCCCTACTTTGTCATTATCTTTAGATATATGGGACAGACTCTCCAGAACTCATAAATTTAGGTCACCTCATACCCCAATGGCACCATTGTTGCTGAACAAGGCCTTCACCCCGGGTCTCACCCCTCAAGCATTTAACTGGTGGACTAATAAAGGCCTTCTGCGGATAGCTGATTTGTGCGATCATAGGGGTATGCTGACCGAGAGGGCCATGATCGACAAATACCACATGCCCCCAACTGAAGGTTACAGGTTCACCCAACTCACCCATTTCATACAGACTTTGGCCCGTAGGGGCGATCTATCTACCCTTACGTCCATGGAACAATTATGTAGGCAATACGACAAGCTTAAAGGCCACATATCTGTTATATATTCTATATTATCACACGTAGCGGCCAAATTGAACTACATGGTCCAGTGGGAAACCGATTTGCAGGAAACCATTGATCTAGAGGACTAATGTGAAATGGCGGAGTTGGCTTCCCGTTCTCTCATCAACACCTCTATCATAGAGGCCAACTATAAGGTCTTGCTGCGCTGGTACATGGTGCCAGCTAGACTGGCAACCTTCGTGCCAGGAGCTACGCCTTACTGCTTTAGGGGATGTGGCCAACTAGGAACTATTTATCATATCTGGTGGACGTGTCCCATGGTCAGGAGGTTCTGGATCAGGGTGTATAATTTTGTTTACTCCCTCACCCGGATAAACTTGCCCAAATTGGCGAAGCAGGCGCTGCTGGGGAGTGGGGGGGTTGAGGCCTCTAAATCCAGCAGACGACTACTAACATTTATTTTTATTTCGGCTAAAATCACCATTGCCAGAAATTGGAGGTCGGCGGCTCTCCCATTTGAACAGCTTAAGGGCAAATTATCCTGGCTGATGTTAAATGAGAGGCTGTCAGCCCTGACACAAGATAAAATGAAATTCTTTCATCAGGTGTGGGATCCTTGGATTCGATACCTCACTAATGACGCCAGTGTGTGTGGGACTTAGTTACAAGTTTCAGTTCTGTGGTTTGGAAATGCCGATCCGTGGCTCCCCCCCCTCTCCCCCCTCTTCCTTTTTCTTTCCCCTTTCTCCCTCTCTCTTTCCTTTCTATCCCATTCTCTCTTCTTGACTTCTCTGTCTCGGCTACCTTGATATATCTTTATTGGTATGACCGGATTAAGCCCATGTAGGGTTTCTTAGGCTTTGATATCCTCTTTCCTGGCTTATCCACATTGTACGATCGTTGTCGGTCAATGATTCGAAGCTGAGGGAAATATTTGTTCATAGGTAATCTATGCATTCTCTATTGGATTTTGTATTTTGTTTTTTTTTCTTTGTTTTTTCTTTGCTTATCCTTTGATGTTTTCCTGGTATTCCAACTGGGAACTTAGGGCATTGGATCCCTCGGTATTAGAATTCCATATGCTGTTATGACTGTACAATGACCAGATATGGTTTTTTCTTTTTTTGAATGTCTATACCATTTTATCCTTTCTAATAAAAAACATTGAAACAAAATCCACATATTTCAACTGTCCCTGTTGTAATTGTTGCGACTCAAGTCGCAGCGACTCCAAAAAAAGGTTCTTAGACTACTTTGTTACCACTTAGGTACGACTTGTTCTCACATGGTTTTCACTGGTCGCATGACATCGCATGACATCGCATGAAAAATCGCATTGCAAAGTCACGTTGCAACTGAGGCTAAAGGCGACTGAATACAAATGCACGCCACACTTTTCACATATTTATTTGTAAACAAATGTTAAAACCCATTTATAATTTTTCTTCCACTTATTATGTGCCACTTTGTGTTGGTCTATCACATAAAATCCCAATAAAAGACATTTGCGTTTTTGGCTGTAACATAAAATGTGGAAAATTTCAAGGCGTATGAATACTTTTTCAAGGCACTGTATGAGGGAAGTGTTCTGTAGCTTACAGAACAAATTGTGAACAATGCTAATTGCTTCTGGGCAAGATCAACACTTTTGCACCTATCAAACCGATATAGTAAAACATTTTCAATGGTATATTTAGGAGACCAACAGGGAGCAAATAATAAGTACCTATACAAATATATAATAGATACATAAATAAATAAAATACATTTATTGTTAGGCTTTACATACACTTAAAGTGCTTGTAAACCCTTTACAACCACTTTATGTTACAGGTAAGTCTATAATAAGGCTTACCTGTAGCTACCCAGGATATCGCCTAAACCTGCACGTTACCGGCGGCTCCTGCGCGCACGTCATCGCGGATCACAGTGCCGGAGCCCACGATACCCGGAAGTCACTCCGGGAGAGATGTCGCCAGCCGGAGTGGGGTACGAGGACTGCTGCGGGGGCTTCGATGTAAGGTAAGTAATACATAATGAGATGGCAGAGGCATAACTAGAACCTTCAGGGCCCCAGTGCAAGAAACCATGAAGCCCCCCCCCCCGACTCCTGGCTGAGGCCCTTCCCATGGATCCCGAGGCCCTTTACTCCTGTCGCAGGGCCCTTTATTGCAGTCCCATAGTGGGACCCTTTCACATGTTTTGCAGTGGCCCTTCCTGCTGTCTTGGGGCCACCCCACGGTGGGAGAATGCCAGGGCCCAGTCATAAGAGCAGGGCTGTCTTATCGAGAGGGCACACCTGGGCACTGCCCAGGGGCCCCAGCTGCATGGGGGGCCCCTGCACTTTCCCCAAAGCAGCTGGTCCTTGAGCCCATGATGGCACTGAGAGTGATAGATACACAGGGGAGGCAGTCTGCCTCCTACCTACTTGATGTCTGTTTACCTGCACTGTCATCGTTGTAGGGGCCCCAGAGCATTTCTTTGCCCAGGGGCCCATGATACTATTAAGAGGGCCCTGCATAAGAGTGACCTTTCCTACCCGGGCCTGGCAGTTCCACCACTAGTATCAGTAGTTTCCATGTTTGTTGTTTTATCTAGGGGGGCAGCGGGACCTATGTCAGTCATAGTAGGTGGTCGGGTGTAAGTAATACTTTGTTGACACTCATGGGCTCCTCTGCCCCTCCCCCTTCTTCTAGTTCGGCCCTCTCTGGATCCCTTTTCCCCATGACAGGTCCTCTGCCTCTCCCACTGACTGGTGTATGGCTCAGGAACAGTAAGGCAGGGCCGGCTCAGTGACAGGGGGTGGCACATGGCACAGGGTTACAATCACCATACAATCACCATATCAGTCTGGCTCATGAGTGCTCACGTCATGTTGTCACTGTCCAGGGGGGGAAAGGTGGGCTGCTGTCTGATTCTCTCCAGCACTACCGCACTGTTATATCTCACTCTCCGCTCCCCCCCCTCCGATGCCCCCTCATACTGTGCTGGGTACTATAGATTTCGGCCCAGGGGAGCCACATAGGCTTCCTGGAGCTTGGGGCCGGGTCACAATTGAGACCCCTGAGACCCCTATAGCTACGCCCCTGTGAGATGGTATGCTATGCCAGGGTTTGACAAATTTGCTTGGAACCTAAGAGCCAGCTAAAAAAGTTAGGAGCCAGAAAACGTGCCCCGTCCCGCCGAGCTCGCGCACAGAAGCGAACACATACGTGAGTAGCGCCCGCATATGTAAACAGTATTCAAACCATACATTTGAGGTATCGCCGCGATTGGTAGAGCGAGAGCAATAATTCTAGTCCCAGACCTCCTCTGTAACTCAAAACATGCAACCTGTAGAATTTTTTAAACGTCGCCTATGGAGATTTTAAAGGGTAAAAGTTTGTCGCCATTCCATGAGCGGACGCTATTTTGAAGCGTGACATGTTGGGTATCAATTTACTCGGCGTAACATTGTCTTTCACAATATCAAAAAAAATGGGCTAACTTTACTGTTGTCTTATTTTTAAAAATAAAAAAAGTGTATTTTTTCCCCAAAAAAGTGCGCTTGTAGGAGCGCTGCGCAAATACGGTATGACAGAAAGTATTGAAACGACCGCCATTTTATTCTCTAGAGTGTTAGAATAAAAAATATATATAATGTTTGGGGGTTCTAATTAGAAGGAAAGAGATGGCAGTGAAAACACAGTGAAAAACACATTAGAATTGCTGTTTTACTTGTCATGCCAAAGGCCATCACAAGATGGCGCCAGATCACAGAAGGAAGCTTAGGCCTGCGGAAGGCCGCAAAGCCGCGGCCTCAATTATTGGCCGGCACGGGCCCCACCGCAATCGCGCGGCGGGGTCGCACGGAGACACAGGATGGGGTATCCTGTGTCACCGTGCGCCCCCACCTCCCCCGCAGCGTGATCGCATCGGGCCGTGCCGGTAATTAAGGCTGTGGCTTTGCGGCCTTCTGAAGGCTTAAGCCTCCCCAGGCGCCAGGTCGCTATTTCTTGTCGCAATTGCGACCGGGCGCCTGGATTTTGTCAAACCCTGTGCTATGCATACAATACTAGCCCATTTTGCCTTTATCTTGCAGGCTTTTTTTAATAGAGTTTACAACCACTTCATTACTTGCCTATTGTCATATGACATCCTCAGGAGGGAGCGCCCATCCTGGGTGGGCGTCATATGACTTCCTGGGCTTCCCGGCCGTCTAGGGGACCCGTGTGCCCGTTGTGTCGCTCGTGACCCAGATGCGTGAGCCCGGCAGCTGCGATGTCCGTGAACACAACAGGGCCGTGGATCTGTGTGTGTAAACACACAGATCCATGTCCTGTCAGAGGAGAGGAGACCGATGGTGTGTTCCCAGTACAGAGGAACACAGATCGGGCTCCTCCCCTTGTGAGTCCCCGCCCCCCACAGTTATAATCACTCTCTAGGACACACATTTAATAGCCCCCTAGTGTTAACCCCTTTCCTGCCAGTCAGATTTACACAGTGAAAATCCCCTATATTGAAGTGGTTAAATCCCTGCATGATCCCAGGGTGACTAAAGGATTTTGCGCTGCTAATTTACGACAGGAAATTTTTGTAATATCGAAAAACCTGCATCGATCAATCAAATAATATTAAGCTGCTGTGTGTGGTGGATGCCATTTTTCCCACATTGCCAGGGATGAGCAGCAGTGCAATGTTCCCAGTGTCATGGGCGCACGGTCTGAATTAAATTCACAGCTCCACTTCCTGCAGCTTGTACATTAATGGCCTTGCAGGATGCGTGACTAACTCTACTCGGCAGCCTCTTATATTTAGCTGTCCAGCAGTCATAAATCAGCACATGAAATTCCAGCACAGCTCGAAAGCTAACACCTTGTGTTTCCCTTCTAATAATCCTATTTACATTTCCAAACCGATCAGTTAACTGCTCTATATATATATTTTTATATATTTTTTTAAATGTACAAAACAAGCTCAATTAAAAGCAAAGAGGATTTGCCCAAAATGTTAGACTAAAGCTACATTTATATATTGTAGAGTGAACTGCGCTAACTTGTTAAAAAAATATATAAATCACCACTTCTCTGTCCCTATGTTATTAAAACAATTGAGTGTACAAATCATGTGAAGTTTGTGGTATCAATATGGTAATTACCGTATATACTCGAGTATAAGCTGACTCGAATATAAGCCAAGGCACCTAATACCACAAAAACTGAGAAAACGTATTGACTCGAGTATAAGCCTAGGGTGTCCATCTGCATACCTCACTGTGCCTCACTGTGTGCATGTGCATGCCAAACTGTGTCCATGCCTCACTGTGCCCATCCCTCACTGTGCCCATGCCTCACTGTGCCCATACCTCATTGTGCCCATACCTCAATGTGCCCATCCCTCACTGTGTCCACGCCTCACTGTGCCCATGCCTCACTGTGCCCATCCCTCACTGTGCCCATCCCTCACTGTGCCCATGCCTCACTGTGCCCATGCCTCACTGTGCCCATGCCTCACTGTGTCCATGCCTCACTGTGTCCATGCCTCACTGTGCCTCACTGTGTCCATGCCTCACTGTGTCCATGACTAGAGAGAGACTTGTAAAGCACAACACATGCGAACTGAATCGCCTCTGGGCGCTGTATCCATTTCATGGGTAAGGAACCCCTTGACCTCAGAAGAGATGGGTTTTAATCTTTTTCCTGAAGGCCAAGTGGTCCGACTCCAGTCGGATGGTGGTTGGTAGTGCATTCCACAGGCGAGGTCCCTGGACTGCAAATCTTCGATCGAGAAGGTTTTGATTGGTGGATCGCAGAATGCGATTGGGGTTATGGGCTTTTATTTTTTGCATAGATATTGGGGGGCGTTTCCTTGAATACACTTGTATTAGGCGTTTAACATTGAAAACGTCAACTTATGACGAAACGCGTCTGAGCGGCGTACAGTGACGTCACCACGTTAGATGTGAAGGAGGCAGGGCTCCTATAGTGCCGGCCGGCATCTTTTTACATGCTTTTACAAGTTTATATTTGCAAGTACAATTTTTTTTTTAAATAAACGGGTTAAAAACGGTAT
Source organism: Rana temporaria (assembly GCF_905171775.1). Taxonomy (NCBI): domain Eukaryota; kingdom Metazoa; phylum Chordata; class Amphibia; order Anura; family Ranidae; genus Rana; species Rana temporaria. Next base: position 25,792,405 of record NC_053497.1, on the reverse strand, counting down.
TTGGTCTGTTTTTTGTCATTTATGATCCACGGACCACATTTGTGAAGGAGTTAGCAATCCCACGTTTGGACGATTCATTCCTGGGGCATCTGGATCTTGCGCTTTAACCCACGGATGGAGACCATACCTCTTTAATGCTGTTTATACCTGTCACTCTGGTAAGCGGCTTTCCATGTGGTGGTGGTTCTCACGGATGTTAAAACGTTCACTGTGGTGCTGTTTGTCTCGAATGTAGACACTAACGAGATTTATCATATATTGGAACATTATTCACATGATAGGTTTATATGTCTGTTTTTGCTTTATGCTTATTATCTATCTAGCCTGATTGCTAATCAATTATTGTTGGCACAGTTTTTCTTCTTTTTTATTTCTTCTTTTTTATATGGAAGGGGTGCCCGGCTTTAAAAAATTGGTGTTTCTCAGCCGTAGGTCCCCCAGACAGAAAACTTTGCACACTTGTAGAGGAGAACTGGGGCTACATGTGTGCCAAGTTTGTGTGCCAAGTTTTGGGTCCAGAGGACCTACGGTCGGCCGGTACTGGGTCCCCAAAGTTACCAGAGAAATTACCGTTTAACATGGGAGTCTATGGAAGGGGTTGCCCGGTTTTTGAAAAATCGGTGCTCCCCCCCGGCCGTAGGTCCCCCAGACAGAAAACTTTGCACACTTGTAGAGGAGAACTGGGGCTACATGTGTGCAGGTGCAAAAAGGTGACCCGAGTATAAGCCGAGGGGGCATTTACAGGACAAAAAAATACCGTATTTATCGCGGTATAACGCGCTCTGGCGTATACCGCGCACCCCCAAAGTGGCCCCCAATCCTGTGGGAAAAAAAGATTTTTTGTTGTTTTGTACTTACAGTTTTGATGTCTTGCGCGGCGTCCATCTGCGGCCTCGTCGGGTCCGGCGTCCTTCTGCGGCCTCGTCGGGTGTCCTCTTCGGCGGGTCCGGCGTCCGTCTTCGGCGGGTCGGGCGTCCATCTTCGGCGGGTCCGGTGTCCATCTTCGGCGGGTCCGGTGTCCATCTTCGGCGGGTCCGGTGTCCATCTTCGGCGGGTCCGGTGTCCATCTTCGGCGGGTCCGGCGTCCTTCGGCGGCGTCCTCCCGCTCGTTTCCCGCCACGACTTTGAATACTGCGCCCGCATATAGCGATCGCAGTACACTCGTGAATCTTCGGGCAGGCTCGGGCGCCTCTCGCACTGACGTCCTGTACGCTCAGGACGTCAAGACGTCAGTACGAGAGGCGCCGAGAGGCGCCGAGACTGGCCGAAGATTCACGAGTGTACTGCGCTCGCTATATGCGGGCGCAGTATTCAAACTCATGGCGGGAAAGCGGGTATCGGCGTATATCGCGCACCCACGATTTTGCCCTGATTTTCAGGGCAAAATAGTGCGCGGTATACGCCGATAAATACGGTATGCTAAAAACTCTCGAGTATATACGGTATGTACCAAATTCTTACTACAATTTATAAAGTGCAAAAAGTGCACTTTTTTTGCACTTTATAAATAGAATTTGGTACATAATTGCTGTTAATGGCATGTATAATCTGATTGGCATTCTATAGATAATTGCAGATACCATATTTATAGAGCACAAAGTTCACATGATTTGTACACTCAATTGTTTTAATAACATAGGGACAGAGGAGTGGTGATTTAAATATTTATTTAACAAGTTAGCGCAATTCACTCTACAATATATAATTTATATCCAACCTATAGGGTTGCATGTTTTATTTAATTGCAGCAAACATAATAAAGACACAGGGCCAGATTCACAGAGGAAATACGCCGGCGTATCTACTGATACGCCGGCGTATTTTCAAATTTGCCGCGTCGTAGCGTTGTTTTGAATCCTCAAAACAAGTTACGACGGCTTTAGGCTTCGATCCGACAGGCTTTGTACGCCTTCGGATCGTAGGTGTAATTCTCCGGCGGCCGCTGGGTGGAGTTTGCGTCGTTTTCCTGCGTCGGGTATGCAAATTAGATGTTTAGGGCGATCCATAAAGGTACGCGCGTTCATTGCATTCGCTTACGTCGTCGCTAGTCGGCTTTTACCGTCGCAAAATTACGAGTCCTCTTTAGGTGGTGTAAAATTACACCATCCATGTTAAAGTATGGCCGTCGTTCCCGCGTCGAATTTTGAATTTTTTTTTTTGCGTAAGATGTCCGGGAATACGAGACGACGTAACGCACGTCGCCGTTCAAAAAATATGTCGGGGCGCCGTAATTTTGCGCAAAGCACGGCGGGAAATTTCCTAACGGAGCATGCGCAGAACGTTTGGCGCGGGAGCGCGCCGAATTTAAATGGTACACGCCCCATTTGAATTAGACCGGCTTGCGCCGGACGGCTTTACGCTACGCCGCCGCAAGTTTACACGCAAGTGCTTTGTGAATCAAGCACTTACGCTGAAAACTTGCGGCGGTGTAACGTAAACGGGATACGTTACGCCGCCGGAAAAGTACCTGAATCTGGCCCACAGTTAATAGTATCTTGGCACCGGTAACACACAATTTTAAATTTTAAAGCTACATTTACCACATTGCTGGAACCAATAAATAGTAGTAGAAAGTCTGAACTAATTTGTTAAAATGCTGCTCCAAGATCCCTCCAGTGCTGACCTCTTGTCTATATGCATTTATTATTATTATTATTATTATTATTATTATTATTATTATTATTATAATAATACAGGATTTATACACTCACTGGCCACTTTATTAGGTACACCTTGCTAGTACCGGGTTGGACCTCTTTTTGCCTTCAGAACTGCCTTAATTCTTCATGGCGTACATAAAATTAGGTGTTGGAAACATTCCTCAGAGATGTTGCTCCATAGTGACATGCTAATATCACACAGTTGCTGCAGATTTGTCGGCTGCACATTAACTACTTGCCGACCAGCCGCCGTAGTTATACGGCGGCAGGTAGGCTCCCCTGCGCGAGGTCACGTAGCTCTACGTCACCTCGCGAATCAGCCACTAGGGGCGCGTGCGTAACGAGCGAAAACCGGGAGCTGTGTGTGTAAACACACAGCTCCCGGTCCTGTCAGGGGGAGAAATGCCTGATCGTCTGTTCATACAATGTATGAACAGCAATCAATAATTTCCCCTAGTCAGTCCTACCCCCCCCCCCCTTCAGTTTGACCACACCTAGGGAACATAATTAACCCCTTCCTCGCCCCCTAGTGTTAAACCCCTTCCCTGCCAGTGGCATTTTTATAGTAATCAATGCATTTTTAAAGCACTGATCGCTATAAAAATGCCAATGGTCCCAAAAATGTGTCAAAAGTGTCCCAAGTGTCCGTCATAAGACCGCAGTACCAATAAAAATTGCTGATCATCTCCATTACTAGTAAAAAAAAAAATATTAATAAAAATGCCATAAAACTATGCCCTATTTTGTAGACGCTATAACTTTTGCGCAAAGCAATCAAAAAACGCTTATTGCGATTTTTTTTTACAAAAAATATGTAGAAGAATACGTATCGGCCTAAACTGAGGAAAAAAATATATTTTTTATATATTTTTGGGGATATTTATTACAGCAAAAAGTAAAAAATATTCTTTTTTTTTTCAAAATTGTCGCTCTATTTTTGTTTATAGCGCAAAAAATAAAAACCGCAGAGGTGATCAAATACCACCAAAAGAAAGCTCTATTTGTGGGAAAAAAAGGACTCTTTTGTTTGGGAGCCATGTCGCACGACCGCACAATTGTCAGTTAAAGCTTTGCAGTGCCGATTCACAAAAAGTGGCCCGGTCATTGACCAGCAATATGGTCCAGGACTGAAGTGGTTAATGATGCGAATATCTCCCATTTCACCACATCCCAAAGGTGATCTATTGGATTGGGATTTGGTGATAGTGAAGGCCATTGGAATACAGTGACCTCATTGTCATGTTCAAGAAACCAGTGGTGAGAAGATTGGAGCTTTGTGACATGGTGACATTATCCTGCTGGAAGGAGCCATCAGAAGATGGGTACACTGTAGTCATAAAGGGATGGACATGGTCAATAAGAATACTGATGCCGCGTACACACAACCATTTTCATGACGAGAAAAATGCTATTTTTTTAATTGGTCGTTAAAAACTATTGTGGGTAGGCTCCAGAGCATTTTTCTCTACGAGAAAAATGGCCAATAAAAATGTGGAACCTGTTCTATTTTTTCTCGTCGTTTTTCACGTCATCGTTCGCGTGTAGGCTTTAACGACGGGGAAAAAAACGTGCATGCTCAGAAGCAGGTTATGAGATGGGGAATTTGCATAATAAGCCCAAAGGGTGACGCCATTAGAATGGAACTTCCCCTTTATAGTGCCGTCGTACGTGTTGTACGTCACCTCGCATTTTTTATCACGATCATGTGTATGCAAGGCAGGCTTGAGAGGAATCATGTCAAGAAAAATGTTGTTTTTTTTCCATGACATGAAAAACAGTTGTGTGTACATGTAAATAATACTCAATTGGTACTAAGCGGCCCAAAGTGTGCCAAGAAAATATCCCCCACACCATTACACCACCAGTCTGAACCATTACAATGCAGGATGAATCCATGCTTTCTTTTTTTTCTATTTTTTTATTTATACAGTCCAGCAAAAGACAAGACCAACATAAGAAAAAATAGTACAAACAACTTGGTACATAAAGTACATTATGACATGTCACGACATTGTGCCTTCCCCCTTTGAGAAGGGGGAGGGGTCTAAGAATGTTGAGCGGGTATATCTCCAGAGATCTTGGCATAGCAAACCGTTCTGGCTAAAACTTCGCCTGACTTATTGCATCACAAATTCCACTGTCCAAAAGGAGAGTGGCCGTTGGCATGGTCGTTGAGCAGAGATACTTTCCCCATGGGTCTGTAGATATATAGACATCTGTAGAGTACAGATCTTAGAAGTCAGAGGCAGAGGGGTGGGGGTGGGGGCGTAGGGGAATGCAGGGTGGGGGTGGGGTCCATGAACATGGATTCACAGAGCGTCCGGGGTTTGGCCTGGTGGGGCCTGAATGGGGACATTCTTTGCACAGCAGCGAGGCAGAAGGAGGAATGTCTCGAGCTTTAGGCGTCTGTGTTGTTTCCCAGTAGGACCTGACCCTCATCTGAGAACACAAATAGGTTCCACAGAGTCCAGGTTTTGGAATATTTTTCTCGTTGATGTCTGGCCGTGAGTATGAGGTCTAAATGAGGTTCTAAAAAATTTTCGCCCATTTTTCTCGTCGAAAAAAATGCTCTGGAGCCTACACACGACCGTTTTCCACTACCAATTTTTAAAATGGCATTTTTCTCGTCATGAAAACGGTCCTGTGTATGCGGCATTAGGCTTTTGACTATTTTCTTGAGCCCTTCCTTCTCTGAGCTGGTCACTCAGATGTCGGCTAATTGCCAGCTCTTATCTCTCCACAGTGACTCACCTGTTGATGACTCTGCTCGTCAGTCCTGCCTACTTAAGCCGTCCAGCTCACTAAATCTCTGCCTTCGCCTTGGTCAACATCACAGAGACTATCTTCTGCGTTCCTGTTGAAGACTTGCTTGGCTGACGCTCCTTCTGTCTCCAGATCCTGCTTGCTGTTCTACTGCGTTTATCTCTGGCTCTATGACATTTGGCTTGGCTGACTATCCGATCCGGTCCCTGAACTGTCGCTATGTTTTGTCTACACTTACTTTGTTTATCTTTTTATTATTATTAAACAAGTGTGATTTAACTGTACTTCTGTCTCGGTCTGATTCATGGTTTCTAACACACATGTACGAATTGGTAAGCTACGATATAATAAAATGTTTGCTTTTGGGTTTAATACTGCTTTTAATCTCTCACAGTGCTTTCTAGCTCCCATAGTGACCCACAGGGTTTCCGGGCCCTCTGAGAGCCTTCAGCCTCCACAATGTCCTTTAACCTCCCACAACAACCCTCAGCTTTCTGCAGAGCCTCCAGCCCTCCATAGTGCCCCCAAACTCCCACAGTGCTTTCCAGTTCCTGCTAGAAACCTCACACAATACAAAATCAGTTCCACTTCACAACTACTTACCCCAGTGTGACACCCAGAGTCTTCCAGCTGTTAAATACATGCCTTGTATTCCCATATTTTTATTGCATGAGTATATACCGGTACTTTATTCTTTACTCTTGGGGCATCAACAGGTTTTGGAAGAATTTACCAAGCTGTGATTAATTTTTTTTTTCACATTCAGTGCTACACTTTTACTTCCAATCACTTTAGAATTCTAGTCACATTCTTGTGTAGCAGCTCACTTTATATTTTTTGTTTAGGAATTAGCGTATTAATTATCTCTATCCACATGTGATTTCAAAAAGGTTGGTAACAACTGGCATAAATTTTAAGTTTAAGAATCGTGAATATGTACTATCTATATTATGAGATTGGCGCACCTTAATAAGAAAATACACAAGTGAGTTATTTCAGCTGATAATGAACAAGCGAGGCTGATGCTCCAAGAGAGCTGACAGCCAAAAGATTGGAATTGGAAAGCATTTTGTTTATGTCATTTCCCTTTTAATTAGGAAAATTGAATTGCAGATGAATGAGGTTTGGTTTTCCTAACACACAGAGCGCCTGGATACATATCTAACTTAGAGATCAGAACATAACAGATACAAAGCTCTGAGAATCAGCCACAAGGTAACATAATGTGCACAAAATTTAAGGTGGGAAAAAAAACAAATATAATAAATTATCTATAAAATGTAATTTTAGTAATGTGCATAACATTTGATTTGTATTCAATTTGGAGATACTTTGCAGGGGTCTCCAAACTCTGTCCCTCTACGCTCTCTATGTTGCAGATAGAGAAAGGAGCTGTGTGTTAGTGAGCGTCCTGACTCTCCTGTAGTCCAAGGGAAGGGACGAGCACGACACTCAACACCAGGGAGAAAGCATTGCATTACTGTGTGGAGTTACAGACAGAAGAACAGGAAGTGAGAATTTCTCAGAAGAAATAAGGACATTTAAAAGCAAAATCGAAGGATGAGGTAAGTGAAGGAGGACTGCACTAAGGTAAAGGAAGCTATTTAGGAAGAAAAAAAATTGTACCTTTACAACCCCTTTAAGGATCTATAGTGGGATACTGTGAGTTAAACTGGAAGATCTACAGTAGGACACTGTGCAAATTTGTTGCGATTGCTACAAGATACAGATTGCTGCATTGAGCTTAAAGGTCCTTGTTCTGTATTGCTGTCGGCCTAGTTCTAGTTTTGTCTGCGGAGTTTGCTTTAATTGCTATTGCATTTGCCTAAGGGTGTTCCTCAACCCTCTCTCCCCACCGTTCCTGGTAAGAAATAAAACTCTCTTTGTTAATTTTTTTTTAAAAAGTGACTGGCGCCCAATCTTTTCACCTTGCATTACACCCACTATGCCTAGTAACCTGCACCCTGAGGTGGAATGTCAGTTATGCCTGGCTCTGGGGATCACCATCAGGCCCTTGGAAGTCGTAGAGATTTTCAGTTTCAGTGTATTAATTATATATATATATATATATATTTTTTCTGTTGGTTGAACTAGACAGACTTGTTTAGATAGATGTGACTTTTTTCCACCTGACAAACTATGTAACTATGTTGCTCTTCATCATTTTTGAACAAGAAGCCATGGCTTCCAGTTACCCACTCTAGTGGCTGGGGCAGAGCCAAGCACCTGTCTCAGCACTAAAAACAGGGAACAAAGTTTATCCTTGGCCATAGGTCATGCCATACCTGTTCTGGTAGTGCTGCAAATTTCTGTTGCAGTGGCAAGAGCATGCCACCAAGCCTGTTATAACCTTTAATTATATCCAATTTGTATTTTTTTTTTTTGCAGAGACTCTTTCACATCCTATTGAAAACCTAAGGGCATGATCTTTGCTACCTTGACCTAGTTTATTATTTTTCTATCTTGCTCTGCCATTGAGAAGGGCTCTTTGTCTTTCTTATGCCCCGTACACACGATCGGAAATTTCGACAGTAAAAGTCCGATTTGTGAGCTTTTGAACGCAAATTCCGACCGTGTGTATGCTCCATCGGACATTTGCTGTCGAAATTTTCGCCAGCAAAAGATTGAGAGCTGGTTCTCAAATTTTTAGACTGGAAAAAGTTCACATCAAAATCACATCAATATTTAGTAGAGCCTCCTTTAGCAGAAATAACAGCCCGTGGACACTTCCTATAGCCTGTAATGAGTGTCTGGATTCTGGATGAATGTATTTTGGACCATTCCTCCTTACAAAACATCTCTAGTTCAGTTAGGTTTGATGGTTGGACAGCCCTCTTCAAATCACCCCACAGATGTTCAATGATATTCAGGTCTGGGGACTGGGACGGCCATTCCAGAACATTGTACTTGTTGCTCTGCATAAATGCCAGAGTAGATTTTGAGCCGTGTTTTGAGTCGTTGTCTTTGTAACGGAATGGCCCGTGACACCCAGAGACCTTTGAAGGATGTGGGGTACTCCTGTGCCAGCGTCACTAATGGCTCTTGGATCTAGGGTCATCCTATGCCCATTTTGGGCATAGGATGACTGAGAAATTATATCATAAATTACATGAGATGGGACATTACTGATAATTCATGTATTGCAGGAGATCTTGAAATATTATGTCAGCTTTGCTTTGCTAGCACCGGGGGATTTTCACCTACCACCAGTGGATGGGACTTCAGTCTCCACTGGTATACCCCAGGGATGGGGGGCAGTTGGCCCAGAACCCCAACGGCATGATGGACTGAGCCCAGTCACCCTGCCTTCTCTCCAGCGGCTGAAAGGACTCCAGGGAGAAGGGCCAGTCCAGGCCTCTCCCCAGCGGCAGGCATGTTCTCTGAGAGAGGCAGAGGTTGGCTGGGTGAGTAATGCCCTGTTTGGAGCAATTTATTTGGGGTACGGTATGGATACCAGCATTGGAGGACTGGAACTACTGACTAACTTCGGAGTCAACCCGTTTGGGGTTCCCTCCTGTGTTAGTCTCCCACCGAAAGGGGAGAGATGTAACGGAATGGCCCGTGACACCCAGAGACCTTTGAAGGATTTTTCGGTACTCCTGTGCCAGCGTCACTAATGACTCTTGGGTCTAGGGTCATCCTATGCCCCTTTTGGGCATAGGATGACTGAGAAATTATATCATAAATTACATGAGATGGGCCATTACTGATAATTCATGTATTGCAGGAGATCTTGAAATATTACAAGTTGTTAAAGTCTGACTCCAACAGGTCAATGGAATGTTTTCATTCAATGTGGGGACACATGCTTTTGAGGTGTTAATTGAGTCCGCTCCTAGACATTCCATTGTGTGATGCTAATACTGTTTTGTGTCTATTGTGCTAGTTGAGTCTGTAAAGGTCAGATGTCTAGCCTTGAGGTGTTAATTGGGTCTGGCTTCTGAGAGACCTTTGGGGATGCTGATGACACTATTGATAGTATTGATGATAATATGTGATGTGAATAGCAGGTGAAAGTCATAATGTCTGACTTCGCAGGTGTAGTAATTAGGTCATGTTAATTATGTCAGACCGGTGCCAAAACATCTGATATAGGAATGTGTATTATGCAGGTGAATGGCTTATTGACGGAGCCAGAGTGTCTGGATAATGAGTAGTAATTAACTCACCTGAATGTCATTATCTAAAAGAATGTGTGGGTGGAGTGTGTCTTTGTCCCTGTGATTAACTGTAACATGCTTGTAACTGCATAAAAAGACAGAGTTTTACCATTAAAAGATGCATTCATTTTGGAACCAGTACCAGAGCTTGTGTTGTCTCGGTTATTCTGGGAAATTAAATTTCGGACTGTCGGATAAGCTGTCGTGGGGCGATGGAATGGAATATCGTAAACGGTGGTGACCGTTACAAGTGGTGGCACAGCAGTGGGATGGTTCCATCGCCAGAAGAACAGCTACAAGGACACAGGACAATGGATGCTCAGTATGCACGGCTGAAGCTCTCTTACCTCAAAGACTTACTGGAGACCTGGGGCAGACCGGCCAGCAACCGTAAGAAAAGGGACATTATCACAGAACTTGTCGAAATGGATAGAGCTGAGAGGCCCAGCATAACAGACAGGACACCCGTGGAAGAAAGTTTTGATCGGCTGTTAAACCACTTTCTTTCATGGGTTCAGTAATGAAAAAATACAAGAAAGATATCCAATAACCAAATTAGGATGTGTCTCTTTGCAGCATATGAAAAAAACGAATTTCCTAAAGAAAGGCTGTGTCTGATAAAGATGTTCCAAACCGACGCTGGCTTTTCACCTAATGAGGCATCGACAGGGATAGGATGCTTCCTATCGGTCAAAAGGAAGTTTTTGACCGTTCCCAACATCCTTCTCCTTTGCCTCTCCAATATTTTATGTGGCCTGCCACTTCTGGCCACATAAAAATTGGCCACAAAACTGTGCCTGTGGTCTTCCATTTCCTTGCTATGTTCCTCACAGTGGACACTGACCCCTTATATCTCTGCGATATAAACTATAATGTAAAACAATATTGAGAGTTGTTTTGGATGCACCTTTCTATGAAGTTCAAGGCTTAATGAGCTCACCAAACCAATTGTGTGTTCCAATTAATCAGTGCTAAGTAGTTACAGGTATTCAAATCAACAAAATGACAAGGGTGCCCAAATTTATGCACCTGTCTAATTTCATTTTTATGCATATTGCACATTTTCTGTTAATCCAATAAACATAATTTCACTACTGAAATATTACTGTGTCCTTCAGTTATTTGATAGATCAAAATGAAATTGCTGATCCAAACACCCAAATATTTATAAATGACAATAAATGGAACTTGTCAGGGGTTCCTAAACTTTTTCATACAACTGTAATCCCTGAGGACAATCCTCATCAGATAGCTTGAACTCACCAATACTGTTTGAATCCACAGAGTTGCTTTATTCCGAACATCAGGTTACAGCAGATGACAGAATACAACAGATGAATAGATTGTGGTATTTATGCGGTCAAAAGATGATATTGTCTGTAGCTTACTATGCAGAATACAGGTGTCCTGCTACATGTGGCCTGTTAGCTGCATCCATGACACAGGAAGTACAATCTCAGCAAGAAGGGTGGAGCATTACATACAAAGGACGTGTGTCATAACATCAGGGAAAAGACATGGAGAAAACAAGTGCATTACCACAAAAGGTCACTAGATGGCAGCATGTGAACTAAATATAAACGTCCATAGAAAAATGGTTCAGGGAAACTATCTAAATAAATTCTATGCCCCATTGGGGTGGCACAGGCATATTTTGAGATCAACGTTTAGAAGCAGAAAAAAAAAAAACATTCTCATTCGCGTTTCTAATTGGAGCTCACTTGCAGAAAAAAAGTAAAACTCTCCTAAACTCATCTAAACTTTGTACAAAAAATGCTCTATATGAACGTTTTTTACTCCAAAGAGAACAGACTTTTTTAAGCCCGGCGTGCATGGAGCCTTATGCCGCTTACACACGATCGGAATTTCGACAAGAAAAGTTTGACGTTCGCTTTTGGTCGGAAATTCCGACTGTGTGCCGGACATTTTATGTTGGAATTTCTGACAGCAAAAATTTGAGAGCTGGTTCTCAAATTTTCGGACGGGAAAGGTTCTTGTCGGAAATTCCGATCGTCTGTATGCAATTCCGCACACAAAAATCCTACGCATGCTCGGAATCATTGAACTTTTCTCAGCTCGTCGTAGTGTTGTACGTCACCTCGTTCTTGACGTTCGGAATTTCTGACAACATTTGTGTGACCGTGTGTATGCAACACAAGTTTGAGCCAACATTCCGTCTGAAAAAAATCCACGGTTTTATTGTCGGAAATTCCAATCGTGTGGACTCGGCATAAAAGTGTTTGTAAATCTAAAACAAAATATAAACAAAGCATATCCTTATACTGTATACTGTGGGCCAGATTCTCAGAGGAGATACGACGGCGTATCTCCAGATACGCCGCCGTATCGCTGAGTCTGGCCGGTCGTATCTATGCGCCTGATTCATAGAATCAGTTACGCATAGATTTCTATTAGGTCCGTCCGGCGTAAGTCTCTTACGCCGTCGGATCTTAACTGCATATTTACACTGGCCGCTAGGGGCGTGTACGCTGATTTACGCCTAGAATATGTAAATCAGCTAGATACGCAAATTCACGAACATACGCCTGGCCAACGCACTACATTTACGCCGTTTACATTAGGCTTTTCCCGGCGTAAAGTTACCCCTGCTATATGAGGCGTATATGCGGCGCACCAATGTTAAGTATGGACGTCGTTCCCGCGTCGAATTTTGAAAAATGTACGTTGTTTGCGGAAGTCGTCCGTGAATGGGGCTGGACATCATTTACGTTCACGTCAAAACCAATGACGTCCTTGCGGCATACTTTGGAGCAATGCACACAGGGAAATTCCACAGACGGCACATGTGCCGTTCGTGAAAAACGGCAATCACGTCGGGTCAGGGTTGATTTACATAACACACGCCCACCTCTTCACAATTTGTATTAGGCGGGCTTACGCTGGCCTAGTTACGCTACGCCGCCGCAACTTTCTTTTAAGAATATGACACTTGCCTGTAAAAGTTGCGGTGGTGTAACGTAAATAGGATACGTTACGCCCGCACAAAGAAACACCATTCTACGTGAATCTACCCCTGTGTACTTTCCTCCATCTGAAGCACTGAGTGTCAGTTCTTTCTGCTGCCTCATTCCGCAGTTATCTACATGATTCGCATCTGACAGGTTTTCCAGACACCAAGAGATAAAAAAGTGATGAAGGAGGAGAGCTCCAGCACACAGCCTGAAACTGATATCTTCAGCTGTGCATGTTCTCCCTGTACTGCGAGGAGGGAGTGTGTCCTAGTCACTTCACTAAGTATATGTCAGGGTCTTCAATATCCAGTTTAACTTTGTCCACACTGCAGAAGGATAATACAGCAGCAACAAAGGAAGATGTTCCACAGTTATCAGCTACAGTCCAGGTTACACTACATATAGCGGTGAAGAACGAGCCACCCTCTAAAAGGAAGTCAGCTTGCAGCAGCAAAAGGAACAAGCAATTTGGAAATTCGGAGGAGGCTGAGAGCAATGGAAGGTATTTTTGAGTTAAGAATACATACTTGAATAGTTTTTAAATCAGAGATTAGTGTCACTTTCATTTTAGGAAATCAAACGTACCTTAAAATGTGGGTTTTTGTGCTTGCTTCATGGGTTCTTTGGAAGTTTCTACCCATAATCACACTTTGCATCAATACGGGTGACACATCCACTTTGCGGCAGGCAGATTTACTGTCAGTTCTAAAGTTCGCCTGCTCGGTGGGATCGTTTTTACAGTTTCCATGGATACAGAGTAATCTAGTTTGTCACTAGTTCAGTCTATCTAGTGGCATCCACTAAAGTCACCAGTCATCCAGACTTTAGGAGGGCTTAACCCTTATAACGCTAGCTTTTACCACAAACTTAGACAATACTGTTTCTGTGATATATGCTGGATGGGAAAAGCGAGACATTCACCTGCAATGTTACATTTCCTTGTTTCCAGGGTGGACGGTATTTTGTGGCATTCATGAATTTTTACACTATCTAGGATGTGGAGGCGGACGTTCTCTCCGTCACACTGCCGTGATTGACTCATGATGTTGAGGCTTGAAGCGCAAGCCGCTTCGCATTTCCAGAAATGAAACCGGCAGGAAATTAATCAATTATCGTTCATTTATTATAAAAGCGCAGTGACTACAAGTTGGAATATACCCCAGTGGAAGTCCAATAGGACGAAACACGTAGGGTTTCTATGCTTGCTGTCTATACTGCGCACTACTCTGTGATCACTGTAACGGAATGACCCGTGACACCCAAAGACTTTGTGAGGATGGAGGATACTCCTGTGTCAGCGTCACTGATAACTCTTGGGTCTGAGTCCACTCTGTGCCCTTTGGGCATGGAGTGGCAAGGGAATCATAATTCATGTATTACATGAGATAGGACCTCAATAATAGTTCATATTGCAGGATCTTGAGAAATTGCAAGATGTTGGCCCAACCAGTCAATAGTGACTCATTTCTAGTGACATGCTAATTGCATCAGGGCCTGGGAGACAGTCCATTGTCCTTGTGTAAAGGTGTTGTAACGGACAGGTGTTAATCCCAGGTCTGCTCCCAGACCTATAATTATGCATGCTAAAAACTGTTTATGTGTGATAACACTGTCTACAACCTATTGATGCTCAGAGGTGTCAAGCTGTGTGCGGAGACGGAGTGGGTGAAGGTGTTTTGCTGTTATGCTGTTGATTAAGGAATGTTTAGTAATTAGCCTTAGTGTATGATTAGGGGGGTGGAGATCTCATTGTTGCTTTAATGCCTGGTACTGTATAAAAAGCTGAGAAGAAACCATTAAAGTATCATTACATTTGGAACAAGTACAGAGCTGCGTGTCTCGTCTTGATTCTGGGAAAATGGGATGCCTGCTGGTCTGTCTGTGTGTCAGATGAGCTGTTGTCGTGGATGAAAGGTCGTAAACGGTGGTGACCGTTACAATCACTTTTTATCTGTACCCATCGCCAGATGATTGTACCTTTATCTCTTTTTTTAAATACATTTTTTTTGGTCATTTTTGATCTACGCCATGTGGAGGCTTCTCTTTCTCTTCTCCATTTTTTATACCCATCACATTCACCTATGATCCAGTCCCATGGAGGGGTGTTGCTGTTCCCTGTGGACGCCATCTAGCTGAAGGAGATTTGGAAGCGTGCATCATTTGCCTGGCTATCACCGGGAGGAGCAATTGGATGTCACCCCAGAACGATCGTTCGAGGAAGCCTTGACACAGATACTCTTGCCCTTATTGGTGTGTGAGTCCGCACCTTACGGTAAGAGTAAGAATTTTTTCCATTTTTTTTTTCGATTTCTGGTGTAAACATTTTTTTCAGGTGGAACCTCCACTTTAACACGTCCTTTCACCTATCTCCTCATGACTAAGCTCAGGTGTTGAGAGAAGGCCTCGGCTTTGACCACATGTCTTAGGCCCAAACACAAGCTGTAGGCCTTCCCCCAGCTGAGCTCCTCACTCAACCTTGCATGGACGATAATAGAGAGCTCTGAGTTCCAGCCACACTTACTCATCACTCATTCAAAACTCCCTCCCATTTGCCTTTGGACCAATTACTATTCATAGGGCAGCCCCTTTCTCCAGCTGGTTTGTAGAGTATGTTGACATAGGCATCTCCACAAACAAAGGGGAATTACTATCAGAGACTTTCATAGACTCAAGTGTAACAGATTACATTCCTGCGGGGGGGGGGGGGGGGCGGGGTTGGGGCATCTTGTTCTCCTCCAAGACAGCTTCAGCTTGTCTGACTGGAACCAGAGAATGGTCAAAATTCAGATATTATATTCTTTGCAACAAACCCCCACTGTCACAATATAAAAACGGTTCAAGAATGGTTTGAAGAAAAAAACGAGTTTGAGGTGTTGACTTGACCTTTAAATTCTCCAGATCTCAGTCCAATCGAGCATCTGTGGGATGTGCTGAAAAAAGTCCAATCCATATAGGCCCCACTCACAACTTACCGGACTTCAATGATCTACCATCAGAGGTCTAGTGACGTCCATGCCTCAACAGGTCAGGGCTATTTTAGCAACAAAAGGGGGGCCTATACTTATCAGCGTGATCTGTAGATTACACTGCTTTCCCTGGTTCTTGAGGGGGTACAAAATAATGGTTGGTAGAAACCAAGATGGTGGGGCATTAGCCTGCAGAACCTCTTTGTTGTTGCTGATCATCTGGGAATCCGTTGGAATTACACAGCACCATTGGAATGTTTAGAAAAGATCTGGCTCCAGTCTTACAGATCATACATACTACACCCCGCAGACACATTCAAGTCTTGTTGCTCTGCACATGACACTAATAAAAGAGAAGGACTTTAAAGAAGTTAGGTTTCTGATTATCACAGGTATGCTACAGCAGAAGTCAAGCAGCTGAACTTGCTAACAGTTTCCAGACTGTGGGTTCTATATTTAAAGCCACCGTGTACTTGTCAACATTCTGATTGAATTTCCAAGGACCCCAGCGGACTTTTTCCAATCCAGGGGGGACCAAGATACACTACAATCCCAGATTTTCTAGCATTGACATTGATATTAATACATGAATATCTTGGATTGATGGGTGAGCAAGGCACCACATCCCTTGTTAATGTATATCCAAAAATAGTCATATAGATAGGACGTTTTTAATTCTACATACATATAACTGCTTGCAGTAAATATAATACATAGAAAAAGGAAGTTTGGGATTTTAAATGAAGCAGTTGAAATGCGGAGGTGAGAGTTAAATTTCATATATCTATACATATAGATTGCATAAGAGATAGGCATGATGGATAAAAAAGTATGTATAAATGAACACAAAAACATAATGAATACATAATGGTTAGTACAGAACAATTGTATATAAAACAGTAATATGGCCTACAAGTGCCAAGGGTCGGCATGCCCAATAACTGTGTCTGTAATCACATGATGTGTACATATATTGAATTATATATTGATGACATCGTTAAACATGTTACATGGTGGATGGATAACAAGGAATATCTGGTATAGCTGTGGCATCAGGTAGAGCGCAACGCATTTTGTGGATGCGACACAGATTCCTATAGAATATATAAATATGGTAAACCACACTCTATATAGAGGGAAAAAAAAGATAGATTGTACTATCTATGTGTGCACCCGCCGCGTTACTGGGAACACGATGCGCGTGCCCGGTGGCCGCGATGGCCGCCGGGCACCCGCGATTGCCCAGTAACTGAGTAGGACCGTGGATCTGTGTGTGTAAACACAGATATCCACATCCTGTCAGGGAGAGGAGACCGATGTACATAGGGACACAGATCGGTCACCTCCCCAGTCAGTCCCCTGCCCCTACAGTTACAATCACTCACTAGGCTACACATTTAACCCCTTCCTCGCCCCCTAGTGTTAACCCCTTCCCTGCCAGTCACATGTATACAGTAATTAGTGCAAATTTATAGCACTGTTCACTGTATAAATGTGAATGGTCCCAAAAATGTGTCAAAAGTGTCCGATGAGTCTGCCATAATGTCGCAGTCACAATAAAAAATCGCAGATCGCCGCCTTTAGTAGTAAAAAAATAAAATAAAAAAAAAATAATAATTATGTCCCCTATTTTGTAGGCGCTATAACTTTTGCTCAAACCAGTCACTATACGCTTATTTCGTTTTTTTTTTTTTACCAAAAATATGTAGAAGAATACGTATCGGCTTAAACTGAGATTTTTTTTTATTTTTTTTATAAAATGGGATATTTATTATAGCAAAAAGTAAAAAATATATTTTTTTTTCAAAATTGTCGCTCTTTTTTTGTATATAGCACAAAAAATAAAAACCGCAGAGGTGATCAAATACCACCAAAAGAAAGCTCTATTTGTGGGGAAAAAAGGACGTAAATTTTGTTTGGAAAACACGTCGCACGACCGCGCAATTGTCAGTTAAAGCGACGCAGTGCCAGAAGCTGAAATTTCGCCTGGGCAGGAAGGGGGTATATGTGCACAGTAAGCAAGTGGTTAATAAACTGTCTGTTCTGGTATTTATGTTATTGATCTAATAATTATTTGTTTTTTATATTTTGGTTAATAAAAAGGCTGCTATGGCCAATTAAGTTGTGGTGTGGTTTGTATACTGGAAGGGTGGGTTTTTGGTATAGCAGTTAACAAGCCATATTTAATACTATAGTCATGTGAATGCTTTTTAGCCTTATACTATAAAAGTTGAATTAACTCTTCAAAATGTACAGATTTGACTTCAGTAGAATTAAGTTTGTTTGGTTGCAAATAAGATTTAGAACTCTTGTATTGAAAAAAACAACATATCTTTAAAACATCTTGATTCATTCTAAGGAGGAATTATTGCAGACATTATGAACACCTGGGCCAACTAGCCTGTAACGGGCCTCAGGACCTCAGATGTGGACATTGGCCAGAGTATTTTCAGTGGATGAAAGTAACCCAAATAGCTTCAGGTCTGGTCTTACTCCTTGGGTGGATTGGTCTCTGCTTGAGAGCTTAGTTCCAGTATCAACCAAAGGAGAGTAGAGCGGGCTCTTTGTCCAATGACCACCAATGTGATAGGGGCATTTACACTTACCACTGATGGTGCCAGTGGTGTATATAGGTTTTGTGATGCCCTAGGCCTGACTAAACTCGTGCAGCCTCTAATAATTTAAATATGACCCACCCCTTCCTGTCAAGACCACACCCCTTCCTATTTAAGACCCGCTCATTCATCTGTAAACCACATCACTTCCCCTTTAGGCTCCACCAACACAGTGGCTGGTGTGAATGGACCCAAAGCTCCTGGTTGAGAGGATTTTTCTTGCTTCAAGAAGGTTTCCCATACCTATGCAAGTCTATTGGCAAAATCTGCATGAAGCACAGGTAACTGCAGGTCAGAAGGAGGTCAAGTGCACCTGTTAATTAATTCTGAATGATCACTGAAACATCTTAAACTGATGTAAGAATGATTGCCAGTGCTAAGTGATAACAAAGGCACTTCCAGTGATGGAAGTCCTCATATTCACCTGCTGAAACACCCCTAATTCACACTGGGCTAGCAGATAGAGATGGGCTAAATCAGGGGTGCCCAACCAGTGGCCCGGGGGCCACATGTGGCCCGCTGAGCCCTCTGATGTGGTCCACAACCTCCTGCTCTGGGATGGCTGGTTGGCAAGCCCAGATTGCTGACCTGCCATCCAAGAGCATCAGTGTTGTAAATGAAGCCGGGGGTAGAGGAACCAAGCGGCTTTTTAGAAAGTTCACCACACCTGCAGGATATAATAGACGTCTATGGCAAAGTGCAGCTAACCGGCGGGAAAACCATACACTGCGCCACAATAGACCGCAGACCATCAGTGTAAAAGCAGCCTTAGGCCCCTTTCACAAGATCGGTCCGACCCAATCAGACCCTCCATTCACCTCTATGGAGCGACAGATGTAAACACCTGCCTACCTCCAATCCGATCTGCTAAAAAACAAAAACAGAAGTGTATCTGGTCCCTTCTATCTGATTAGATCGGAGAGCCCTTAGAGTAGATTGGGCTGTGTCTTTGTCTGCTTTGCATATGCAGACTGGACACAGACCTGTCATCTGCCCACTCCGCTCATTGTGGCCCGAGACTGGTTACTAAGTCGCTTAAGTGGCCCTCTGCCTTCAAAAGGTTGGGCACCCCTGCGCTAAATCCATATTTGTGGATTATTGGAAATACAATGCTGATCTAATCACACAGGTACCGCTTTTGGATATTGGTGCCACTTATCCCAGGAGGAGCAGCAAGGCAGAGGGCAAGAACTGGAGCAGATCAGAAGCTATGAGTAAACACTGAAGTCAGTGTGAAATGCGTCAGCTGTCCTAGGTTTCGCTGTGTGACTTGTAGTGCCTGTTTCCATTTTTTTCCATTAAAGTTACGTTGGATTGGAGTGCGGCTGTCCTGATCATCTTTTGTTCTTATGGAGCAGATCAGAAGTAGGCAGACTTCAGTCCTGAATGCCAGGAACGGCCCTGCATGCCGCCTGCCCTGGATCAGAAACATGCGTTGCCAGGGTGCAGGCGGGCCATCCGCCAGCACCATAGCAACAAATGATGCTGTATGTTCTGGTCCTAGAGTGTCATTGGTTGCCATGGTTCAGGTTGCTGGCCATCCACACCATGGCAACTCATGATGCTGATCTAGGAAAAACTAGGGTCCCGTGATCACCGCATGCCAAATGGCACCTTGGTTGGGAAACTCTGGTCTAATGATCATGTGTGTTGCCAGCATTTAAGAGGTTAAACAAAGTACTAATTTTACCTTGATGGCTACATAAAAGTAGTAGAAGATACAGATAATTTATGTTATAAAGAAGACTGCAGTAAGCCACATCACTATGGTGATCTGCACAGCAGGATTAAAATAAAAGCAGGCTTTTAAAACAAACCTCTCTGTACAGGTTGAAAAGGAATAAATGTGTTTAATTTATCTTGCTGCCCACATGTGGTTAGCAGAGTATAGCTGTCTACAGCCTGTCCATATGTAGCAAGGAGATAGAATGTGTAACGACAGAGAGGCACCATCCCCAGGGCTCGCATTTCCTAGTCTCCGTGTTTCGCTGCTCTATGGGATCCACTCTCTTTGCTTCCTATTAACCTTGCCACAAGATCTGTGTTATCAGGCTAATGTGTTTCTTATACTTTGTCAGAAAAAAAATACTCTCTATGAATAAGTGCTGGTTAGCGTGAAACGTGTAAGAGCTTTTCCATCTGTCCCACTTTTTATGCAATAAAGGTAACTTAAGCCTCGTACACACGATCAGTCCATCCGATGAGAACGGTCTGAAGGACCGTTGTCATCGGTTAACCGATGAAGCTGACTGATGGTCCGCGCAGATAAAGGCACATTGAGGAAGATTTCTGCCAGATCCATGCATCAAATCAAGAGAGCAGCTGCTAAAACACCATTACAAACAGATATTTGAAGTTGCTGGTGCCTCTGGAGTCCCACGGACGTCAAGGTGTAGAGTCCTCCAGAGTTTTGCAACTGTGCATAGACCTTCCATTCAGCCACCACTAACCAATGCTCACAAGCAGAAACGGCTGCATTGGACAGAAAAATACATGAAGGCTAATTTACAGACAGTCCTGTTCACTAATGAGTGCCGTGCAACCCTGGATGGTCCAGATGGATGGAGTAGTGGATGGTTGGTGGACAGCCAACCTGTTCCAACAAGGCTGCGACGTCAGCAAGGCGGTGGTGGCGTCATGTTTTGGGCCGGAATCCTGGGAAGAGAGCTGGTCGGCCCCTTTAGGGTCCCCGAAGGTGTAAGATGACCTCTGCAAAGTATGTGGAGTTCCTGACTGACCACTTCCTTCCCTGGTACAGAAGGAAGAACTATGCTTTCCGTAATAAAATCATCTTTGTGCATGACAATGCACCATCTCATGCTGCAAAGAATATCTCTGCATCAATGGCTGCTATGGGGATAAAAGGAGAGAAAGTCATGGTGTGGCCTCCATCCTCCCCTGACCTCAATCCTATTGAAAACCTTTGGAGCATCCTCAAGCAAAATATCTATGAGGAAGGGAGGTAGTTTTCACCCAAACAGCAGCTCTGGGAGGCAGGGTCGATCCTAGGGTCACAGGCGTCTGGGTGCAGAAATAATTCTGGTACCCCCACATGGGCATGGTCATTTTACTAACTCCTCCCCTTTACAAGTGTTTCTATGGCAACAACTCAACCACAGAAATGCTCCCCCACAAAGTCTTCATTACCCTGGGATCCTTACATGATCTCTTAACAATAAACAAAATACAGGAAGAGAAGCAGAGTACTATATTGGGACCTGGAGGGGGGCCTCTTTGATGGACACAGAGAGGGCTTCTGTTAGAGAGTCTGTTAGAAAGACCCCCAGACATACTACAGACATGATACAGGAGTTGGTCAGAGACCGCAGACATGATACAGGAGATGATCAGAGACTGCAGACATAGTACAGGAGATGATCAGAGACTGCAGACAGTGCAGAAGATGAAACATATAAGTGTAGTGCTAAATAGTGACTGAATAATACAGAAACTGAGTAACTGAAATGAAACATAGAAATCACCAGATGAGTGGTGTGTGATCCTGATGTGCAGGAATGCATTCCTCACACTGGGAGTCTGGGATCCGACACTGTCTCTACCAACTCCATTTGGAATGCCTCCCCCTCCCATCTCTATCTCGGGCTGCAGAGAGAACTGAGGTGAGTCACAGTGTTCAGTGTGCTGGAGGATGGCATCCCCAGCATCCCTTTACACATGCTCTGGGCTGCCCTTGCCCTAGATGTTTTATGGCATGATAGATTGCATAGTCTCTGATAATCTTCTGTACTACAAAGCAAAATAAATCTGCGCTATCTAGATAGTAAGCAGCTACAAAAACCACTAGACAAATGGAAAGTACCAAACAAAACATATAAGTGTAGTGCTAAATAGTGACTGAATAATACAGAAACTGAGTAACTGAAATGAAACATAGAAATCACCAGATGAGTGGTGTGTGATCAAAAACCAATAAAGGCAAATGTGAAAGTCCAAAAAGTCATGTGTAAACTGGGTAAAACTTGAATGGTGAATTCCACTAAGTGAATGATTCTTGAGTAGGAAGAAACCGTACCCCAGACGAAGCAAGATATTGCGAAACGCGTTGGAAGACTCCACTACTGCCATGCACATTTGATCAAGTGTCTTATTTTCTACTTTTCATGTAAGTGTTTCCATCTAATATTAAACACTCCCTGCCTACAGTATTACACTATGTGCGTTTTTTTCTAACTCTTTTCCAAACACATCGGCCTTTGGTTTGACCGGCCATAGTTTACCATCTCCAAGCATTATACATCCTCTCCATTTGATTGGTGGATTGTTGCCGTTGAAGATTTGACCCTGGATTGATACATCCATTTACTATATCAAGCTCTGTTGACCCTCTGAGCGTATGCTTTTCAGGTTTTAACATCTCTGGTAAGCCTTTGTGGATTCGGTGGTGGTCCTTTCACAAGTGTGTGTCACGTTTTAGTGTGGGAATATCGTACGGTTTCTTCCTACTCAAGAATCATTCACTTAGTGGAATTCACCATTTAAGTTTTACCCAGTTTACACATGACTTTTTGGACTTTCACATTTGCCTTTATTGGTTTTTGATCACACACCACTCATCTGGTGATTTCTATGTTTCATTTCAGTTACTCAGTTTCTGTATTATTCAGTCACTATTTAGCACTACACTTATATGTTTTGTTTGGTACTTTCCATTTGTCTAGCGTTTTTTGTAGCTGCTTACTATCTAGATAGCGCGGATTTATTTTGCTTTGTAGTACAGAAGATGATCAGAGACTATGCAATCTATCATGCCATAAAACATCTAGGGCAGGGGCAACCCAGAGCATGTGTAAAGGGATGCTGGGGATGCCATCCTCCAGCACACTGAACACTGTGACTCACCTCAGTTCTCTCTGCAGCCCGAGATAGAGATGGGAGGGGGAGGCATTCCAAATGGAGTTGGTAGAGACAGTGCGGGATCCCAGACTCCCAGTGTGAGGAATGCATTCCTGCACATCAGCACTAAGCAGCCACTGAAAACTAGACCTCTCGTGTCAGGAAGAGGGGCGAGGGGCAACTTGAAATGGCCTGGAGGGCCAGATTCGGCCCGCGGGCCTTGTGTTTGACACCTGTGGCCTAGAGTATTCCTTATGAAGCTCCAGTTCATTTGTAGAAGAAAATTCATCTAATCCAGTGGTTCTTAACCTTTCAAATGCCGTGACCCCTTAATAAAATTTCCCAAGTTGTGGGGACCCCTAACAGTAAAATTATTTTCGTAGTGTGGGTTGTCAGCACCCAAGACAAGTAATTTGCGCCCCTAATAAGTAATTTGCTGGGGGGATCTGCTGATCTGAGAACTGTAGTGGGGACTTTTAATGGGGACTATATTCACAGTTAGTGTTACTCACTGTGTCTCCGACTTTGTGATGTCTCGTAGCAGTGACACCTCTACTGAAATCAGGAGATAGGGTCTCCTCCAGCCCCTCCCACTTCACATTTCTCACCAGTCAGCTGACCTCTAGTCTCTGTCACCCAGCCATGCCGTGAACTGAATGGGCGCGCAAAAAGGCTGGGGGAGAGGTGCCGGCTTCAGGAACAGCCCAGGATTTACAGCCCAGGATTTGGTGACCCCTGGCAAATTGTAATTCGACCCCCAAGGGGGTCCCGACCCCCAGGTTGAGAACCACTGATCTAATCCATGGTAACATGTAGACATTGCTTTTGTTGGGCCTTTTATAGAAACAGTGGCCCAGATTCTGAAAGGGCTTACGATGGCGCAACGCCATGTGCGCCGTCGTAAGTCCTAATCTGGGCCGTCGTATCTATGCGACTGATTCTTAGAATCAGTTACGCATAGATAACCATTAGATCCGACAGGCGTAAGGCTCTTACGCTGTCCGATCTTAAATGCAATTTTTTTTTCGCCGCTAGGTGTCGCCTCCGTCGTTTTCCCGATCGAGTATGCAAATTAGCAAAATACGCGAATTCCCGAACGTACGCGCGGCCGACGCAGTGAAGATACAACGTTTACGTTAGGCTTGTCCCGGCGTAAAGTAGCCCCTGGGTATATGAGGCGCAATCAATGTTAAGCATGGCCGTCGTTCCCGCATCGAAATTTAAAAATTTACGTTGTTTGCGTAAGTCGTACGTGAATGGGGCTGGACGCCATTTATGTTCACGTCGAAACCAATGACGTCCTTGCGACGTCATTTAGCGCAATGCACGTCGGGAAATTTTAAGGACGGCGCATGCGCAGTACGTTCGGCGTGGGAACGCGCCTAATTTAAATGATAATTTTGCGCCGGGGGATTTACGCTACGCCGCCGCAACTTTACAGGCAAGTGCTTTGTGAATCAAGCACTTGCCCGTAAAACTTGCGGCGGCGTAACGTAAATGAGATACGTTACGCCACCGCAGAGATGCGGCGATCTACGAGAATCTGCCCCAATGTTCTTTGTAATTGTTGAGGTTCATTGTAAAAGGCCATAGGTTTTAAGCATGAAACTTCAAACCTAAATCCCACAAAGACAGGTGTCACTGTGACAAAAGGTATAACATGTAAATTAAGTCCTGTGTGTTCCTCTTGTGTGATGGTTAAAGTTCAAGGCATTTAATCCCCTAATTATTTTTGATGTGCTTCATTTGCTTCAGTATGTGCAATTTTGTTGAGTTCTTAAGTTTGACAAGTCTACAAAGTGAAGTTGTATAGCTACCATAGTGAAGATTGTGTGTTGCTATATTTATGTCATCAAAAGATGAACAGGTTATTATCATTACAGTTCAATTCGTTTGCCATTCAATAATAGATTTTCAGT
Source organism: Rana temporaria (assembly GCF_905171775.1). Taxonomy (NCBI): domain Eukaryota; kingdom Metazoa; phylum Chordata; class Amphibia; order Anura; family Ranidae; genus Rana; species Rana temporaria. The sequence continues at coordinate 25,767,496 of NC_053497.1, read as the reverse complement.
TTGTGTCTCTCTGTAATATTTGTCTGCTCTATTCATTGCCTTAGTGACCAGTAACTAATTTCTTATTAAACTTCTTCCGGAGTCATCAGGCCAGCTGAAGATCACGCTATTATGTACAGTATACTGATTGGATAAGATTGTGTTTTTGTTTAAATAAATAGAAGAAATAAAATGTGGTATAATTGCTGCGTACACACGATTGGAATTTCCGACAAGAAAAGTTTGATGGGAGCTTTTGGTCGGAAATTCTGACCGTGTGTAGGCCCCATCAGACATTTTCTGTTGGAATTTCCAACAAAAAAAATTTGAGAGTTAGTTCTCAAATTTTCCGACGGGAAAAGTTATTGTCGGAAAATCCGATCGCCTGTATGCAATTCCGACGCGCAAAAAAACATGCATGCTCGGAATCAATTTGACGCATGCTCGGAATCATTGAACTGAACTTCATTTTTTTTCGGCTCGTTGTAGTGTTGTATATCACCGCGTTCTTGACGGTCGGAATTTTGTGTGACCGTGTGTATGCAACTCAAGTTTGAGCCAAAATTCAGTCGGAAAAAAATCTTTTCACTGTAAGTGACATGGACATCAGCAGGTGTAGCCAATGTCTCAATGTCTTAACGCGGTTGTAAACCCGCATATACAAATTTGTTTTTTACACCTGCAAGGCAAAAGCCATAATGAGCTAGTATGCACTGCATACTAGCTCATTATGAAATACTTACCTCGGAACGAGGAGAAGAGAACTTACCTGGTCCACGCCGAGCGAGATGTCATCTTGACTCGGCGTGTCTTCCGGGTATCGCCGCTCCAGCGCTGTGATTGGCTGGAGCGGTGATGTCGTCACTCCCGCGCATGTGCGTGCGAGATTTCATTCCGGCAAGGGCCCGCGGCGGCCGGCCCTTTAGCCGAGGATCCCCCCCACGCATTGCGAGGGGAATATCTCCTAAACCGTACAGGTTTAGGAGATATTCTTTATACCTACAGGTAAGCCTTATTATAGGCTTACCTGTAGGTAAAAGTCAAAAAGTGGGGTTTACAACCACTTTAAGCCCCAATTTCATCTGTGGCAATAGTCATCTACTCCATGTCAACAAGTACACATTGATTTTGTGGGATCATTTATAGGAACGTGTAACGGGAGTCACTTTTGGGCACAGATTGAGCCAGAAAATAATGGACATGCAGAATGTCTTGGACTGCTTTAACATGGGTCTGTAATTCACAATATATTCCAGGATATCTGTAAAGACTATTTACCGGTTGTTGATTCTGAACTCAACAGGTTAATTGAAAGAGTGACTCATTCATAATGTGGGGACACATACTGTTAGATGCTAATGCCATCGACTGCAGCCTACCTGTCTGTCTGTTGTGGTGTAAATGAATCTAGGATGGCTTCTAAGGATCTTTCATTGTGGTAATTAAGTCTGCTACCGTGATACATGTGTATTGTAAGTTAACAGACAGCCTAAAGGTCAGGCGTCTGAGTCATCAAATGTAGTTAATTAGCTAATGTAAATTAGGTCAGGACCCGGAGACATGGTGTCTGCTAAAAGATGTATTAAGGATGATGTGTATTGGGGGGGGGGGGTCGTTGGGAGCCATTTTGTGATGTTGTGGGTGGAGTTGGGTCATTGTTCATTTGGTTACTGCAGTATCCTAAACTGTATATAAAGAGCCTGTATTTCTCAATAAATGGTCACCCTTGTTGAACCTCAAACAGAGCTGTGTGTCTGGTTAATGGGGGAATTCTTAAGGGTCGTGTTCGCTGAATTGTGGAGTGTCGGTAGCTGCCTTGTGTTCGGGAATGGAATATCCTAAATGGCTGTAACCCCTGTCCCATTAGGGGGGCCGTTACAGAATTCTTTTTTATTTGTTATTGGAATTGATCATAATAATTGCCATAACTTCTCTGAGCAAAATCTCCATTTTGCAATAGAGAAGGAGACTTTAATCCCAAACCCCACAATAAACGCGCAATGTCTCACAGGTGTCATTGTGACATACCTATAAACTGTATATGAAGCCTCTATTCCTCTGTGTGCACTTCTTGTGTGGGGGTCACATTTCAAATCTTTTAAACCCATTATTGTTGTTTAAGGTTGATACTTCCCTAAGTATTTGCAATGTTGTTGATACAGTATATGAATCGTTTATGAAGTGAAGTCGTATAGCTACCATTGAAGAGATTGTGTGTTGTTATATTTAAGTCATCAGAAGATGAACAGATTATTATAATTACAGTTTAAAGATGACTAGTCTGTTCTTAACAGAGTTTGAGGTTGTGTCTCTCTCTATAACACGCCCTATTCATGTTTTTAGTAACCAGTAAATACGTTTTTCAGTCCCTTGCTGTAGTTGGCAAGCTGAAGCTCAAGCCAACCCAGATATTGATAAAGTAATAGGGCTAGATTCAGATAGCCCGCCATAACTTTGTGTGGGCGTAGCGTATCTCAGATACGCTACGCCGCCGTAACTTAGTGAGGCAGGTTCTGTATTCACAAAGAACCTGCGCCCTAAGTTTTGGCGGCATAGCGTAAATCTGCCGGCGTAAGCGCGCCTAATTCAAATTCTTGAAGAGGTGGGCGTGTTTTATGTAAATAAAACATGACCCCACGTAAATGACGTTTCTAACTAACGGCGCATGCGCCGTCCGTGAACGTATCCCAGTGCGCATGCTCCAAATTAACCCGCAAAAATTCAATGCTTTCGACGTGAACGTAAATTACGCACAGCCCTATTCGCGAACGACTTACGCAAATGACGTAATCAACGTAAAATTCGACGCGGTCCCGACGTCCATACTTAACATTGGCTATGCCTCATATAGCAGGCATAACTTTACGTCGGAAAAAGCCTTACGCAAACGACGTAAAAAAATCCGCCGGGCGCACGTACGTTTCTGAATCGGCGTATCTAGCTCATTTGCATATTCTACGCTGAAATCAACGGAAGCGCCACCTAGCGGCCAGCATAAATATGCACCCTAAGATACGACGGCGTAGGAGACTTACGCCGGTCGTATCTTAGCAACATTTAAGCGTATCTCAATTTGAGCATACGCTTAAAGTTGCGACGGCGCAGATTCGGACTTACGACGGCGTATCTACTGATACGCCTGTCGTAAGTGTTACTGAATCTAGCCCATAGGGTTCAATTAATAAAGGAGTAGAACATTTAGTTTATTGGGATTTTATGTGATAGAGCACCACAAAGTGGCACATAATTGTGAAGTGAAAATGATAGATGGTTTTCAATTTTTTTTTTAAAGAAATATGTAAAAGGTGCATTTGTATTGAGCTCCCCTGTAGCCCCCAATATGCTGTAGAACCATATTTTACTGCAATTACAGCTGCAAGTCTCCCAAGACCCACATCTGCCGCATACAGCCACCCAGTGAGATGAAGTAGAAGGCTCAGCTTTTTGTGGTTATTAGACATGTGCACACTGAAATATTTTGTTTCGGAATTTCAGTTTCGTCCAAATTTTTATTTATTTAGTTACTCCCGAAATTCGTTTTTATTTATTTTGTTTGGTTAAATAATACATTCGTCCGAAAATCTGAATTAATGTAGAATCTTTCAATTGAAAGCTTATGGTGTCTGTCGGATGTTCTAAGAAGAATCAACGAATCAGCTAAACTGTACGACGCCGCAATCATACATTTCCGGTCGAATGCTCCGCCCACAAGCTATAGAAGAATTCTAATGTTGTATGACACTAGTAATAATTATATTTATAAATTATTATTACTAGTCAACCAACATTAGAATTCTTCTATAGCCTATGGGCTGAGCATTTGACCGTTAATGTACGATTGTGGCAATCATATGTTTTTAGTTGCTTTGTCGAATCTTTTCATGTCTCTATAATGTCGAATCTTTTCTCTCTATGTCGAATAATCTTGGACTAATATAGTTAGGTTAGGCACGTTCAACTGGAGGTCCGATATACACAGATTGCTATTGTCACAGCCATATCTGTATCGAACTGTAACGAAAATATATATATTTTTTTTATTTCAGATCTTTTGGATTTTGGATTCTGCAAGTTTGTTATCGCTTGTTAAAACAAGTGCGAAAATCCCAGAAATTCAGATGAAAATGCATTCGGACGAAAACAAATGCACATGTCTAATGGTTATGTGCAGAGAGTTGACATCAAGTCAGAATTTATTAAAAAATGTTACTTGTCTTGTAAAACACTCTCAAACCAAGTTACTCTCAAACTAAGGTTTTACGGTATACATTTTCTAAAATAGGTTTTAGATGCACACCCCAGCCCTATGAAATAGTTTGGATATTGGTTGGATTAAACGATTCCTTTACAGCTTACGGAAGAATGACGAGCCTTGTTCAATATTTTTTTTCTGGATGTTTATTTTAAACATTGACATCTTATATGCTTCATCATGTTGCCAGATGTTGCAGTTCAGCCTAACAGGCAAACTTTTGCCAATCATAATCATAAACAGGGTTAAATAGCAGAAGCACTGTTAAGATTTATAATCCCCTTTGTTGATCTATTTATGCATCACTTTATTTTTAGTATTACAATATGGCACCCTTCTGTATATGGAGAAACACATACAAGGGACTGTTTTACAATGTGTTTTCGGTTAAAAAAAAAAGCTGAAAAACCTGTGTTTTTTTTTCTTACTTTTTAAGTAATCCTTTTACGATCACACCAATAACGTATAGGAAATCTTTGATCTTCTTTACTGTAAAGAACAAACTCAGACTTTGCAGGAAAATTATTAGTGCGACTCTGCAAATAAAATGTCAGAAGAGTATTTACCGAGACCGAGATGCCAAGAGCGGCTCACCTTTGCGACCCTGCGCACTCCACCCCCTGGAGGTGAGACAGCGGAGAAGGGCGCAAAGAGGCACCGGTTACCAGCAACAGGCTGAGAGTTGATAGCAGATCAGGAGGTGCAGGTCAGCGAGCTCAGTAGGTAGGATGTAACCGGAACAGGCCGTGGGTCAGGTACCATAGAAGCTTCAGACAACTGAGGACAGGTTTAAGGCTGAGACTGTAAGCAGGTCCGGGATGCAAGCCAGAGGTCAGGGATTGGAGAAGGTTAACAAGGTCCGAGTACAAGCCAGAGGTCAGGGGTTGGAGATAGCAGCAGATCCAGTGAGACAAGCCGGGGATCGGGTACAGGAGAGAGCAGAGTAGCCGGGTCAATCCGGGTCACATTGAGTTCAAGCACAGGTACAGGAAGGTTCAAACAAGCAGGAGCTGACAACAAACCAGCAACCCATCATGAGACTGGGGCTGGTTTAAGTAGGCAGGACTGGTCTCCGATTGATGCGCGTGGAAGTGCTTGTGCGCGCATTCGCGCACCCGTGCACACGCCGTCCCGCAGAACAGCGCATGCACGCGCGCCATTCGCGCACAGGCATGCGCCGTATCGCTACTCGGCAGTTAGAGATGCCAATCCTCTGACATAAAAGCCCAGAAATCAGTAGTTGTTATTTGGTAGAGAAGGCAATATAAGAAGTAAGTATATTGTCACATACGGTACATACTTTTTAGTGGCTAAAAATATTTTAAAAAAGCTTGTCTGTTATTGTACCTGCAGAAGCAGTTTTGAAGCTTTAAAGCCTTGAAAGCTTGTGTCTTTTTTTTGGCAGACTGCTGCGGAAGGACCACAGAGTGGATATGGAGGTCAGGTCCACTGGAGCTCAAACAGGGATCCCACAGGAAGCTTGAGCCCAAGATTCCCCAGGGCTCGGAGTCTAAGATCCAGCTGGTATTCACCAGAGCCTCTAGTGGTGAGGATGGCCTTAGCTGCAACTGAATCCAGGTCGTGGCCCCCAGGGTCCCCTAGTTCACGCTCTGTAGGGAGAGAGGGGAAGCAGCCATTTAGGACACAAGAGATAGTGAAGGGTTAAGCCAAGGTCGGGGCGACAAGCAGACAAGGATAAACAAGGGACAGGCCAAGGGCCAGGGTCACAGGCAAACAAAAGTAGTCGGGGACAAGCCAAGATTGGTTATGTTATATTACATTATATTATTTGACATTTATATTTTATTACAGACTTACCTTTATCGCATTTGCTTCTGATGAGTGGAAGTTATCCACGAAATGTGCGTAGAGCTATATATCGATGTATTGTTACAGCTACCATGCATCTACTATGAGAATGACAAATAAGAATATTCGCCAGCACACCATGGATCGTAAATAACATCCAAATATTTTTAATACAAAGAAGGCATTACAAAAAGTGCAAAGTTTCGGGTAGTTTATGCTAAATAGTGGGTGTGTGTTAAAGGGGCATGGCTCAAGGGTGTGTGGCCAAGTCTGAGCTGCGATGAATAAGAGATGGAGGGAGAAAGAGATAGGAAGGGAGGGAGGGAGAAAAGAAAGAGGGAGGGAGGGAGAAAAGAAAGAGGGATAGAGGGACAGCAGGCCCAGATCCTACACCACAGTGGAAATATGTGTATGCCAGAAAGTTTAACAATCAGCAGATAAAGATATTCCAAACACCTGGTGTTAGCGCTTAAGTCATCCCGGCACCAAGGTTGTTATGGTGTCAGGATGATTGAAGTGCATTATTTCTATTATTACATTGTAATATAAATTGAAATAGTTTAACTGACCATAATGCAGAATCAGTGGGAGCCCTAAACGTGTTACTTGTCACGTCGCCTGCCACCAGATGCCATCCCCAGCAGATTCCCTTCTTACTTCAGGCATCCCCAGCGGAATCCATCCTTACCTCAGGAGTCCCCAGCGGAGTGCCTCCTTACATCAGGCATCCCCAGCAGAGTGCCTTCTTACATCAGGCGTCCCCAGTGGATTGCCTCCTTATATCAGGCGTCCCCAGTGGTGTGCCTCCTTACATCAGGCGTCACCAGTGGAGTGCTTCCTTACATCAGGTGTCCTCAGGCAGCGGAGTCCCTCCTTACATCAGGTGTCCCCAGGCAGCGGAGTCCCTCCTTACATCAGGTGTCCCCAGGCAGCGGAGTCCCTCCTTACATCAGGTGTCCCCAGGCAGCAGAGTCCCTCCTTACATCAGGTGTCCCCAGGCAGCGGAGTCCCTCCTTACATCAGGTGTCCCCAGGTAGCGGAGTCCCTCCTTACATCAGGTGTCCCAAGGCAGCGGAGTCCCTCCTTACATCAGGTGTCCCCAGGCAGCGGAGTCCCTCCTTACATCAGGTGTCCCCAGTGCAGTAGAGTGCCTTAGCTCTGCCTCTCACAGACCGGTGTTGTGCCAACATCCATTTCCCCAGAAAACCTGTTTCCTTTGGCTCTCGGCTGAGATCGGAACTCCAGCCCTCTGCACTGCAGCTCCTCCCACTCTCTCTCACAATGTCCCGTCTACACACCCCAAACTGTACAAAGGTAGCACTACTAAGTGAAAAATAGAGAACCCCGCGCTATGAAAAGGTTAAAAATAATTGTGCTAAATGAATATAATGAAATAAAAGCTGCTCCCCTCCCCTCGCCTTTGAGGGGAGCAGCTTTTATTTCATTATATTCATTTAGCACAATTATTTTTAGCCTATTCATAGCGCGGGGTTCTTTATTTTTCACATAGTAGTGTTTGTATTAGCAGTAACAATGGTGTATACGATCAGTACATCTAATGAAGCATATTTAAAAAAAAAAATATATATATATATATATAATTTGGAAGAAAGGAGTAACCGCTCAGGTGTGATAGATGAACCTCCTCACTGAGTCCAAAACCACGGGTGTTGGTAATGCAAATGATAATGCAGAAATACGAAAAAAGGTTTGGACAACCGCACTCCAAAAAATGTTCCTTTTATTGTAAAAACAAATCACAAAAATACATGCCACAGCAAAAAACAAAACAGATAAAAGCTGACGCGTTTCACACTGTAACTCAGTGCTTAATCATAGCTATGATTAAGCACCGAGGTATAGTGTGAAATGCGTCAGGTTTATCTGTTTTTTTGCTGTGGCATGTATTTTTGTGATTTGTTTTTACAATAAAAGTAAAATTTTTTGGAGTGCGGCTGTCCAAGCCTTTTTTTTTTTTTCATATGTCTGCATTATCATTTGCATTGCCAACACCCGTGTTTTTACAATAAAAGGAAATTTTTTTGGAGTGCGGCTGTCCAAACCTTTTTTTCGTATTTCTGCATATATTTTATTTGTTTACAATTTTTTAGGAGCCCCATTAGGGTGCTTTGGCAAAATATAAGGGCTCCAAACAGGGGGAATCTGGGCCACATAGAGTGATTAGGGTGTGCCTAGGCACACCTGGCACACCCCTATGAATGAAGCTAATTTTCAAAGCTAAGAAAGGGCATTATTCAAAGAATCTGCTCTCTGGTAGCCTTCACAATAAGTAATGCTCACTGGAGGTACATCACATCCACAGTTAAACATGCTGAGGCTGCAGGGGTCTCACCAGACTGCATCCACAATGATGTCACTGTAGTACTGGGCCAGTAGGATAGAAGGCATGGCCATGGAGCCCAATAAGTATCATAATCAATAATCTAAAGAGTTCCTCCATTTAATAAAGTTGCCCCATGCCTCCTTATGTTTTCCAGATATTGGAATATGTTCCAGCTAATTAATTTAACCTGGCTACATCAAATATTTGAGTTCTAAGAACATGTCAGAATTCCCCTGGGCAAGACAAAGTACATTCTGGAACATACGAAGATTTGTTAAAGGTAAACTCAGTAGAGATTCCTTAGAGTGAAGGAGGCCTTGGGGCATTAGGCCTTCCAGGAATAAGCAAGGTCCCTTCCACATTCATAGCCCAGCTTTGTTCTGTAAGGGAATATTATTTTACTCTTGTGGATTCCTAGGGAGTAATATAGTCCAGATGAGTTCTTCCCAGATGTTCAGCATAAAGATGTGATAACAGGAGCCATCGCTTCATTCACATTGGTTATATCTGAAGACATTCACTGTGGACCAACAGTGCATTATGGGCAAACCAGGGCAACAAAGGTCAATCATAGAGTCAGTATTGTTCTGAAAAGACAAAAACTGGCCCCTAATTTACAAGGCAAAGTGTAGTCATTTAATATAAGCCCCAAAAAAAGTGGCTCAATAAAAACAATTGATATTGAGAACCTCTAGCGCAGTGGTTCTCAACCTTCTAGTGCCATGACCCCTTGATAACATTTTCCAAGTTGTGGGGACCCCTAACATTAGCGTGGGTTGTCAGCACCCAAGGCAAGACAAGTAATTTGCGCCCCTAACCCATGGATACTTAGCGCTCCCTGAGTCCCCTCCACTTGTACGGTATTAAAACCCCTTATAGTGCTCACTGTGTCTCTGCAGCAGTGACACCTATGCCAAAATCAGGAGATAGGGTCTCCTCCAGCCCCTCCCACTTCACATTCCTCACCAGCCAGCTGACATCTAGTCTCTGCCCCCCAGTGATACCGTGAACTGAATGGGTGGCTGCGAAGAGGCTGAGTGGGCCACCACAAGCTCCAGGGACAGCCCTGATGGGTAGCCATGAAAAGGCTGGGAGAGCGGTGCGGGATTCAGGTGACCCCTGGCAAATTGTCATTCGACCCCCAAGTTGAGAACCACTGCTCTAGCAGAAATTTTGCTATTTCTGATGTCCCGGACAGTGATAACAATTCCTTTAGACATGACGATATTTTCCACTTTTGGAGTTAGTCCAATGCTTCCCTTAATATTGAGCAGATCAGATTGCATGACGGTTACCTGCAAGGTTCATGACCAGTTCCAGTGTTCATAGGACCTTTGCCACTTTAACCCCTCTCTTCTCTATTCTGCTACTTACCACCTCTATGACAAAATCTCTCCCCTGTCCTGACCACCTCTGTCTACAACAGTTTACTCTCATCCACACTGGACACACTTGCTACGCCAACTACATATAGAATCATTTCCCGGTCGCAGTAGTGTATCTAGGTTTTGTGCTGCCCTAGGCCTGACTAAACTTGTGCACCCCCCCCCCCCCCAATGGTGGTCATTCTTTATTAAAGTGTGTAGCGCCCCTTTACTTTCAGAAAGCACGCTATGTTAAATTTAGTGGGGAATGAGAGAGTTATGTTGCTCTCATTCTTGATTTTTGTCAAATTTGGCTGTCGCCAAATCTGGATTGTTCTGTGGGTCAGCCTGTGTTCCAGGGATGCAGTTTCATCTCTGGGCGGCAGGTGGCGCCAGAGGAGTCCAGGCGGAGCCGCTTCTTCCCAGCAGCCAATTAGAGGAGTTTTCCCTCGCGGGGCATGCTGGGGAGGGGTATTTCTGTGGCGAAGGCTGTTGTTCTGGGTTCTTTGCGGGTTCCTGGTACCGGGTGCGGCACCCACCTTTAGGGTGTGCGCATATCACGGGCCCCACCACTATGGCCTTCCTGGCCTGGGGTCGCGTGCTACGCGGAGTTCCTGACTCTGGGCCCTCCTGGCCTGGAGCGACTGATGCTACCAAGGGGCCCCAGTGACTTACTGGGTCCCCGCTTCTTTTGAGAAGATCCCAGGCTGTATTCTGTTCGGTGGGGGATCGGCTTGAGGAGAACCCGGAGGCAGGTGATCCAAAAGGGCTTGAACAAACCATTGGGGATCCGGTGACCGGGCATTGACAGGTACACTCACACTGTCAACCGGTGACCCCAAAGTGATTTGCTGGGAGGATTCGCTCTACTATTCAATTTAATCTTCCACTAGGCCTGTGGCAGAGGTCTCTACATTTAATCAGAGCCAAGTCTGTGGCAGAGACTTGTTCCTCCCAGAACCTTCGAGTGACTCTCTGGCTGCCAGGCCTGTTGCAGGGGTCTGTCCAGGGGCACTTCACCCACTCCGACTAGAGTGGCGACATACTGATGTAACTACAGAAGGCAGGACTGCTTTCTTTATCTCAGGAGAGGTAAAGAATGCCAGCATTCACTGTATCCCCGAAGAAGACCCTGTCGGCTTCACAGTGCCCACAGGTAAAATGGAAACGTCCATCGGATGAAAATATAAAAGATCCTTTGCACGATTACAGCGATTACGCCGGCTAAAGGAGTGGGACACCCGGGCAGTGTGGTAGTACAGGTAAGCCCTGACGATTGATGCAAAAAAAAAAAAAAAATGACATCCCGCGGAACCCCCGCTTTAATGCAGAAAAGTGTTGGGGAAGAACTGACATTCTTAGATGACTACATGCTATGATATTCATAATAGAATCCTTTTTGCTACACAAACCCATTCTCAATTCCCCTAAATACACTTTTCTGTTTGACTTCCTTAGCTTCAGGTGTGAAGTGTAACTCCTAGTCAAAATAGTTTTTATTTAAAATTATCTATCGTTTTGGATAGGATGGAAATTGGTTAAAACCTCAGATTTTTTTTAATTGCTTATGAATATTGCTTGGAGTATTAAAACCATGTATAAAAAGAGAAAATTACAAAAAAATAAATCTTTATTAAATTTGCTGTTCTACTTGTAGCCAAAAAGACCACTTTAACTTAAAAGTACTTCAAACAAGAAAGGTAACACCTTAAAATATTATGCAGGTCATATTATTGCATAAAAATGTTCTCAAGAGGAGTGTCAAATTGAAGTGAACACACCTATCTGTATCAAAAGTATGTTCCTGGACGGTCATAGACTAGTAAATATAATAGAACATTTCTCTGAAGAAATCTTATAGAAACTTTGGCTGTTTCTTAAAGTGGGTGTTCACCCGAAAAACTAATTTTTAACATTAGATTGAGGCTAATTTTGGGAAGCACAATCGGTAGCCGAACGTCGGTGCGCAGGCGCCGTATAGAGCCGCACCGACGTTCGGCTTCTTTCAGCAACTCGTGACGTGCTGTATGCGACAGTCGGAAGGCTGTCAATCAAATAGGAACGCCCAGTCCCGCAGACCATACCCGGAAGCGGCGGAGAACATCTACCTCTAAAACGGTAAGTACTGCATTGATTTAAAAAAAAAACACCCGATTCTGCTTCCCACAATTAGCCTCAATCTAATGTTACATTTTTTTTTTAGGGTGAACCCCCGCTTTAACGGGGTTGTATGGGTTCAGTTTAAAAAAAACGAAAAAACAAACAAACATGTCATACTTACCTCCACTGTGCAGTTCGTTTTGCCTATAGCGGCCCCGATCGTCCTCTTCTGGGGTCCCACGGTGGCTCTTGCGGCTCCTCCCTGCAAGAGCTAACTCCCTCTGGGAAGCGTTCTTCCCAGGGGGTTACCTTGCGGGCGCGCTCCCGTGTGATACACTCAGTGGCCATAGCCGCCAAGTATATGACTCGGCCCCGCCCCGGCACGTCATTGATTTGATTGACAGCACTGGGAGCCAATGGCTGCGCTGCTATAAATCTAACCAACAAACAACCAAAAGAGCCATTTAGATAGCGCCGTGGGAACGAGCCCACATAAGTTCGGGGCTCAGGTAAGTAAAACAGGGGCTCGGGGGGCCGGAGAGTTCTAGGTATTTATTCACCATAATGGATAGGATGCATTGAGGTAAAAAAACACAAAGCTTTACAACCACTTTAAAGCCTCATACACACAGTACGAAAATCAGAAGGGGATTGTCTTTTAACGGACTTTTGTCCGAAACTCTTAGGCCCCGTACACACGACCAGTTTCCTCGGCAGAATTCAGCTTCCGACCGAGTTTCTGGCTGAATTCTGCCGAGAAACCCGGCCGTGTGTACACTTTCGGCCGAGGAAGCCGACGAGGAGCTCGGCGAGGAAATAGAGAACATGTTCTCTATTTCCTCGTTGTTCTATGGGAGCTCTCGCCCCGCCGAGCTCCTCGGCGGCTTCAGTGCTGAACTGGCCGAGGAACTCGATGTGTTTGGCACGTCGAGTTCCTCGGCCGTGTGTACGAGGCCTCACCGTTAGCACGCTCCTTTTGACAATTGTTTTCCAATTTTCCGATAACAAAGGTTGGATGACAGGCTAGTAAATTTTTGTCAAACGACAGCTCCAAGTCAGATTTTCGGATAGTCAGTGAACAAATCCGTCACACAAAAGTCGAAAGTACAAACACGCTTGCTCATAATCAATGCTCACCATACACGAAATTAGCAGAAGGGGCCCAAAGGGTGTCGCTCAAGAGCTGAAATTCCTCATAGTATGTTACTATGTTCGTGTTTGTGGCACAACAATTTGTGTAACATTAGTATGAAGACAAGATCCCGGGACACACCCTTTTGACCAAAATCAGACGCTCGGTTGGCCAACAATCGAACTGCGTGTAAGGCCCCATACACACGAGAGGATTTATCCGCAGATACGGTCCAGCGGACCGTTTCCACGGATAAATCCTCTCAAAGATTTCCGCTGATTTCGATGGGATGGAGTGTACACACCATCGCATTGAAATCCGCGCGGAAATCCTCTGCCGATGACGTGTCGCGCCGTCGCCGCGATTATGACGCGGCGACGGGCGCGACGCTGTCATATAAGGAATTCCACGCATGCGTCAAATCATTACGACGCGTGCGGGGAATCCCTTTGGACGAATGGATCCGGTAAGTCTGTACAGACGAGCGGATCCATCCGTTGGAATGGATTCCAGCAGATGGATATGTTGTGCAGCACAACAAATATCCGATCTGCTGGAATCCATCCCAGAGGAGATTTCTCCGCGGAAACAGATCCGCTGGCGTGTACACACCATAGGATCTATCCGCAGAAACCCATTTGCTGGGATTTATCTGCGGATGGATTCTATCGTGTGTACGGGGCCTAAGAGGCTTTAGTTGTAGTATTCAGAAACACACAAACAGCAAAAAGAAGGTTGGTTTTAATATTACATTTTTTGGCTTATGGGAAAACAATATCTTTGCTCCTTGTATCATTAGTACATAGCTGTAAGCATATTGTCAATTTTGAATATCCCAAAGAAGGATTAAATATAAATGTCTCTCCTCCAAAATTGCAATCACAGATGTGTATAGCAAAATTTCTCACGGGTTGGAATTGGCAGATGTGGACCCATGGCCATATAATCTGCTAAACTCGAAATCCCATGGGGCACAAGCCATCACATAATGATGGATCATAAGTAACTTGGATGAAGTGATCTCTTCATGGAGTGAAAACAACCCATGTATACCACGTTTTTACAGCAACATACCCACAAAGTCAAAGTTCATCAATACTTAGGGCCAACACTTTAGAAAAAAATCCAAAATGTCAAAAGTAAGCCACAGGCACCTGTTGGGAGGTCATGGACATTTGAAATCCTTGTATAATGTAATAGAACCACAAAAAATAGACACTAATATACACATATGAACTAGTCTTTGAAGGAATATTTCCCCCGCAGAGTGCACCATCTTTCTATACCCATTAGAGAGCAGATAAGCCCATTTATAATCATGCTCCTGTAACAAGTATAAAAATAGCATAATGTAGGCAGCTAATAATACATTATCTTAAGTAAATTCTGCTAAAAGGAGTGGAGGTTGTAATAAATGAGGTTACCTGGCACTATGAGTGCCCTCGTACAGGAACAGGATGTTCCCCTTGCTGTGCAACGATAAAAGCCACATCAACATCAAATCAGTTATATTAAAGCTGGACTTAAAGCAAATGATAAAACCACAATTTAGTCCAGTTGCGTAATTATTAAACAATCATCAGATATAGCCAGTAATCAGTTATATTTCATTTTGGCTTCCTAAATCTCTCCGTACAACAGAAGTAGGGTCAAATCTTAAAGCCCAGTTTAAGTATAATCTTGATTTACTTATTACAGTATGTAGTCAGGCTGCATAAGTGGAACGGATTATGCTCGTAATCCGAGGTTCAACTGTATATATATTTTTTTCAGATACTCTAGAGACTAAAATGGCTATCATTGCAATACTGTATTTGCGCAGCAGTCTTAAAGCGGGAGTTCACCCAAATGTTTTTTTTTAACATTAGATTGAGGCTCATTTTGTCAAGGGGAATCGGGTAGTTTTTTTTAAAATCGAAGCAGTACTTACCGTTTTAGAGAGCGATCTTCTCCGCCGCTTCCGGGTATGGTCTTCGGGACTGGGCGTTCCTATTTGATTGACAGTCTTCCGACAGGCTTCCGACGGTCGCATACATCGCGTCACGAGTAGCCGAAAGAAGCCGAACGTCGGTGCGGCTCTATATGGCGCATGTGCACCGACGTTCGGCTACTTTCGGAAAATCGTGACGCGATGTATGCGACCGTCGGAAGCCTGTCGATCAAATAGGAACGCCCAGTCCCGCAGCCCATACCCGGAAGCGGCGGAGAAGATCGCTCTCTAAAACGGTAAGTACAGCTTCGATTTAAAAAAAAAAATACCCGATTCCCCTTGACAAAATGAGCCTCAATCTAATGTTAAAAATTAAGTTTTTGGTTGAACCTCCACTTTAAGGCCGTGCACACGGTCGGACTTTCGGCCAACAAACTTCAAAATCAACAAGTTTTCAAATTTGTCCGATCGTATGTACGCTCCATCGGACCAACTTTTTCGGGTTTCATCGGACAAAAAGTTCGGTCTGCAAAAGGACAAACTTTTCGACAACAAAAGTCCGATGGTGCCTAGTCCGACCGTGTGTACAGCAAGCCATCGGACTTTTGTACAAAGTGCAAATACGCATGCTCAGAACCAATGTTAAAATCAACCAACAATAGCAGAAGTTAACCAAAGGGTGGCGTTAAAGAGCAGAAAAGAGCAGAAAAAACACGTGATGTTGGGAAAGTTTTAGAAAAGTTTGCAGAAAAGTCAGAGCGTGTGTATGCTATGGGTGTGACCGGACATCTCCCTTCGGACAAAAATCCAAGGGAAAGTTTGTTTGATGTCCGACCGTGTGTACGAGGCTTAACAAGCGCAATTTTTTTGGGCCTTTTTCCTGTGGGGAAAAACTCAGATGGAGCATAAACACTGTCAGGATTCCTGAGGAAAAGCTCTCATCAGAGTTTTCCCGACGGGAAAACCGATCATCTGTACGGGGGAAAAGTAGAGGGCATTTTCTCCCCGCTGGATTTCCAACTGATCTTTTCCCGTCGGGAATCCTGGTTGTGTGTACTAGGCATTGGATAGAAGAAGGTCCTGGACTGCCGCACTCCTTAAAACGATGTCTTTATTATACAAATAAAATCCAAAAAACAACCAAAGCGATGCAGTCAAAATTAAGTGAACAACAGGAAAAAGGTGGCTGACATGTTTCACATCATGTGATGCTTACTGGTAGCATCACATGCACCTGCACAGATGTTTCCCTTTAGATTTTCTTTTTGACTAGCATGTGATGGTAACACATTTTATTTTAGTTTACCTAACCCGTCCATGACCAGTGGTCAACTAATCCTAAATGACTCGGGACCAGATTTAGCAGTGTCAGTTGTCAGTGTTGGTTAACAATAACCCTATGGCTAATTTGCCTAGCGAAACCATTTTTACAACATTTTGAAGTTTTTAAATGTTTGTTTTAATTCTCAGTGACAGCTGATGGCAAGTTTGTTTGTGAACAAATTTTATGACTTGTGGTCATGATCAGACTTTTTGACGGATATATTTTATCGGACAATCCGACCGTCTGTATGCTCCATCGGACAATTGTTTTTGTTTTTTCCACGGACAAATGTTCGCTGTGAATGCGCTCAAACTTTCTGACAACAAATGTCTAATCGTGTGTATACAAGTCCATCGGACTAAAATCCAAGGAGTCTCAAAACTTTCTAAGAAAAGGGTCAGTTTACTGTCCAGGCTTTGAAGAGGGCCGAACTGTGGTCAGTAAAAGAAAGAAAAGCCCCGTTATTGGTTTTAGTAGCAGGAATAGGACCCTTTTTTTGTATCAGTGGGAGGAATAGTGCCCCATTGCTGGTGTCAATGAGAGGACTGGTGTCCAATCATTGGTGTCAATTGGAGTAGTGCACCAAGGGGAAGATAAAGGCAAGCAAAGGGCCACATCCAGCCCCTGGGCTCTAGTTTTGGAGACCACTGGTTTAGAAGATGACAGAGACCAGAAAAAACAATGTACTTTGGGGGTTAAAGCAGCCTCCTCTATCATTAGGGTTGAAACAGCCTCCTCTAATCAGTAGGGTTGAAACAGCCCTCCTTCATTTGTGCTTTGGAAGCTGTATGAGAATGATTAGCAGAACCAGGGCTGTCTTAATGAAAGACCACCCCTGCATGGGGGGCCCCTGCACTTTCCCCAAAGCAGCTGGCCCTTGAGCCCAAGCTGCCCCGAAATTGGGGGCTCCATGATGGCACTGAGAGTGATGGATACACAGGAGAGGCAGGCTGGCAGCGGTGCACTGTGCTGTGCAGAATGATACCCATTATTTAACAGCCAGCAGGGAGGGGCAAGGCTGGAGTGATGCTCTGACCCCACCCCATGCAGCTTGAATGCTCAGAACTTGAAGGCAACAGGGTAGGAGCTGGAGAGGGAGCTGCTGAGTCGGCAGCACTGAGATCCCACCTGCGGAAGTAGCATTGTGGATGGTGTCATGGTGAGCCCAGCTGTCCAGCACTGTTTGCAATGAAAGGCTTGGACTGCCTGGAGGGATGCTCCCTTCTCCGCCCCTCATTCTGCCTGCTTGATTGGTATAGGTGAGTCCAGTGCTGGAGGTGGGCTGAGAAACAAAAGTTTACATGCACTGTATCTCCACTAGAAAAGGTGGCACTACATGGATGGAGTAATGGTGCTGGGGGATATCAAGGGTGTATGGGGGGAAACAATGCTGAGGGGGGATCTGGGGTATATAGGGGGTAGCAATGCTTGAGGTAGCTTGGGTGGCTATAATGCTAGAGGTATCAGGGATGTAGGGAGGCCACAGTGTAAGGGATATCAGGGATGTAGTGGGGGTCACAATACAAGCGGTATCTTATGGTATATGGTTACAGTGCTGGGGGGAGTATCTAGAGTGTAGAGGGGACAAAGTGCTGGGGGGAAATCTGGGGTGTAGAGGGGTCAGAGTGCGGGAGGGGGAAATCTGGGGTGTAGAGGGGTCAAAGTGCTAGGGGAAAATCTGGGGTGTAGAGGGGTCAGAGTGCTGGGGGGGAAATCTGGGGGGTAGAGGCGTCAGAGTGCTGGGGGAATATCTGGGGTGTAGAGTTTTGTTACTTTATGCATGTAGTATTTTCCCACCGTTTCTTTGCTGCACAGAATGATTGTTCATGTAGTTAATGTGGAGTTCCACTCAAAAGGGGAAGCTCCGCTTGTCTGCCTCCTACCTACTTGATGTCTGTTTACCTGCACTGTCTCCATTGTAGGGGCCCCAGAGCATTACGTTGCCCAGGGGCCCATGATGCTATTAATACAGCCCTGAGAAGAACTCCAACAACTTAGTGAGTTGAGGAGATTTGCTGTTTTCTTACTGAGCTTCTTTAGCCGATGATGTGGAATGGTCATTTCTTTGGTTCTTCATAAATATCAATTATGTTTTTCATTAAAGTTCTTTTTGCTGTCATTATATTGGTCAGTGTTGCTAAAAAAAGGTTTTGGCTTTTGACCTATGAATGTTCTGTGTAATTACTGGACAATAAATCAGATATGTATTGGAAAATATTGATCCCCATTTATTAACTGTTTATACACCGCCGCAAGTTTTCAGCGTAAGTGCCTAATTCACAAAGCACTTACCTGTAAACTTGCGGCAGTGTATCGTAAAGACGTCCGGCGCAAGCCTGCCTAATTCAAATGGGGCGTGTACCATTTAAATTAGGCGCGCTCCCGCGCTGAACGTTCTGCGCATGCTCCGTTAGTAAATTTCCCGACGTGCTTTGCGCGAAATTACGGCGCCCCGACGTGTTTGTGAATGGCGACGTGCGTAACGTACTTACACTGTACTTACGCCGAATTTTTTTTTTTCAAATTCGACGCGGGAACGACGGCCATACTTTAACATGGCTGGTGTAAAGATAAATATAAATAAATGGTGATTCTGCGCAACATATCACACTAATGGAATAGTGATATCACATAAGCAAGATAAATGTAAGAGCTGACAAATAATCAGCATATAGTATTAAATGCAAGGAGAATAGTGAGTCCAAATATAAATATATATATACTCAAATAGTGAATAGTGAGTCCAAAATATATAATACTCATAAGGCGAATGTGCAAAAATATATAAAGAATATTGTGCAAAAAAACCGGAATGGAAGTTCAATCCCAATAGTAAACACAAATCAGCTGTCAGGGCAGATATTCTGAATGCACTGGATGAAGGTGAGCACCAGCTCTATGGTGTGAGTGCACGGCCGTGCGATAGAAGATAAACCAGATCCCTGGCTGAGCTCCCGGGACTCTTACCTCTCAGCCCTCCTAAATGGGCATTGATGTACAGGTCACTCGCAGCCTTCTATGGGTGGTCCCTGATGTTTCCTCTCTTGATCTGATGGATCCTTCCTTAATTGGGACAGATGCTCCTCAAAACCAGATGGATGATGTGGGTTATAAGAGAGAGAGAGAGGGGACTCCCATAGTGAGGTAACGTTTGGTGCAGGTAAAATATGTTTATTGAGGAAAAACCTGCACTTACATTAAAAGAAAAATAAAAGTGCAACGAGGAAACAAACAAGCGGCGTTTGAATCGCCAGCTTACGTCACTCCGGGTGTACGTCCGCCAATTCCTACGCGTTACGACACCACGTGTCTTCGTCTGGGGAAAGACGAAGACACGTGGTGTCGTAACGCGTAGGAATTGGAGGACGTACACCCGGAGTGACGTAAGCTGGCGATTCAAACGCCGCTTGTTTGTTTCCTCGTTGCACTTTTATTTTTCTTTTAATGTAAGTGCAGGTTTTTCCTCAATAAACATATTTTACCTGCACCAAACATTACCTCACTATGGGAGTCCCCTCTCTCTCTCTCTTATAACCCACATCATCCATCTGGTTCTGAGGAGCATCTGTCCCAATTAAGGAAGGATCCATCAGATCAAGAGAGGAAACATCAGGGACCACCCATAGAAGGCTGCGAGTGACCTGTACATCAATGCCCATTTAGGAGGGCTGAGAGGTAAGAGTCCCGGGAGCTCAGCCAGGGATCTGGTTTATCTTCTATCGCACGGCCGTGCACTCACACCATAGAGCTGGTGCTCACCTTCATCCAGTGCATTCAGAATATCTGCCCTGACAGCTGATTTGTGTTTACTATTGGGATTGAACTTCCATTCCGTTTTTTTTGCACAATATTCTTTATATATTTTTGCACATTCGCCTTATGAGTATTATATATTTTGGACTCACTATTCACTATTTGAGTATATATATATTTATATTTGGACTCACTATTCTCCTTGCATTTAATACTATATGCTGATTATTTGTCAGCTCTTACATTTATCTTGCTTATGTGATATCACTATTCCATTAGTGTGATATGTTGCGCAGAATCACCATTTATTTATATTCCTGTTTTATGTCATGTAAACATAATTAGATTTTGCTGCACTATATATTTTTGGTGGATTCACTCATTTAGGATCCATTTTAGCGCAAAAGCACTTGTCACTTTATCCCCTGGTGTAAAGATAAGCCATGAAAAAGATAGCTTAACTTTGTGACGGGAAAAAACGACGTAACGCAAGCGAGTAGCTTCGTGGATCGCCGTAAAAGCTAATTTGCATACCCGACGCTGGAAAACGACGCAAACTCCACCCAGCGGCGGCCAAAGTATTGCAGCCTAAGATCCGAAGGCGTACGAAGCCGTAAGCCTGTCGGATCTTAGCCAAAAGCCGTCGTATCTTGTTTGTGAATCACAAATTAAGATACGACGCGGCAAATTTGAAAATACGCCGGAGTATCAGTAGATACTCCGGCGTATCTCTTTTGTGAATCTGGCCCTCTCTGTTCCGATAACCTCTGTCTACATTTATATAATTTTACGAAAACATTTTATTAAAACATTTTTTTTCACATAAACTAGATTGAAATCTGTTTAATGGCCCTCTAACTATGTCTTTCTTCCTTTTGTGCTGAACATGGATGTCGTTGACTTGTCTTGCACCTTTGGTGTATGAAGATGCTGCGGATGAAGGGAGCATGTCTACAGCTTTAATATAATCTCAATCTGTTACAGTCCTATCAGTCTCACATATTTACAATGCATATTTCAGTAACATAGGCAGATGTGTCTTCAGTCTGTAATGTGTGTGACTTGGCTCTGCTGAAGCTTACATTATTTGCCTTGGCACCATAATTCTTCTTTTTATCCAAGTATCCCAACAATGACAACAATTTAGTAGAGTTAATGCCAGGCAGTCCCAGAGCTGCCTACGTCTTTAGTATTAATAAGCAAACGCAACAGAGTTACAATTCCATTTAAATACCACACTGATTAGGTAAGGGTTTGTGCTTCTAAGGACTTGGCTGATGGGGTTGGTTAAGGTGTTTAAAGATCCTGGTAATAAAAATCCAACAGTAGATAAGTGTTTGTAACATCATGTTCATTAATGCTTGTAGCTGACAGCTTCCAATGTCCAAGAAAAAGAAAAAGGAGAACATTGGGACTTTAAATATTTTACACATTATATTGGATATTTTATGCTTACTCATGATTACCATTACCGTATTTGCCGGCATATAAGACGACTGGGCGTACAAGACGACCCCCTAATTTTCCAGCTAAAATGTTGGTTTTGGGATATACTCACCATATAAAACGACCCCCTTCCTACTAGTCATGCCTCGCCTCACCTCACTGTGCCATTACATGCCAGACCGAGCCACTATTACTTGCCAGACTGTGCACCATTACATGCCTCACTGTGCACCATTACATGCATCACTGTGCCCAATTACATGCATCACTGTGCCCAATTACATGCATCACTGTGCCCAATTACATGCATCACTGTGCCCAATTATATGCCTCACTGTGCGCCACTACATGCCTCACTGTGCCCAATTACATGCATCACTGTGCCCCACTACATGCCCCACTGTGCGCCACAACATGCCTCACTGTGCCCAATTACAGTGTGTCACTGCTTACCTTATCCGTGACATGCAGACCGCGGCCGTCCATTTTTCAAAAGCCACGCCTCCTCTTTCTGCTGTTCCGTGATAGACGGAACACTCAGCTTCCCAGGAGACACTGTGTTCAGTGTTCCGCCTATCACGGATGCCCTCTCGTCCCCGGTCTCGGAGGAGAGGGCATCCGTGATAGGCGGAACCCTAAACACAGTGTCTCCTGGGAAGCTGAGTGTTCCGCCTATCACGGAACAGCAGAAAGAGGATTGATTTTCTCCTGTTCAGCACATGGGTTGAACAAGAGAAATTGCACAATGTATG
This sequence comes from Rana temporaria, assembly GCF_905171775.1. Lineage (NCBI taxonomy): Eukaryota > Metazoa > Chordata > Amphibia > Anura > Ranidae > Rana > Rana temporaria. The sequence continues at coordinate 25,745,311 of NC_053497.1, read as the reverse complement.
GCTAGTTTTCACTCAGGCTTAATTTTTCATGCAAAAATTACTAAAATTAACTTAAAAGGGTTTTTTTTTATTTTCTAAATGGGTTCCTTTAAGCTAGTGCATTGTTGGTTCACTTACATTTTCCTTCGATCTCCCTTCTAAATGTATTTTTTCTTTGTCTGAATTTCTCACTTCCTGTTTCTCCTCAGTAAGCTTGCCCCATCATCTGAGCTGTTCTGGCTGGCGGTTAGTCAGCCAGAACAGCTTACTGAGAAGGAAAAGGAAGTGAGAAATTCAAACAAAGAAAAAAAACATTTAGAAGGGAAATCAAAGCCAAAATTAAAGAAAAAAATGGCGTAGGGGTCCCCCCAAAAATTCATACCTGACCCTTATCCGAGCACGCAACCTGGCAGGCCGTAGGAGAGCGCCCCCCCCCTTTTGAACCGTACCAGGCCAAATGACCTCAACATGGGGAGGGTGCTTTGGGGTCTTTTTTTTTCGGTCGTTGGGTGACATGGATTTACATTGCCGGACTTTTTTTTAAATAAATAAAGGACTTGTCCCAAACTGTCTCTTGTCTTTTTTACCATCTTTTACACTTTTTTTGTGAAATGGTAGGGATACAATGTACCCGTTACCAATTCACATAGGGGGGCCGGGATCTGGGGGTCCCCTTGTTAAAGGGGGCTTCCAGATTTCGATAAGCCCCCTGCCGGAAGACCCCCACAACCACCAGTCAGACCCCAGAGCACCCTCCCAATGTTGAGGGCATGTGGCCTGGTACGGTTCAGGAGGGGGGCGCCCCCCTATTTTTCTGTGGCCTCCCAGGTTGCATGCTCGGAAAAGGGCCTGGTATGGATTTTTGGGGGGACTCCTACGCCATGCGGTTTTTGTCAATGAGTTTTATCTATATTTCTGAGACCCGACAATTCATTACAGCCGCGATCAGTATAGCTTGTACATGTATCTGAATCTTTTTCTGACCCCTGCCGTTTGCACTCTGCACACGCGAGTGGTCTCATCTTCAGCTGTGCATATCTGGGTGACACAACCTGGTTCCAGTGTGCTGCAAGTCCATCCCCACCATCAGGGGCCCTCGTGAAGAAGTAGGCTAGGGTTTAGACTCTGGGGAACCTCAAATTGACATTTACGAAGCACTCACTACAACTGAACTCTAAGGCCCCGTACACACGACCAAACATGTATGCTGAAACTGGTCCGCGGGCCAGTTTCAGCATACATGTTCGGTCGTGTGTAGGCGCGAGCGGGCCGAATTCCAGCAAACATTTGCCCGCCGGGCCTTTTCCCAGCAGACAAATATTCCTGGACGTGTTTTAAAACCGTCCGCTGGAATCCTGCCCGCTCGGACATGTACGGTCGTCAGTACAGACCTACCGTACATGTCCGAGCGCCCGCCGTCCCTCGCATGTGTCGAATGACTTTGACGCATGCGTGGAAGCCTTTAAATGGCAGGCCCGCCCACGTCGCCGCGTCATCGCCGCGTCATCATCGCGGCGGCGACGCTGACACGCCCCTGCGTAATGTTTACGCGCTGACTTCTGTACGATGGTTAGTACAACCATCGTACAGAAGCCCTCTGGCAGGCATGTACGGTGAAAACGGTCCGACGGACCGGTTTCACCGTACATGTTTGCTCGTTAGTACCCGGCCTAACACCTATCCTATGTTATTTTTGGATATCTGGTGAACATCTTTTATTTACTTTTTGTAGTGCCAGACAGAACCATCTTCATTCAGATACTCTATAGCAGCCTTTTTCAACTGGTCTCAGGGGGACCTCTGGCAACAATTACTAAGGCCTAGATTCACGTACGGCCGTTCTACGTTGCGCAGGCGTAGCGTATCGTATTTACTCTACGCCGCCGCAACTTAGAGAGGGAAGTGCTGTATTCACAAAGCACTTGCGTCCTAAGTTACGGCGGCGTAACGTAAATGGGCCGGCGTAAGCGCGCGTAATTCAAAGTAGGCTGGTAGGGGGCGTGTTGTATTTAAATGAGGCTTGACCCCATGTAAATGCATGGCCAAACGAACGGCGCATGCGCGCGCATGCTCAGTATCACGTCGTATATACGCCCAAAGATACGTTGGCTCAATGCCTGTGACGTGAACGTAACTTACGCATAGCCCTATTCGCATACGACTTACGCAAACGACGTAAAAAGATACGCTTGTTCCAACGTCCATACTTTGCATGGGCTGCGCCACCTAGAGACCAGCTTTATCTTTACGCGGCGTATGTCTTATGTAAACGGCGTAACTAATTGCGACGGGTGTACGTACGTTTGTGAATCGGCGTATCTTGCTCATTTACATATTCGGAAATCAAGGAAGCGCCACCTAGGGGCCAGCGTAATTATTGCAACCCAACATACGACGGCGTAGGAGACTTACGCCGCTCGTATCTTGGCCAAATCTATGCGTAACTGATTCTATGAATCAGGCGCATAGATATGACGGCGGCCATTCGGACTTACGACGGCGTATCTGGAGATACGCCGTCATAAGTCTTTGTGAATCTGGGCCTATATCTACAACTCAGGGTATATTAATGTGGTGGTCAATGGGAAGAATGTTGCTTCTATTTGTGCTCATTGGGAAGATTCCTCCCACACCTTACAGATCACTTAAAGGTTAAGTTCACCATTACAGAAAATCTATAAGCTGAACTTACGCTGGACCCCCTCCCAATCCCCCCTGGTGCCACTGTACCTGAGGCCAGCGATCACCGGCTAGAAGATGGGTTGGGTTGCTGCTTCACAGGTCCGGGGATTTGAAATCCCCATAGCTTAATCTCCTAAACCTATCTTGTACATTGAATCAAATAGTAGATTAAGGTGTTGTTGCTGTCTATAAACAAAGTAAATTGTAAGAAAAAAATAAAAATAATTTCATATTCCATAATTCCATTGCCACTACCACTGAAGTTGTCCCTGAAAACCACACCAATTCTGTAAACCACGTACAACTTTACGGTACCTCCCCAAACCTGTAATTTAAAGGATTTATGTATTTACAATGCACCTATCAAAGCCATATGAATAGACCCCTGCACCCCCACCCCCACTTTGCCCCCCTCCCTCCAATGTAAATTATTATTTTTTTGATTGACAAAGATTCCCCACAGCAGGGTCATTGCTTCCTATGATATTTTGTTAATTTCTGGACATGCAGCCACCAGGGGATTATAAAAATTGACCTCCTATTGATTTTAATGTAATTTGGCTAAAAATGCATTGATTTTTCTGAACTGAGAATTTGCCGAGAATAGAAATTGAAACTATTTACTATTCACTAGTGTCTGTGCAAGTCTTCACTGTATTCAGAAAAGTCTGGCCCAGATCAACCCCTGCTGAAGCTGCTCAGCTAAAAACTGACAAGATGACCCATATAAAGTAATTGTGTGCAGGGGCACTAACATTTATGTAATAGTAAATACAATTATGGTTATTATTGCTACTTCCACCTATATCCACAGGACTGGTCCCTAGAAATTTGATATAACTATGATGACAGCTCTCCTGCTATCTGTCCTCAATTTAGGCATACTTCATTGTAATGCTGTGTACACACGGTCGGAATTTCCGACAACAATAGTTTGATGTGAGCTTTTGATCGGAAATTCCGACCGTGTGTAGGCTCCATCAAACTTTTTCTGAGATCTGGTTCTTAAATTTTCAGACGGTAAAAGTTCTCGTTGGAAATTCCAATCAATTCGAACGCATGCTCGGAAAAATTGAACTTAATTGTTCTCGGCTCGTTGTAGTGTTGTACATCACTGCATTCTTGGCGGTTGGAATTTTGTGTGACCGTGTGTATGCAACACAAGTTTGAGCCAAAATTCCGTCTGAAAAAAATCCACGGTTTTTGCGTCGGAATTTCGGCATAAGATCAATTACTACAATACTGTTTCAACTAGTACTGCTGAGTGCCACTGAGAGAAGTTGTCTAGGGGGCCAATCAAAGCTTTGCAGTGAGTTCCCTTGATCACAATCTGCAGTTGCACCTGTAGCCCTACCAGTGACTTTAACTGGTGTAACGGTCACCACCGTTTACCATATTCCCATTCCATCATCCAGGACAGCTTATCTGACACTCCACATTCTAACAGACACGATCCATCCCATTTACCAGAATAACGAGACATACACTCTGTTACTGGTTTCAAAATGTATAAACGCTTTTAATGGTATCTTAGCTTTCTTATATACAGTACAGCATGTTAAAGTTAATCACAGGGACAAAGAACTCTCCACCCACACAGCACACACACAATGGGGGGGCTTCAATACACCTTCTCTAATGACATCCAGTTGAGCTAATCATTAGTCATCCCCTAGACGTCCCGTCTCCGCAATTAGAGGAGGTAATTACTACAGCTTGACAAGTCACATTCCACATAAAAAACAGTGTCATTAGCATCACACAATGGAATGTCTAGGAGCAGACGCAATTAACACCTCAAAAGCATGTGTCCCCCCATTGAATGAAAACACTCCATTTGGAGTCAGACTTTAACAACCTGTAAAATTCCAAGATATCCTGCAAAACATGAATTATCAGTAATGTCCCATCTCATGTAATTTATAATTAATATTTCTCAGTCACCCTATGCCTAAAAGGGGCACAGGGTGACCCTAGACCCAAGAGTCATTAGTGACGCTGGCACAGGAGTACTCCCCATTCTTCAAAAGTCTCTGGTTGTCACGGGTCATTCCGTTACAACTGGTTCTCCCCCAAACAGCACAGAGGCCACTATTCACCTGAGCAACAGTCCATTCACTCCAACTTAAATAAACATTCTAGGGGTTGTCGTTTTGTGATTTATTGCTGATAAAACTAACTGGGGAGGGGTTAGGGCATGGGATACTCCAAAACGGTTAGCAATTGGCTCTGGGAGGATGATCTTTTTCTTAAGCAACTGTGATTATCGGACAGTCTAAAGCTTCATGGCTGGGGACCATAAGGAAAGCTTATTTTGCATCTGGTTTCCCTTGCACCACTGAACAGCTATTGGCACCCAGTGCAATCTCAGGAACACAGCACGGTACAGGAGGGCACTCTTTTCCAAGGTCACAGCCCAAGACACTGCTGAAGACAGGGGAATAGCAAGTCCAAGCAATCTCTGGCACATCTATCCCAAAAGCATACAGTCACCTGGAACCAACTCAGGGTCATTACAAGTCCAAGACAGCTTCCACCTTCCAGCCTTCTCCGGACAGAGCCCAGTGAGTTAGATAGTTCTTCTCTAGATCAGATCCCTTTGGTAAAGTCCTGAAGTTAGTTCCAGGTGCCACTGCAGAGACCTTTAGAGAACAGCATCACAGTCTACAGGCTGCCTCAGGGGCAATAGCTCCGTGAGACTTGGCACTCTCCTTGCTGAGTGTATAGATATTTGTCTTGCGAGCTACCAATGAAGAGTGTCCAAAAAATGTTTTAAACGTAACAGAACCTTTCAGAGGAAAGACAATCTCTCCAGGGCTCCAGACTATTTATCAGCTTCCCAGACACTATCTGGGAACACCACCCAGGGATTGGCTAGACCCTGACCAATATTGAAGTCTCCCTCCCTAAGCTCCAGAAACCTCTTCTATAGGCAGAGGACTATATTGGTTACACTAAGTGGTGTGTGCACATCCCTGATCCATTTTTGGCATGTCAAAAGCACACCCCATCAATAAAAAATGTAGTTTCGCTTCAGGTAAAAAAAAAAAAAAATGTGACTCACAAGTCTTGTCTAAAACCTGTGAAAACTATGTTCAGTATGTTTGGCATTGTGCCTCAGTGTAGACAAATATTAATGGTAATTGCATGCCTTTAACAGTCATATTGCAAAAATGGGTAATTTAGGAATGCTAAACATCCAATAGACTCTTTTCCAAATGGGTCACCAAAATGGCAAAATAATTTATGAAAAGGAACACCACGTCCACAACAATGCGTTTGATGCAATGTTTATAATATATCAGCAAAAACATACAAATGTAGTTCCAACACCAAGTACATCAATGCAATAGGTATTAAGCAATACAAGTAATAAGGGAAGAGGCAATTGTTAGAAACTGAGGCCAATCAGTCATAACATTAAAATAATACAGTACATTTCCCCTGTAGTCTTCCAGGACTGCCCATGAGAGGAGCACCTCTATAAGGAACAGGAAACACATCACCAATACACTTTAAGCCTAGGTTCACATTGCTGCAGGTTAAGCTTGTACGATTTCAACCCAGCAGTGCAGTCCAACTTCCCTAAGTCGCCAAAAGTAGTACAGGAACTACTTTTGGGAATCAATGCGGCACGGTGCCATTGCTGGCAAATCGCATACCAATGTGAACCTAGGCTCTGCTGAACTGGTTAGTTTTTGTGTTTCCTCCTGGACAAAGGAGATGCATCACCTGGAACCTGGGTGAGGGAGGCCTCTGTTTCTCTGGCTTTCTTTTTGTTCCACCCACACCTTTACCTACCTGGCTCCACTGGGAGCAGCTAGTAGGTTTTTCTGCAAGCTGTCCCTCCAAGACCACTCCTCAGTACAAGAAGGTGGTAGCTTAGATCCCTTTCTCATTCTGTGTCTGGCGAAGACCATGATTGGAAGTGGCATACCCCCTTGACAGGGACAAACACAAGCAATAGTTTTGCACAGATCAGCCTGGACCCTCTTCTTTTTGGGTCCCTCGCTGGTGGTCCTGGCTCCTCCCTCCTGCCCCTAATAGCAAGCTGTTAGCTCTGGGGGCACACAAGCAGACTAGTTTCCAAGCCACGCTCCTTTAAATGGACATTACAGGGAGTGGTTAGTGTAGCGGTGGGTGTGACTGACATGTACTTCAGCTTCACCTCCCCTGCTTCCAGTGAGAATGTTCTGAAAGAGGGGCAGGGCTGAGAGCTTGAGTGGCATAGAGTACATGTGAGGAGCCCTGACCAATTCCAACTAGGATTGGAAGAGGGCAAGCCTCCTGCATATACTCACAGTCAGCCTGCTGGGGAGGAGATGTCAGCTGGGTGAACCAAAGGATGGAGTGCTAGACTGCAGGAGAAACACCACCATTTAGAGGGGGGGGGGGGTATGTGGATCCAGCAGAGGAACTTGGGAGCTAAGAGGGAGCCTCTCCATACACAGTCATTGAGAGGTGCCCTGGAACAGGAGCTGGAGAAGCAGTTGTTCTGCACGGTCTGGGTAAATCCTTCAGGAAGGACTCAGGGCAGGAGTCAGTGAGTGAAGCACAGTGGAGATCTGGAAGAGGCATGCCAGGGAAAATGGGTGCAGAGCCAGAGGAGAGACTGTGGGGTTTTGTGTCAAATAGTTCCACCCTGAGGGCGCAGGATTTGCAATTCGGGCTTACTGATATCAGTTTGGTTTGTGGTCACTTTTAAAGTCCCACCCTTAGGGGGTCATTCTTGTTTTTTCTGCTGATATCAGTAGGGCCATCAAATAGGGGTACTGCAGGCCCCTGGCTTATTAATAATCAGCGAGTGAAACTATCTCTAGGACTTATTCAGAGTGAGGCCTAGTCAGCTTAAGATGGTGGGACAGAATGTCTAATGATGTAACAGGAAAGTGATGCGCAGGAGGAGAAGTGTCCTGGAGGTAGAAGTCTGCAGGGAGGGTGTAGAGGAGGAGAATGTTTTGAAGTAAAGCTGTCAAGATTAGAGTCCACTATTTTTGTTCTATCCGAGGAAATGTAAAGCATAACCTGTATAACCAGTGCCGGCCCAAGACATTGTGCTGCCTGGTACCAAGAATCAAATGCTGCCCCCCCCCCCCCAAAAAAAAAAAATCAAGCCCACCAAAATGCCCCCACATCCATTATTTTATATCATGATAACTGAAGTGGACCTGTCATGGCACTATACATGTATATAGGAGTATAAAGAGGACCTGTCATGGCCCTATACATGTGTATAGGAGTGTAAAAGGACGTGTCAGGGCTCAATACATGTATGTAGGAGCATAAAAGGACCTGTGTGTGGCCGGCGGCCGCAATGTCAGTCGGCCACCCGCGATCGCTCCACAGAGAGCCAGAACGGGGATCTGTCAATGTAAACAGACAGATCCCCATTCTGACAGGGGAGGAGAGATAGATGTGCTGTTCCTAGTGATTAGGAACAGAGATCTCTCTCCTCCTCCAGTCAGTCCCATCCCCCCCAGTTAAAAAAACACCTCCCAGGGAACACATTTAACCCCTTTCCTGCCAGTGACATTTACTCAGTAATCAGTGCTTTTTGTATAGCACAGATCGCTGTATAGATGTCAATGGTCCCAAAAATGTGTCAGAAGTATCCGATCTGTCCATCGCAATGTCGCAGTCTCGCTAAAAATCGCAGATCACTGCTATCACTAGTAAAAAATATATAATAATAATAATAAAAATGCTTGAAGCGCATTATTTATATTATTACATTGTTATATAAAATAAAAAAGTTCAACTCACCATAATGCAGAATCAGTGGGAGCCACGAGCGTGTCACTTGCCGCGTCACCTGTCACCAGATGCAGATTGTCACCTGCCACACATTGTAGATTGTCACTAGCCATGACGTCACCTGCCACACATTGCGGATTGTCACTTGTCACGATGTCACACGTAGCGGATTGTCACTTGCCACAACGCCACCTGTCACACGTAGCGGATTGTCACTTGCCACAACGTCACCTGCGACACGTTACATATTGTCACTTGCCACATCACCTGCCACACATTGTGTATTGTCACTTGTCATAACGTCACCTGCTACGCGTAGTTTATTGTCACTTGCCACATCACCTGCCTGCTTATTCATTAATGTGCCATAAAGTAATATACTCAAAAAATGAATATGATGAGTATCCAAACATACAAATAAATAAATAAATGTGAGTAAAGTCCAACTAAAGCCCAATGGTAGGAGTTAGTTCATATAAAGGCAAAAATCTCATAGGGATAACGTGATAGAAGATAAAACATCTATCCAAACATCGACTGTTAAATTTATGAATTGGCAGTTCACCTCCAACAATGACCCAAGGGTCAAACAAGGCTCATCAGATAGTCAGATAAGGAATCCTGCTGATGGATCTGTAAAGGCATACAGGTTCCAGGCGAAGACGAAGAACTATGGGCCAGATTCACAAAAGGGATACGACGGCGTTTCTCCTGATACGCCGTCGTATCCCTGTTTCTATCTATGTGACTGATTCATAGAATCAGTTACGCATAGATATCCCTAAGATCCGACAGGTGTAATTGTTTTACACTGTTGGATCTTAGGATGCAGTACCGCGGCCGCCGCTGGGGGGAGTTTGCGTCGTAAACCAGCGTCGGGTATGCAAATTAGGAGTTACGGCCGATCCACAACGGTTTTTTGCGTTCGCTACGTCGTTCGTAGTCAAGTTTCCCGTCGCAAAGTTAGTCGTTTTTTTTGGTGCCCTAACTTTAGTCAGCAAGTGTATTGCTGTCTAAAGTATGGCCGTCGTTCTGGCATCGAAATTAAAAATTTAACGTTGTTTCCGTAAGCCGTCCGGGAATACGGAAGTACGCTACGCGCGTCGCCGTTCAAAAATATGACGTCACGGCGCGCAAAGCACGGCGAGAGTTAGGAAACAGAGCATGCACAGTAGGTCCGGCGTGGGAGCGCGCCTAATTTAAATGGCACACGCCCATTTGAATTGGCCCGCCTTGCGCCGGAGGCCGCGGGCGGAGTTTTTTCTTCGCAAGTGCGATGAGTATATTACTTGATGATATATGTACAAGGTAATTATATGAAAAAAAAATCAAAATATCCAGAAAAGTACCAGTAGTGGGGATAGGAGGACAACTCTACCTTAAAAAAGGGCCAGACAGTACCCCGAAACATTGGATCTTTAGAGCTTGCTGTTTCTCAACTTGGCTTCACAACTACTGCATGCCTATTTATTACCTATATTGCTTAACACTTAAAAACTAAACCCATCAATTGAACTTTTCTCAAAACAGCTACATTTACGGCACGTCATGAATAGCTGACACTGTTGCTTGTACTCTAAACCAAACTGTCGAGCCATGATATGGCTGGTGTCATACCTCATCCCATATGCAGCACCATGGCAACTGCCAGTCAAACCGATGCTAAGATGGGTGATGTGATGTGAAGGGGACTGTAATGTAAGGTGGGGGCTGTGATATAAGGTTGGGAGAGGATGGTGATGTAAGGGGGGTCCCTGTGATGTGATAGGAGACTGAAATGTAAAGGGGAGAAGGGACTGTAGTGTGGACTGAGGACACTGAAGTAAAAGGGGGGATCATGGTGTAATGGGGGGTGTTAAAGAAGCTGAGGACACTGCAGGCTGTGATATAAATGGGGGGAGCTGTAATGTGAATGAGGTCTGATGACACTGATGTAAAAGTGTGTCTGGGGGGGGGGGTTCATGTGCAGGATCTAAAGCATAGCACAAACATGAGAGTCAAACCTCTGCTGAAAGAAGTTTTTGCTGAACTTTAGTTCAATATGCCTGTTAGACAGGTAGACATGATGCCAAGCATGCTGAAAAATAAATATAGGATTTGCATACACTTTTAATAAGAAATTTAAGCTCAACAGCAACGTGCCCTTGGAAATTGTCTAACAAGATAGACAACATTTAAAGTAAAAGAGGTTTCAAGTTGAAATTGACAATGCTCCTTAAATATCATGTTTTGCCTCAAGTTGCGTTTTATCTGTTGGTTAAAAATGATGGATGCGTGTCATTTTTCAACCAAACTATGCAACCTCTGCTCATGGAAATGTCATAAGACCGGACAGACTAGATAATTGATTTTCCAATTACATAAACTATTTTTCTTAAAATAAAAATATAAAAAAAAGCTATGTACCTGTCAAAAGATTAACCTGAACAACTGAAACATGAACATAAAGCACTAGATTTTACTAAATATATTTTAAAAGTATGTAGCTAGTGGTCATGGCTAGAGGTACTAGGATTGCGGAAAGTCAGTATAAATATATATATATATACATACACACACACACACACACCCATACTGAGTATTACGGTAACCCAACCCCGACACATGCTTGGCCTTTAGCAAATATTTTAAGTAAAAAACACTCTTTGAAGTATTTGATGGATGTCTTCAGCATATGATTGAAGTCTTTACACATGTAAACAATTTGTTTTTTACAGCATTTTGTTTCATTTAAATTGTCATTATGAATAAGATGTTAAACTCTCATAAAGCTCCAACCTATATAATAAGTTGTTAGGGCCAATGCATTCACAGATGGACAAAGGCTACAGAGTAGTTTCACAGGCTTTACATTGCAAACCAATCCACCAAACTGGGTCTAAACAGCCCAAGTTGTGGCCAGTACAAACTCCTCATGGAAGTAATAGTATTTTCAATGATGTCCCTTTAATGTGGCTTCCATGTTAACTGGAGAGAAAATAAGTCTTCTTTTGAGGCTAACTAGAAGATCCACCTAAATAGAGTGATGGCTTTCTACAGGGATCCAAAAAAATCAATAGAGGACATATCCAGGCCTCACCCAGCCATCGGAAATGTGCATAGGTGGTTGCTACACAGGGGCCTTGCACTCACCACTTGGAGTAAGGGCATGCCCCTCCTCATCCTCACTGGCCCATTACTCTACTGCCAATCATGTCCTAATGCTTGGATCCGGAATTCTGGCACCAAACCGAAATGTTAGAGTCTGAACATGTATGTTTATTCCAAAGATAACCAATGTGGGTTTTTTTGGGGGGGGGGGGGGTCACTCCCTTCATTGGGGCTTGTAAAGATATCAAATTGTAAGGACTGGAAGGATAGGCTTTGGAGAATTTGTGTATTAACATGGCAACATTTATCAGTTGGTTTTAACGGCCCTCATGCCACAATGCCTGACCCTTGGCCAGAGGCGTATCTAATAAAAATAGCGCCTATGGCAAGCATTGAAACTGCGCCCCTGTCGAAACATTTGAAACTTATCTTTCAGATAACTTAACAAAAAAAACAGCTAACAAAACTAGTGATATTTATCATCCCTTGTGATACCTTGGGTAGTGAAATATCCTCTTTATGGAGAAATCTGGGGTTTATTAGACCCCCGATCCCTCCTCTGCCCTCCAAGGCATATTGGCTGCTTTCTTAGCTGATACCAGCCAGGTAAATTCAAAACTGATACTGGAAGTAATGAACTCTTCATCACTTAAAGGGGTTGTAAAGGTAAAAAAAAAAATCACTAAATAGCTTCCTTTACCTTAGTGCAGTCCTCCTTCACTTACCTCATCCTTCCATTTTGCTTTTAAATGTCCTTATTTCTTCTGAGAAATCCTCACTTCCTGTTCTTCTGTCTGTAACTCAACACAGTAATGCAAGGCTTTCTCCCTGGTGTGGAGTGTCGTGCTCGCCGAAAAAGATTAGATCCTCCGGTATACAGCCAATTTAACCCCCACGGTCTAAATCAGTGGTTCTCAACCTGAGGGTCAAATGATGATTTGCCATGGGTCACCAAATCCTGGGCTGTTCCTGAAGCCTTTTTGCGGCTGCCAAGAAGGGCCGTCGCCTGTGGCACCCCAGCTGGGCTGTTCCTGGAGCCCAAGGCCACCCACTCAGCCTCTTCGCAGCCGCTCATTAAGTTCACAGCATGGCTGAGGGGCAGAGACTAGATGTCCACTGACTGGTAAGGATTGTGAGATGGGAGGGGCTGGAGGAGACCCTATCTCCTGACTGCAGCATAGGTGTCACTGCTACGAGACACCACAAAGTCAGAGACACAGTGAGTAACACTACCTGTGATTTATAGTTGCCATTAAAAGTCCCCACTACAGTTCAGATCAGCAGATAACCTTGATCAAGAGCACCTAAGTTGGCTGATCAGAACTCCCCACACCACTGCCACTCATCCCATTTCCCCCACCAAGGAGTAAGAGAAGGAATACAAATAGAGAATACATGGAAGGGAGAGGAAAAGAGGGGGAGGAAGAAAGAAAAAGGAGAGAGAATAAGAGAAAGAACAAGAAAGATGGCTAGGGAGGGATGGGGGGAGAAATCGGGATAGAGAGAGATAAAAGGGAAAGAAAGGAGGAGAAAGAGAAAGGGTGGTACATCCTAAAATGTACCATAAGGGGTTTTAATACTGTTCAAAGTGGAAGGGACTCAGGGAGCGCTAAATGTCTATGGGTTGGGGGTGCAAATTACTTGTCTAGCCTTGGGTGCTGACAGCCCACACTTCGAAAATAATTTTATTGTTGGGGGCCCCCACAATTTGGGAAATTTTATCAAGGAGCCACGGCTTCTTGAAAGGCTGAGAACCACTAGTCTAAATGGAACAGGGAGTGGCTGGAGCAGTCCCAAAGGAGAAGCTCTGGGTGTCTTATTGTGTGCACAGACCAGGCATGAGGCTTTTGACATCTTTCTTGCACCCAGGCCACCAAAAAGAATGGGACAAAAGTCCTTCTGTTTTAGAAATCTAAAAATGCCCCACAAGTTTGGAGTCACTAACCTGAGGGCTTCAACTCAAGAAGATTCAGGTACATAGAGAAAATGTGCAAAAGCCGTGTTTGTAATCAAAGTTAATGTCCTTAGGGGGATTATTGAGGAGTGGGTCATTCTCATACCCCTCTTTTAGGAGACTCAAGAAGGTCTTGAAACTTGTGGCCCTTAGGAAGTTCTTTTGAGGTAGGATTGTACGTTCAGAATCCCCAACCTGGAGAGGCTTGAACAACATCCTTGATAGGGCGTTGGCCTTACCATTCCTCGATCCAGGTCAATATGAGATAATAAAGTTGAACATGGAGAAGAATAGAGACCAATATGCTTGTCTAGATGACAACCTTTTGGTAGAACAGATGAATTCCTAATTTTTATGATCACTGAGAACAGTTACAAATAGCCAGATTCACGTAGGCGGGCGCAACGTTAGGCAGGCATAGAGTATGGCATATACGCTACACCGCCGTAAGTTAGAGAGGCAAGTGCTGTATTCACAAAGCACTTGCCTCCTAAGTTTCGGCGTAGCGTAAATGGGCTGCCCTAAGCGCGCCTAATTCAAATGTGGAACAGGGGGGCGCGTTTTATGTAAATGACTGGTGACCCGACGTGATTGACGTTTTTAACGAACGGTGCATGTGCTGTCCGTGGACATATCCCAGTGTGCATTGCTCCAAAGTACGCAGTTTCCGCGTGAACATAAATTACGGCAAGACCGATTCGCGTACGACTTACGCAAACAACGTAAAAAGATAGGCCTGTTCTGACGTCCATACCTTGCATGGGATGCGCCACCTAGGGAGCTGCTTTATCTTTACACCGGCGTATCTCTAACGTAAACAGCGTAACTAATTGCGACGGGCGCTCGTACGTTTGTGAATCGGCGTATCTAGCCATTTTCATATTCTACGCCGAACTCAACGGAAGCGCCACCTAGCGGCCAGCGTAAATATGCACCCTAAGATACGACGGCGTAGGAGACTTACGCCGCTCGTATCTTAGCCTAATTTAAGCGTATCTGGTTTCCAGAATACGCCTAAATTTGCGACGGCGTAGATTCAGAGTTACGACGGCGTATCTACTGATACGCCAGCGTAAACCTATCTGAATCCACCTAATAGAGTCTGAAGTATTCACTTCCACGATAAAAGGTAGTTCAGATCAGGATGTACCAATACTGGTGCAGAAGTGAAAAGAGTCTTTAGCTTACTGTGTGCCTCAGATGACCACACAAAGGGCATCCATTTCTTTGTCAGGTGTGGAATCGATAAAAGGTAATAATTGGTAGGGTGTAATTGCTGTAAAAGGCATAACCAAGGATTGGTAATGTCCATATCTAGTTCTAAAGACAGTTTTCCATTCATCTCTTTGACGAATGTGGACAAGGTTTTATGCCCCCCTAAGTCTCATTTGGTAAAGATTTGGGCAGAACAGTCTTCAACATTTCAAAGATCAAGGGGAGTGAATAATGTTTTTTAATAGTGTTTTTTTTCTAGTCCCTGTAATCGATTCATAGACGCAAGTCGGGGTCTTTCAACTAAGAACAGGGCTGCTCCTCCAGGAGACGTTGAGTATCTGATAAAGCCCTTCTCTAAATTCTCTTCAAGCCACTCCCTGAGCACCTTTAATTCAGGTACTGACAGATTGAATAGGCGGCCAAAGGATATTTCTGTCCCCGAGAGCAGCTCAATGTGACAATCGTATGGACTATGAGGAATTGATCAGCATTCTTATCACAGATATCCCGGAACTCATGGTATTGTGAAATAAATTTGACATTCAGTTTCCTAATTTACAATTGAATAACTTTGAACAAGAACTTATAGTTCCTAAGAAAAATATGTACAGTATGTTCCATATAATGTGCAAAATGAAAACAATGCAAAGGTCAATAGTCAATATCATATTTCATATCCTGTGTTAAATTGCAGACTTTTGTCAACACTTGGGTTAGTAATCTGAAGATTAGTCTTGAGGGGGTCTTGAAGGGGGTCCATGATTGCAATGATAATAAGCAGATGTCTTATTGTTTATTGTGCTTGGTTAAAATGAGGGACAACATTGATAGGGCATTGAAAGATTGGAGGCCTTTGGAACCCGCACCAAAGTGGAGTTAAAATTTATAGAAAATGTAGCTATGGCAGATTTTCACATCCCTCTCTAATCCCCTCTTTTTTTACCTTTCTCACTTCATGACTTTTGCTAGTTTCCAACCCTTTACTTACCTCCCCTTTCCCCTCCAAAGTATCTTGTGCTATGCGCTCCTCCAGTAGAGTTATATAGTATAGGCAGGGCCGCCATCAGGAATTATGGGGCCCCTTACACAGCTTCAGGCATGGGCCCCCTGGAGCAGGCCCTTTAATATTTTTTTTTTATAAAAATAAATTACAAAAAAAGGGGGGTTGCCATCCGGGACCTCTGGGGCCTTTAATAAAAAAATAAATAAATATATATATATAAAAAAAAAAAAAAAAAATAAACATTCATAAAAAAATAAAAACGGGTGCTTGCCACATGGGGCCCTGGGGACCTCTGAGCCCTTTAATAAAAAAAAAAAATATATATATATATATATATATATATATATATATATATATATAAAAGAAAAAAAAGGAAATAAAATAATATAAAAAAATTATTTATTTTATAAAAAAAAAGGGGGGTTGCCTCTGGGTCCTTTAATAATAATAATAATAACATTTATATTATATATATATATATATAGAAAAACAGGGCAAAATCGTGGGTGCGCGATATACGCCGATACCCGCTTCCCGCGCTTTGTTCGAACCACTGCGCCGACATATACCGAGCGCAGTACACTCGGTATAGTCGGGCAGGCTCGGCTCCTCTCGCGGTCATGTCGTGTGCGTCCTGTATGTCGTTTATGCGAGAGGAGCCGAGCCCGCCCGACTATACACGAGTCTACTCCGCTCGGTATATGTCGGCGCAGTGGTTCGAACAGAGCGCGGGAATCGGGGATCGAGCGGGGATGGCCGCAGAAGGACGCCGGACCGGATGAGGCTGCCGATTGACGCGCTGGATGATGGGCAGGACGCGATGGACGACGGGCAAGACACCGACGAGGGGCATCCAAAATTCGGGGGTGCGCGCTATACGCCGGGGGGCGTTATAGCCCGATAAATACGGTATGTACACACTTTCCATACCTGGATTTCTTCTTTAAACATATGTAATTTAAAGTTGAAGTTTAATCTGTTTATATTTTGCTTCTCTGGTTTCTCTTTTCTCCCCTTATAAACATGCTAAAAAAAAAAAATCTATCCATTTTCCTTACATATGTAGCACTACCCCCGAAGGAGCTGCTGAGTATTTCGGGCGGCATGTTACCTCTATCTTCTCGCCATCCAGGGTAATAGAAGAGAGTTGAAAAAGTTCAATGTCCACACTTTACACTTCTTTTTCTAGGATTTATTTGCAGAACTTGGTAAAAAATAAGTAGTTGGAGGGGTGGAAGGGTAAATAGGTAGGCAGGTTCAGGTGCATAATCTCAATTAGGAAACACTCCTGCTTCCAGCAAACAGTTCTCGTCGGCACTCTAGCCAGAGTGGGTATTTCTCACCCGGATAGGTCCCTCTCACTAGCCTAGCAGCCGAAATGGCGAACGGAATAAAGTGCAGTCTCTGCCACAGACCTTCCTTTATGAGAAGACACTTTTGGTCCAGAATCCTTTTGGACACAGGATTCAGAACCCGGATCTCTCCAGATTAACTTCTGTAGAACTCAGATCTGACAAGCGATCACCATCAAGCCTCTCAGTATTTTGTGCATCCTTTGATTAAGTTTCCAGGCCTTCTCCCAAGATACCAGCCTCTTGCATGGTCCTCTCCAGGATAGGTCCTCCCCTGTCTTCCTTCATCAAGTGGCTTCTTCCCTCCAGGACAGACAGCACAGGACCACCTTGAAAGTGCAGACCCAGTCTAACTACTGGGCCTACTCAGCTAAACCACAACCCGGACCAACGTGGTCCTGGAGCCAGGGCCCAGGAGCACGCACCCCCGGCCATTGGATGTCAGACCATTGATGACGACCCGGTCCAATGGCGTCTGTCCCTTAAGTATCTCTCCCCAGCATGCACAGCGAGATGATCACTCCCACTGCTACGCTGCCGAGGGGGACACCCAATACACCCTGACTCTGCTGCTGCCACCCTTGGCCTGGGATGGTAATAACACCCCCCGGGCGAACAATGGTGGTCACTCCCAGCACAGCCATGGCTGGAACAGAGGCTAAATTGCCCATAATTACATTTGCCTGAGTCAATTAACAACTCAGACCCCCTCTAAATTTAGAGCAGCGCCTGTTCGACAGGAGCAGGCCGCTACACATAATTTTAGACTTGATTATGTCATCGACAGGTCTCATTGCTTTTCTGTGCAATGCAGGCAGATTATAACTGGTCCGGAGGGGGTGTCAAGGGGCTTAATGTACATAGCTTCCTGAAAACAGGAAACTTTGGTAATGTCCATAGGTGATGCTGAGCCTTCGTGATTGAAAGAACTGAAATCCAATGAATGAAAGGGGCAGGTCAGGAACAGTCTGGGGAGGAAAGAGCCAGAAATAGTCTGAGGAGGAAACCATTTTAACACAGAGGAGATAATGTCTTATGTCTCGTACACACGATCGGAATTTCCGATGGAAAAAGGCAGGCGGAATTTAGGGATTTAGGCATTAGGGATTATAACATCTCTAATTCATGGCAGAGATATTTTTTTAACACTCCTTTGCTCTGTAAGAAAACAATGTTTCATTAACAATCATGAATTGGAACTAGGGTTGTCCCGATACCGATACCAGTATCGGTATCGGGACCGATACCGAGTATTTGCGGGAGTACTTGTACTCGCGCAAATACCCCCGATACCTAAATAGAATACCTCCCCCCCCCGCCGCTGCCGCCGCATCGCGCCGCCACATCGCACCGAAGCATTTGAAAGCCGCCGCATGGGTTAAACGGCGTGCGGGAACATCACAGCTTTCATTTGAATAGCTGTAGTGTTTCCGCGCGTATAGACACTCCCCCTTGCTCGGGATTGGATGGGTGATCGTGATCTGTCCAATCCAGAGCAAGGGGGAGTGTCTATATGCGCGGGCAAAACAGCTATTCAAATGAATGCTGTGATTTTCTCCATGCGGCACCGGCGGCTTTCGGCGGCAAAGGTATGGGGGAAATGGCTGGAGGGACATGGCTGCATATGTGAGGGACATGGCTAGAGGGACATGGCTGCATATGTGAGGGACATGGCTAGAGGGACATGGCTGCATATGTGAGGGACATGGCTAGAGGGACATGGCTGCATATGTGAGGGACATGGCTAGAGGGACATGGCTGCATATGTGAGGGACATGGCTAGAGGGACATGGCTGCATATGTGAGGGACATGGCTAGAGGGACATGGCTGCATATGTGAGGGACATGGCTAGAGGGACATGGCTGCATATGTGAGGGACATGGCTAGAGGGACATGGCTGCATATGTGAGGGACATGGCTAGAGGGACATGGCTGCATATGTGAGGGACATGGCTGCATATGTGAGGGACATGGCTAGAGGGACATTGCTGCATATGTGAGGGACATGGCTAGAGGGACATGGCTGCATATGTGAGGGACATGGCTAGAGGGACATGGCTGCATATGTGAGGGACATGGCTAGAGGGACATGGCTGCATATGTGAGGGACATGGCTAGAGGGACATGGCTGCATATGTGAGGGACATGGCTAGAGGGACATGGCTGCATATGTGAGGGACATGGCTAGAGGGACATGGCTGCATATGTGGGGGACATGGCTGCATATGTGGGGGACATGGCTGCATTTGGGGACACATTTAAAAAAAGTATCGGTATTCGGTATCGGCGACTACTTGAAAAAAAGTATCGGTACTCGGTCCTAAAAAAGTGGTATCGGGACAACCCTAATTGGAACAAATAATAATGACCAGAAAATAAACCCAGATGGTGAAAATTGTAGTGTTTCATTCGGGGTCAGTGGAAAAATGCCTTTTTAAATTGGTAGGCAGTGTAATGGTCCTATATATTGGTGGCCAATAGGAGAAGGAAACCTTAGTAATCGGTGTAGTGGTCACACTCCCATATATTGGTGGCCAATGAGAAAAGGAGACCTTAGTAATCGATATAGTGGTCCCATACATGGGTGGCCAATGAGAGAAGGACATCTTAGTATTCGGTGTAGTGGTCCCATATATTGGTGACCAAAGGGAGGAGGTCCCCATATAATAATTTTCAGTGGGAGAAGTACACTCTTTTATTGTTGACCAGTGGAAAAAACGCTCCCCTTACAAATGGCTATTAATTAATACCAGTGGTTACTGGGAGTACAAAACTCTTGCTTGAGCCGCGTACACACGATCGGACATTCCGACAACAAAACCGTGGATTTTTTTTCCGACTGAATTTTGGCTCAAACTTGTCTTGCATACACATATTTTTATCATAACATCAGTTATTGAGGAACTCTTCCCCCTATATATGATGATTAACTGCCCAAGCTACATCCTCCTTACACACTCTCATATATATTCCTCACCCCAGGTCCACTGGTTGGATGCGGCTCGTCTGGGTCATTTGTGTTGCACTGTTTGGTGTACACCAACACAGCAGTTAACCTGTTGCGGCTGGGACGTACTTTCTTCACTTTCTAGGAGGACCTTTGATCATTTTGGAGGTACTTACCTGCTTCATGTTTTTGCGAAGTTTATTACAATGATAATTGTGATATACTATTTATACTTTTTCTTTATATTGTTCAGATGTTTATAGATTTAGTTCTTTTTCTGCTTTATTTGTATTAATTTTTCTTCTTTTCTGTATGTAATGATAGTTTGAGAATCCTATATAGTCTTTTGCGCTATGGCGCAGCACTGTATGCTTACTCATGAAGTCTTTATTTATTTTACATTATTCTATATGTTTGTGCGTCCCTGAAGAAGCCCTCTAGGGCGAAACATGTAAAAACTACTAGCATGGGACACACATTTTAGCTCCTGCGCGGTGTTGTTACTCTCCTTTTGTGATGATTTTCATTATATGTGTTTTTGTATAATTAGATTATATTTAATATTAAACATTTATATTACTATTAGTATTAAGTACTACGATTTCTGTGGTTCTGAATTCAATAATACAACCTACTGTATAATATATATGCAAACTACCTAAAATGCATCCATAAAATCCCATGCCATACCCCATTAATGGGGCTCTATATACATTATTCTACCAGGGATGGAAATGCATTTGGCTATTACCCTTTGTTACAGTGCATGCTCTATATACTTTTTTCTTGTCTTGCCTACACACTGTCTCACAAATGTCGAAAATTCCGATCGCCAACACTACGACGAGCCGAGAAAAATGAAGTTCAATGATTCCGACTCCGAACATGTGTCGAATTGATTTCAAGGATGCGTAGGATTTTAATGCGTCGGAATTGCATACAGACGATTGGAATTTCCAACATGAAAATTTAAAATAGAGAACCAGCTCTCAAACATTTGTTGTCGGAAATTCCGACAGCAAATGTCCGATGGAGAGTACACACGGTCGGAATATCCGACCAAAAGCTGACATCGAACATTTGTTGTCGGAAATTCCGATCATGTGTACGCGGCATCAGACAAGGAACCCCTAGCAACCTCTGGTGGAACCCCAGGGTTCCACAGAAGACCTGGTTAAGAAGCACTGGGCTAGGTGATACTGGGCTGTGTCTGACTTGCTGACGTCTCTATTGCACATTGTGAGAAGCTCACGGTGTGCAGTAAAATCAGAGTAAGCAATTACTGTACTGATAGGAGAGGAGCCGGTACAACTGTGCAAGACTAATGCAGCGTACACACGATCATTTTTCAGCATGAAAAAAAACGTTGTTTTTTCAGCATGAAAAAAAACGTTGTTTTTTCAGCATGAAAAAAAACGAAGTTCTCCCAACTTCATCATTAAAACGACGTTGCCCACACACCATCGTTTTAAAAAATGATCTAGCAAAGCGCAGTGACCTACAACACGTACAACGGCACTATAAAGGGGAAGTTCTATTCGCCTTGGGGCTGCTTTAGCTGATTCCGTGTTAGTAAAAGACGATTCGCGCTTTTTTGTCTGTTACAGCGTGATGAATGTGCTTACACCATTATGAACGGTAGTTTTACCAGAACGAGCGCTCCCGTCTCATAACTTGCTTCTGAGCATGCGCGGGTTTTTTACGTCGTTTTAGCCCACACACGATCATTTTTTACAAGCCGAAAAACGACATTGTTTAAAACGACGTTAAAAAATGCAGCATGTTCGAATTTTTTTTTTGTCGTTTTTCAGAACCTGAAAAATGATGTGTAGCCCCCACACGATCATTTTAAATAACGTTTTTGAAAAACTACGTTTTCTTCATTTCGAAAAATGATCGTGTGTACGCGGCATTAAGGGAAGACTGGAGGTCAGATTTAATGGAGGTGCATTAGAGGTGATTTATTCATTCCATCTCCCACTATTGATAAAAGTTGATGGAATACAGAACCAAAGAGCAGAGGAAATACAAATGACGGGTATGTGGATACAAAAGGTAGACTGGTGATGTCATTCACCATTAAATGAAGTTTAACGAGATTACTTATTAATCAGACTGGCTTGAATCTACTACACATTTTTAGCTTGCCGCCTGAAAGCTCCCTGCTAACCAGGGCTGGACTGGGACAGAAATTTGGCCCTGGACTTCATCCAGACTGGCCCACTTTCACAGGTCTCTCCCATGACGGCCGGACAAATCCAACACCCCCCCCCCCCCCTGGCCACCCAAGCCCCCCCCCCCCTTCACTAGCCTTTCTACTTTATTAGAGTAGAACGGCTGGTACTGGTACTCTTATAGGCAGTACCAGTGGGGAAGCTATTTCACCCGGGGCAAAGAATCAGTTCGGTGCCCCCCCTTATGGGACAAGATTAGGCAGAAGTGAGAAACTCCCAGGCCATAGCTGTTGAGTCAGCTGTCTGTCCCCTCCCCCATGCTCCTCTGTCATCCCCCCTGCTCCTCTGGTCCTCCCCCTGCTCCTTTGTTCCCCCCAGGTGAGCACTGTGGGGAGGGAGAGACAGAGGAGCAGAGGGGGGCAGCAGTCCGCTGTCACTGAAGCCGGCCCACTGAGCCATCGGCCCACCGGGAAACTCCCTGTAGTCCCAATGGCCAGTCCATCCCTGCTGCTAACCAAATGAGAATTTGAATGAACAAAAGCAGAACACATGCTGTTCGAGAACTTGACAGTTGTTACCTTAGACAGCATGCCTAAGGTAGCAATTTAGAATGTGGAAGTTTAATCAGGCCGACATGTCTTACTTTTATAAATAAAGACTGGAATAAAAGAGTTTGCAGGGCTTTTCTAGCAGATAAAAAGTTATGATCATGAAAACATTATGGTCAATTTTATGGTCAAATTTTATTTGACACCTATGGTAAATAATCGCTGTCTCATTGTTATCATTTCACAGGTGTATACTCTTAGACTGGGTTCACACTGGTACGACAAACGCGCCAACATTGGGAGCTCATGTCGCATGACGTGTGCAAATCAATGGTTCCCTATGAGAGCCGTCTTAAAGCGGAGCTCCACCCTCCACCTTCACTCCCGCGAATCGGAAGCCTCCCCCCTCCCGGGTATTTGCACCCACTTCTGGCCACACAGTCTGCGGGTAGACTGCGGGCAGGACGTCACTCCCCCCCCCCCCCGTTGTGTTCTGGGAAACACTCGGCTCCCAGAACACAGCGGGAGCCAGTCAGCACGGCGTAGCGCGACTCAAGAATGCGCTGTAGGGAACCGGGCAGTGAAGCCGGAGCGCTTCACTTCCTGGTTCCTTCACCGAGGATGGCGGGGAGGGCAGCAGATTGACGAGCGATCGCTCGTCCTCTGCTGCGGACGGCGCTGGACTCCAGGACAGGTAAGTGTCCTAATATTAAAAGTCAGCAGCTGCAGTATTTGTAGCTGCTGGCTTTTAATATTTTGTTTTTCAGCGCACATCCGCTTTAACTGGTCCAACACAAGTCGGTCCGACTTTGAAACTGCTCCCTGCACTACTTTTGGTCTGACTTCAGCCCATTGAATATCATTGAAGTCACATCAAAGTAGGATCCTTTTCCAAACCATTACGACTTTTGACATCCGACATGGTGATTACAGCAGCAATAAAAGGAATTCATGTCACACTGGGATTGTTTTGATTGGTCAAAGGACAAGTCAGACTATCACAAAGTTGGATTAAAGTAGTATCCTGTTCATTCAAGTCTGATGGATGTAGGACTGATGTTGCAGAGCAAAGTAGTATGACTGTCATGTAGTATCAGTGTGAACCCAGCCTTAGAAGAGGAGGTATAGCGATTCTGCAGAATTATAAATGTGCTGGCCATCCTGTCTGCTTCTTTTATATTATTTCTCATAATACCCTCTAAGGCCACATGAAAACTGGGCATTTAGCCTTGGTTCATGAGATTCCAGCATTTTGGTGCTGGTGGAAGGCAAACGTGTAACCTCTAGCCACAATGTTTGCAGCCTGTAAAACTCTGAAGCCTCGTACACAAGACCGAGGAACTCGACGGGCGAAACACATCGTTTTCCTCGTCGAGTTCCTTGTTAGGCTGTCGAGGAACTCGACAAGGAAAGTTTCTCCATTCCCATAGAGGAAATAGAGAACTTGCTCTCTTTTTGGCTCGTCGAGTTTCTCGACAGTTTCCTTGACGAAAATGTTTACCCACGACCGGTTTCCTCGGCAAAAAAAAATCTTCCAGCAGATTTCTTGCTGGTTTTTGCAGAGAAACTCGGTCGTGTGTACGAGGCCTGAGAGGCTGAATACTGCTGCAGCTGGATGGGGTTGAGCAGTGCACTGAGTGGTACAAACAATTAGGGCAGTATGTGCCCAGGGATGGATGCCCAAGCTGGAGACTTCTCACTATGGCTGGATGGGGCTAAATGGTGCACCGAGAGGTACTAATATTTAGGGCTATGCACCCACTGCCCTAAACATTATTATCATTCAATGCACCGTCCAGCCCCAGAAGCTTTGTCTATCATAGAGTTTTACAGGCTGGCAGCAGCAGAGCTGGATGGTGGGCCTCTGCCTTTTGGGCTAAATGTCTAAAAATACTTGTTTTTTTTACAGTGTACTAGGAGTTATATAACTGATGCCTCCTATCAGCAAACAGATCTTCAAATGTAACCCTTTTATAAGCAGAGGTCATGGAAGCCTAGATGCCCAAACTTTAGCAGTGGCAGTATGCAACAGTTAATTTAACAATAACCGTATGTCCTAATTTGCTGACTTAAAGTCATTGTGAAGTCTCTTTTTTTTATTTTATTTTTTTAAATAACAAACTTGTTATACTTACCCCCTCTGTGTAGGGCAT
Source organism: Rana temporaria (assembly GCF_905171775.1). Classification (NCBI taxonomy): domain Eukaryota; kingdom Metazoa; phylum Chordata; class Amphibia; order Anura; family Ranidae; genus Rana; species Rana temporaria. Next base: position 25,720,459 of record NC_053497.1, on the reverse strand, counting down.
TTGCACAGGAAAGCCTGTATCCTCCTCTTCTCGGGTCTCTCTTTTCTGCTCCTGGCCCCTCCCTCCTATCGAGTGCCCCCACAGCAAGCATCTTGGTATTGGGGCACCTGAGCCGAGCTGCAGCTCCGTGTGTCCATTTAGACACGACGCTGCAGTTTGGCCCGCCCCCTCTCTCTCCTGATTGGCTAACTGGTTGACAGCAGCAGAAGCCAATGGTGCCGCTGCTGTGTCTTAGCCATGGGCGGACTGACCATTCGGGCACTCGGTCACTGCCCGAGGGCCCCATGCCATGCCAGCCTCGGTAAAACCAGGGACAGTATGTAAAAATCTGTGTTTTTAAAAAAATCCCAAGATTATAGCTGCCCTGCCTCTCCAGTGCCTTTTCAGTGTGTGTATGTGTATTCAGTGTGTATGTATACTGTGTGTGTCTGTGTGTGTATACTGTGTATGCATACTGTATGTGTGTGTGTGTGTGTGTGTGTGTGTGTGTGTATACTGTGTGGCCCCATAATCTATTGCCTGGGAGCCCCATAATCTCCTATTGCCCGGGGGCCCCATAATTTCCTATTGCCCGGGGGCCCCATGAGTTGTCAGTCCGCCCCTGGTCTCAGCCAACCAGGAGGGAAAGTCCCAGAAGGCCGAGTGACTCGTGAACATCACTGGATAGAGAGGGGGGTTCAGGTAAGTGTTAGGGGGCTGCTGCACACAGAAGGCTTTGTATCTTAATGCATAGAAAGCATTAAGATAATAAATATTCTACTTTTACAACCCCTTTAAATAATTTTTAGATTGTTTTTCAAGGAGACATATTGCTTTTATTTGAAAAGCTGTTTAAATAAATTCCCATCTTGTGTTTTTTATTATATTGTTGTTATTCTACAGTATTATATATAGTACCAACAACTTGAGCACAGTTTCCAAAATGACAAGCAGATGAATGGACAAAAATGAAAAAAATTTTTTTTTTACACTGAACTTTTTGACTGAATATAATTTTTTTATTCTTCATTTAAAGTGGTTGTATACCCCACTTTTTGGGGCAAATCCACATACATAGACTGCACCAGGCGCAGATGTGAGATACGCTACGCTGCTGTAACTTGCCTGGCTTTGGTTTGAATCCTCAACGAATTTGCGCCGTAAGTTACGGCGGCGTAGTGTATCTCTCGCGGCGGAATTCAAATTGGGCGGGTAGGGGGCGTGTTTCATTTAAATGAAGCGCGTCCCCGTGCCGAACGAACTGCGCATGCGCCGTCCGTAAAAACTCCCAGGGTGCATTGCTCCAAATGACGTCGCAAGGACGTCATTGTTTTCAACGTGAACGTAAATGGCGTCCAGCCCCATTGACGGACGACTTACGCAAACGACGTAAAATTTTCAAAATTAGACGCGGGAACGACGGCCATACTTAACATTGAGTACGCCACCAGATAGCAGCTTTAATTATACGCCGGAAAAAGGCGAACGGAAACGACGTAAAAAAATACGTCGGTCGGTCGTACGTTCGTGGATCGTCGGAAATAGCTAATTTGCATACTCGACGCGGATTACGACGTGAACGCCACCTAGCGGACGCCGAAAAATTGCATCTAAGATCCGACGGCGTACGAAGACGTACACCTGTCGGATCTAACACAGATGCCGTCATATCTTGTTTTGTGGATACCAAAACAAAGATACGATGAGCGAAATTCAAAATTACGCGGCGTATCAAGAGATACGCCGCGTAATTTCTTTGAGGATCTGCCCCTTTGACTTTTACCTACAGGTATAATAAGGCTTACCTGTAGGTATAAAGAATATAAAGAATATCTCCTAAAGCTGTATGGTTTAGGAGATATTCCCCCCGCAATGCGCCACTGATTGCAGCGGCGCATGCGCAGCGGGGATCCTCGGCTAAAGGACCGGCAGCCGCCGGACCTTGCTGAATTGAAGCCTCCCACTCGCATCCTTTCTGAGGATGCAGAGAAGGATTTTCAGAGTGGGGATATGTCCGCCAGCGAAGGGCCCCTGTGCGATACACAGCCGATCATCTGGGGGGGTATGTGTTCACTCTGCAAAGACATTATTAGTTATGAGGGGATGTATGCTCGTGTCACCCCCGTGTGATCAACACATAGGGGAGGCCATGACGTGCCCCTTCAAATAATCTCCCATCCACAGGAACGGTAGTATTATCCGGGTATGTGTTGTTCTCTGAACAACGCAGAATAAGTATTCACACCAACTGCGAAAACAGGAGTCTTTAAACTGTTATGGTCGGGGAGAGCATCCATGATTTCAAGACCAGCCATGATGATGGCTTACAGGTACAGGGGGCGGGAAATCATATACACTGCCCCTGCACAGACACACCCATAACACTCCCCTAGTCATTGGTTGTTGTATAACTCCTCCTGCTTGCCTGTGCTTGATTGGCTGATTTATGAAGCCACCAAGCTCTATTGTTATATGAATAAAGATTGCTCCCAGAGTCAGACAGCCAAGCTGTGGAGCTAAGGATGTAAGGATTGTGGTCATGTCTGTTACTTATCTGGGAAACAGGGGTTTACTAAGATGCATTATACCAAGAAGCTGAAAGAAGCTGAATTACACGCAGTGTGTGTGTGTGTGTATATATATATATAATATATATATATATATATACAGCCCTCAAAATTTCCACTCGCCTACTAGCATTTGGCGAGTGGATTTAAGCTGGGGGCGAGTGATGACAGGGCTGCATGACCAATCTCCCTCCAATCTGTGCCTAAACGTAGAGTCCTGATGAGATTGGCGGCCGAAGAGGAAAGGTGCATGCTCGGGAAAAGTAGGCTGGTGAGCCACGCACAGGCAGAGCAGTACACAGGTGCTCTCCTTACAATTCTCATTAAGCCATGGGACCTAACAGTATCACCTCTCTGAGCCTGCCCCCCCTCCCCCGACCAATGTAGCTGGAGAGCAGAAAGTAATGAGTGAGGTGGAGGATTGCGAAAATTACCACTCCGGTGCAGCGCTCACTGAAAGTTGCCCTGACATGACAGCGGCAGCCTTCCAGTTTGTACAGTTTTCTTCTCCTTGTGCTCTATGTAAGTGTCCAGCAGTTCAGCCTGAGCACTGTGAACAGACTAGTCTCAATGTGTGCTGTGCGGTGTCAGTGTGCGCTGTGCTATGGTGTCAATGGCTGTGCAGTTGTGTGGATCTCAGCGCTAGATTGTACTCCCTCCCGCTGTGCTGCACCTCCTCTCCTCACTGCCAGCCTGAATAAAAGGGGGAAGTGGGGACATGCAAGCGTGGAGCCGCACACACAAGGCTCCTGATGATGAGATGAATGGGAGAGAGAGAGAGAGAGAGAGAGGATGGATGAGAGTTGCAGAGGAGACAGCAAGAGAATGGGGAAGAGACGCAGTTCTAGTGCCCTGTCCCTCTGATCTGCCCCCAGTGCCCTGTCCCTCTGGTCTGAACCCAGTGCCCTGTCCCTCTGATCTGCCCCCAGTGCCCTGTCCCATTTTGTTAAAGTTGTTGTTGGTAATATTACATTTTGTAACTTGATTCTGCATAAAACATTTAACAGTGTCATTCCATGAGATAATCTACGAGGGCGCGTTTACGGGTGCAATTAGGCGCAGGGCAGTGTATGAATTAGGTGGGGCAACTGGTGGCGAGTAACTCTTGAGGCCTGGCTAGTAGCTCAGGACTTGAAATTTTAAGCCCTGTATATATATATATATATATATATATATATATATATATATATATATATATATATATATATATATATATATATATATATATATATATATATATACATACATATACAGGTGGTTCTCAAAAAATTAGCATAGTGTGATAAAGTTCATTATTTTCTGTAATGTACTGATAAACATTAGACTTTCATATATTTTAGATTCATTACACACAACTGAAGTAGTTCAAGCCTTTTATTGTTTTAATATTGATGATTTTGGCATACAGCTCATGAAAACCCAAAATTCCTATCTCAAAAAATTAGCATATTTCATCCGACCAATAAAAGAAAAGTGTTTTTAATAAAAAAAAAGTCAACCTTCAAATAATTTTGTTCAGTTATGCACTCAATACTTGGTCGGGAATCCTTTTGCAGAAATAACTGCTTCAATGCGGCGTGGCATGGAGGCAATCAGCCTGTGGCACTGCTGAGGTGTTATGGAGGCCCAGGATGCTTCGGTAGCGGCCTTAAGCTCATCCAGAGTGTTGGGTCTTGCGTCTCTCAACTTTCTCTTCCCAATATCCCACAGATTCTCTATGGGGTTCAGGTCAGGAGAGCCTAGAGTGGTCATATTTATGGCGAACACTAGAGGGTTTTGGATTTGGCCCGTCTTTTATTAGGTGGGTCAAGCTCCTGTACAATAAACCTTGTGCAAAAGTTAAGATCAATGGAGTAACGTCAGACCTGTTTAAACTAGAGAGAGGAACGAGACAGGGTTGTCCCCTGTCCCCTCTTTTGTTCGCGTTGGCTATGGAACCCTTAGCTATAAAAACTAGAGGTAAGGAAGATATTTTGGGTTTCAAAAGAGGTCTAGAACAGGACAGAATATCGTTGTTCGCAGATGACATTCTTTTTTTTATTGGTGACGTCAATAATTCACTGACCCCAGTGGTGCAGATGATGGAAAAGTTTGGTGGGTTTTCTGGGTTAAACATCAATTGGGACAAGTCGGCTTTGTTACTAATCGATACAGAATGATATAGAGTGGCCGCTGACATGCCCCAATTGAAAACCTTGACGTCATTCAAGTATTTGGGGATCTGGATTACACGAGACGTAAGAGAATACATTGTGATGAACCTGGCCCCTCTGCTATCTAGGCTCAAGCAGAAAATGGAGATTTGGGGGCGCCTCCCTCTCTCCACGGCCGGGAGATGCAGCTTGATTAAAATGGTTTGGCTCCCACAGATACTTTATATTCTCCACAATTCCCCAATGTGGATCAATTAAGGGTGGTTTAAGCGATTGGAGACATTATTTCGTGAACTGATGTGGAAAGGTGGGCAGGCAAGAATTGGACTCAAGACTATGCAATTGCCGGCCGGGGGGGGAGGGATAGCGGTTCCGCACCCAAGAATCTATTTTCTTGCATCTCAACTACAACACATTGCAGGCTGTGAGAGCTTGGATTGCGGAGAAGACCGATTCAAAATAATGTTGACAGGGGCCCCACACAGAAGGTTAATAGAAGCCCTGGAGGCAAATTCATTTGCGTATAAATGCCCGACTACTGACTTACTCAACAAGGTGTGGAAGACAACAAAGATGTTGCTGGGATACTGTGGTATATCTGAATTTGCCCCCTTATGGCATAACAAAAACTTACCAGAAATCGAGGGGGTAGAGAAAAGTGGTATCTGGGAAAGACAGGGAATCACAAGATTGCTCCACTTGTAAAAGGGGGATACAATAAAAACGTTCTCAGAGTTAAGACTAGAATTTAATATCCCAAATAACACCTTTTTCAAATACCTCCAGATTAGACATGCTATTCAGACCCAGTTCAAGTCCCTCCCATTAATCAGGGCTAAAACTCCTGTCATTAATAAACTAGCTAAAAAAATCTCAACAAAAGAGTTGATATCCGAATTATATAATAATCTGGGTGACAGGGCTATAAACCAAAAGGGCAATTTAAACAGTAAAGAAAGATGGGAACGAGACTTGGGGCTAATAACCCAGGAGAGATGGGACAGAATCTTGGCAAGAGGAGTATTAGTGTCGATTGCTCCTGCGCAGAGACTGTCACACCTCTTTCTGATACACAGAGTATATTACACCCCAAAAAAATGCACCAATTTGGCTGGAAAGTGGACGATCAATGCCCTAGATGTAATGCTACAGGTGACCTTGTCCATATGTTTTGGAGATGTCCAAAACTTTTTAGATACTGGACTGAGGTCATCAATAAGCTCAATGATGTCTTCGGAACTTCATTGGCGCTAGAGGCTAGAACCTGTCTATTGGGAGATATGGAAGACGACAGTCTTCCCCAGGGGACATTGGAGGGGGTGCTGAGAGGCCTATTTCAGGCACGTAAATTAATCGCCCAGCGATGGCAGGCACAGGATCCCCCATGTGTCAGGCATTGGATTGAAATAATAAATAGGTTAATAGAGTGTGAGAGAGTGGTATTTATTAAACAAGGTAATCATAGAAAATTAGAAAAAGTGTGGGGACCTTGGTTGAAACATATAGGCCTCCCGATGTAGAAGTAAAAAGTTTATTGGTACTGGAAATTCCCCTACAGTTATTGAAGCCGGGAAACCTTAAATAGCTAAAAATAACAACAAGCTATATATGAGTTAGAGTCCGCTCTCTTCTGTACCTCTCTTTTTTTCTCTCTTCCTTCTTTTCTTTTTCCTTTTTTCCTGATTCCTTCTGTTTTTGTTTTGAACTAAGTCGATACGGGTGCTGCCTGAGGGGGGGGGGGGGGGGGGGTAGGGGGTAGGTGTGGGGTGGGATGGGGGGAGGGGAAGGTGGGCAAGACATTATATATACATGCAATAGGATAAATGTCACTTTGAATGTGTGCACTATGAAATTTTTATGTAGAAGTGATGATCCTTGTTTGTAATATACTATATTTTTGTAAAGAAAGGAAAAGATCTAAAATAAAAGAAAAAGTATTCAATTAAAAAAAAAATATATATGAAAGTCTAATGTTTATCAGTACATTACAGAAAATAATGAACTTTATCACAATATGCTAATTTTTTGAGAACCACCTGTATATATAGCACTACCCCCGAAGGAGCTGCTGGTTTGTTTTGGGTGGCATGTTACCTCATGGCTCCTCCGCCGTCTTGGGGTGCATATAGCAGTAGTAACGGAATATCCACGACAGGTGTCTTTAGCTGTGCTCTTTATTACCCAGCCGGGAAAAAACAATAAAACTTGTGGTGAAGTTGAAAAGAGAAGAAGAATAGCAAATTCAGGCGTAGCAATAGGAAAACAATCCTGCTCCCACGTGTAACACTTCTTGCGCCACTCCTGTTTGAGTGGGAATAGCGTACCCGGACAGGCCTCTCTCACTGACCTGGCAGCCAGAGTATCGCTCAAACTTTTAGGGAAAAGTCTCTGCCACAGACAGTCTGCAATGAACTGGAACCTTTAGGGAAAAATCTCTGCAATGAACTCAGGGAGAAACCTCTGCCACAGGCCCTCCTGACTGTGGTTACGGAGATAAACCTCCTTTATAGAATTACACCTGGATCTCCTTCAGATAATTTTCAGGTACCGACTGACAGGTGACCAGTCTCTCAGTGTCCGGATACCTCCATCCTCGGTGGTTTGTCGAGATCCTATTGGATCGCCAGCCTCTCATTGGCTCTCCTCAGATAGACTCCCCACCGAACAGCTATCTCGCTTGGGATTTTCAGGATTGGGAACCCAGTCGACCACTGGGCTCCCTGCCACAGCTGAAACATTCCAGACAAACATGGTCCCGGAACCAGGAACACCGCGTGGCACGCACGCCCCGGCCCGGTAGGCCATAACGCCGGGCACCGTGGTGCAGTCACCCTAAAGGTGGGTGCCACACTCGAAGAAGAAGAAGACCCAGAACCAATGGCGTCTTCCTCATAAATACCCTCCCCCAGCATGCACAGCGAGGCTCAACCCTCCTGATTGGCTGCTGGGGAAAAGCACCCAAACCTTGACTCCACTGCTGCCACCTACTGTCCTGGGGTGGGAAGAGCACCCCAGCAACAACAGAATGAGCCCACAGCACAGCCAAGCTGAGCCAGAGACGTATGTTTGAACACATTAACTAGATCAGAGTTCAATTAACACTCTGATCTCCCTCTTAATTTAAATAGCACCAGTACTTTGAAGTAACCAGGCGCTACACATTATATATATATATATATATATATATATATATATACATTACAGTGTAGTACACCAAAAGCTGTAGTATAGCAAGGTCAAGGTCTCACTCTATATGCACTTATGCATTTCTGACTATTATAAAGAACTCTTTCATATGAAATACCGTATTTATCGGGGTATTGTGCGCTCTGGCGTATAGCGCGCACCCCTAAAGTGGACCCGCATTCCTGTAAAAAAAAACATTTTAGTACTTACAGTTTTGGTGTCTTGCGCAGCGTCCATCGGCAGCCTCGTCGGGTCCGGCGTCTGTCTGCGGCTTCGGGTGTCCTCTTCGTCGGGTCCGGCGTCCTTCTGCGGTGTCCTCCCCGCTCGATCCCCGCTATCCCGCGCCGAGTTTGAACACTGCGCCAGCATATACCGAGCGCAGTACCCTCGTGTATAGTCGGGCAGGCTCGGCTACTCTCGCGCTCACGTCCTGGACGTCCTGCACGTCCAGGACGTGAGCGCGAGAGGAGCCGAGCCTGCCCAACTATACACGAGTGTACTGCGCTCGGTATATGCCGGCGCAGTGTTCAAACTTGGCGCGGAAAAGCGGGTATAGGCGTATATCGCGCACCCACGATTTTGCCCTGATTTTCAGGGCAAAAAAGTGCGCGGTATACGCCGATAAATACGGTAAATGTTCAGGGCTCAATTCACAAAGAAATATTTTCCTATTTTCGGGGTCAATTTACTAAAGGTTACTACATGCGATAACTCGGTCACGTGACTCATTTGCATAAATTATTGCTTGCTGTAAAAAAAAATCCATCTCACACAAAAAATGATTATGCAGTATTTGACACAAAATAAAAAACGTGCCAGTAAATATCACAAGCTGTTAAGTCCAATTCACAAACGGAACAGAAAGTAAAAAAATGTTTTATTCATTTCTTCAGTGTTTTGCTGGTGGTATCACATGCAGGTCTGGTATAGATTTTAAGGGAAACAGCATGCCAAAATGTAAAAAAAAAAGCTTGTGCCCCACCCCCCAAATACATACCAGACCCTTATCTGATTATGCAGCCTGGCAGGCCAAGAAAGGAGGGAGCGAGTGTTGAAGGCCATATGCCGTCAACATGGGGGGGGGGGTGTTTTGTCAAAAACTTGTGCTGTGTTTTTGTTTACTTTGACTTTTTTGGTGAATGAGTACTGTGTATCTCCTACTCTTTTACATAGGGGAGGGTCGGACCCAAAGGGCCTGATATGGATTGGGGGGGGGGGGGGCATGCTGTTTTTTAATTTTTTTTAAGAATTTTCAACTGCCGGCATGTTTTGTTTACGATCAGCTGTCAGTGGGAAACTTGCTGACAGCTGATAAGTCATAAAAATATGTGGCAATTACAATTACAGCTCTCAAGCTGAACACATGGATAGGATCAACATTGCTGCCACCTATGGGCCTTCATTGTTATCTGGAGTTGTCAAGCGACCTTCTGACTTATAATACCAAGACCTGAGATTGATTATCATGCTTTGTGACCTTTTGAAGGTCGAATCTATGAGGTGAGAGGCCATCTTTACTTCTTGGTGGAGGATCTCTATCTGGTCATTTGTCCTGAACCTGCACTACTTAATGAGATTTATATGGATCTCTTCTCTACACCTTCACATATGGACTTTTTTTATTGAATTTTATTTATTTTTTGCGCTGCACTGTTTCACCGTATACCTTGCCTTTGAGTGCTGGCCAGCAATATATGTTTATGTTTATTTTCGTTTATTTTTTATTTTATTTTATGTTTCCAGCGCTGAATACTTTCTTATATTAATTGGCAATTACAGCATTACAGAATCTATAACGCATGAGTTATTTACTGCAAAATTCTTAGTGAATTGCACATTTGAAAACGATTTACCGCATGCATTATTTTACCGAATTTTTTCAGTCGACTCTGTATTTAACTTATGGTGAATTGACCCCTATATGTTTACATTCCTTAAATACCTCTTGCCTGCACCACTACTTTTTTTTGAACTCATACATTCATTTATTTATTTTAGTGAATTGACTTTAATGCCGTTTTATGCATTATTTACCTCATGTTTTTGGTTTGTGAGGTAAATAACTCATAAGGTGATAGCGAATTTACATTTTCAGCATCTCATGAGATAATTGGAAAAATGTGTCACGTCATTTAATTATCACATGAGATATTCTTTAGTAAGTTGGGGCCACAAGTCTTTTAAACACACTTTTAAAAATGAAATCCTTTGGGAGAAGCACATCCGAGAATTATACTCTCATAAATCTATGCAGAGGAGCCTGCAGGTGCTCTGTTTTATCATAGCTTGTATACTGTACTCATTTAATGTTAATAGACTTGTGAGTGACATATACAGAAGATAAGGCCTTTGTCAATTATGTTTTATGATTCCCTTCAGTCTTTTTTTGTTTCCTTATGGTAGCTTTGTTTAAAGATATAAACTGGAGCACATTGTTGGACAAAAATAGGTTCAAGAAAAAACACTGGATTGTTAGCCCCTATTGATGTAATAAATTTAAGTGAAAGCTCTTAGGAAACCTACAAACTTTGCGTTAAAGAACCACAAAACCTATACCAAAAGATGATTAAAGCTGATTTCACCATACACTGTGAGCATTTCAAATTGTGTATTCCGTCCCACTTTCATGTATTTTTTTTATATTGTATTTACATAGTTACATAGTTAGTCAGGTTGAAAAAAGACACAAGTCCATCCAGTTCAACCAATAAACAATAAATAAATAAATCATACAATCCCATATAAACAATCCTATACCCACAGTTGATCCAGAGGAAGGCGAAAAACCCCAGCAAAGCATGATCTACCGTATTTATCGGCGTATAAAGCCTCGTACACGCGATCAGTCCATCCGATGAGAACGGTCTGATGGACCGTTGTCATCGGTTAACCGATGAAGCTGACTGATAGTCCGTCGCGCATACACACCATCGGTTAAAAAACCGATTGAGTCAGAACGCGGTGACGTTAAACACAACGACGTGTTGAAAAAAACGAAGTTCAATGCTTCCAAGCATGCGTCGAGTTGATTCTGAGCATGCATGGATTTTTAACCGATGGTTGTGGCTACTAACGATCGTTTTTTTCCCATCGGTTAGGAATCCATCGGTTAAATTTAAAGCAAGTTGGCTTTTTTTTAACCAGTGGTTAAATAACCTATGGGGCCCACACACGATCGGTTGTAACCGATAAAAACGGTCCACCAGACCGCTGTACTCTAGTTAACCTATCGTGTGTACGAGGCCTAACACGCACCCTAACTTTAAGAGGGAAGTTTCGGGAGAAAAACTTTCCACGGCCCCCTACGTATAACACGCAGTTTACCCCTTATTTTCTCTCTGAATTCCATCTTTTAGCCAGTTTTTTATCTATTTACAAAATTATCTTTCCAAACCTGTAGACTTTATGACTGGTTATGACTAAGGCCTTATAGGCTGAAACGCGTCAACCATGCCTATTTGCGTTTGTCCACTGTGGCTTGTTAATAAACACTACTAATTTTTAAGAGCAACGACTGGAGTGCGGATCATCTTTTCTTCAAGACTTTACCTTACACATTAGCCGTGTGTGGGGAACTGTGTCAACCGCTTTTGCAAAACCCATGTATATGCTAACATCTAATGGCTATTTTATGACAACTTTTTTACTGAGATTTTGGTATCTTCCTCTGTCCTCACCTCATATTTAATGCTAGTTAGTTTAGTCCTAGCTAGGCCATCTCCATTTCTTCCATGTTCCCTCAGTTAGTGTTAGGTATTCACAGAGACAAGGCTTAGGATAGTCATTGTCTTCTTACACTTCAAAAGACTGGCAAAACATTCTCTGCACTGCAATTGTCTGAAGTAAAATTGCGCTGGATTCATCTTCTGTGACATAACGAAGAGTTAAGCTGCCTGTGTATGGTGTCAAGTCAGCAGTTGACCATACTGTCCCAACAGACTGGGTCTAAGGAGGTATGACAATGCATATAGCGTGTAAGCAGGTACAGATAGCTAGACTGCCATTATATGGCTCTGTCCCAAAAAAGAGTTGGTTTAAACAGAATGGTGTAATCAGGTGCTAGGTCTCTTTTAGCCAGAGCCCTCCTGTAGGGATGCAATGGGTGAGTCAGTGCCCACATATAAGCCTGGCTAGAAGGAGCCATTTGGGGCATGGAAGCCAGAGACCCCACCATTTGCTAGATGTAAGCAGGTGGATGCCCTGGATAGGGCTGGAGGCCTGGGAGAGGTAGACCTGCACCAAGCAGAGCCAGCTGTAAACTTCCTGATTCTTATGAAGGTGGAGGCTAGGGTAGGTTTCAAAAGGCCTTTTAGGCCAGGTCATTCCCTGGAGTGAGGCTATTCCCCTTGAGGACCTTGGAGAGGTGTACCCAGCTAAATGTGTCTGCAGCGATCCTATTTGCAAGTAACAGTGAGTGGGCACAGACAGCCTAGGGTGAACCAGAACCTCTGGTTGAGAGAGACTGGGCTGGGGAAGTTGGCTTGCTTTATGGGCTGCTGGATGCTTTCACATGTGACTGTTGCAGATCATTCACTATATGTGATTGTCAATGTACTGTCAAGTGATCCCAGATAGTATGTTGATGTGATGTGACGACCTCTGGTATAGATTGGGCACAAGATGGTGGAGGATGAAATCCTCAAGCAGGTGAGTTGTTGTTCTGGAGGGGAAGAATCGGGCAGGGACTTGTGGGTGTGCAGGCAGGGTGGCCTTCCACTCTCCTACATCTCTGGTGTTTTAAAAAATAAAATAATACAGGAGTTATATTTTTATATTTATTTACATTTGCCTCCCTCTATATCAGTGTTTCTCAACTCCAGTCCTCAAGGCATCCCAACAGGTCATGTTTTGAGGATTTCCTTTAGATGAAATGGCTTTGGTAATTACTAAGGCAGTGAAACTGATCCAATCACCTGTGCAAAATAATGGAAAGCCTGAAAACATGACCTGTTGGGCGCCTTGAGGACTGGAGTTGAGAAATACTGCTCTATATATCGAAGGCCTGCCTGAAACCACGAGCAGATATTCAAAATGCTCTGAAGATTTATAGAACCTCATCCCTTTCCATTAATTTCAGCGGGAATGATGATCAACAGCTGAATGAGCTGCATCCAAGTTTTCCAACCATGTAAATAGAGAGCAAGTATGTGCTGGGGACGAGGTGCAGGTTTCAGAAGAGTTGCAGTTTTTATTTATTTTTTATTATAATAGATCATAACGCATTAGATAGCCTTCTTACTTTCAAGATACTTTGGAAATGTTCCTGATGAAGTCGTTTTGCCAAATTACCCATTATTTACTGTTGAAAACAGGGGGACATTACCACTAGAACATTTTATGCAAACAAATGTCTGAGCGGTCCTGGGGCGTGAGGTAGTATCTCAGAGTTGTATATTCTGTTAACGAATCAGGGCTCTAAACTCCCCTATCAATTAGCCTTGGAGGCAGACCTGGGGGAGACTATTGATGAGGTTGTTTGGTCCAAATGGTCGACCATGGTGCACAAGGGAATTTTGAACACTTCTCTGGAGAAGGCGAACTACAAAGTTTTGTCACGATGGTACCTAGTTCCAACGATGCTAACTAAAATCTACCTATATGCATCGCCTCTCTGTTTCAGGGTGTGTGGCCAGGAGGGCACAAAGTGCCCCATCTGGTGAAAGTCAAATGGTTTTGGATAAGAATTTTTGATTTGGTTTATTTGGTGACTGGAGTGAAAATACCCAAAAACGTTAAGACAGCCTTATTTTCTGATCTTTAGAGTGAACTACCCAGACACCTCAGGAGCCTCATCTTTTTTATTTTTCTGGCAGCCAAGGCCACCATAGCGCGAGCATGGAAAACCCCACTGATAAATTTAGCAATCGTGATTCGTGATAGCATTCCTGGATCATGATAAACGAAAAATTGACTACTATCTTTCGTGATCAACAAAATCGTCTTGAATAGGGTTTGGAACCCCTGGATTACATATCCCCAGTCATCGCGAGGGATGGGGCGGGAAAAGGTTAGTAGTCTGGAACGTGGTGATCGACCCTAAACCTCTTCTTTTTCTATCTTCTTCTTTTTTCCCGCTTACTTCTTTTATCCGTTATATAAATTCCCACATTGCCCTATTTTGGGTTCCCACACATTTGATAGTGGGCTCTAATGTTACATTAAGCCTAGCTTATACTACACAATGAGTTTTATAAGTTCATATAAGCATAAAAGCCTTGACTTGTTATAAATGTCAATAATAACACTGTTCGGTATACTATGAATGTTTTTCTTCGATCAGTGATTTCTAGGCATCTCATGAATCATCTTCTCGAGACAGGGACGGTCATGGTTGGTAACTTTCATATGGTATAGTTATACAATGATCCAACTGCACTGATCGGACACCCATTATTGTAATACTGTTGTTGGCATGGTATTTGTGTTATTGAGAACCTTATTGTCTTTAAAAAACGTATTTTCAATAAAAAATCTTTGAAAAGAAAATGTGTTTCTTTAAATAATAATTTAAACTTTGCAGTTCCTCTGTCAAATATTCCACTTGAATTGAAGAGATTAAGCTATCGTTTCTGCAATTAAAGGATCAGTCATTATGTTTCATTAGCTAGCGGGGGGTGTAGGAAGTCACTTCAAATAAACACAATTAAAGTTTAATTGCACCTTGACAACTATGACTAATATTCTATTTCCATTTTTCAGAATACTATATATATAGATACAGTTGTACAGTGTTTCTAAAGAGTCACTCTGTTACAGCTGTCATGGCTTCTGATATGAATAAGTTAAAGGGGTCCTTTGAAGGGGCATTCAAATAAGATATACCCAGGGCCGATCCGCCCTATAGGCTCACTATGCAAGGCGCTTAGGGCCCCGCAAAGCTGCGAAGGTGGCGGGACGACGACCCCGGTCCAGTGGCATCTGTTCCCCAAGTACCCCTCCCAGCATGCACAGCGGGATGATCAACTTCCACCGATTGGCTGCCGAGGGTAAACACCCAATATCACCCTGTCTTAGCTGCTGCCACCCTTGGCCTGGGGTGGCAACAACACCCCAGACGAACAACGGTGGTCACTCTCAGCACAGCCACAGCTGGAACAAAAGCCTAATTTAACTAACACTCAGAGTACCTTCTAAATTTAAAGCAGCACCAGTCCAACAGGGGCAGGCAGCTACATTGATAATTAAAGTTTTTGCTAGAGTTGAGAAGGATTGGAACATCGGTCAGGTTTTTATTGCTGTTTGCTTCTCATTAGGGAGATTCACCCTCTTGATGAACATGAAAGTAAAAGAAAATCGCACATTTTGGGTTGTTCTCAGGACAGTAATAGGGAAATCTTCCAATTGTGGACACTAGTTCTGGTGACCCTGGTAACAACTAGGGATTCCCTCTCTTTGGAGTGATTTCCTCATAATTTTAGTTTTGGCTATGAACAGGAAGTGAAGATAAAGCTCCCCAATAGGGCACAGATGGCCAAAATAAAAAAAAACCTGATAGAGGTTATAACTCTCCCTCACTCTATCTAACATGAAAAATGCTGAACAATATATTAACCATTAGTAAATCAATAAATAACAGTGTATAAAGAAAGATTAGATAAACATTCTGATATAATAAAACCATAATAAAGTCTCTGAATAAATCCTAATTAAACAACAATTTCCTCTTCCTATTTATTATTTTTACAGCAAAAGTAAAAAGTTTGACGTCATAATTTTTTTTTCTGTTTTCAAATTCTTTTAACATTTTCTATTCGATTCCCATAGCATATGGCCTTATTGTGTACACAGAAGGAGGTGACCGCATTAGCCAAAGATAAAGGTGAATACATAGTCAAATTTAATCACCCTCTTTATAAATATTGTAAATATTCACGCCATACTATGAACAGCTTGAGTGGAACATTATAGAAAAGAATAATTCATAGGCTGAGAAATTAATTATTCATGTCAAAAATGTGGAGAATATTTGGGAAAAATTTCGCAAAACATTGAGGTTGTAAAATAATATTCTCATTGCAATTGAATATTTTTAGTAAGTGAGTTGAAACTCTATTTTCTCTATATAAGCATCAAGTACAAGGAAAATTTAAAAAAGACTTGAACATGACTGAAGAAAGGAACCCAGCTTCACCTTATTTAATAAGCTCACTGAACATCCAGTTGTCCATAGATTATGTAATTTTCTTTTCTGCAACCACAGGTTACAGGAAAGAAAATCGCTTGATTCCCCCAGTTGGTGGGATATCCCTCCAGCTGAGCTATTGTATTATCACTGTGTGTAGGGGGGGAGGGGGGTACGGGGAGCTGTCCCTGACAGGAGAACACAGTGGGGCAGATTCAGGTAGCTTTTACGGCGGCGTATCTCCAGATACGCTGCCGTAATTTGAAATCTGCGCCGGCGTATAGTTACGCCGATTCTCAAAGGCAGATACGCTTAAAAAATAGGCTTCCTCCGCCGACGTAACTTGAATGCGGCGGCGTATATACTTGTGTGCAATATTACGTTGACCGCTAGGGGCGCTTCCGTTGTTTTTGGCGTAGAATATGCAAATTACCAAGTTACGTCGATTCACAAACGTACGTGCGCCCGGCGGTAGTTTTTTACGTCGTTTGCGTAAGGCTTTTCCGGCGTAACGTTGCTCCTGCTCCTAGGAGGCGCAGCCAATGTTAAGTATGGACGTCGTTCCCGCTTCGAAATTTGAATTTTTTACGTCATTTGCGTAAGTCGTTCGCGAATAGGGCTGGTCGTAATTTACGTTCACGTCGAAACCAACACGTCGTTGCGGCGTACTTGAGAGCAATGCACACTGGGATATGTACACGGACGGCGCATGCGCCGTTCGTAAAACACGTCAATCACGTCAGGTCTTCACACATTAGCATAAAACACGCCCCCCCCTTCCACATTTGAATTACGCGGGCTTACGCCACCCTATTTATGCTACGCCGCTGCAACTTACGGAGAAAGTGCTTTGTGAATACTGCACTTGCTCCTGTAAGTTGCGTCGGCGTAGCGTAAATACAATACGCTGTGCCACCGTAACTAGGCGCGCAGGTACCTAAATCTGCCCCAATGATTACTGGCTGCAATAGCCGCTGGCAATAATCGCAGGCTAAAAATTCAACATGCTGGTTGTACCCAAGTCTATCTGTGGATTAATGCCTTGGGTACAATCAGCCTATCCATAGATGGAACAAATCTTGGCCGGTCCCTGCTGAACCAGGCCAGATTCGATCCATCTATGGTTGGCTTAACAGTCTTTGCTCCTACTATATCGTATAACCACATTTTCCCCCTTCAACTCTTTGGATAAAGATATATTCCATAGCAGATCATTTTTGAAGCCTTTGTTTTATTCATTATTTTTTATTTTGTACTTTTTAAATATGATTAACCTTAGGCCGCGGACACACGGTCGGTCAAAACCGATGGAAACGGACTGAAGGACCTTTTTATCGGTCCAAACCGACCGTGTGTGGGCCCCATCGGTCCGTTATCTTTCGGTCTAAAAATGTAGAACTTGCTTTAAAATTCAACCGATGGACGTCTAACCGATCGGTCAAAACTGATGGTTAGTACGCACGACCATCGGTTCAAAGTCCACGCATGTTTAGACTAAATGAGGGGACGGGATCTCTCGTTCTTGTAAAACTTGCGTTCGTAATGGAGATAGCAGATTCGTCACGCTGTAACAGACTGAAAAGCACGAATCGTCTCTCACCAAACTTTCACTAACGCGCGGTAACACGGAATCAGCAAAATCAGAGGCAAGTGTGGCGCCAAAGGCTTTGGCCTTCCCCTTTATAGTGACGTCGTACGTGGTTTACGTGTCCGCGTTCTGAACCGAACGCTTCTTTAACCTATGGTGTGTAGGCACATCAGACCATCAGTCAGCTTCATCGGTGAACCGATTAAACGGTCCTTCAGTCCGTTCTCATCGGATGGACTGATCGTGTGTACGTGGCCTTAGCGATCGAATTTAATCTTTATATTCATATTGAGGAACAGAGAGCCTTTAAATCAAATTCCTTGCAGCTCTTTGTATCCATATTTTCTAAAAGATCGTGAGGACGACGTCATCTGTGATGAAACGTGCAAGGAGGAGCCTCGTGCTGACGTCACCACGTTTGTGCCAGTCCCGGGCCATGGGCTGCATTTTGAACCGTCGTCTTGTTTGTTTATCTGTGAGTTCTTCTTTCTATTGATGTAAGTGCAACATCTTTTTTTATCTAAATAAACCTTAAGATTTTACACTATGGAGGCTTTATCTTTTCTTGGAACCTTTCTGTGACCGAGTGCATTGGGCGGTGGAGGCTTTATTATCTCCAATCTCCATAGATGACCAAAGCCCTAGCTGGGTATATAGCCACAAGTGTCTTAGACCTCCCGTAACAGGAGGTGCATTTTATAAGGTGCATGGGGCTGCAGTGTATACATCTAATTGGTCAGCCTATTTTTTGACTTTTGTACATCTGTGATGTGTTCTAGATATGAGTTCCATTTGGGTTTGCGCTCTAATGGTGCATCAAATAGGATTTAGCCCCTCATGGATTTTAACTTGCAGTCTATACCTCATCTGTGCCACCTGCCAGTGTCTACCAGTGTCCACAGTGCCACCTATCAGTGCCCACAGTTCCACCTGTCAATGCTCACCAGTGGCACCGATCAGTGTTGCCTATCAGTGTCACCTACCAGTGCCCACAGTGCCTCCTGTCAATGCCCACCAGTGCTGCCAATCAATGCCCACCAGTGCCACTGATCAGTGTTGATTTTTTAGTGTCACCTACCAGTGCCTACCAGTTCCCATCAGTGCCACCTATCAGTGCCAGTTATTAGTGCCCTTCAGTGCCACCCATCAGCAGTGCCAGTTATTAGTGCCCTTCAGTGCCACCCATCAGTGCCACCCATCAGTGCCCATCAGTGCAGCCTATCATTGCCCATCAGTGCAGCCTCATCAGTGCACATCAATGAAGGAGAAAAATTACCTGTTTTAACATTTTTATGACAAACTATGAAAGAGTTTTCTTTTTTTTTCAAAATTTTCAGTATTTTTTCGCCTTTTTTTAGAAAAAAATAAAATACCCAGCAGTGATTAAATACCACCGAAAGAAAGCTCTATTTGTGTGAAAAAAAAAATGATAAAAATGTCATATGAGTACAGTGTAACGCAATTGTCATTCAAAGTGTGAGAGCGCTGAAAGCTGAACATTGGTATGGGCAGGAAGGGGGTTTAAGTGCCCAAAAAGCAAGTGGTTAAAATGTTCAAGACAATACAATCCGGATCTGCTCACTTTTGGCTGGATCATGACAGGTCTACAGACACTTTTATGAATCAAACCTATTGTCAGTACTTTGTTATTACGTTTCTTTCTAAAAAAGATCTATTGTTCTCCTCTGTGCGCCACAAACTCCCCAAACCGGATAACTTCCATTCGGCAAACCAGTGACAAATTTCAGAACAAAAGATGGGAGGATAAACACAGCGTTCAGCCATTGTTGCCGCTAAACATGAAAAATAAAATACAGCGATGAAATAATTAATGACAACTAGTCATTATGTTGTAAATTGTACCGTAGTCGTGTATTGAAACAACATAAAAAAAGACTTTTCTGTCTGCTTACAGAATCACACCCTATTCATGACATGTTAAGGCCAGATCCCTAGGCATGACCTACTTTAAACAACCTCCTTCACAACCCCTATCCCAATAAGACAACTGACACTGTTGTGGAGTAAAATTGGCAATACGGCCTATTTATTTAACCAATTTTAAACTTAAAATAAATAACCATTTTAAATAACATACCATATCATACTTGGTGGTCTTGGAGGCCACGACACCCAACTTGGTCACTGGGACAAAACTATTTACCTTAAGCCTCAGTCGCAAGACACCGACTCAGAGGCAGTACACATGCCGGCAGTGACCTACTCCTTTTTACCCCTTCCTGGTTAACCCACGTTAACCGGAAGGTACCCGATAACCCCATCCCACAGATAGGTACCACCCTTTTTACTCAAAACTTCCAGTCAGTGAATGACTGACTGTGTCACCCACTAACATGTAATTGCCTGCGACGCCCCTGCGCCCATTATGGACAGGCTGCTAGTGGAGCCCACTTCTCTTTAAAGGTACAAAGACACAATATGTCTGAAATATGAGATAGAGATTTCCCTCTGTCCACCCAGAGCACCAACAAGTGGAAGAAATAGTAGGATTCAATTTATAAAGATGGTGTGGTGTGATGTATGCTCTATGGCAGTGTTTCTCACCCAGGGAACCCCGGTGGTTCTTCCTGAGGACTTGATCTCCCACCTACACTGACTACTGATGCAGGGAGTTCAAATTTCCCACTAACCATTAGACATGTGCATACTGAAATATTTCATTTCGGAATTTCGTTTTCATTGGAAAAATACATTTTTTTAGTTACTCCCGAAAATCCGAATTAATTAAGGTTGAATCTGTAATTGAAGGCTTATGGTGTCTGTCGAAAGTTCTAAGAAGATTCGACCGAGCAGCTAAACTGTACGACGCTGCAATCGTACATTTACGATCGAATGTTCCGCCTACAAGCTATAGCACAATTCTAATGTTATATGACACTAGTAATAATTATATTTATAAATTATTATTACCAGTCAACCAACATTTGAAATCTTCTATAGCCTATGGGTCGAACATTTGACCTGAAATGTACGATTGCGTCGTAGAGTTTAGCTGCTTGTCGAATCTTCTTAGAACTTTCGACAGACACCATAAGCCTTCAATGACGTTTGTATGTTTTTCGCTGCTTCGTCAAATCTTCGTCGTTTACGTCGAATGGTCTACCCCGACACTGTCTCTATAATGTCTAATCTTTTTTCTCTATGTCGAATCTTTCCTCTCTATGTAGAATAATCTTGAAATAATACAGGTAAAGTGGAGGTTCACCCTAAAACAATTATCTAACATTACATCCAGCATACTAGCGACATGTACAGTATGAAGGTATTTTTTTTTTCGCCGTACATACCGTTTAATTGTTATTTTCCCCCCTGGCTTCCGGGTTCTGATTCTCGCGGGACTGGGGGTTCCTATCCCTGGGTTAGATGATTGACATCTGGTGAAAGATGATTGACGTCTGGTGAAAAACTTCCCATGGCGCACAAGGCGCGTCACCAGTTTTCCGTAAATAGCCGACCTGCGAGTCGGCTCTATATGGCGCCTGCGCAGTCAGCTCTACACAGCGGGCGCAGGCGCCATATAGCGCCAACTCGCAGGTCGGCTATTTACGGAAAACTGGTGACACGCCTTATGCGCCATGGGAAGTTTTTCACCAGACGTCAATCATCTAACCCAGGGATAGGAATGCCCAGTCCCGCGGGAATCAGAACCCGGAATCCGGGGGGAAAATAACAATATAACGGTATGTACGGCGAACAAAAAAAATACCTGCATACTGTACATGTCGTTAGTATGCTGGATGTAATGTTAGATAATTGTTTTAGGGTGAACCTCCACTTTAAAGCGGTGGTTCACCCTAAAAACTACTTTCTTATTCCACTGCCCCCCCACATTACAATCCGATTAAGGCTCTTATTATTTTTTTCATGCTGTACATACCTTAGTACAGCATATTCACCCGTGCATCCGGGTTGCGAGTCCCGCGGGAGTGGGCATTCCTCACATGTGTGTGATTGACGTTTTGCCCAAAAACGAGCTCCCCCCGTCGCGTAAGCCGCGTCACGATTGGCGAAAGGAGCCGAACGGCGATGCGCATGCGCAGTATAGCGCCGACTCGCCGTTCGGCTCTTTTCGCCAACCGTGACGCGGCTTACGCGACGGGGGGAGCTTGTTTTTGGGCAAAACGTCAATCACCAGCATGTGAGGAACGCCCACTCCCGCGGGACTCGCAACCCGGATGCACGGGTGAATATGCTGTACTAAGGTATGTACAGCATGAAAAAAATAATAAGAGCCTTAATCGGATTGTAATGTGGGGGGGCAGTGGAATAAGAAAAAGTAGTTTTTAGGGTGAACCACCCCTTTAAGATTAGGCACATTCGACCACAGGTTCATTAGACACTGATTGCTATTGTCAGCGTCATGTCGAATCTCCTATCTATATCAAATTGTTGTAGCAACGAAAACGAAAATAAAGCATTTTTTTTATGTCGGATCTTTCGGATTTCGGATTCTGTACGTACGTTTTCGTTTGTTAAAACGATGACGAAAATACCCTAATTTCGGACGAAAATGCATTCGGACGAAAACGAATGCACATGTCTACTAACCACCAATGTAAAGGCTCACTTCTACATGGGCCGCTAATGTTAGAAGACATCACAGTTTTTATTGTCTGTATTTATTTTCTGTAGTTATTTATTTCAAAACTATTGCTGCACATTTTGTAGGGATTGGTAACAAAATTTCCTGTCCTGGGTGTCAGATACGCTGGTTATGCCACATTGATAATTCTTCTTTTTAATGTGCCGAGAGCTCTAAGTATAATCCCTTTTGGCAGAGGTTCCCAGAGATCCTAAAAATGATCTCAAGTAGACACTAGTTAGGAGGTACTGTATACTTTTAGCCGGATTCAGTAAGACTTACGACGGCGTATCAGTAGATACGCTGTCGTAAGTCCGAATGCACGCCGTCGTATATTTAAGCGTATTCTGGAAACCAGATACGCTTAAATTTGGCCAAGATACGACCGGCGTAAGTCTCCTACGCCGTCGTATCTTGGCTGCATATTTACGCTGGCCGCTAGGGGCGTGTACGTGGATTTACGTGTCGAATATGCAAATGACCTAGATACGCCGATTCACAAACGTACTTGCGCCCGATACGCTGTTTACGTAAGGCATTTTTCCGGCGTAAATATAAACCACCAAAAAGATGGTGCAGCCCATGCAAGGTATGGACGACGGAACAGCCGTCGGATTTTACGTCGTTTGCATAAGCGTACGTGAATGGGGCTGGGCGTAGGTTACGTTCACGTCGAAAGCAATGAGTATTTGCGACGTGATTCTGAGCATGCACGTGCATGTGCCGTACCAACGGCCCTCATTTACATGGGGTCACGGTTAATTTAAATGAAGCCCGCCCACTACATGCCTACTTTGAATTAGGCGGGGGTTACGCCGGGCCATTTGCGCTACGCCAACGTAACTTAGGGAGCAAGTGCTTTGTGAATACAGTACTTGCCTCACTATGTTACGTCGGCGTAGTGCAAATGGGATGCGCTACGCCGGCATAAAGATACGCCGCCATACGTGAATCTGGCTATTTATTGGGCTTGTCACATTCACATTGCTGTTGCTTTCATCACTTTGCATGATATGGAACGATTGCCTTGCATTAGCCCACATTCTTTTTGCACACATTACTCTTCCCTCTGGGCAGATATGATACATTTGACAACCACATTTTGTTTTTTGATAAAAAATGGCCTTGGTTTCTTTAACATTATGGGACAAACATTGCATTTTTTAATATCACATGAGATCAGACCTATAAAAAAATTTCCATGGAAATACAGCTGAATTCTCTCCATTCATGACAGGCAGTAAAATTATTTGTGACCTAAGGTCTTGACAGAAGTGTGTCTGTTCTTGTAACCCAAAGGCAGGGAAAACAGAAGAATGCCATTCTGTTGGTTGGCAATGTATGTGATAGATATCAGTAAAAATATCCTTGGTTTATATCTTTGATCTGTGATGGTGCCTGTTTACTTGGAATTCTGAGGCCCCGTACACACGACCGAGTTTCTCGGCAGAATTCAGCCAGAAACTCGATCGGAGCTGTATTCTGCCGAGAAACCCGGTCGTGTGTACACTTTTGGCCGAGCAAACCGACGAGAAACTCGTCGAGCCAAATAGAGAACATGTTCTCTATTTCCTCGTTAGTTCAAGAGCAAACTTGGCTCGCCGAGATCCTCGGCGGCTTCACAAGGAACTCAACGAGCAAAACGATGTGTTTTGCCCGTCGAGTTTCTAGGACGTGTGTACGGGGCCTGACTTATAGTAAAGCCCTGTACACACGGGCCAGAATCTCGTCAGGTTAAAAACGTTGTTTTTCCTGACGAGATTCTTGGCAAGAATCTCTTGCCGCCCGAGTGAACCGCCGTTCTTTTGAAAGGCAAGAACGCGGTGACGTCATTGTGTACGACGAGCATGCGCTCCTCACATTCGATGCCGTCGCCGCCATCTTGCTGCACCCTACCTATGCCTAGGAAGCTACCGTACATGCGTCAAAGTCATTTCGAGCATGCGTGGGTTTCCACGGCGACAGGTAAGTATACACACTCTCGGGTTTCTTGGCAGGAAAACACTGGCGAGAATCACGACGAGAAAATAGAGAGCAGGTTATTTATTTTTCTCGTCAAGATTTTAGGCAGTTTTCTTGACGAGAAACCTGAAAGCCTGGTACACACGCTCTGTATACTCGGCAAGAAAGCTCTGCCAGCAGTTTTCTTGGCGAGAAAACCGATCGTGTGTACGAGGCTTCACACTAAACTCTGGTTTAAGAGCTAGTTCACAATTCCTGATGTGACATGAGTCGCCGGGGCTTTTTTTCAACGGGAACATGGGGGAACGCAGTTCCGGCACCACTGAATGTAATGTCAAGTGGTGCTTAGGTGTGTTGCAGGGTTTGTTGATGCTGTATGTTGGGGGATCCATGGTCGGAGGTACACCAACTGCTGGAGGTGATCTATTTTTTGCAGGTGGATTTATTGTTGCTGGGAAAGTCTGTTGTTGCTGGTGGGGAATCTGTTGTTGCTTGGGGTGGGTCTTATGTTGCTGGGGGTCCATTATTGCTGGGGGAGATCTATTGTTGCTGGCTGCAGGGGATCTTTTTTGCTGCTTATCTTGTTATCATTAACAAATTCCATACAAATTGCTTAGCACCTGTAAGGGGTTTGCTCGGTAGCGTGGTGTGTGACCCCCCCCCCCCCCGGGATGGGTTCACTACACAATGAACTATACAGAAAGGCAGTCGAAGACGGTTGAAAACAAAGATTTTGGTTTATTCTTCCATCTTGCTGGAAACAAGTGCAAGCATCCAAACAGCATAAACAAAATCAAACATAAAATAAACCCTGGCCACTTTGGGCGTCTACCTTCACCACACAGGAACCTATCTATGGAGTCTGGCACAACCTACTGTTGGGTAAACACTGCTGGTCATACAGCAGAAAACAATAGTCTTTTTGATTTTTATCACACAAATCAACAGCACCTCACCTCTTCAGAAGTATTTCAGCTCACTGCTCTCCTTCACTCAGAAGGCCTCAGGATGCAGCACTCAGTAGTAATCCTCTTGATTACTTATAGAGGTCTTAATTGCCTCATTCTGAACAGCTGAAGTTTTCCAACGCCCATAAAACTTTCTGGATACTTCTGCAGCCGACACCTGATATTAAGTGGTGTATTGTCTAAACAAGGCAGAAATGTATCTCCCGTCTGTGACAACACCCACAGATTTACCTGACTTCCTGTCACACACCACAAATGATATTTGGTTCTGTATTCCCTTAAAAATGGTAGTACTGGGAGGTGGGTAGGTGGTGGAACCAATGGACGGTGCGCAAAGGTGGGTAGGGGCAAAGACAAGGGGTGACTTAGAGAGGGGGGTTCCTGTACCTATTTTCTGAGAAAAAGGTCGCACAGAATCCCATGACAAGGGAGATGTTCAATTGTGCCCGTTCACATCGATGTGACTCTGTGTAGTCCGATTTTGGAAAAGGTTCCTGTGCTACTTTTGTGTGATTTCAAAGTGATCAGGCTCCATAGAATACGCTAACCACATCTATAGTCGCATCAAAGTCGCACAAAAAAATCACATCTGTTTTACACAGACATCTGATAAAGGTAATTTGCCGGCCGCTCAGTGTGAGGCAGTGAATTGCCTCGCAATGCGATATGTTGGAAAAAAGTACTGCATGCAGTGGTGTGAATTGGGAACATTTGAGAGGTAAGGCATTTTGCCTATTCATATGGTGGGACTATGTTGGAATAGCCACTCAAATGATTAAACTGCTGTGCCCATGCAAATACAAGCTGCAGAAAACACTGAGATGTGACATACACAGAACAGAACAAGCATATCATTTGTAAGCCATCTTCCTTTTGCACCTCCTGCCATCCAACATTTTTTCTGCAGAAAATCCGCCAACAATTGTGCGATGGAGCATAAAACGGTCGGATTTTCATACAACAGCCTGTCATCACAGATTGTATGTACGAGGCTTTAGGCCTCTTACACACGGTTTGATTGTTGGATGAACGAGCGTCTGATTTTTGTCGAAAGCGCATGTGCAGGATTTTGTCTAGCATACAACCTATCCGCAAATTGTCGTTTGACAAACACGAACGTAGTGCCATACTATTAGCGTATAAAGAGGAAATTAATTTCTCAAGCGCCACCCTTTGGGCCCCTTATGCTAATTTTTAGGCAGATTCATAAAGATTTAGGCCGGCGTATCAGTAGATACGCCAGCCTAAGTCAGAATCTGCGCCAGCGCAAATTTAAGCGTATTCTGGTAACCAGATACGCTTTAATTAAGCTAAGATACGAGCGGCGTAAGTGTCTTACACCGTCGTATCTTAACCACTTAAGCCCCGGACCAAAATGCTGCCTAAAGACCCAAGGGGTTTTTACAGTTCGGGACTGCGTCGCTTTAACAGACAATTGCGCGGTCGTGCGACGTGGCTCCCAAACAAAATTGGCGTCTTTTTTTCCCCACAAATAGAGCTTTCTTTTGGTGGTATTTGATCACCTCTGCGGTTTTTATTTTTTGCGCTATAAACAAAAATAGAGCGACAATTTTGAAAAAAATGCAATATTTTTTACTTTTTGCTGTAATGAATATCCGCCAAAAACATATATAACATTTTTTTTTCCTCAGTTTAGGCCGATACGTATTCTTCTACCTATTTTTGGTAAAAAAAAATCGCAATAATCGTTTATCGGTTGGTTTGCGCAAAATTTATAGCGTTTACAAAATAGGGGATAGTTTTTTTGCATTTTTATTTATTATTTTTTTTTTACTACTAATGGCGGCGATCAGCGATTTTTTTCGTGACTGCGACATTATGGCGGACACTTCGGACAATTTTGACACATTTTTGGGACAATTGTCATTTTCACAGCAAAAAATGCATTTAAATTGCATTGTTTATTGTGAAAATGACAGTTGCAGTTTGGGAGTTAAACACAGGGGGCGCTGTAGGAGTTAGGGATCACTGTGTATGTGTTTACTAGTGTAGGGTTGTGTGGCTGTAGGAATGACGTCATTGATCGTGTCTCCCCTATAAAGGGGATGACGCGATCGATGCACCGACACAGTGAAGCACGGGGAAGCCGTGTTTACACGCGGCTCTCCCCGTTCTTCAGCTCCGGGGAGCAATCGCGACGGAGCGGCTATAAACAAATAGCCGCGCCGTCGTCCCGGATCGCTCCCCGAGCGGACCCGACCTCCGCATGTACCGGGGGGGTCCCGATCGGACCCCCCACCCACGTCTAGCAGAGGACGTACAGGTACGTGATTGTGCCTGTCCGTGCCATTCTGCCGACGTAAATGTACATGAGGAGGTCGGGAAGTGGTTAATCGGTTAACCTATGACAACGGTCCTCCAGACCGTTGTCCTCTGGTTAACCTATCGTGCCTAACGGTTACAGTTTCGAGCCTTTAAGCTGACCTGGCACACTGTAAGGTAACATAGGCTACGGTGCATCCTCCAATAAAGTTACCAGGCCTTCCGCAAGATGCCAGACTTCCGCTTGGTCCTCTCCAGGACAGGTCCTCCCCTGGTTTCCTGAATTGAGTGGCTTCTTCCCTTAGGACAGACAGTGCAGGATCACCTCCAAAGTACAGGCCCCAAAGAGCCTCAAAAAATGTCATCTTCCCCCTTAAGTACCCTTCCACAGCATGCCCAGTGGGGAGACCACGCCCACTGGGCTGTTCCTGGGGGAAAGCACCCAATACACTCTTGCCTACTTGTATTCCAACATTGGCCTGGGGTGGTAACACCACCTACAGGCAACAATGGGAATTCCTTCAAACACAGCCATAGCCGGAACAGAGGCTGATTTAGTCTTAATCATTCCAAAATCTAAGCCAACTACCAGCTCAGACATCACTAAATTTAAACATAGCGCCTGGTCATCAGGAGCAGGGCGCTACAATAATATATGTGCTTGTGGCTGCTGTGTATATATAATTATATACAGTGTATATACAGTATATACTGTAAGGGGTTAGCTCGGTAGCGGGGGTGTGTGACCTCCTGAGTAGGTTCACTACACACTGAATTATACAGAGAGGCAGCCGTGGGTGGTTGAAAAATGCAGCATTCAGTAGTAATCCTCTGGACAACTTATAGAGGCCTTAATTTTTCCATTCTGAACAGCTGAAGCTATCCAACATCCTTAAACCTTTCTGGCTACCTCTGCAGCCGACACCTGATAGTAATTGGTAAATTTTCTAAACAAGGCAGAAATGTATCTTCCGTCTGTGACAACACCCCCAGATTTACCTGACTTCCTGTCACAATACACAGTATTATTGTTGCCCAATTACCGTAATTTAAACCACTGTTAGTATTTGTTCAAAAGGTTTATCACTAAAGTAAGCAAACTAATCCAAACATATACAGTAATTTATTAATTTCACACTACTGGGAACATCATTTTCTGTGGTGCATGCAACACTTTCTTATGTAACTAGATAAAACATTTATCCTCTTCAAAAATAAAATTGACATCTGAAAAATTATAATAATCACGCTAGAATACCTTGCTTTTTAGACAGTTAAGTGACACTATTCTCTGGTTATAAAGAAAAACAAGATTTTGTTCAAGTATATATTCTTAACTCAAAAAAGTCCCTTCTTTTGTTCTCTTCCTCATCCAGATCTCTCTTTTTTGCTGTTTTCATCCAGCTCCCTGTTAGAGGGTGGCTACGTTTACTCCCCAGGGTCCCACTCTATGTAGGAACGTGATCACCCTATGCTCACTCTAGAGATAAACTATGGACTATAGCAGGGCTCAAAATTTCAAGTCCTGAGCTACTAGCCAGGCCTCAAGGCATACTCGCCACCAGTTGCCCCGCCCAACCCCTACCATGTCCCGCCCCTAATCCCACCCCTAGACACGCCCTCATAAATCTCATGAAATTACACTTAAATGTTTTATGTAGAATTATGTAATAAATATTAACAACAACTTTATCCGTGCCCAAAACTGCAGCCTGCCCATGTCTACCAATGCAGCAAAATGTCCCCATTTTCCATCCAGAGTCCCCCCACAATTGCAGCCAGAGTCCCCTCACCCACATTGCAGCCAGAGTCCCCTCAACCACATTGCAGTCAGAGTCCCCTCCCCCCACACACATATTAGCCAGAGTCCCCCCCACACACATATTAGCCAGAGTTCCCCCCTCCCCACACATATTAGCCAGAGTCCCCCCCACACATATTAGCCAGAGTTCTCCCCCCCACACACATATTAGCCAGAGTTCTTCCCCCCATCCTACCTGTGCTGGGTAGGAGAGGTGGAGCCACCGCCAAATGGTTCAAACCGCAGGGAACATTACAGCTTTCAATTCAATAGCTGTGTTCCCCACAGCGAGCATCTTATACAGCCCCTCCCCTCTTGTCTGGGAAACTTTGATAGACAGATCACCCATCCAGAGGGGCTCTGCTGGGCACTCCTGGATGTAGAAGGGCTCTGCTGGGCACTCCTGTATGTAATAGGGCTCTGCTGGGAACTCCTGTATGTAGTGGGGCTCTGCTGGGCACTTCTGGATGTAGAGGGGCTCTACTGGGAACTCCTGGATGTAGAGGGGCTCTGCTGGGCACTTCTGTATGTAGTGGGGCTCTGCTGGGCACTCCTGGATGTAGAGGGGCTCTGCTGGGAACTCCTGTATGTAGTGGGGCTCTGCTGGGAACTCCTGTATGTAGTGGTGCTCTGCTGTGAACTCCTGAATGTAGAAGGGCTCTGCTGGGCACTCCTGGATGTAGAGGGGCTCTGCTGGGCACTTCTGGATGTAGTGGGGCTCTGCTGGGAACTCCTGTATGTAGTGGGGCTCTGCTGGGCACTCCTGTATGTAGTGGGGCTCTGCTGGGAACTCCTGAATGTAGAGGGGTTCTCTGCTAGGTGATCATGGATGAAAGGGACAACTTATTTATTGATTTTAATTTTAACAAACTTTTTTCTTTCTGACCAAATATTTGTAATATGTACTATGTGACCCTCTTACTGAAAATGGAGATGCTTGGTCTAAAATAACAGCAAATATTCGGGTGGACTTACAGTAGCCTTTTATTGTCTGATCAGTTCATATCACATAGTAGGCAGACATTATTTTTTTAACTCATTTGTTATGTATATACTGTAGGTCAAGGTTCTTTTTTTTTTTTTGGCGTGACCCTGTAACAATGATTTATGTGTCATATGAAGCAATAACGTATCAGTATGTTTCCTCCGAGTTGTTCTTGGCAGGTTAGCATGTGTTTTTAAGAAACACAAGAGTACTTTCTTCTTGGCTTTAAATTCGGAAACAGGTTTGGTCTGTGTTTAGAATCCATTTCTGGACCTCCCAGTTCAATGTGTTTTTATGACAAGTTATTGGCACATCCATATGCTGGAATTTTTAGAGAGCAGCTACTGGTGCAAAGCAGGTGTTGACATTTTTATGTTGGGAGAACAGAAAGATATTCAAATCCAGTTGTTAGAGTGCTTAAAGACCTGTGGAACCCCTAGGCGCATCGATTGGACTGGACTCCCTTATCCTTTCTGTCCACTTTTCCCCCGGTTCCTTTTTTTCCTATTTCTTGTCGCATTTCCTGTTTTTTGTGCTTTGGCTGATTGCTGGCTGTGGTCCCAGACCAAAAAAACAGAGTACTCAGGACACCCAAATATTATTATTATTATACAGAATTTATATAGTGCCAACAGTTTACACAGCATTTTACAACTTGAGGGTAGACGTTACAAATATAATACACTTTAATACAGTAGGGATCTGAACAAAAAGGGTGAGTATGGCCTCATATAGAAATAAATAATAAAGATTAAAAACGTACCATCATCCCAGTTATATTGAAAAAAGGGGAAGTGGGGACAAGGGAATAGTAGCTGAGGCTAGACCCAATGTGACCCACTCAATTTGTTTTAAGGGCACTATCTCGGTACGGATAAAATACAAAAACATAATAATATAAAAGATTTATTAAATATGATATTGCAAAATCGACAATTGTACAGATCGAAGATTGGTTGAGGTCGACTAGTTTCGCGGGATTGCCGCTTCATCAGGACAGCCAATCTATACAATAAATAATACAATAAAAAACACATAATATACATCAGCAATGCATTAAGTGATTGAAATAAAATAGTAATAAACTTACCCAATGAGTCAATTGTTAGTGCACGGAGCCAGGCGGCCCAGGGAGGGCCCAGTAGGAATCTGAGGACCCTGCTTGTTAGAGCTTACAATCTAAGAATATATAAATATATTTTTAATTTCCTTGAAAAAGTATTCATACTCCTTAAAATGTTCCACATTTTGTCATGTTACAACCAAATACGTAAATGTAATTTTATGTGATAGATCAACACAAAGCGGCACATACTTGTGAATTGGAAGGAAAATGATAAATGGTTTTCTAAATATGTGAAAAGTATGGCGTGCATTGGTATTCTGCCCCTCTGAGACAATACTTTGTAGAACCCCCTTTCGATGCAATTACAGCTGCAAGTCTTTTTGGGGATGTCTCTACCAGCTTTGCACATCTAGAGAGTGAAATTTGTGCCAATTCAAAATAGCTCAAGTTCTGTCAGATTGGATGGAGAGCATCTGTGAACAGCAATTTCCAAGTCTTGCCACAGATTCTCAATTGGATTTAGGTCTGGACTTTGACTGGGCCATTCTAACACATGAATATGCTTTGAGCTAAGCCATTCCATTGTAGCTCTGGCCAGAGCTTTTTTTCTCAGAAATAGGTGCAGGAACTCAACCACGACCCCGTTCAGATTTCACAAACAGTAGAAGGGTCTTAAAGGTGCATTAAATACCAGGATTGCATTACATACAAAGTGCAGAGTTCAGGGAGGTTGCACACAGAGTGCAGAGCTGTCACTTGTAAACAACAGAAACCAGACTTCTGTGTTTACAAGTGATTGTGGTGAGCAGGCACCAAAGGGTCTGAGCCAGAGGTGGTGGAACTGAGTTTCCCCTGAAAAAAAGCCCTGGCTCTGGCTGTATGTTTAGGGTCATTGTCTCACTGGAAGGTGAACCTCCTCCCCAGTCTCAAGTCTTTTGCAGACTCTAAAGCCCTATACACACGATCGGTCCATGAAAAAATAGCCTCTTCAAACGTAAATAGATAATCTGTAATACAATTGGTCGTACCATCATCCAGAGAGTTGGATTTCGGGCCCAGGGAATAACCTGCCCTCACCATCACCCAGTACACCATACTAACATGGGGACATGGTGCTTTGAGGGGTTCACAGACCCACAAAGCATCCTCCCAAT
Organism: Rana temporaria; assembly: GCF_905171775.1. Taxonomy (NCBI): domain Eukaryota; kingdom Metazoa; phylum Chordata; class Amphibia; order Anura; family Ranidae; genus Rana; species Rana temporaria. The sequence goes on along the minus strand of NC_053497.1, from coordinate 25,688,042 downwards.
GTTGAGGGCATGTGGCCTGGTACAGCACTCTCTCGTCCCTCTTTTCCTGCGGCCTGCCAGGTTGCGTGCTCGGATAAAGGGTCTGATATGGATTTTTGGGGGGAACTCCAGGCCATTTTTTTTATTTGGAGTGGAGTTCCCCTTAAAATCCATATCAGACCCTTCAGGTCTGGTATGAATATTTGGGGGGAACCCCACATCATTTTTTTTTTACATTTGGGATGGAGTTCCCTTGAACTTGGGGGGACCCCCACGCATTTTTTATATATATATATATTTTGGGGATATTTATTATAGTAAAATATATTTCATTTTTTTTCAAAATTGTTGCTCTGTTTTTGTTTATGGCGCAAAAAATAAAAAACCGCAGAGATGATCAAATACCCTCAAAAGAAAGCTCTATTTGTGGGGAAAAGGGGATGTCAATTTTGTTTAACATTGCACGACTGCGCAATTGTCAGTTAAAGTGATGCAGTGCCATATCGCAAAAAGTGCTCTGGTCAGGAAGGGGGTAAATTCTTCCGGGGCTGAAGTGGTTAAAGAAAGTATGTCAGAGGAGGTGTCAAAGGGGACTCTCTGGGAGGCTTCTAAAGCTGTGATTACATATACATTTTTAACCCAAGGGCAAAGGCTTAAGGAGGAGAGGAAGGCTCATATCCGTAAATGTATTCAAAGTTGGAGAAGTAGAACAGAAACATAAGAGAGCTCAATGGTACTGGAGAGCAAACCATTGATTCAGCTGTGTATTCAGCTCCCCACAGGCAAACAAACTGATTTATGGTCAAAACATCTGTGAACATGGAAAAAAAAAGCGGTAGGTTGCTTGCAAGATTCCGTAAAAAAACATAATGTACATTTATATATAAACCTCATCCCCAGGGGATCAGATTGTGTAATTTTCTCAGATATATTGCAACTCTGGGAAAATTATCAGGAGTTATATAATTTTTGAGAGGATAACGTTCCCTGCACACAGTGTTGCCAACCGTCAGTATTTTTACTGGCAGCCAGTAAAAAATATACACTTTTCTCCTGCCAGTAAATGCCAGTTAAGCCTTGTACACACACACGGTTTTCTTGGCAAGAAAACTGCTGGCAGAGCTTTCTTGCCGAGTATACCGAGCGTGTGTACGAGGCTTCGAGGTTTCTCGTCAAGAAAACTGCCCAGAATTTTGACGAGAAAAATAGATAACCTGTTCTTTTCAGTGTTTTCCTGCCGAGAAACCCGATCGTGTGTATACTTACCTTCTCCATGGAAACCCGGCATGCTCAAAATGACTTTGACGCATGCGCGGTAGCTTCCAAGGAATAGGTAGGGTGAAGAAAGACCTCCGCTTTAACAAGTGATAGCATGTAATTTTCCAGCTCACTGGAGTCTGTGGTCACCTGTCCCTTGTTGGGCACCCATACCAGAAGTGAGGACCAGTGATGTAAAAGTGCAGTTCTGCAGCCGCATGTACACACGTCCCTTATATACTGTATGTGTGGCTGCAGGCAGGGAATGCCTTGGCTACAGATGATTGGCCCATACAGGTGACAGTTTTTCGACAGGCTCGTACATATGAGTTAGGGTCCTATTCCAAATACACCCAAGCTCATCACTACTGCTGCTGACTAGTCCCCTCTTCATGTAGTCATTTTGCTTCTGCAGTCTTCTGGAGCGAGATTGCACTCTCCCACTGGACAGCCGATAGGAAATGTCCACATCACCAGGGTAGCAAAGTAAGCACCCAAAGAATGATCTTCCTGCTCTGCAGTTAACAAGATGAAAGACTTTGGACCTAGCGAGTCACATGACCAGAGGCGGCTCTTTAATTAGGCGGTCGTCTAAGGCTATGCACTTACAAGGGCCTCGCGGCCGTCTAACTTTCCCAATGCATTACCCCAGTTTTGAGGGACAGGGGACCTTAACGCTGCTGTGCTCAGGCAGTGTTAAGAGCACTGACTCAGGAAAGGGGCCGCCAGCGTCCCTAACAACCAGTGAATATCAGTGACACCACCCCTTGTGACGTCAATGACACAGCATGCCCTCAGTTAATGACGTCACAAAGGAGCAGGATCTGGGGGGGGCTTCCAGATTCTGAAGAAGAGGCTCTTATCCTTGAATTATTTTTCCCATCATGGGCAAGAGTGGGGCCCCATGTCAAGTTTTGCCTAAGGCCTCACAAAGCCTAGAGCCGCCTCTGCACGTGACCACAGATCTAGGTAAGTAAAACGGCATCCTAACCAGGGTTTAAATATTGAAGTTTTTGGTTGAACTAGATGGACTTGTGTCTTTTTTTAACTTGACTAACTATATAACTGTGTAACTATATATCAGAGAACTGTAGAAAGTGCAGGGAAGGGGCAACCAAACTGATAAGAGGCATGGAGGAACTCAGCTATGAGGAAAGATTAGAGGAACTAAATTTATTCTCTCTTGAGAAGAGATAAGGCCTTGTGCACACAGGACCAGGGCTGTCTTAATAAGAGGGCACACATGGGCACTGCCCCAGCTGCATGGGGACCCCTGCACTTTCCCCAAAGCAGCTGGTCCTTGAACCCACGCTGCCCCAAAATTGGGGGCCCCATGATGGCACTCAGAGTGATAGATGCACAGGGGAGGCAGTCTGCCTCCTACCTACTTGATGTCTGTTTACCTGCACTGTCATCATTGTAGGGGCCCTAAAGGATTACTTTGCCCAGGGGCCCATGATGCTATTAACCACTTAAGGACCGCCTCCTGCCAGGGCCGGACTGGCCTACCGGGATACCGGGAAAATTCCCGGTAGGCCGCCTGCTGTCAGTGAAATTTATCAGGTCAGCTCTGGGCCGCGGCCGCCATCGCGGCCGCACTTTACAATTGTACCCCTGCGGCTGCGTGCGATATGCTGCTTAGCCACTCCAGTGTGATGTCTATGTCTATAAGCAGCGGCGGGCCGGCCGCCGGCGGGTTGCGGCCGCCATGCTCGCCGCTTCACTGACACTTTTCTTCCCGTGCCGCTGTGTGAAGTGTGCGAGCATGCTGTTTGAGGGAGGGGAGGAGCCGAGCAGGAGAACCGAACGTCCCATCGTCCCGTGCGGCGCCAGCACCGCCCAATATCTTTCTCCACGTGTGAAGGCAGAGCCGCAGAGGAGAAGATGTGAACGGCGCTGGCCACCCTTGGAGCAGAAGGCAGAAAAGGTAGGTGCAGAGGGGAGGGGGGGGGGCCCGGGGGGGGGGGGGGTCCATGCAATGGTGAGAGAGATTATACAGTCCAGATTACAATTTGCAGGGGCAGCCAGCAAAGGTGACAGAGAGAGAGGGGGTTGCATGGTGCACCCCCTTTTCTCTGTCACCTTTGCTGCCCCTGCAAATTGTAATCTGGACTGTATAATCTCTTTCTACCCAGTCCCCTGCTGTCACCCAGTCCCTCTGTCACCCAGTCCCTCCGTCACCCAGCCTCTGTCACCCAGTCCCTCCGTCACCCAGCCTCTGTCACCCAGTCCCTCCGTCACCCAGCCTCTGTCACCCAGTCCCTCTGTCACCCAGCCTCTGTCACCCAGCCTCTGTCACCCAGCCTCTGTCACCCAGTCCCTCCGTCACCCAGCCTCTGTCACCCAGTCCCTCCGTCACCCAGCCTCTGTCACCCAGTCCCTCCGTCACCCAGCCTCTGTCACCCAGCCTCTGTCACCCAGCCTCTGTCACCCAGTCCCTCCGTCACCCAGTCCCTCCGTCACCCAGCCCCTGTCACCCAGCCTCTGTCACCCAGTCCCTCCGTCACCCAGTCCCTCCGTCACCCAGTCCCTCCGTCACCCAGTCTCTGTCACCCAGTCCCTCCGTCACCCAGCCTCTGTCCCTCCGTCACCCAGTCCCTCCGTCACCCAGTCCCTCCGTCACCCAGTCCCTCCGTCACCCAGCCTCTGTCACCCAGCCTCTGTCACCCAGCCTCTGTCACCCAGTCCCTCCGTCACCCAGCCTCTGTCACCCAGCCTCTGTCACCCAGCCTCTGTCACCCAGCCTCTGTCACCCAGCCCCTCCGTCACCCAGTCCCTCCGTCACCCAGCCTCTGTCACCCAGCCTCTGTCACCCAGTCCCTCCGTCACCCAGTCCCTCCGTCACCCAGCCTCTGTCACCCAGTCCCTCCGTCACCCAGTCCCTCCGTCACCCAGCCTCTGTCACCCAGTCCCTCCGTCACCCAGCCTCTGTCACCCAGCCTCTGTCACCCAGCCTCTGTCACCCAGTCCCTCCGTCACCCAGCCTCTGTCACCCAGTCCCTCCGTCACCCAGCCTCTGTCACCCAGTCCCTCCATCACCCAGCCTCTGTCACCCAGTCCCTCTGTCACCCAGCTTCCGTCACCCAGCCTCTGTCACCCAGTCCCTCCGTCACCCAGCCTCTGTCACCCAGTCCCTCCGTCACCCAGCCTCTGTCACCCAGCCTCTGTCACCCAGTCCCTCCGTCACCCAGCCTCTGTCACCCAGTCCCTCCGTCACCCAGCCTCTGTCACCCAGTCCCTCCGTCACCCAGCCTCTGTCACCCAGTCCCTCCGTCACCCAGCCTCTGTTACCCAGTCCCTCCGTCACCCAGCCTCTGTCACCCAGCCTCTGTCACCCAGTCCCTCTGTCACCCAGTCCCTCTGTCACCCAGTCCCTCTGTCACCCAGCCTCTGTCACCCAGTCCCTCTGTCACCCAGTCCCTCTGTCACCCAGCCTCTGTCACCCAGTCTCTCTGTCACCCAGTCCCTCTGTCACCCAGCCCTCTGTCACCCAGTCCTCTGTCACCCAGTCCTCTGTCACCCAGTCCCTCTGTCACCCAGTCCCTCTGTCACCCAGCCTCTGTCACCCAGTCCCTCTGTCACCCAGTCCCTCTGTCACCCAGCCCTCTGTCACCCAGTCCCTCTGTCACCCAGCCCTCTGTCACCCAGTCCCTCTGTCACCCAGTCTCTGCCACCCAGCCTCTGTCACCCAGTCCCTCCGTCACCCAGTCCCTCCGTCACCCAGCCTTTGTCACCCAGTCCCTCCGTCACCCAGCCTCTGTCACCCAGTCCCTCCGTCACCCAGCCTCTGTCACCCAGTCCCTCCGTCACCCAGCCTCTGTCACCCAGTCCCTCCGTCACCCAGCCTCTGTCACCCAGTCCCTCCGTCACCCAGCCTCTGTCACCCAGTCCCTCCGTCACCCAGCCTCTGTCACCCAGTCCCTCCGTCACCCAGCCTCTGTCACCCAGCCTCTATCACCCAGTCCCTCCGTCACCCAGTCCCTCCGTCACCCAGTCCCTCCGCCACCCAGTCCCTCCGTCACCCAGTCCCTCCGTCACCCAGCCTCTGTCACCCAGTCCCTCTGTAACCCAGCCTCTGTCACCCAGCCTCTGTCACCCAGTCCCTCTGTCACCCAGTCCCTCTGTCACCCAGCCTCTGTCACCCAGTCCTCTGTCACCCTGACTTCTGTCACCCTGACCTCTGTCACCCAGTCCCCTGTCACCCAGTCCCCTGTCACCCAGCCCTCTGTCACCCAGTCCCCTGTCTCCCAGCCCTCTGTCTCCCAGCCCTCTGTCTCCCAGCCCTCTGTCACCCAGTCCCCTGTTACCCAGTACCCTGCTGTCACCCAGTCCTCTGTCACCCAGTCCTCTGTCACCCAGCCCTCTGTCACTCAATCCCCTGTCACCCATTCCCCTGTCACCCAGTCCCCTGCTGTCACCCAGTCCCCTGCTGTCACCCAGTCCTCTGCTGTCACCCAGTCCCCTGCTGTCACCCAGCCCTCTGTCACCCAGTCCTCTGTCACCCAGTCCTCTGTCACCCAGTCCTCTGTCACCCAGTCCCCTTGCTGTCGCCCAGTTCTCTGCTGTCAGCCAGTCCCCCTGCTGTCGCCCAGTCCCCCTGCTGTCACCCAGTCCAAGTGACACGCTGAATCTGGTGACGGGATGGGTGGCAAGTGACACAGTAAATCTGGTGGCAGGGGACGGATGGCAAGTGACATGCTGAATCTGGTGACGGGATGGGTGGCAAGTGACACACTAAATCTGGTGGCAGGGGACGGATGGCAAGTGACATGCTGAATCTGGTGACAAGTGGCAAGTGACATTTCCGAGTGTCTCCGATGCTCTCTGGCGCCCCCCACCTCTGGCTACATGCGGTATTGCATGCAATTGAAGTCAATGCGGAACAAATTATTTTCGTTTCCATTAACTTCAATGGGGAAACTGACTTTGATATGTGAGCACTTTGGATTACGAGCATTCTCCTGGAACGGATTATGCTCGTAATCCGAGGTTCCACTGTGTAACATTATATATATAATCTCCCTAGCCCTATGTGCTTTCATATCTGTCTTATCTTTATATAATACGCTCTTTAAATGTTTCTTTAAAATGTATGGTTTTCTCTTTTATGAACAAAAAAATAATGACGTTATGATGTTAGGCTGGTATAATAATGCTATGGGGCTGGTATGAAATGTTTTCCAGGGCTGGTTTTTACTCCCAGTCCGGCCCTGCCTCCTGCACATATACGTTGGCAGAATGGCACGGCTCTTTAAGTGACAGAGGGCGTAAAGGTACATCCTCTTTAAGTGCCCGGCCGTGGGTCGCCCGCGACCCGGTCCGAAGCTCCGTGACCATGACCACGGGACCCGCGGACCCGATCGGTCCCCGGAGCTGAAGAATGGGGAGAGCGCTTCCCCGTTCTTCACTGTGGCGCCGTCATTGATCGTGTGTTCCCTTTTACAGGGAAACACAATCAATGACGTCACACCTACAGCCACATCCCTCTACAGTTAGAAACACAAATGAGGTCACACTTAACCCCTTCAACGCCACCTTGTGGTCAACTCCCAAACTGCAACTGTCATTTTCACAGTAAACAATGCATTTTTAATGGTCCCAAAAATGTGTCAAAATTGTCCAAAGTGTCCGCCATAATGTCGCAGTCACGAAAAAATCGCTGATCGCCGCCTTTAGTAGTAAAAAAATATTTTTTTATAAAAATGCAATAAAACTATCCCCTATTTTGTAAACACTATAAATATTGCGCAAACCAATCGATACAGTAAATGCTTATTGCGATTTTTTTTTATACCAAAAATAGGTAGAAGAATACGTATCGGCCTAAACTGAGGATTTTTTTTTTTAATATATTTTCCCCCTACTTTTCCCTACTATCTATCAATATATTTTTGGGGGATATTTATTATAGCAAAAAGAGGTGATCAAATACCACCAAAAGAAAGCTCTATTTGTGGGGAAAAAAGGACGCCAATTTTGTTTGGGAGCCACGTCACACCACTGCGCAATTGTCAGTTAAAGCGACGCAGTGCCGAATCACAAAAACTGGCCAGGTCCTTTAGCTGCCTAAAGGTCCGGGTCTGAAGTGGTTAAGATGGCCCTGCACAGGACGTTTAGCAAACGCTCCTAGGAACCTTTCCTCCTGTCATCAGCATTTTGACAGAAAAAAAGCCTGATGCTTGTAAAAGCGTCTAAAGCTTTTAGATGCGATTACAGGTGTCAAGAGCTTAGGCATTAACCACATGCCGACCGCCGCACGCAGATATACGTCGGCAGAATGGCATGGGCAGGCAAAAGGACGTATATATATATGTCCCCTTTAAGAAGTGGCATTGTGGACACGCGCGCCCGCCGTGAGCTCCGTGACTCTGACCGTGGGTCCCGCGGACTCGTGTCACAGTGAGGAAGAAGGGGGAAATGCTGATGTAAACAAGCATTCCCCCAGTCTTCCTAGTGACAGAACAGCGAACACAGCTTCCTGTAATCGGAAGCGGTGATCAGTGTTGTGTCACACACAGCCCACCCTACCCTAACAGTTAGAAGCACTCCCTAGGGCACACTTAACCCCTACAGTGCCACCTAGTGATTAACCGCTTCACTGCCAGTGTCATTTTCACAGTAATCAGTGCATTTTTATAGCACCGATCGCTTTAAAAATGACAATGGTCCCAAAAATGTGTCAAAAGTGTTCCGATGTGTCCGCCATAATGTCGCAGTCATGAAAAAAAATTGCGTAGTTAAAGCGACGCAGTGCCGAATCGCAAACAGTGGCCTGGTCTTTGACCAGCAAAATGGTCCGGGGCTTAAGTGGTTAATTCATTTCATTGGCAGGAATAATAATTTAAAATAGCTATTAAAATAACGCTCAAGCGCTAAACGCATGTTTAGATGCGTTTAGCAGTGGCAAGCGTTTTTTCTGCCAAAACTGTGCTGCTCCTGGCAGTGATTTTTTTTTCTTTTTCTGTCTAAACGCTGCCACAAGCCTATTAGGTGTATTCAGAAAGCCCGCCCTAACTTTGCGTCGGTGTAGTGTATCGTGTTTACACTACGCTGCCGTAAGTTAGCGAGGCAAGTACATGATTCACAAAGTACTTGCCTGCTAAGTTACGGCGTTGTAGCGTAAATGCAGCAGGCGCAAGCGCGCCTAATTCAAAATAGGCTGAGGGGGCGTGTTTTATGTTAATTTGGGTTGACCTGACGTGATTGACGTTTTTTTGGAACGGCGCATGCGCCGTCCGCCTACATATCCCAGTGTGCATTGCGGCAAAGTACGCCGCACGGTCCTATTGGTTTCGACGTGGACGTAAATCCCTATTCACGGACGACTTACGCAAACAACGTAAAATTTTCACATTTCGACGCAGGAATGACGGCCATACTTAACATTACTATTCCAGCTATTTGATGGAATAACTTTAGGCCTGATAATGCGTTACGTAAACGGCGTATCTGTACTGCGTCGGCCGGGCGTACGTTCGTGAATAGGCGTATCTAGTGATTTACATATTCTACGCCGACCGCAATGGAAGCGCCACCTGGCGGTCAGCCTAAAAATTACACTTTAGGATACGACGGTGTAAGACACTTACGCCGCTCGTATCTGAGCCTAATTTAAGCGTATCTGGTTACCAGAATACGCTTAAATTTGCGTCGGCGCAGATTCAGACTTAGGCTGGCGTATCTACTTATACGCCAGCCTTAGTCTTTCTGAATCTAGCTATATGTGTGCATGGACACACAGACTGACATGACCGACATTCACAAAAATTAAGGTATGCAATGTAGGAACCTACAGAGATAAGCAAACCTCTTAAAACCATTCTTCTGATGAGTACTTCAATCTACCCACAAATGCATTTACCAGTAGAAAAACACATAGCAAATTTTCTAATTCTAGTCATTTTATAGGGTTATGGAATTCATTTGCTGGAGTCAGGAAAAAATACTTTTTGAGTTCCCATATATCTCACTTTTTGGGACAGGGTGTGGTAGATACACAGTAAAGCTTCTATATGTGAAGTCTACTAACTTTGAAATGAACAGAATATTGATAGGATAAAGCAGTGGTCTCCAAATTTCAGCCAGATGCGGCCCTTTGCTTGCTTATATCCAGCCCTTGGGACACTATTTCATCCACTGATACCAACAATGACACCAATGAAGAGGGCACAATTCCTCCCAATGACACCAAGTATGGGGCACAATTCCTTCCACTGACAATGGGGCACAATTCATCCCAATGACACCAACAATAGAGACTAATGACAGAGGTGCAAGATTCATCCCAATGACACCAACAATGAAGCCCAATGACCTCAATGATGGGGCATAATTCTACTCAATGACACCAATGATGGGGCCCACTTACACCAAAACTGGGGCGCAATTATTCTCAGCAAAACAATAAGGCATTATTTTTTTTCCACTGATGTCGGGACCTTTTCTACTCCCCTGGCCCCCCTAAAGTCTGATGGAGACCCCTGCGATAAAGTAATACTTTGCAGCAAATCAACATGAATTTACAACTTTGATGAATATAGTTTGAAGTCACTGACATACCTCTACTTTCTTACCAAACTAAATAAGCGTTCTCTATACTTTTTGATATATACCGTATGTATCGGCATTTATAACACGCACCCCAAGTGTAGGAGGGAAGTTTAAGGAAAAAACGTTTAGGAGGGAAGTTTAAAGGGTCACTAAAGGAATTTTTTTTTAGCTAAATAGCTTCCTTTACCTTACTGCAGTCCTGGTTTCATGTCCTCATTGTTTGTTTTTGCTTTGATGTTGCTGTAATTCCTCTCTGTTCTGGACACTTCCTGGTTGTCTGTTTCCTGATAACCACAGTACTGGGAGATTTCTCTCTGTGGTCACTAATCAAGGAGGTGTGATTACTGTGTGTCTAAAACCCCTCAGCACCAATCCAGTTTCGTTTTGCAAACCATCACTGCCCTCTATTGGCTCTCTGGCTCTGTACTTCATAGAACTAGGAAACAACAGCAAAAACGAAACTAAACTTCAGGCACATTATATGATTGGTTTTTATCTATATTTTTTTTTTTAAAGTGTATTTTGTGCGTGTACTCGAGAGAGGAGCCGGACTGCAGGAGTTGGGAGTAGGCAGGCCTCCCCCAGAGGCATTCCGCCACCTTTCTCCATGCCCCGGGTGGCAATGGCGGGTGCGTGAGGGGGTCCTCCCACATAGCCCGCCCTACCTGCTCCACTTTGAAGCCCAACGGGGCAGAGGGACTCCCTATAAGGGAGTGAGAGGATTTAGCCCGCTCAACCAGCCCAGTTAGTCCTTCGCCTCTCTTTTTAGAGACCGCGTGGTCAAAGTGCGTGCATGTTAACCCAATTTCGGACCGTTCTCATCGGATGGACTGATCGTGTGTACGCGGCTTTAGTCCGTAAGGTTCAATATTTAGTTGGCCCACCCTTTGCAGCTATAACAGCTTCAACTCTTCTGGGAAGGCTGTCCTCAAGGTGTCAGCATACCAAGATGTAAACCCTCAATGAATAACATTTAGTTTGCTGAAGCACTGTGTATCATGAACAACTGCCATTTAAAAACAAAAATAAATTACTTATTTTTACCTTTATTTCTTTGTTGCATGTCCGTGGTGCTGAGCTCCAGCAACCTCTTTCCAAGCCACTTCATGTCTACATGGACTTCCAACAATGGCTGAATGGCATTTTTCAGGGGGGGTTTCCTGATGGTGGGGTGCAGTGAAAGCTTCCTGGCAGGATAGCTCAGGTGGGTTAAGACTAGGATTCCAAGCCACCTGAGTTCATCCCTAAGTGTGACAATGATTGGTATTGTGCAGTGACAGCTTGTTGGCGGAATTCCTCAAGTGGATTTGGATAGCATCCAAACATGCCCGAGCTCCTCCATAGTTATCCTACAACCAGGGCCGCCATCAGGGGGGTACAGGCAGTACACCTGTAAGGGGCCCGGATGGCAACCCCCTTTTTTTTTATTTATTTTTTATAAAAAAATATATATTTTTTTAAATATATTTTTATTTTATTTTTTATTAAAGGGCCAATTTTTTTTGTTTAGGGTTCTGGAGGTCCCCAGGGGCCCTGAGATCCCCAGGGCCCTGGATGACAACCCCCCCTTTTTATAAAAAAAAATAAAAAAATATATTTTTTTAATACATTTTTTTTTTTTTTATATATATATATATATATTATATTATTATTATTATTATTATTATTATTATTATTATTATTATTATTATTATTATTAAAAGGCCCAGAGGGCCCCGGATGGCAACCCCCCTTTCTTATAAAAATGTTTTATTTATTTTTTATATTATTTTATTTCTCATATATATATATATATATATATATTATTAAAGGGCTCAGAGGTGCCCAGGGCCCCATGTGGCAAACCCCCTTTTTTTTTAATTAAAGGGCCCAGAGGTCCCCAGGGCCCTGGATGGCAACCCCCCTTTTTTTTTATAAATGTTTATTTTATTTTTTTATATATTGTTTTTATTTATTAAAGGGCCCAGAGGTTTCTTTTTTTTATTAAAGGGCCCAGAGGTCCCGGATGGCAACCCCCCTTTTTTTGTAATTTCTTTTTCTAAAAAAAATAATAATTGTGTGTATATATATATATATATATATTATTAAAGGGCCCAGAGGTCTCCAGGGCCCCAGATGGCAACCCCCCTTTTTAAAAATAAATACATTTAAATATATATTTTTTATATATATATTTTTTTCTTTTTATTAAAGGGCCCAGCCAGAGGTCGCCAGGGCCCCAGATGGCTACCCCCCTTTTTAATATATATTTTTCTTTATTTCTTATTTTTTTGTAAAGCCCCCCCCCCCCACTTCTCAAGTGGTGGCAGCCTCCCCGCTTCTCAATTTCAGGCGGCAGCACCCCCCCCCCACCCGGTTCTCTTCTCCAGGGGGCCCATGCCTGAAGCTGTGTAAGGGGCCCCATAATTCCTGATGGCGGCCCTGCCTACAACATAAAGTGTCTGAGCAAAGATCTTCATGGCAGGATTACAAAAAGATACAGGATAGGGTAAAAACAATGGCAGTTAGGAAGGGGGTCTGGAATTTGTCTTCAGCTTGGTTCTTCATATGCTTCCATACCAGCTGTAGTGTTGCTCACGAATATTCGTATTGCGAATATTCGGCTCGAATATGGCATATTCGAGTATTCGCGAATATCTCGAATTTGGCGGCCAATATTCGCTATTCCGAATATAAAAAAAAAAATTGCGAAATTTCGCTAATGCGAATTTATTGCGAACATTTTGCGAATTTTTTTTTTAAATATCACGAATATTCGATTTAAGCGAATATTTCACGAATATTCGGCTATATATTCGTGATATATCGCGAAATCGAATATGGCGTATTCCGCTCAACACTAATCAGCTGGAGAAAATGGCCCCTTTCCTCTCGTTCACGTCTCAGGCATGTCCCACATTAACATATTCCCATTAAACACATATAAGAGCATGATTATATCAATTGCAAAGCCTATTTTTATTTTAATGGCTAGCTTTCATGAAAATAACACCTGGTATTACCAATATAAAGATCCTTGTTTTAGCACTTTGTATAATGGAATGATAATGATCTGATTATGTCTTCCACTTTTTACTGCTTAAGAATCACTATTTAGCATGAGCTGCCAATGGAAACTGTAAGCTTCTGTGATAATGCAAAGTGCCCAGACATATTCCACAAATTGCTACAATTTAAAGCAGACCTTCTAAGAAAATTAAGAAAATTGCAAGCCCCCACCACCCCCCTCCAAAGTTAAATTGCCCGCAAAGGTGATTTAAAAATAAAACTGTTGCAAAAAAAAAAAAACCTTGGTCTTGGTTTCCTATGCTTCTGGAAGGCCCGAGTACATTAGCGTGCCTCACCACTGTCTCCTGGGATAGCTGGATACTCATAGCTGGATTCAGATAGCTTTACGCCGGCGTATCAGTAGATACGCCGACGTAACTCTGAATCTACGCCGTCCTAAATTTAAGCGTATTCTGGAAACCAGATACGCTTAAATTAGGCTAAGATACAAGCGGCGTAAGTCTCCTACGCCGTCGTATCTTAGGGTGCAATATTTAGGCTGGCCGCTGGGTGGCGCTTCTGTTAAGTTCGGCGTAGAATATGTTAATGACTAGATACGCTGATTCAGAAACATACGTTCGCCCGGCGCATTTTTTTTACATTGTTTGCCTACGGCTTTTTCCGGCGTAAAGTTAGTCGAACAAATAGCTGGCCTAGTCAATGTTAAGTATAGCCGTCGTTCCCGCGTCGAAATTTGACATTTTTACGTCGTTTGCATAAGTCGTCCGTGAATGGGGCTGGACGTAATTTACGTTCACGTCGAAACCAATACATCCTTGTGGCATACTTTGGAGCAATGTACACTGGGATATGTACACGGACGGCGCATGCGCCGTTCGTAAAAAACGGCAATCACGTCAGGTCACCAATCATTTACATAAAACACGCCCCCTCATCCTCATTTGAATTAGGCGCGCTTACGCCGGCCCCATTTACGCTACGCCGCCGTAACTTAGGAGGCAAGTGCTTTGTGAATACAGCACTTGCCTCTCTGACTTACGGCGGCGTAGCGTAAATACGATACGCTACGCCGCCTCAAAGATGCGCCTGGCTACCTGAATCTAGCTATCAGACTAGACAATGTGAAGGTAATGGGCCAAATCCTCAAAAGAGATACGGCGGAGTAACTGCTGTTACTCCGTCGTATCCCTGGTCCTAACTATGGAACTGATCCACAGAATCAATTTCCCATAGTTAGGACGAAGATCCGACATGTGTAATTGAATTACACTGTCGGATCTTAGGATGCAGTACCGCATCCGCCGCTGGAGGCATTTCGCGTCGAAATGCCGCCTCGGGTATGCAAATTAGGACTTACGGAGATCCACGAAGCTTTTCAGCTTCGTTTTTTCTCCGTAAGTTTTATTTTGCAAACGCAAAATTAGGGCTGCTTTTACAAGGTGTAAACTGTTTACACCTTGTAAAAACAGACCTTTCTTGCTAGCGACGCGATTTTTTTAAAATTTTAATAAACATTTTTGGCGCCGTATCTTTTTTTTTACCCGACGCAACTTTATTGTCCCGTCGCAATCCACAAAGCCCGACGTAACGTAATTTTGCGCTATGCACGTCGGGAAAATGACGTCACAAGCATGCGCACGAGCATTTAAATGGGAATCGCCCCCTGGAGCAGAAGAACGCCTTGCGCCGGCCGGATTTAAGTTACACCGCTCAAAATTTCTAGGTAAGTGCTTTGTGGATCGGGCACTTAGGTAGAAATTTTGCGGCGGTGTAACTTAAATAGGAAAAATTACGTTGCGCCGCTTCTTTGTGGATTACCCCCAATGTTCTTATTAGGTTTGCTGTAGCAGCAGCCAGAAATAGTCTTTAAAGGGGCTGTAAAGGTTTGTTTTTTATTTTCTAAATAGGTTCCTTTAAGCTAGTTTATTGTTGGTTCACTTACCTTTTCCTTTCGATTTCCATTCTAAATGTTTTTTTTCTTTGTCTGAATTTCTCACTTCCTGTTCCTCTTCTGTAAGCTTGCCCCCATCATCCGAGACGTTCTGGCCGGGGGTTAGTCAGCATGCTCGCCCTCTCCCTTGGGACTACATCCCTCAGCTTCTCATGTAGAATCAGGGCTTTTTTTCTGGGGGAACTTGGGGGAACTCAGTTCCACCACCTTTGGCTCAGACCCTTTGGTGCCTGCTCACCACAATCACTTGTAAAGACAGAAGTCTGGTTTCTGTGTTTACAAGTGACAGCTCTGTACTCTGTGTGTAACCCCCTGAACTCTGCACTCTGTATGTAATGCAATTCTGGTATTTAATGCCTCTTTAAGACCCTTCTACTGTTTTTGAAATCTATACAGGGTCGTGGTTGAGTTCCTGCACCTATTTTCTGAGAAAAAAAGCTCTGTGTAGAATTATATGTATTCACCATTTACTAGCTAAAATAATTAATTTAATACATGTAAGAAAAAGGTAAGCAAAAGAAAAAGTCCTGATATATGATAAACAAGCAAAATTATCATAGACAAAGGAAAATAAATCATCAAAGAGTCCAAAGCATGGAAATCCAAAAGATGAATCACAACAATATAAAAGATAGAGTATCCTTCATAAAAACAATCTCATAGAAGCTCCACTTTACAATATCCTACATGGATTCCAATCTAGGGACATCTAGACAACCACTTTAAATAAGAAAAATATACAATTAATAAAGCCATAAACTCAAATCCTTGTTAACTTCTTGGATTTATAAATAGGTATAGAGAAGCATGGGGGGCCATATATAACTAGTATACATACTATAGTATGTATACTAGTAATAAGTATTGTATAGTACCTGAATCATTTAAACAAAAAATAATAATAATAATAATAATAAATATATATATATATATATATATATATATATATATATATATATATATATATATATATATATATATATATATATATATATATAAACACTAGTCATAAAACAAAAAACAATATAAGAGATCTTTGATTCCACCCCTGCTCAATGCGGCAAAAGGACTTATTAAAAAAAAAAAATAGCTACATATAAATAAACCAAGTATAAAAGAGTGGCTACAAAGGGTAGACCATATTTGTAAGATGGAGTACCAATGCAGCAGAGAGCAGGGGCAGGAAGAAAGAAATAGAGCAACCTGGGAGAAATGGGGGGCCTTCAAATCGTCAGTGAAATACATTCAGGGAATGACTGACACAGACGGATGAGACCGAAGAATAGGAAGGGAGGAAGACAGATCTGGGGTAGAAGGGGATAGGACGGGGGGCGGGAAGGGGAGTAATGGGGATTAGAAATAATAGGATCTATGTAAGATGTTAACTTTGGGCCAGATTCACGTAGCCGCGCGGCGGCGTAACGTATCCCCTTTACGTTACACCGCCGCAAGTTTTCAGTGTAAGTGCTTGATTCACAAAGCACTTACCTGTAAACTTGCGGCTGTGTAACGTAAAGCCGTCCGGCGCAAGCCCGCCTAATTCAAATGGGGCGTGTACCATTTAAATTAGGCGCGCTCCCGCGCCGAACGTTCTGCGCATGCTCCGTTCGGAAATTTCCCGCCGTGCTTTGCGCGAAATTACGGAGCCCCGACGTGTTTTTTGAACGGCGACGTGCATAACGTAATTTCATATTCCCGGACGTCTTACGGAAAAAAAAAAAAAAAAATTCGACGCGGGAACGACGGCCATACTTTAACATGGAGGAGTAATTTTACCCCATGTAAATAGCACTCTTAACTTTGCGACGCGAAAAACCGACGTAAGAGAATGCGACGAACGCGCGTACTTTCGTGGATTGCTGTAATCAGCTAATTTGCATTCCCCGACGCTGGAAAACGACGCAAACTCCACCCAGCGGCCGCCGGAGAATTACACCTAAGATCCTTAGCCAAAAGCCGTCGTATCTTTGTTTGTGAATGACAAATAAAGATACGACGCTGCAAATTTTAAAGTACGCCGGAGTATCAGCAGATACTCCGGCGTACTTTTTCTGTGAATCTGGCCCTTTGTTTTTGTATATGGATAATTCCTTAATGAAAAGTAAATAATAATAAAAAAAAATAATAATAATAATGGCTAACATCCCATTCGACTGAAGACTTGAGACTGGAAAGTAGCATTGGGAACATGTTACATGTTCCACCCCAAAAATCGCTGGAATATGTACCACGTTCCCAAAGGTGAACTTATCCTTTAATAATTGTATAGGCGACACTACCAATATTAGATTGGAACACAAGGGCAGAAAAGTATGCAGAGTTAAATAACTATCAGCTGGATTTAGTGTAAAAATATGTACACCGTTTACGACTATAATACATTTTGTTCTGTACATTTCTGGCACTCAGCAGTAATGCACAGTTTGAGTTACTGTACTGTCATCATTATCTCTACTGGAAAGCCAGTAAATATTCCCGTAATGTAGTGATGGCATTAAATAGCTAGCAAGTACAAACATTTTTAGGACAATTAAGTAGAACTTGTGTAGGCATCGGCATCCCACTTCATATCGCAGCCCACAGACTATTAACCATTTCTTTGCATTTTATAAATTGTTACATAAAAGGAACATGTTTATAGGGTGTTTATTAAAATTACCATATGAAGTAATTCATATGTTTAACGTGAACCAGTACCTAGGATGTGTACACTAAGGGCCCTTTCACACGTACGGACCGTATGCCCGCATTTTCATCCGTCCGTTTGCGGATGAAAACGGGACATACATTGGTCCCTATAGGCCTCATTCACACTTGGCGGACTCCGTCGCTACGGAGTCCGCCTACTCCAGTCGGCTCAGCGGGAGATCAGTCCGCAGATCTCTGCTGAGCCGACGGATGACAAGCTCCTCTCTGCTCACTGAGCAGGGAGGGGCTTGTCGGGCACCGCTGTCTCCCTATGGAGCGATCTGATGAAAACGGACAGCATGTCCGTTTTCATCAGATCTTACCCGATCCGATCCGACGTGGCCCCCATACGTCTGTTTTTAGCGGGTCGGATCGGGTCGGATGTCAGCGGACATGTCTCCGCTGACATCCGACGCTCCATACCGATGCATGGAGCGGCCGTTCAGGTCCGTGACAGACGGACCCGAACGGCCAAGTGTGAATGAGGCCTATGTGATTATGGGTGTCAGCGGATGACTATCCGCTGACACCCGTAATTTGTCCGCCTCCGCAAAGATCCGCATTTGCAGATGGAAGAAATCCTATTTTTCTTCCGTCTACCGGATCGGATGAACACGGACATACGGTCCGTGTTCGTCCGATCCCCCATAGGGGAGAGCGGAGGAAAGACAGTGCGGTCCCTGCACAGTGTGCGGGGACCGCCCTGTCAGCTGCCAGCTCAGCGGGGATCTTACGGAGGATCCCCGCAGAGCCTTGCGGACACATGGAGTGGATCATTACTGATCCGCTCCGTGTGAGGGATCTCCATATTGTAAGCAAGATTAAAAATGATTTAAAATGGGGGTCGGCAAGTTTTTGATTGCGATCGATCGGTTGATCGCAGGTGGATTGTGTGGGGGGTGGATAATGTGAAGGAGGCAGAGGAAGGAGACATTGTTGGGGGGGGGGTCTAGATTGTGATGAGAAATGCACAAAGGACACTGCTTTGGTTGATGGGGCAGTAGAGGTCACTGCTTTCAGGGGGCAGAGGGAATTTTGTGGTGGGCAGAGGACACTACAGTGAGGATGGGGGTGATGGGAAGGGGGCAAAGGAGACTGCATGGGGGATACAGGACACTACTGTGGGGGGAGGGGGACAGAGCTCACTACTGTGGGGGGGGTAATGTAAAGTGGACATAGGTTACTACTGTGGGGTGATGTGAAGACGGACAAAGGAGGACACTACTGTGGGGGGTGATGTGAAGGGGGCAAAGGACACTACTGTGGGGGGTGATGGGAAGGGGGCAGAGGACACTAATGTGAGGCATGATGTGAAGGGGGCAGAGGACACCAATGTGGGGGGTGATGTGAAAGGGGGCAAAGGACACTCTTGTGATACACTATGCGTTCTTTATTCTGTCTTTTTATTGTTTATTATTAGAATTTGTTAACAGCACCGCTTAGTAACCCCCCAGGGAATCTCTGCTTTCCTCCATGTTGTCCAGGTAGATCTCAACCTGTCAGGAAGGGCACGCCAGCAATCAAGATGGCGACTATGGTCGCTCCCCTGTTCTGCATGTCCCACTGAGAAGGGCTGCACGGGCGTGTTTGTGCGTGCCAGCGCGCGCGTGCGCCTGTGCAGGCTCGCACTGATTGCACACTAGTGCCACACAAAATGCTCGCTCACATATGCAATGACGTTGTGGCGCTAATAGACTATTTAAACTGGCTTACTTCCTTGAATCGGTGCTGTCCGGTCTACAGCGTTACCTAAGACCTCTGATTGTTGTTTACCTGCAGCCTGCTCCAGCTGACCCTACCTGGCTTGTTTTGACTAACCCTGTTTATCTGCCTACATCTGACCTTGGCCTGTGTTGACTACATCCCTGCCTGTTCCTCCTGCTACCTTGCTGCCAGCCTGTTGCCGAAACCTGCCTGTACCTGAGACTACGTTCCTGCCCACTCCTTCTGCTACTCTGCCGCCAGCCAGTTGCCGAACCTGCTTGTATCTGACCTTGCTCCTGTGTTCACCTGCTTTGGACTTGTGTGTCTACTCCTCCAGTCCATCTGCCTTCAATTGCCTGAGCTCCAGTTCCCAGTCTGACAGCTGTTCCCGGGTCCGTTCCAGTTCCTGTTCCAGTTTCGGTCCAGCTTGTCTACCAGCAAGTTTGCCAGGTTCTCGTGCAACTCTGCACTCCTGCGCCTCCTGTTTTCCCTATCAGGGGCCTTGAGTCAGAGGTGTAAGGGAGGCCTCCCTCTGCATACCAGACTCTTCCACCAGGTAAGTGACACAACCTCTGAAAGGTCGCCTACCCCTGCTTTAAATCAAGCTCTCATTCGCCTCTGTCTCTATAAGCATTGAAGAGAAGTTAATTTTTAAAGTTCACAACAACACAGGCACTTAAAACCTTAGCCATGTTTAATGGTAACTTAAGTAGAAAAAAAGCTATCTGCCTCCCCTCTAGGTCTTAACACACAGCAGATGTTTCTGTTTCAATCTATTTATTACATTTTCAGAATTACAGTTAAATGTTGTAATTTAATACAAAAGAGTGCAAAATGGCTCTGACGACATGAACAGTCAACAAGAAGTCAAGAATAGCAATTTTTAAAGCTAAGGAATTAAGACATAAATCCATGGAGAGCCACCATTGGGTCTGTGACATAGGGCCAGATTCACAGCGGAGATACGACGGAGTATCTCAGATACGCCGTCGTATCTCTCAGAGTATCTATGCGACTGATTCATAGAATCAGTTACGCATAGATATCCCTTAGATCCGACAGGTGTAATTGTTTTACACTGTCGGATCTTAGGATGCAATACCGCGGCCGCCGCTGGGTGGAGTTTGCGTCGTATTCCAGCGTCGGGTATGCAAATTAGCAGTTACGGCGATCCACGACGGATTTTCACGTTCGGTAAGTCGTCGCTAGTATAGTTTCCCGTCGCAAATTTAGGCGTCGTTTGACCTGCTCTAACTTTAGACAGCACAAGTATGGTCGAAATGTAAACATTTTTTTGTCTTGCGTAAAACGTCCGGGAATACGAATGTACGCTACGCAACGTCGCACGTCGTCGCCGTTCGAAAAAATGCCCTCACTTCGCGCAAAGCACGGCGGGAATTTCAAAACGGAGCATGCGCAGTAGGTCCGGCGTGGGAGCGCGCCTAATTTAAATGGCACACGCCCCTTTGAATTACGCGGGCTTACGCCGGAGGCTGCCAGCGTAAGTTTTCACGCAAGTGCTTGGTGAATCAGGCACTTGCGCTGAAAACTTGCGGCGGTGTAACGTATCTACGATACGTTACGCCGCCGCAATTCTACGTGAATCTGGCCCATAGTGGTCAACTTATAGGAAAACTATTAATGAGAAACATATTCATTTGTCAATATTAGGGCAAACAACCCGTGGGCCTTACATCAGGCCAACTTTGTGCATTCGGCTGAGGGGTCAAGCAGGACAGCACCCACCCACCCATTTACTTAGGCAACCTATAAGCATAAAAATGAAATTATTACAACTATAGTGACCATTATGTCATCCAACACTGAACTTAATTATCATACCTCAAAAAAAAAAAAAAAAAAATTAAGTATTGTATACGTAGAAAAATCAAGTGTAGCAGCAACATATCCTTTGAGGGACATCGTTACTAGTGTTGAGCAGAATATGCCATATTCGATTTCGCGATATATCTCGAATATATATTCGAATATTCGAGATATATTCGCTAAATTCGAATATTCGTGATATTTTATCGAAATTAAATGATTGCGATTTTTCGCTATTGCGAATGCGAAAATAATTGCGATTTTTTAATAACTGCGGTAGGAGCACTCTGATTGGCTCAGAATATTCGTGATATTTTATCGAAATATCGCAACATGCGAATGCGATATTTATTGCGCAATTTCGAGAAATGCTGGAGGAGCGCTCTGATTGGCTCAGAATATTCGTGATATTTTATCGAAATATCGCAACATGCGAATGCGATATTTATTGCGCAATTTCGACAAATGCTGGAGGAGCGCTCTGATTGGCTCAGAATATTCGTGATATTTTATCGAAATATCGCAACATGCGAATGCGATATTTATTGCGCAATTTCGACAAATGCTGTAGGAGCACTCTGATTGGCTCAGAATATTCGTGATATTTTACAATACAAAATAATTGCGAATATTCGGCAAATGCGGAAGGAGCACTCTGATTGGCTCAGAATATTCTTGATATTTTACAATACAAAATAATTGCGAATATTCGGCAAATGCAGAAGGAGCACTCTGATTGGCTCAGAATATTCTTGATATTTTACAATACAAAATAATTGCGAATATTCGGCAAATGCTGAAGGAGCACTCTGATTGGCTCAGAATATTCGTGATATTTTACAATACAAAATAAAAAGTGTTTTGCATTGGTGGTGATTCTTTACTCTATCCATCTGTCACAGCCGTTTGTCAATCAAACACCTTGAAGATTGAACACGTTCATGCTGCATGCTTTGGACTTTTTTTCACTTCACATATCAAAGACATTTTTATGAAAGATTATTTTTCTATTATTGGGACTATATTTCTTTATATATTTGTTTCACTGTGTATTTCACAAGTTATTTGCGCTTGCTTATTTTATAATTTGCCAACATGTCTTGTCACTAGACATATTTTTTATTCTTGTAGAGCGACTCCATTTTCTGTCTTGTATTAATTTATGTTGTATAACATTTTTGAGTTGCTGCTGTATTCTCCCCTTTTTTAAGGTATGCGCAATTTTTTCCTTCTTACAAAAAATAATAATATCAAACATACAAATATTCATAACATACACATACACAAAGCCCCCCCCTTTTGCATCAGAGACAATCAGAGTTCTCCTACCACAGTTATCGAAAATTCGCAATCATTTTCGCATTCGCAATAGCGAAAAATCGCAATTTTTTTTTTTTCAATTTGGCAACATAAAAGGATCGCCTCAGCTTAGCTACTCGGCCCAGGGTCTCTAATCATACCAGCAATGCTTTTAGACGTCGATAGGATGTGATCTGTTTTAAAAATCAAATTGAAAAAATGCGAATATTCGGAATTGCGAATATTCACCGCGAAATTCGAAATATAGCGCGATTTCTCGAATATGCTATATTCGAGTCGAATATTCGCAATGCGAATATTCGTGAGCAACACTAATCGTTACATACAAAACCTAGACGGGAGCCCTAAAGTCGAGACATTGGGGCCAATCTTACACCTGAGTGAAGGAATTGGAGAAGGAAGTTAGAAAAAGAGAAGGAAGTGAGTCAGAAAAGAGAACACAGCAGATGTTTCTAAGCTGTTAGAAATTGACTATAAAGGCCTGGATTCAGAGAGAATTTACGCCGGCGTATCCATAGATACGCCGCCTAAATTCAAATCTGCGCCGGCGTATCTACTTTCTTTATTCAGAAAGCTAGATACGCCGACATTAGCCTAAGATACGACTGGCAAAAGGCTCTTACGCCGTCGTATCTTAGGGTGCATTCTGACGCTGGCCGCTAGGGGCGCTTCCGTTGTTGTCGGCGTAGAATATGCTAATTACCGGCACAATTTATTTACGTCGTTTACGTTAGGCTTTTTCGACGTAAGGTTGTTCCTGCTATTAGGAGGCGCAGCCAATGTTAAGTATGGACGTCGTTGCGGCTTCGAAATTTGAATTTTTTACGTCGTTTGCGTAAGTCGTTCACGAATAGGGCTGGACGTAATTTACGTTCACGTCGAAACCAATACGTCGTTGCGCCGTACTTGGAAGCAATGCACACTGGGATATGTACATGGACGGCGCAATCACGTCAGGTCATCATACATTTACATAAAACACTCCCCCCTTCCACATTTAAATTACGCGCGCTTACGCCGGCCCCATTTATGCTACACCGCCGCAACTTACGGAGCAAGTGCTTTGTGAATACTGTAAGTTGCGTCGGCGTAGCGTAAATACAATACGCTGCGCCACCGTAACTATGCGCACCCCTACCTGAATCTAGCCCACTGGGGCCAATCTTGCACCTGAGTGAAGGAATTGGAGAAGCAAGTTAGAAAAAGAGAAGGAAGTGAGTCAGAAAAGAGAACACAGCAGATGTTTCTAAGCTGTTAGAAATTGACTATAGAGTCTTTTGTTGTCAGATCTTTAAGAATGAATAACTTCATATTAACCGCAGCTAGAGAAGTCAGAGGTGGCTCGTTTACAATGTTTTCTACTGCTTTTTAAAATGTGTAAATTGTTTAATTCCCTTTAGTCTAGGCATAGGTGTATTTAACCACTTGACCCCTTGGCTAATTGAGACACTTCTCACATACCTGTAAAAATCAGCATATTTTGCTAGAAAATTACTTAGAACCCCAAACATTATTTTTTTGAACGCAGAGGCACTGGAGAATAAAATGGTGTTGTTTGCAGTTTTTGTTATGTTGCACAATATTTGCGCAGCCATTCTTAAAATGCAAAACTAAATAAAAAAAAACACTTTAGTACACACAAACACAATACTGTATAATACCCAGTTTATTAAAGATGATCACACGCCAAGTAAATAGTTACCTAAAATGTCATGCTTTAAAATCGAGCCCACCCATGGAACGACAGCAAACTATGGTACCTAAAAATCTCCATAGGTGACATTTTAAAAGCCTTTATAGGTTACCAGTTTAGAGTTACAAAGGTGGTCTGGTGCTAGAATTGTTGCTTTCACTTCAACATTTGTGGTGATACCTCAAATGTGTGGTCCCCATTAACTGCTCCCCTTAGTTGGTAGTCAGTGGTGAGTGTCCTCTTTAGTTGGCATACTGTATTGCATGCTCTCCTGTGTTGGTGGTCACAGGTAATGCCTCCCATAGCAGGTGGTCAGTGGTGAGTGCCCCCCCCCCCCAGTAGGTGGTGGTCATTGATGAATGCCCACTTTTAGGTGGGGGGCAGTGGTGAGTATAACTTAAAGGGTCACTAAAGTTTTTTGTTTTTTTTTGCTTAAATTACTGTTTACAGGGTATAGAGACATAAAAGTTAACTGATTCCTTTTAAAAATGATTTAAAATAGATTAAATTCAATCATATATATGAGGGAGCTGTGGTGGCTCAACGCGATTGGCACTGCGCTGACAAGCCATTCACCTCTGCAGCTAGGGGTTCGGATCCCGATCTCGGCTACATGTGAATTGAGTTTGGTGGTCTCAGCCCGGCTCCCGGTGGGTGTGCTATGCGAGGTAAGCCTGCGCTTAGTACACCCACCCCCTCCCACAAAAGCCACCACACTTACACGCACTCGAAATTGGGTTAACATGCACGCACTTTGACCACGCGGTCTCTAAAAAGAGAGGCGAAGGACTAACGGGGCTGGTTGAGCGGGCTAGATCCTCTCACTCCCTTATAGGGAGTCCCTCTGCCCCGTTGGGCTTCAAAGCAGAGCAGGTAGGGCGGGCTGTGTGGGAGGACCCCCTCACGCACCCGCCATTGCCACCCGGGGCATGGAGAAAGGTGGCAGATTGCCTCTGGGGGAGACCTGCCTACTCCCAACTCCTGCAGTCCGGCTCCTCTCTCGAGTACCCGCACAAAAATACACTTTAGAAAAAAAATTAAAAAATTCAATCATATAATGTGCCTGCAGTTTCACTTTCGTTTTTAAACTGGTTTCATGTTCCTGTGAACTAGAGACACACAGAACAAAAACAAACACATCCAGGGCAGTGTTTTGTTTTTAAAATGAATCTGATTGGTTCTGTTAAGTTTTAGACACACAGTAATGACAGCTTAGACCACAGTGAAAAGCTCCCAGTACCATGGTTATAAGGAGCCAGACAACCAGGAAGTGTGGAGATCACAGCAGAATTACAGCTACTTTAAAGCAAAAACGAACAATAAGGACATGAAACCAGTACTGCAGTAAGGTAAAGGAAGCTATTTAGCTAAAAAAATAAAAAATCTTTAGTGATCCTTTAAAGCTGGTCGTCAGGGATGAATGCCCCCTTTCAGTGGTGGTCAGTGACACCTAAATAAAATAGGCTAGTGATCTTTAGTGGTTAGCTAAGAGATACTGTATGTTCCATAGGTCCTGTACCTCCCAGCTTTGATAAGTAATAGTAACACCAATAGGCAGATTCAGATAGACTACTGATACGCCAGCCTAAGTCTGAATCTGCGGCGACGCAAATTTAAGCGTATTCTGGTAACCAGATACGCTTAAATTAGGCTAAGATATGAGCGGTGTAAGTGTCTTACACCGTCGTATCCTAAAGTGTAATTTTTAGGCTGGCCGCTAGGTGGCGCTTCCATTGCGGTCGGCGTAGAATATGTAAATCACTAGATACGCTGATTCACGAACGTACGCCGGCCGACGCTGTACAGATACGCCGTTTACGTAAGGCATTTTCAGGCGTATAGTTATTCCATCAAATAGCTGGACTAGTAATGTTAAGTATGGCCGTCGTTCCCGCGTCGAAATTTGAAAATTTTACGTCGTTTGCGTAAGTCGTCCGTGAATAGGGCTGGACGTAATTTACGTCCACGTTGAAACCAATAGGTCCTTGCTGCGTACTTTGCCACAATGCACACTGGGATATGTACACGCACGGCGCATGCGCTGTTCCTAAAAAACGTCAATCACGTCAGGTCAACCCATATTAACATAAAACACGCCCCCTCAGCCGAATTTGAATTAGGCGTGCTTACGCCCGCCGCATTTACGCTACGCCGCCGTAACTTAGCAGGCAAGTACTTTGTGAATCATGTGCTTGCCTCGCTAACTTACGGCGGCGTAGTGTAAACACGATACACTACGCCGCCGCAAAGTTAAGGCGGCCTTTCTGAATCTAGCTACAAGACTATGCTGACACAATCGGGTAGTATTTTCCATCGCCTACAGAGGCCTGAGACCTGGGTGGGAGTCACCTATGTTGTAAACAACAAAGTAAGGAGAACCAAAATGTTGTTTTTCAAGGTCATTGAAGGAGTTCCCGAACATGAACACATTTGTGAAAGGGATGAAAGTGATCTGGAGAAGGAGTATTTTTTTTTATAGATAACCTCATTAATTAAAGTGAAAGGCCCATATTTTAACAAAATAGATCCACAGAGTCTCCAAACGGACTGTTCAGCAAGAAACAAAACTTGAATATTTGCTTGACATTATTAGGCAATAGATTAGGATATACTGCAAACATTGACGTGATCTAATTTTCCATGTAGAGTGTGTTTATGATGACCTTTTATGTTTACAGGGGAACACCGCAGTGGGCATCTTTATCTAAACTGGAGATGGTGTCCTTGATTAATGTGCGCAGACTGTTGAATGTAAACATCTTGCAAGTAATCGAATCAAAACAATAAAACATTCTTTGAGAAGAAATTCACTTTAATGTTTTTTGGGTCAACAGGAACATGGAATCTGTACTAAACCTTAAAGTGGTGGTTCACCCTAAAAAACAAGTTTCTACGATGAAATCCAGCATACTAGCGTGAGCTACAGTATGCCTTTTTTTTTTTTTTTTTGCGCCATACTCACAGTTTAATCCCGTAGTTAAGTTTCAGACTCCCCGCGGGGAATGGGCGTTCCTATGCAGAGGGCAACATGAATCATAGCTGGCTATGGCCCGTCACGCTTCCCGAAAATAGCTGGAGTAGGACTCGGCTCTTCACGGCGCTATACGGCGCCTGCGCATAGACTAGGAGCTGACTGCGCAGGCGCCGTGAAGAGCCAAGTCCTATTTCGGCTATTTTCTGGAAGCGTGACGCGCCATAGCCGGCCGTCAATCATGTTCCCCTCTGCATAGGAACGCCTACTCCTCGCGGGGAGTCTGAAACTTAACTACGGGATTAAACTGTGAGTACGGCGCAAAAAAATAAAAATAAAGGCATACTGTAGCTTGCGCTAGTATGCTGGATGGCATGGTAGAAAAAAAATACATTTTTAGGGTGAACCCCGGCTTTAAGGTACATGTGTGTGGTACCCATGTGGGGATAAGGAAAAGTGCACGCTCATGTTCCAAGTGGCTAACAGAATATGTATACAGAGCTATTACCTATCTACATAATAAATAAACTAAAAACAATCCCAATAATGTGTGTTTACTTCTTGTTAAGCCTCGTACACACGACCGGTTTTCCCGGCAGGAAAACTGCCAGGAGAGTATTTTGCCGGGAATCCTGGCCGTGTGTATGCTCCCTAGCAGTTTTCCTGTCAGGAAAACAGTCGAGAATCCCGATGGGAAAATAGAGAACCCGGCTCTCTATTTTCTCGTCTGGTTTCCCGGCAGAGTGTTTCCTGCTGAGAAAACCGGTCGTCTGTATGCTTACCTCTCCCAGGTAAACCTGCGCATGCTCGATAAGAGTTTGACGCATGTGCGGTAGCATACAAGTTTAGTGGGGTGTAGCAAGATGGCGGCGACGGCATTAAATGTGACGAGCGCCGGCTCGTCGTAGTCGATGACGTCACTGTGTTCTTGCCATTCAAAAGAACGGCGATTCTTTTGAATGGCCGTCTGTATGCACAGCTTTGCAAGAAAAGCTTGCCAGGAATCCCATCTGGAAAACCAAAGTTTTTTTTCCTGACGGGATTCCCGGCCGTGTGTACAGGGCCTTACAATTGATATAGCATAAAGTAAGCCATGCAATAAACACGGGATCAAGCTCATACTTTTTAAGCATTTACAACAAACTTTATTTTTCTTTCGGGGGAGAAAAGCTTTTAACTAGGTGCAGAAACATGGGTGTTAACCCCCTTCAAAATATACGGTTCAGTATTGAACTTAAAAATTGATCTGGCAAAATCAGCTGCACTTAAATTTTCATATTGTGTAAAGGGCTGTCATGAAATGAAGACTCCAAATGATAAGTCTCCATGGAGTGGGAAGACTCCTTTATCCCAGCTTTTAGGATTACTATGTCCTTGACCTTGCTCGCTGAGAGGTCCTTATCCACCTACACTAGGCACTAGGCAGCCCCATACCAATCAAAAGGTGAATCTTTTGATCCATGAGTATTTTGTCGTCTCCACCCCCTTAACCCCAGCAATCAGGAATCCTAAATTTACCTGGGTTTAGGCAAAAGAAACCTCTGCCGCCTTTTGACTGTGGGCAAATTTCACCAGGGTAATTGTCTTAACCAAGTGAAACTCTGCTTCATGCTTGATCTGCCAATGGACTTTCTGGAGTGCTAAAATAACCTGTGGGGTTAGATCAACCTGTTAGATCAAATAATTACCTCTCGCTGGCTTCCTCCTGTGGTATCTATGCAAGGGTGACATCATCCTCCTTTTAGCCATATCTTAGAGAATTCTAAGTAGCCCACATCTCAGGAGAAAATGAGCTTGCACTGTGCTGCAGTGTCTTCTTGCGATAGTTGGGCTACTCAGCGTTTCCATGCCTCCGGTCACTATTTCAGGTCCAATTTCAGCCCAAATTTTTGGCTAAATTCGGGCCTGAAACAGGCCAAAAGACGCACAGGACCCGGAGCAAATTTGCACCGGAACCACTCCATAGAGAGCCAATCACCTGCTATTGCTAGTGTGAACCCAGCCTTAATGCTTTTTATATATACATGTGAATGCAACCAGGTTAAAGTAAAGGTAAAGGTTAAAGAATTCTAAATATTCTTAGATGTAATGGCTGCATTAATTTAATTTTTTTAGTCTTTCTTTCTTCTATTTTCATCTGGTGATCTGGCCAGTTAGTTTGTTGTTTTTCAAAAGAAAAAGATCTGCTGCAAATGTATCAGTTACAGAGAAGAGACAAATCATTTAACATGGGCAAGGGTGCTTATAATGGTCAGCTTTTATTTATTTACTTTATATAACACTTTCAATCTGTTATTGTATTTAATTCTGCTAGTCCATCAAACACTCCCCTCCCCCCCAGACAGACAATGTTGCTGTCCAAAAGTGCCCCTTGTGTTCATTCAGCCAGTGTGGGGGCACTCTGAGGCCCCGTACACATGGTCGGTTTGGTCCAATGAAAATGAACCGATGTTCATTTTCATCGGACCAAACCGACCGTGTGTATAGGCTATCGGTCTGGTTTCCTTCAGTCCAAAATTTCTAAACATGCTTCAAAACCGAACCGATGGACCGCTGCCCCATCGGACCAAACCGATGGTTAGTACAGAAAGGCATCGGTTCAAAACCCGCGCATGCTCAGAATCAAGTCGACGCATGCTTGGAAGCATTGAACTTCGTTTTATTCAGCACTTCATGTGTTTGACGTCACCGCGTTCTGACCCGATCGGATTTTGGACTGATGGTGTGTACACATATCAGGCCGTACGGCCACTTCAGAGGTGAACCGATGAAAACGGTCCGACGGCCAGTCTCATCGGTTTGGTCCGACCGTGTGTACGGGGCCTGATACAGAAGGTATGATTACCAGGTGAAAACAGAGGGAATCCTAATACAGCCACCATATCTAATGATTGGTAAGTCACGATATATTACGTGTTTGATTTTGGGTTTAATACTGCATTAACCGTAGATCAGGTTGTTCCCACAATGCATCTGCTGAATCTAACTACAAAGCGTTGCTTTGGTAGTACATAAATTAGTGCGTGTATCTTCCGATTCATCTGCTTGCTGTTTCCATGGACGCTCCGATGGGTTCCTTTATACATACAGCTTTGAACGTTAGGGAACTTAAATTTTTTCACCCACTTATCAGGGCTCTCTTGAGCGGGATCTATGGACTTTTACCATCTTTTCCCCCTTCCTCCTCCTTACCCTATCTGCGTTCTCCTATTGCACTCCTCATACTTTCTTCCCCTTGTCACAGACTCACCTGGGACAGAGGCTTTTGGAGGGGACTGAATGCTAGCCCCTTGCATTTAGGAAAATTTTCTGGTATGCAATGCAAAAGCACATTATTAAGGAGGCCATGATGGTCTCTTCCAGCATGGAACTCAGTGGACAGATGTATGTGAAAAGAAAACTGACTTATATAGCTAGATTCAGAGAGACTTAGGCTGGCGTATCAGTAGATACGCCAGCCTAAGTCTGAATGTGCGCCCACGCTAATTTAAGCGTATTCTGGTAACCAGATACGCTTAAATTAGGCTCAGATACGAGCGGCGTGAGTGTCTTACACCCTCGTATCCTAAAGTGTAATTTTTAGGCTGACCACTAGGTGGCGCTTTCATTGCGGTCAGCGTAGAATATTTAAATCACTACTTACGCCTATTCATGTACGTACGCCCGGCCGCCGCAGTATTTTTTTACGTAAGAGATAGGCCGCCTAAAGTTAAAGATGCCCCCTAGGTGGCGTAGCCAATGTTAAAGTATGGCCGCCGTTCCCGCTTCGAAATTCGAAAATGTTACTTTGTTTGCGTAAGTCGTCCGTGAATAGGGATTTACGTCGTTTACGTTCACGTCGAAATCAATAGGCCCGTGCGGCAGACTTAGCCGCAATGCACACTGGGAAATATAGGCGCACGGCACATGCACAGTTCCAAAAAAACGTCAATCACGTCGGGTCAAGCCTAATTATCATAAAACACGCCCCCTCAGCCTAATTTGAATTAGGCGCCCTTACGCCCGCCCGCTTTAGGTTACGCCGCCGTAACTTAGCAGGCAAGTACATTGTGAATCATGTACTTGCCTTGCTAACTTACGGCGGCGTAGCCTAAATGCCATAAGCTACGCCGCCGCAAGTATGCGCTCGCCATCCTGAATCTAGCTAATAAAATCTGGAAAGCCACTATTTGTATTGCTAATTGTGCTAGTTAACACACCTCTTGTTTGCTAGCAAACTGTTGAGGGATGTGAGCTCAAAGCCATCAAGTCTGACCTGAAATGAGACCTCAGAGTATCCATGTGGCTAATTAACGTAATGTTTATAGTATATGTCGGTTGTTGTAATTATATTCCTGTGTACAGGTTGTATTGTTAAGGTAATATTAACAGGAGGGGGGATTTCCTCCTTTGGTGCATATATTCTGTGTACGTTTGTTCAATAAGGAGAGTTCCAGTTGTGCAGCCAAACGAGCCCTGCCTAGTTCTTGGTTGCAATAGGTGGCTATAAAAACGTCCGTTTAGCCGTGTTTAAATGGCTCGTTTAGCTTCTAGATGCAAACGCGGCTAAACGCAGCATGTAAACGCGGCTAAACGGACGTTTTTAGACGCCGGTTTCTAGCTGTCAAGTTAAATTGTTCAGGAGAGGTTGAACAACGTCCCGTGTACATAAAGCCTTATGCACCGTACACACGACCTGTTTTCCTATTGAGAGCTTTTCGTCGGGAATCCTGACCGTGTGTATGCTCAATCAGACTTTTTCCCATAGAAAAACTGGCAGAAAAAAAAAAAGAGAGCAGGATCTCTTTTTTCCCGCCAGGAAAAAATCCTAGCGGCAAAACCATTCGTCTGTATGCTTTCCCCGATGGGAAAACTGCTCGTGTGTACAGGGCGTTGGAAATATTTTGTGTGAATGGGAATAAATAACAAACATGGAGTGGGGGTTTCTCAAATTTGACTGCAAAACTGCAAATACACTTTAAGCCTTATTGCTGACTTTTTGGGTTGTTAGTCCTATTGCACCCCACCGAGTGGTAATCATTATTGCACAAATTCGCAAATTTGTAAAGTGCTGCGAAAACTGTTGGTGCTATAAAAAACCTGTGTAAAAATAACTCTAGAATACGGCTTTATTTTCCAAATCTATTAGCTAGATTCACATAGAGTTAGGCTGGCGTATCAGTAGATACGCCGACCTAACTCAGAATCTGCACCGTCCTAAGTTTTAGTGTATTCTCAAACAGAGATACACTTAAACCTATCTAAGATACGACGGCTTGCGCCGTCGTATCTTAGGGTGCAATATTTAGGCTGGCCGCTAGGTGGCGCTTCCATTGCGTTCGGCGTAGAATATGTAAATCACTAGATACACCTATTCACGAATGTACGTGCGCCCTACGCATTAAAGATACGCCATTTACGTAAGGCATTTTCAGGCGTAAAGTTATTCCATCAAATAGCTGGACTAGTAATGTTAAGTATGGCCGTCATTCCCGCGTCGAAATTTGAAAATTTTGCGTTGTTTGCGTAATTTGTCCGTGAATAGGGCTGGACGTAATTTACGTCCATGTCAAAACCAATACGTCCTTGCGGCGTACTTTGCCGCAATGCACACTGGGATATGTACACAGACGGCGCATGCGCCGTTCGTAAAAAACGTCAATCACGTCGAGTCACAGTTAATCTACATAAAACACGCCCCCCACATCCTCATTTGAATTTGGCGCGCTTACACCGCCTATTCACGCTATGCCGCCGTAACTTAGCAGGCAAGTACTGAATACAGTACTTGCCTAGCTAACTTACGGCGGCGTAGTGTAAATACGATACGCTACGCTATTTGAATCCAGCTATATGACAAAATGTTTCTTTCAGTGACCTACATTTTTACATTGCCTTACTGCTTTGCTGTAGGCTAGGGTACATAGTGTACCTTTATTGGCGGGTTATTCTTGTAGTTTAACAATTACTGTATAATCCTTTCCTGTTTAAATTCTTAACGTGGAACTGAACTCAATAAAGGTTTGTATATGATAGTGGACATTCAGTTCATTATTCCTAAGCAGTACCCTAAAATAAACCTTCTGGAATTCCTCCTGAATTATAGCAGTGCACGTTCTAGTATTTGAGGGTGCCTAAGCAGTTACAGCCTCACAATTGAAAAACTAATATACACTCACCGGCCAATTAGGTACACCCTACTAGTTCCTTGCTCCTTTTGCCTTCAGAACTATGGCATAGATTCAACAAGGTGTTGGAAACATTCCTCATATGCCCCGTACACCCGACCGGTTTTCCCGTCAGAAAAAGTCAGATGAGAGCTTTTGGCGGAGAATCCCGACCATGTGTATGCTCCAATTGGACTTTTTCCCACAGGAAAACTGCTGGAAAAAAAGAGCAGGATCTCTTTTTTCCCCCATCAGAAAAAAAATCATAGCGGGAAAACCGTTCGTCTGTATGCAATTTCAACGCGCAAAAAAACGTGCATGCTCAGAATCAAGTCGACGCATGCTCGGAAGCATTGAACTTCATTTTTCTCGCTCTGTCGTAGTGTTGTACGTCACCGCGTTTTTGACTTTCGGAATTTGGTATGACCGTGTGTACGCAAGACATGTTTGAGCGGAATCCCATCGGGAAAACCATATTTTTTTACCGACGGGTCGTGTACGGGGCAAGAGATTAAGGTCCATAGTGACATGATAGCATCACGCAGATTTATTGGCTGCACATCCATGATGCAAATTTCCCATTTTACCACATCCCAAAGGTGCTCTATTGGATTGAGATCTGATAAGTGTGGAGGCCATTGGAGTACAGTTATCTCATTGTCATGTTCAAGAATCAAGTGGTGAGATGATTGGAGCTTTGTGACATGGTGGATTATCCTGCTGGAAGGAGCCATCAGAAGATGGGGACACTGGAGTCATAAAGGGATGGACATGGTTAGCAACAATACTCAGGTAGGTCGTGGCGCTTAAACAATGCTCAATTGGTACTAAAGGGCACAAAGGTTGCCAAGAAAATATCCCCCCCACCATTACACCACCAACCTAAACCATTGATACAAGGCAGGATGTATCCATGCTTTCATGTTGTTTAGGCTAAATTCTGACCCCACCGTCTGAATGTTGTATCCGAAATGGAGATTCATCAGACCAGGCAATGTTTTTTTCCAATTTTCTATTGTCCAATTTTGGTGAGCCTGTGCCAATAGTAGCCTCAGTTTCCTGTTCTTAGATGACAGGAGTGGCACCCAGTGTGGTTTTCTGCTGCTGTAGTTCATCTGATTCAAAGTGTTGTGCATTCAGAGATGGTATCCTGTATACCTTGGTTGTAACAAGTGGTTATTTAAGTCACTGTTGCCTTTCTATCATCTCATCTCATTCTCCCCTGACCTCTGACATCAACAAGGCATTTTCGTCCACACAACTGCTGCTCAATGGATATTTTCTCTTTTTTTGTACCATTCTCTGTAACCCCTAGAGATGGTTGTGCATGAAAATCCCAGTAGAGCAGCAGTTTTTTTAAATACTCAGACCCGTCTGGCACCAACAACCATGCCACGTTCAAAGTCACCTAAATCCCCTTTCTTCCCCATTCTGATGCTCGGTTTGAATATCAGCAAGTCATCTTCACCACGTCTAGATGCCTAAATGCATGGAGTTTCTGGCATGTGATTGGCTGATTAGCAATTTGTGTTACCAAGCTATTGAACAGGTGCACCTAATAAAGTGACGGGTGCGTGTAAAGGCACTGCTACAGTACCTCTGACCAGTGGCGTAGCGTGGGGGGTGCGAGGGGGGCCACCGCCCCGGGCGCAAAATTTAGAGGGGCGCTGTCAGGAGTGTGGACTGTTTAGCATGGGATTTCTGATGCTGGAGAGTCCACGTAGTTTAGCAACAGCGGCCATTCTTGGGGTGCAGGTGGGCAGCTGGGGGATCCGTCTCACAGTGGTGATCAGCGAGGGGCCAAGCCAAGGACAGATAGGCTGGCCGCCTGAGAGCTCAGGACTGGGGAGCCCTCCTCCTTGACCTAGCCCCCCTGACCCCCAACAGATGAGAAGTGGCGGGCGCAGAATCCCGTGTCTCCAGAGCATGGATTGCTCCAACTTCCTCTCCGCAGTAACATGAGGCCCAGAGAACAGGCTGACTGGGAGAGAAAGCGCACACTGCCAGGGAGCTGCTGGAAGGATAAAAGTACCCCCGGATCAAAGAGACAGACTGAAATGGAAGGTAGGGCTAGCAGTCTCTCATCTCCCCCTTAGGCCCCTCTGATGTGGGGTGTTATTAATTGAAATATTATAAATATTATAAAATCCCCCCTCCTAATGCCTATGATGGCTAACCTGTGTAGAAAAGATGTAAACACCTATTTTCAGCCTGTGACAGTCATTGTCAAGCATGCTCTCCTCTTCCCTACAGCCACCGCTTTCTCACACAGGAGATAATGTGACCAGACTGTAGCTAGCTAAAAATAGGTAAGTTTGCGGGTCAGGGGGGCGCAAATTACTTGCCTTGCCCCGGGCACTGACAATCCACGCTACGCCACTGCCTCTGACTTCTAGTCCCTGAAAATTTGGAGTGTGATTTGGTGATATGCTGCTCACTGTTCTTCTTGCTGGAGACTGACACGAGGAAGCAAAGCCCTGCCTCTGCCAAGATGGCCAATTCCACTCAAAATCACAATGCAGGGCTAGACAGGTAGGTCAATAATTGGATAAAGATGTATTTGTAGAGCAGTGCTGGACATGCATTTTCAAAGGATATGTGAAAAACTTCATTACTTGGACCCAATGGGCCACCTGTTTTCAGCAGCTCATCTCAAAGAGGGGGATCCCCCAGAGGAGGGCATTCACCAAAGTTGAGTAATCCAAGTGTAATAAGTCAGAGAGCACCAAATGAAAAATCCTTACTAGTCCAAAGTCTTTATTGTTCATCATTGTTGTAGCCAGTTGAGTAAAAATGTTGAATACCTAAGGATCTTCCATTTAGCACTCTCTTTGGCCTATTACACTAGTACTGGAGACAGGTCAGCTGTTTGGAGAGCAACAGTAATACTGATGACCAGTGGCGGCTGGTGCTAAATATTTTGGGAGGGGGCAGTAAACTAACGCCAGCCCCCCCAGACAGAAGATTGCTGCAAGCAAACCCCCCCGCAGGGGACGAACGGTAGATGATCGCCGCAAACACCCCCCCGGCTAGAGATGAACGGTGTATGATTGCTGCTAAAGCACCAGTCCCCCCCGGGTGGCAGCAGAGACTACAGAGACTAACCTTAGAAGGCAGGGGGAATGAAGAGCCGGCCCATTCTCCTATCCCTTCTCCTCTTGACTGAACAGGAAGTGTCCTAAGATACGATTGGCCAGTGTGTCCTCAGATACGATTAGGAGTCCTAAGCCTCCCTGGCCAATTAGATCTCAGGAGCTACTTCCAGGAGGAGAATCAGGAAGATACTAGCAAATATCAATTTGCTTTTGTCACACAAGTGGGTGTGCTCGGGGCGCAGTGCTGTGCACCCCGAGCCCACCCAAAGTTTGACGCCTCTTAGAGCCTCTGGCTCTAATCACGTGCTTCTAAAAAACAAACCAAAAAAAACTCCATTGGTCTCTATGCATCCGGCACCCCGCATGTAGATTAGGGGGGTGGACGCATGAATAAGGGGGTGGCGCCCCTGCGCCCTGCATTACGGGCCGCCAATGCTGATGACTACTCTTTTGATCTTTGCCTGGTTTTTTTTTGTGTGGGGGAGGGTGGCTCAGTTCCTCTTTAAAGTAACCAAAATTGAAAGTGATGATAATGTGGAACAAGAATTATAATTAATAACATACAGGATATATATCGCGTCAACCATTTGCGAAGCCCTTTACAAAATAAAGAGAGACCGTACAGTTACAATACAATTCAATACAAGATGGGCTTTTGTCCCATTCCCTACTCATCCAAAATGCAAAAAGAGAGGTTCGGTTTTAGATATACTGTAAACATTCATTTTGTAAAATACTTTTTTTTTACAGTACATCTGCTTTCCTGAAAGGACAGAATGGCTTAGAGTGTTTTATGGTCCCTGGAAACAAAATAAAGGACCCCCATGGCTTGAACTGTCCCATATTACCATACAAGTACTCTCCTGTCCATTCTCCAGCATTCAGAGTATTTAACATGATGAGCGTATTAGACTATCATCTGGAAGCCTGAAGAGATTGGAATTTATAAAAAAATAAAAAGAACGAGGTCAGAATAAACAGTAATGCCGCGTACACACGATAATTTTTTGGGTTCTAAAAAATGAAATTTTTCAGGCTCTAAAAAAAAATATAATTTTTTTCAACTTGATCATTAAAACGGCCTTGCCTACACACGATCGTGAAAAAAAAATGCTTTAGCAAAGCGCGGTGACGTACAACGCGTACGACGGCACTACAAAGGGGAAGTTCCATGCAGATGGCGCCACCCTTGGGGCTGCTTTAGCTGATTCCGTGTTAGTAAAAGACGATTTGCGCTTTTCTGTCTGTTACAGCGTGATAAATGTGCTTACTCCATTATGAACGGTAGTTTTACCAGAACGAGCGTTCCCATCTCATAACTTGCTTCTGAGCATGCGTGAATTTTTCACGTCGTTAAAGCCCACACGACTGTTTTTTACAACACGAAAAACGACAACGTTAAAAACATTGTTAAAAAAATAGAGCATGTTCAAAATTTTTTTGCCCATTTTTTAGAACCCGAAAAATGCTCTGAAGCCCACATACAATCGTTTTTAATGACATAAAAAAAAAATGTAATTTTTTAGAACCCAAAAAATGATCGTGTGTACGCGGCATAAGTTCCTATTCACAGCAGTCAGGTCTGTTGCAGCGTATTTACCAAACGTAGGGTAATGTTCGTTGTGTTCAGCAGCCGCTTTCTTTTGATCGGGCTGCTTAACCGCTTAAGGACCGCCTCCTGCACATTTACGTCGGCAGAATGGCACGGCTGGGCAAATGCACGTACAGGTACGTCCTGTGCTAGTGCCCAGCCGTGCCATTCTGCCGACGTAAATGTGCAGGAGGCGGTCCTTAAGCAGTTAAGCAGCCCGATCAAAAGAAAGACCTGGTCCGAAGCTTCGGGACCGCGGGACCCGCAGAGTCCCGCGATCGGTCCCCGGAGCTGAAGAACGGGGAGAGCTGTGTGTAAACACAGCTTCCCCGTTCTTCACTGTGGCGTAGGGTGACCACATTTCCAAACTGCCATTCAGGGACACACCCCTAGCTCACCTTCCTCAAAAAAAGATGGGGGGGGGCGGGGTGAAATGTAGTCTCGGGGGTTGATGGGGAATTTGGCGGTGGGTTATTTGTCAGGTAAATGTGCCACTTGCCACCAGATGCAGTGCCGCTTGCCACCCATAGCCTGCCACCAGATGCAGTGCTGCTGTCACTCCCTCTGCATGAGCCCCGTGTGTAGAAGAAAGGAGTGGCGTCACTATCTGGAGAGTGAAGATCACACCAGTCCCTGCTGCTTGCTGCTGGTTGCCGGAGAAGGAGGAGGTGCCGAGGTGGGTGGGGACAGCAGTGCTGCACTAGGCGCAGGCCTCGCTCTCGGCCTCACTGTCTGAGAGTAAATTGTCACTTGTTGCAAGATGCCAGGCAGTGCTGGCACTAGCAACCAGTTCCGGAAATGTAGTTATTAGTTAGTAGGGGGTGGCTGTGTCCTCTATTTCATTCCGGGACATTGTATTGTCCCGGAATGAAGGTGCTCGGGACCCGGGACAGACATGTCAATTGCGGGACAGTCCCGGGCAATCCGGGACACGTGGGCACCCTACTGTGGCGGTGTCATCGATCGTGTGATCCCTTTTATAGGGATACACAATCGATGACGTCACACCTGCAGCCACACCCCCCTACAGTTAGAAACACATATTAGGTCATACATAACCCCTTCAGCACCCCCTTGTGGTTAACTCCCAAACTGCAATGGTCATTTTCACAGGAAAACAATGCATTTTAAATGCATTTTTTGCTGTGAAAATGATAATGGTCCCAAAAATGTATCAAAATTGTCCAAAGTGTCCGCCATAATGTCGCAGTCACGAAAAATGTGTGGAAAGGACCCTCAGAGAAGCCCAATGGGATTGGGAAAAGAGGGGAGTGTTCTGACAATGGGTCATATTTCAAAAGAGAATGACATTGAATGGAGTGGCCAAGTAGCTGGTGGGAATGGAGACAAGGTGGCAAGGCAGAGGGTAAACGTCAGAGTGTAAAAAAGTGAGAAGGCTTTTCCTAGAACAGGGGTGTCAAACTCAATTTCATCGTGGGCCGCATCAGCATTATGATTGACCTCAAAAGGGCCGGTTGTATCTGTAAGATTAGATGTCTAGTGCATCCTCTCCCCTTACATTAGATGTCAAGAGACACCCCACCATCAGAAGTTGAGCCCCCCACTCTCCCTTACATCACAGTGCACCCCCTTTCCTTATGCTGCTCCTGTGAAGACGCTGGATGCATTGCTTGAAAGCAGAAAGTAAGGTTCTGGAGGAGGACCAGAGGAGGGCTGGAGCTTTCCTGCAGCTGCGGGAGAGGTACAAGGGCCGCATGAAATGGCCTGGAGGGCTGGATTTCGGCCCGCGGGCCTTGTGTTTGACACCTGTGTTTTAGAATGACCCATGTCTTCGTACTGCTGTGTCTGCTCCAATCAATAAGTCTCACTAAGTGGCATTGTGATACTTCATAATGTCTTAGCGTCTTTCCATGGGGGAACTTGCCACAGAGGAGGAGCCTGGAGTGCCGGTTGGGAAGATCGGGGCTGCTCTGTGCAAAACCATTGCTTAGAGTAGGTAAGTATGATTATGTTTATTTTAATAAGGATTTTGTTTACTGATCTAATTGTTAATCCTGTACTTTTATTTTTTATTTTTCATATATGAAGTTCCCTACAAAACATTCTCCACTACTACTGTAATGACCGACCCTCACTCCATGTCTTCTTAACCACTTCCATACAGGGCACCTACGCACCTTCCTGCCCAAGCCAATTTTCAGCTTTCAGCACTGTCGCACTTTGAATGGCAATTGCGCGGTCGTGCTACACTGTACCCAAACAAAATTGGCGTCCTTTTTTCCCCACAAATAGAGCTTTCTTTTGGTGGTATTTGATCACCTCTGCGATTTTTTTTTTTTTGCGCAACAACTAAAAAAAGACTGAAAATTTTGAAAAAAAATTAAATTTTTATTTTTTTCTGTAAATTTTTTTGTAAATAAGTAAGATTTCTCTTTCAATTACGGGCACTGATATGGCGGCACTGATGGGCACCGATGAGGTAGTACTGATGGGCACAGATGAGGTGGCACTGATTGGCGGCGCTGGTATGCGGCACTGATGGGCACACATAGGCGGCACTGATGGGCACACATAGGCGGCACTGATGGGCACACATAGGCGGCACTGATGGGCACACATGGGCGGCACTGATGGGCACACATGGGCGGCACTGATGGGCACACATGGGCGGCACTCATGGGCACACATGGGCGGCACTCATGGGCACACATGGGCGGCACTGGGCACTCGTAGGTGGCACAGATGGGCACTCATGGGCGGCACTGATGGATAATTATGGGTGGCACAGATGGGCACTGATAGGTGGGCACTGGGCATGGATGGGCACTGTGGGGTGGCACTGATGGACACTGTGGGGTGGCACTGATGGACACTGTGGTGTGGCACTGATGGACACTGTGGGGCGGCACTGATTTACACATGTTGCCAATCAGTGCCCATTTGTGGGCACTGATTGACATCTTTTTTTATTGCTTTTTTTTTTCAGACTTTTTTTTTTTTTTTCAAGACTTTTTTTTTTTTTAAGACTTTTTTTTTTTTTTGCCCGCTTCCCTGGTGGTCCAGGGTGGGCTTCCCTGGTGGTCCATGTGGCGATCCGAGGGGGGGCTGCACTGATAAACAATCAGCGCGAACCCCCCCTGTCAGGAGAGCCGCCGATCTGCTCTCCTCTACTCGCGTCTGTCAGACGCGAGTGAGGAAGAGCCGTCGACGGCTCTTCCTGTTTACATCGTGATCAGCCGTGGTTGGACACGGCTGATCACGTGGTAAAGAGTCTCCGTGAGAGACTCTTTACCGAGATCGGTGTTGCGGGGTGTCAGACTGACACCCCGCAACAACGATCGCCGCGATGCGCGCCCCCGGGGGCGCGCAGCGGCTGAGAATCCTGAGGACGTCATATGACGTCCGGTCAGGATTCTACAACCACTTTGCCGACGTCAATTTGTCATTGGCGGGCGGCAAGTGGTTAATGTATTGTTTTAAATTATTTTCAGATTTTTTTTTTTTTTTAAAGTCTGGCAATCATGTCAAAGTTAGTTCACCACTCGATTCCTTATCTCCCAAGCTCATAGATGGGGGAAAATCAAATCAAATTTAAAAAATATATATATATTTTTTTTAAATACAAAATAGAGAGAAGTGTTTTAGAAACACCTCTGGAATCAACCTGCAAAGAATACCGGTATGCATATTTGCATATTAAAATCAGACTAAAAGCTATTAGACATGTTTTTAAGCTGAAACATCCTTGAGTATGGAGAGTTGTTCTAATAGCTGAAATATTTTATAAATTCTTTGAAATCAGCTTGAAACCAGCTTGTCCTATTTTGTTACCCAGAAAGAAAAAGAAAATACTGATATATGATTGTATCAAAGAGAAACGCACAAGAAAAATTATAGCCCGGATTCACGTACAGCGGAGCATAGTTATGCCGGCGTAGCGTATCGAATATACGCTACGCCGACGTAGCACAGAGCGGCGAGCACAGTATTCACAAAGCACTTGCTCCCAACGTTGCGCCAGCGTAACGTAAATTCTTCAGCGTAAGCCGGCCTAATTCAAAGTATGTGGAAGTGGGCGTGATCCATTTAAATGAAGCGTGACCCCATGCAAATGATGGGCCGAACGAACGGCGCATGCGCCGTCCCGTGGACGCAACCCAGTGCGCATGCTCAGAATCACGTCGGAAATACTCCCTAAGACACGTCGAATCACTGCCTACGACTTGAACGTAACCTACGCCCATCCCTATTCACGTCCTACTACAGTAGGTGACCGCGATATTGTGTCAATCTCGCTCCCTTTCTCGGCGAGATTGACCACCTACGTGCCCCATCGCGGGAGCCAGCGCCGAGCTGGCTTGCCGCGATGGAGACAAAGCCGTCAGAAGCGACGGGAGATCCGACTTGGATTCCCGCCAATTCTACACGTGTGCGGCGTTTGTTATGAATCCTGAGGGGGAACTCCCCGCCGGATTTTAAATAAAAATCCGGCATGGGTTCCCCTCTCAGGAGCATACCGGGCCCTTAGGTCTGGTATGGGTTGTAAGGAGACCCCCCCTCGCCGAAAAAACGGCATTGGGGGTCCCCCTACAATCCATACCAGACCCGTATCCAAAGCACGCTACCCGGCCGGCCAGGAAAGGAGTGGGGACGAGCGAGCGCCCCCCCCTCCTGAGCCGTACCAGGCTGCATGCCCTCAACATGGGGGGGGTTGGGTGCTCTGGGGCAGGGGGGCGCACTGCGGCCCCCCCACCCCAGAGCACCCTGTCCCCATGTTGATGAGGACAGGGCCCCTTCCCGACAACCCTGGCCGTTGGTTGTCGGGGTATGCGGGCGGGAGGCTTATCGGAATCTGGGAGCCCCCTTTAATAAGGGGGCCCCCAGATACCGGCCCCCACCCTAAGTGAATGCATATGGGGTACATCGTACCCCTACCTATTCACCTGGAGGAAAAATGTTAAAGTTAATAAACACGACACAAGGGTTTTTAAAATAATTTATTAGTCTGCTCCGGAGGCCCCCCCTGTCTTCTTTAGCTCTTTCACCAGGGGGGGCTTCTTCTTTGACGTCTTCGGGTGGGGGCCGCTCTTCTTCGCCGCCGTCTGGTTCTCTTCCACCGCCGGGGGGTCGCATTTATAAAAGCGCCCACCCCCCGGCGGGTTTCCTCCGACGTCTTCGGCGGGGGTGGTGTGCTTCTCAGGGGGGGGGCTTCTTCTTCCGCTATCCGGGGGGGTCTTCTCCGCTATCCGGGGGGTCTTCTCCACTCTCCGGGGGTCTTCTTCTATGTTCGCCGCTCTCCGCTGTTGACTCGGCGCACCCCGGTTCTTCCTCCCGCTGTCCGGTGCCTTCTTCTTCAGGGCTGAACGTCTTCTTCTTCTTCTTCCGTGCTGTGACGTCTTCTTCTTCTTCTTCTCTTCTCTTCTCTTCTTCAGCCTTCTCCCGATGTTGACACGTCGCCTCCTCTCGCTGCAATGACAGGTGCGTGGTTTGCATCTGACTTATATAGGCCTCACAGTCCCATCATGCTCCGGTACCTACCCACGTGGGTAGGTATCACATGGGTAGGTACCAGAGCAAACCGCGCACCTGTCATTGCAGCGAGAAGAGGCGACGTGTCAACATCGGGAGAAGGCAGAAGAAGAGAAGAGAGGAAGAAGACGTCACAGCACAGAAGAAGAAGAAGACGTTCAGCCCTGAAGGAGAAGGCACCGGACAGCGGGAGGAAGAACCGGGGTGCGCCGAGTCAACAGCGGAGAGCGGCGAATAGAAGAAGACCACCGGAGAGTGGAGAAGACCCCCCGGATAGCGGAGAAGACCCCCCCGGATAGCGGAAGAAGAAGCCCCCCCCCTGAGAAGCACACCACCCCCCGCCGAAGACGTCGGAGGAAACCCGCCGGGAGGTGGGTGCTTTTATAAAAGCGACCCCCCCCCCGGCGGTGGAAGAGAACCAGACGGCGGCGAAGAAGAGCGGCCCCCACCCGAAGACGTCAAAGAAGAAGCCCCCCTGGTGAAAGAGCTAAAGAAGACAGGGGGGGCCTCCGGAGCAGACTAATAAATTATTTTAAATACCCTTGTATCGTGTTTATTAACTTTAACATTTTTCCTCCAGGTGAATGGGTAGGGGTACGATGTACCCCATATCCATTCACTTAGGGTGGGAGGCCGGTATCTGGGGGCCCCCTTATTAAAGGGGGCTCCCAGATTCCGATAAGCCTCCCGCCCGCATACCCCGACAACCAACGGCCAGGGTTGTCGGGAAGGGGCCCTGTCCTCATCAACATGGGGACAGGGTGCTCTGGGGTGGGGGGGCCGCAGTGCGCCCCCCTGCCCCAGAGCACCCAACCCCCCCATGTTGAGGGCATGCAGCCTGGTACGGCTCAGGAGGGGGGAGGCGCTCGCTCGGCCCCACTCCTTTCCTGGCCGGCCGGGTAGCGTGCTTTGGATACGGGTCTGGTATGGATTGTAGGGGGGTCTCCTTACAACCCATACCAGACCTAAGGGCCCAGTATGCTCCTGAGGGGGGAACCCATGCCGGATTTTTATTTAAAATCCGGCGGGGAGTTCCCCCTCAGGATTCATAACAAACGCCGCACACGTGTAGAATTGGCGGAAAATCCAAGTAGGATCTCTCGTCGCTTCTATGACGCGCTTGCTGGAATGTGCTTTTACTATTCCAGCGAGTGCGAGATGTCGGCACCCTGTCGCCGAGAATCAGCGCGATGCCGTCGTGCTAAAAACACATTCTCGGCGGCAGGTACTGTACGTAAACGACGTAAAATACGATGGCTGTTCCCTTTGCATGAGTTGCGCCACATAGATGGGGAATAACTTTACGTCGGGCGTACGATTTACGTAAACCGCGTATATTAATGCGCCGGGCGCAAGTACGTTTGTGAATCGGCGTATCTCACTCATTTGCATATTCGAATCGTAAATCAATGGGAGAGCCCCTTGTGGCCAGCGTAAATATGCGCCCACGATACGACGGCGTAGGAAAATTATGTGGGTCGTAGGAAGCCTATTTTCAGGCGTATCTAGTTCTGTGGGCATGGCGCACAGATACGACGGCACACATTTACACTTACGCGGCGTATCTCGAAATACGTTGGCGTAAGTGCTACGTGAATCCGGGCCTATATACAGTATATATATATATATATATACACACACACACACACTGTATATATTAATTTAGCCTTCACATGATTAAAAATTACATTTACAAAGCAATAGGCA
Organism: Rana temporaria; assembly: GCF_905171775.1. Classification (NCBI taxonomy): domain Eukaryota; kingdom Metazoa; phylum Chordata; class Amphibia; order Anura; family Ranidae; genus Rana; species Rana temporaria. The sequence goes on along the minus strand of NC_053497.1, from coordinate 25,643,064 downwards.
GTTATCTTTCTAGTTCTGGCTGCCAGAAGTGGCTATGACTAAGCATTCTTTAAGCATTTCTGAAAATTGAATTGCATAAGAGATCCGTTTATCATACATTTATTGAGAGTACACATTGCATTCTCATTAGCATGGAGAGAAGAGTAAAAGATGTCCATATTCATCAGAATAACAAATATGAGATAGCTACCAGCACTCCCACAGGGTTCTGTGCTGCGACCAGTTCCATTTAATTTGTTCATAAACAACCTGGAGGATGGGATAAACAGTTCAATCTCTGTATTTGCAGACTATACTAAACTAAGCAGGGCAATAACTCCTTTGCAGGATGTGTAAACCTTGCAAGAAGATCTGAACAAATGAATGGGGTGGGCAACTACATGGCAAATGAGGTTTAACCACTTGCTTACCGGGCACATATACCCCCCTCCTGCCCAGGTGAAATTTCAGCTTCCGGCACTGCGTGACTTTAACTGACAATTGCGCGGTCGTGCGACGTGGCTCCCAAACAAAATTGACGTCCTTTTTTTTCCCACAAATAGAGCTTTCTTTTGGTGGTATTTGATCACCTCTGCGGTTTTTATTTTTTGCGCTATAAACAAAAAAAAACAACAATTTTGAAAAAAAAAATCAATATTTTTTACTTGTTGCTATAATAAATAGCCAAATTTTTTTTCCAAAAATTTTTTTTTCTCAGTTTAGGTCGATACGTATTATTCTACATATTTTTGGTAAAAAAAAAAAAATCGCAATAAGCGCTTACAAAATATGGGACAGAATTATTATTATTATTTTTTTTTAATTTATTTTTTTACTAGTAATGGCGGCGATCTGCGATTTTTTTTATTGGGACTGCGACATTATGGCGGACACATCGGACACTTTTGACACATTTTTGGCGCCATTCACATTTATACAGCGATCAGTGCGATAAATATGCACTAATTACTGTATAAATGTGACTGGCATTCAAGGGGTTAACACAAGGGGGTGAGGAAGGGGTTAAATGTGTGCCTGTATTGTGTTCTCACTGTGTGTGGAGGGGGGGTGACTGGGGGAGGTGACCGATCTGTGTTCCTATGTATAAGGGACACAGATCGGTCTCCTCTCTCCCCTGACAGGACGTGGAGCTCTGTGTTTACACACAGAGCTCCACGTCCCTGCTGTTGACGTCCTGTTGGATATTCAGAGCCACCGTGAGGCCGTCATTTGACGATGGCCCGGGGCTCAAGTGGTTAATGTAGAAAAATTTAAAATAATGCATTTGGGTGGCAAAAATATGAATGCAATCTATACACTGGGGGGGAGAACCTCTGGGGGAATCTAGGATGGAAAAGGACCTGGGGGTTCTAGTAGATGATTGGCTCAGCAATGGCATGCAATGCCAAGTTGCTGCTAAAAAGCACAGAGAACATTGACATGCATTAAAAAAGGGATTGACTCTAGAGATAAAGCAATAATTCTTCCACTCTACAAGACTATGGTCCGGCCGCACCTGGAGTATGCTGTCCAGTTCTGGGCTCCAGTCCTCAGGAAGGATGTACTGGAAATGGAGCGAGTACAAAGAAGGGCAACACAGCTAATAAAGGGTCTGGAGGACATTAGTTATGAAGAAAGGTTGCGAGCACTGAACTTATTCTCTCTGGAGAAGAGACGCTTGAGAGGGGATATGATTTCAATTTACAAATACCGTACTGGTGACCCCACAATAGGGATAGAACTTTTTCACAGAAGGGAGTTTAACAAGAAATGTGGCCACTCATTAAAATTAGAAGAAACGAGGTTTAACCTTAAACTATGTAGTGGGTTCTTTACTGTAAATAATTATATTTATCACAATCTTTACATCTGATAAAGCCCCAATGTATCAGGCCATTTGGGATCCCTACAAAACCCACCATGTGATAGGGATGAATAAAGTCAGACATGTTTTAAGTCCAGCATGTGTGATAACCGTGCAGAAGAAAACCAACAGCAGGGCACTGAGGTCAGTATCAAATAAAAATCACTTTATTAAAATAAGCAGCACACCTACATTGAAGTTAGTATGAAATAGCATGGATAGGGAACACCTGAGACCCAGGGCCAGATTAAGAACATCATGGGCCTGGTGCTGAGGATTTTGGTGGGGCCTTTTAGGCTGCATTCACACCTCCGCGACAAGTAACGCCGCGTACGCGGCGTATTTTGCCGCGTACGCGGCGTATTTTGCCGCGAATAGTGTAACTTTTTTTTTACAAATCCTTCCTATTGCTTTGTATGGCCGAACGCCAATGCCGCCTGAAAAAAAGGGTCCGGGACTTTTTTTCATGCCGCAGGTGTACGGCGTCTATGAGATGTGAACCATCTCATAGACAGCAATGGGAATTCTCCCCTCCAGCGGCACGAGCGGCCGGCGTCGGGCGTTTTGTCGCGGAGGTGTAAATGGGGTGTAATAAATAATAAATAAATGCGTGGGAGTGACATGAACGCAGCCCGGCCAAGGCAAGTGACCAAAGGAACAGAACCCAGAAGGAAGACCGGGTGAAGATGTAAGCGCCCGGGCCCCGCCTGAGTCAGCGCAGCACTGGAGGGCTCAGTCTGAAAAGTGAAGTGTACACTAATGTGCTAATATGCTGTGCATACTTGTACGTTGTGGCATAACCTACCCCAGGGCCTCTAAAAAGTAGTAATGTCAGGAAAGTTTACTACCGCTTTATTATCACAGGATCCCAGGAGCCTCTCATGGGGCCCCCTACTGACCCGGTGGACGGTGGCCCTTGGGCAGTGCCTAAGTGCACAGTTGCCAACATTTAAAAAATATTTTCAGGGACACTTTTTTATATAAGTGCTATATTTAGAGTAGCTGAGATCCCAAATGTTCCTCTATACATCATAGTAGTAATCACAAAATTAAATGAGTACTAATAATGGGGCAGAACAAATATGAGAACTGATATTTCCTTTAGTTGAACTAACAAAAGTGTGTCTATTCTAGAGCTGGTAACATTGAGGATATTCAGTATAATTTTAAAGAACTGTTTTTGTGGGTAAGCGACATAGGGGAGGAGTATGGACGGTATATAAGTGGGAAGTATGTGCAGGTGAGGGAGAGGAATGTGGAGGGTCTAACAGTGGGCACTATGTACAGGAGAGGAGTGTGAAGGGTATGACAATGGGCAGTATGTACAGGAAGAGTGAGGGGGTATGACAGAGAGTAGTACGTACCAGAGAGAAGTGTGGAGGGTATGATGGGGCAGTATGTACAGGAGAGGAGTGTGGAGGGTATGACAGTGGGCAGTATGTACAGGAGAGGAATGTAGACGGTATGATAGTGGGCTCTATGTATAGGAGAGGAGTGTGGAGGGTATGACAGTGAACACTATGTATAGGAGAGGAGTGTGGAGGGTATGACAGTGGGCACTATGTATAGGAGAGGAGTGTGGAGGGTATGACAGTGAGCAGTATGTACAGGAGAGGAGTGTGGAGGGTGCGACAGTGGGCACTAAGTACAGGAGAGAAGTGTATGACAGCAGGCACTATGTACAGGAGAGGAGTGTGAAGGGTATGACAGTGGGCGCTATGTATAGGAGAGGAGTGTGGAGGGTATGACAGTGGGCACTATGTACAGGAGAGGAGTGTGTAGGGTATGACAGTGGGTACTATGTATAGGAGAGAAGTGTGGAGAGTATGACAGTGGGCACTATGTACAGGAGAGGAGTGTGGAGAGTATGACAGTGAGCACTATGTACAGGAGTGGAAGGATATTTAGGGACTGAGTAGTGGTTAAGCGGGTCATACATGGATTGAAATTACGCCAATTATGCAGAGGCCAGCCATAGTCAATCTATGTATGGGCTAGCTGGTTTTACACAAGTCAATCTATTAATCAACTTGAGTACAACCAGCCTGTTTTTTTTTTCTTAAAACAATCAGTGCTGCCAGCTAAAGTTAGCAACACTGATCATTGTACACAATAACACTGCAGGAGTGATTCCCCATCCACAGGTCAGCAGGTGAGAGGGTGTGTGGGGACAGGCTGGGGAGAGATACTAGTCAGTGGCTGGGTAGGCACTGGTAGTATCAGAGGCAGATACACACAGGTTACATACGCCACGATCGTTAGAGCGAGAACAATAATTCTAGTACTAGACCTCCTCTGTAACTCTAAACATGTAACCTAAAAAAATGTAAAGCATCGCTTAGGATACCAAAAAAAATTGTGCTAACTTAACTAACTAACTGTTTTTTTAATGAATGAAACATTTTTTTCCAAAAAAACATGTTTGAAAAATTGCTGCCCAAATACCGTGCTAGAGCTGCACAATTAATCGTTAAAAAAATCGTGATCTCGATTCAACCCCCCTGACGATCTTCAATGCAGAGTTTGCTGATTCTTTCATATAACGTGGAAAAACTTTCAGCTATCAAAAGAAAATATCTGGGCAGTCTGCCAAGTTTTTAACAGGAAACATTGTAACTGACACTTCCTTCTTAGATCAAAGGGATAGACTTCTGTGTGTAAAGAACAAATCTGGGCAGTCTGCAAAGTTTGTAAACAAAATGAAACATTGTAACTAACTAACATTGTAACTAAATTTAACCACTTAAAGTCCAACACTTGTTTCTTAAGTTAGAAAGCAATATTATTTGCTAGAAAATTACTTGGAACTGCCAAACATTATATATATTTTTGCAGAGACTCTAGGGAATACAATGGCAATTGCTGCAATATTTTATGTCACACTGCATTTTCCCACTTCAATGAATAATAAAAACCATAAAAACAAAACAGTGAAGTTAGCCCATTTTTCTTTTTTTTTGTTTTAATGTGAAAGATGATGTTACGCCGCAACAATCGTGAGAGAATCGTGATCTATCTTCTAAGCAAAAAAATTGCAATTCTCATTTTAGCCAGAATCGTGCAGCTCTGTACCCTGCAACATAAAAAGTGCAAAGACCACCATAGAGTCATTTTCTAGCAAAAAACAAATGATAATTTTTACATGTAGTAAAGAAGTGTCAGAATTGGCCTGGGTGGCAAGGGGTTAATTACCATGAGTAATATACAAATAATTATTATAAGCACTGTGATCCTATCAGTCTGCTGTAGTGTGTCAGCTTGTATTTATATTGGCCGCTCTGAATGTAGCTTCTGACAGGCTGTGCAAGCAGGCCCGTATCTCCGGAACCATAAATGATAGCCGTCCCATATTTTAACCAGTTGTGGGGTAGCTCTTCCCATGCCTACCCCCGAATGTGGGGTTTCTGTGACCTCTAGTCATCGAGCTACAACCCCCCAAATTCGATCTTAAAAAAAAAAAATTCTTAAAAAAAAAAAAAAAAATGGGCCTATCTTGAGAAAGGGGCCTGGAGCTGCAGCTCCATCAGCCCCATTGTTAATCCGGCCCTGCTGAGACCAAGCAGCTGTGATCATTGTGAGGCTGTAGGCATCACTACGCAAACAGCGACCAAGGGTGACAGGGTACCAGCCAGTTGTCATAATTCTGCAGTAATACTTTCATGCCCTGTCTGTCTGCTTACCTCTGGTCTGTGTACCTGCCTTAGGGCCTTCACTCTCACACCTGCATGTTTAACCACTTCTCTACTTTGGGTGTTTTTCAGATTTGGTGTTTACAAGACTAAAACAGTTTTTTTTGCTAAAAAATTACTTAAAACCCCCAAACAGTATATATATATTTTTTCTAACACCCTAGAGAATAAAATGGCGATCATTGCAATACTTTTTTGTCGCACCATATTTGCGCAGCGGTCTTACAAGCGCACTTTTTTGGGAAAAAAATCACTTTTTTGAATTAAAAAATAAGGCAGAAATAAATTTGGCCCAATTTTTTTATATATTGTGAAAGATAATGTTACGCCGAGTAAAATGATACCCAACATGTCACGCTTAAAAATTGCGCCCGCTCGTGGCAAGGAGTCAAACTTTTACCCTTAAAAATCTTGATAGGCGACGTTTAAAAAATTCTATAGGTTGCATTTTTTGAGCTACAGAGGAGGTCTAGGGCTAGAATTATTGCTCTCGCTCTAACGATCGCGGCGATACCTCACTTGTGTGTTTTGAACACCGTTTTCATATGCGGACGCTACTCACGTATGCGTTTGCTTCTGCGCGTGAGCTCGTCGGGACAGGGCGCTTTAAAACATTTTTTTTTTCTTATTTATTTTTATTTATTTATTTTATTATTTTTTACACTGGAAAAGAAAAAAAAATTATCACTTTTATTCCTATTACAAGGAATGTAAACATCCCTTGTAATAGAACAAAGCATGACAGGTCCTCTTAAATTTGAGATCTGGGGTCAAAAAGACCTCAGATCTCATATTTAGACTTAAAAGCAAAAAAAAAATGTAAATTTTGTCATTTGAAAAAATGACAACAAAAAAATGTCTCTTTAAGACGCTGGGCGGGACTGACGTTTTGACGTCACTTCCGCCCAGCAATGCTATGGGGACGGGCGTATCCCCACAGAGCAGGCTGAAGCATCCGATCGCCTCCGCCGCTACCGACGGCTCCGGTAAGCGGCGGAGGGCGCGGGAGAGCGTCGGGAGGGGGGCCTCTCCCGCCGCCGATAACGATGATCTCGCGGCGAATCCAACTCAGAGACCGCCGTTATCTTTTACAGGACCGCCCACACTAAAGATGGATACCTCGGTTGTGGCAGCAGCTGCTGCCGTTACCGAGATATCCATCTTTAAAGTGCCGCCGTATATAGTCGTATAGCGGTCGGCAAGTGGTTAAGTAAGCTTCCCCCAGCATGGCTCCACCCTAGCCTCTACAGGATACACTATTTAACACCGTGCTCTCCAAGCCTGCATTGCCTGAGCAATATTGTGTGTTTGGCTTCCTGTGTGCTTCTTGCAGTGTGCTCTATGTCTGATTCTGTTTACCTTCCTTGGCTTGTTCTTGACTATCCTTGTCTGCTTCACACCCTGATCTTTGGAGTGTTCTTTAACTATCCCTGTCTGCCTGTTGCCCTGAACTTTTAGTTTATCTCCGGACTATCCCTTGTTGTTCCACGCCCTGGGGAATCTCATGTTCTAGCTCCCAGTGTGATCTGTGTTGGTGCTCCAGAGGACCTGCTTTTCTGAACCACCCAGAGCTCCATCCACAGCCATCAGCCGTAGGGTCCACTACCTTAGCGGTGCACTCCTGACCCCAACGGTGTGCATCTGTCATCTGGCCTCAGTTTGTTTCGGCCATGGACCCAGCTGATATGCCGCTACATGCCGTTGATCAGCTGCAGCGTGTAGTCGATAGACTCGAGACACAGGACTCTAATCAGACTGAAGTGATGCAATTCCTGCAAGGTTTGGCCTCCCGCTTTGAACAGCTTCAGGCCTCTTTTGGATCTCAGGTTCAACAGCCTCAATTGCAGCCGGCGGTTGTACCTACTCCGTTAATGGTCCCTACCACAAATTTGTTGCATCTACCAGCTCCTTCTTATTTCTCTGGTGACTCCAAGGCCTGTAGGGAGTCCCTTAGTTAGTGCACCATCCATTCTGAGCTTCAGCCTCAAAACTTTTCCTCTGATCGAGCATGAGTAGATTATATTATCTCCCTACTGACCAACAAGGCTTTAGCCTGGGCTGCTCTTCTGTGGGAGAGGAATGATATTGTGGTTTCCAGCTTGTCTAACTTCCTGAAATGCCTCCAGAATATTTTTTAAGGAACTGGGTTGTGTCTCTTCCGTGCCCTTTACTTTCACATTTTAACTGCTGAGCTGGGCTGGAATAATGAGGCCTTAGTTGCACAAGGCCTCTCTGACAGAGTGAAGAATGAGTTGGCAGGAAGAACTATTGCCTCGGGTCTGGGCGAGGTCATCTCCCTCTGCAGTCAGATCGATATTCGCTTCCAGGAGAGTACCCTAAAGAAAAGACGTCAGTACTCCATGGTTCTTAGCCAACCCAAGGTCCCCTCTCCTCGATGTGTGGGCATCCCTTGCCATCTGTGGAACCTATGAAAAACCTATGAAACTGCAATGGAATAGGTTACCCCCTGTAGAGCGTGTTAGTCGCAGAACTCTGGGCTTGTGTTTCTACTGTGGGGGCAAAGGTCATTTTTGGGACACCTGTTCTCTCCAAAAACATGGGTCTAATACATGTGGAAGGTGGCGTATTGGACACAGGAAAATGACCTTCATCATCCTGTCTCCTTCTTTCTGTGCTCCTCCATGTCAACACTTCCCCTCACGCAGTCGTGGCCTATCTGGATTTCTGAGCCGCTGGCAATTTCATGGACTGGGGAACTGCGTCTTTCATGAAAATTCCCCTTTCACCTCTCACTACTCTGCTGGTGGTCTCAGCAATTGATGGTACTCTCCTTCCTGGGGGGCCCATCCTCTTCCAGACCCTCCCTGTCAAGATGTCTATAGGGGTACTCTACCAGGAGTAGATATGCTTTCTCGTGCTACCTAAAGCATCAACCCCCATTGTATTGGGCCTTCCTTGGTTACAACTCCATTCTCCACACAGTGATTGGACTATTGGGCAGATACTGGCTTAGGGTCACTCTTGTTTTTCATTCTGCCTACCTAAGGTTACCTCAATGGGGAAAATTCCTGTGGCCACCACATCAGTACCTCCTGCTCTTCCTGCTGCATATAGCAAGTTCCGGGATGTATTCTGCAAAAGATCGACTGAGGTAATTCCTCCTCACAGGCCTTTTGACTGTGCCATTGACCTTGCTTCCAGAGCAACCCTGCACAGGGGCTGGACCTATCCCAGGCCATGTCTGAGTATGTTGCAGAGAATATAAAGAGAGTGTTCATTCGGAAATCCTCATCCCCTGTGGGAGCAGGACTGTTTTTTGTAGCCAAGAAGGATGGGACCTTAAAACCCTGCATTAACTATCGAGGCATAAATGCTCTGACGATCAAAAACCGATACCCCTTTCCTTAATTCCAGAATTGTTTGATAGATTGAAAGGTGCCTCCATTTTCACTAAGTTGGATCTCAAGGGTGCATACAATCTGACCTGGATATTGAGAGGTGATGAATGGAAAACAGCATTTAACACTAGAGATGGGCATTTTGAATACTTGGTTATGCCCTTTGGTCTGTGTAATGCCCCAGCTGTGTTCCAAAACGTTGTCAACAAGATCTTCAGGAATCTGCTTTATCAATTTGTTGTCATCTATCTGGATAACATTCTCATCTTTTTGTAAAATCTGCTTGTTCACAGAAACCATGTCCGTATTGTACTTCAGCGCCTTAGAGAAAATAATCTGTATGCCAAGCTGGAGAAATGTTCTTTTGAATGTTCCGAGGTTCTGTTTTTTGGGATGCTTTGTCTCTATCTTGGGTCTTCGTATGGATTCTGGAAAGGTCTCAGGAATTACCAGCTGGCCTCTTCCTGCAAGCCTCAAGGCCACACAGTGCTTTCTTATGCCCCGTACACACGACAGGATTTTCTGATGAAAAAAGTCAGATGTAATTTTTTTCATCAGATTTTCCGATCGTGTGTAGCCCCATGGGGGTTTTTTCATCGGAAATTTCGATTATTTCCATTGAACTTTAGATATAGAACATGTTCTATATTTTTCCAATGGAATTCCGTCAGAATTCCGATGTGATTTGGCTGGGCAAAAGCCAGGTCGTGTGTACGCGACATTGGGTTCACTAATTACTACAGGCAGTTCACTAGGAATTACTCTTCCATTGCTGTCCATTGCAGGTCATGCCGGGGGGCCCTCCGATCTTTCTTCCTCATCAGCCTCTTGCAAGAATCAGTAATTAATGCAGATTAACAAGACATTCTGAACCTAAGAATGGTACCATTCTTCCTAAAACTTCCTAAACTCAAAGTCAGTCTATGCTCGCGAGCACCCCTAGCGGGCAGTCTTTAGATTAGTTAATATTTTGTGGCGGCCGGTAGGTGCACATTAAATTGTAATCCACAAGCAACAGTTAAAAGAAGAATCACACAACAGGAGGCCTATGGTAGTCAGGGAATTAGAAGCTGAGCAGGTGCTCTCTCACCCGGCGGGCCGAGCTGCCCGATCTTTCCTCAGGAATTAGAGTGAGCTGATGAGATGCTGCTCCGAGACACACGGAATCCCGTACAAGAGCGTCCCCCTGCTACAGTTGTCAGCTGGGCTGGCTCTTCCAACTCCGGAAACGCTGGCGTGGTGCTGGGATCTCAGCAAATCTAGGCTCAGGCTTTTGGCCCAGACATGCAGCTGTCTCCGTCCGCAGCTCCGCACTGGAGAGAAGGCTAGTCCTGAGCACCCGAAAAGGCGCCACTCCCTTTCCTTAAGTAACCTCCCTCAACGGTCCGAGCTAAACGTCACATCCTCCTGAATGGCAAAGCATTGCGGGAAATTTAGTCCATTTCTCCTACGAGTCAGTGGAGTCCATATCTCCTGCTACTTGTAGTCCCGCGATGCATAACTTGTGTAAAGGTATCCAACATATTTACAGGCGTAGGTAAAGTTCCAGCGGGGGAAAAAAAAATCTGCCACTGGACTGGCAGGATGACCCCGCTACATATATTATAGCAAAAAGTAAAACATATTGGGCCAGATTCACGTAGGAGAGCGTATCTTTAAATTGGCGTAGCGTATCCTATTTACGCTACGCCGCCGCAACTTAGACAGGCAAGTGCAGAATTCACAAAGCGTAAGCCCGCCTAATTCAAATGTGGAAGACGTGGGCGTGTTTTATTAAAATGAGCCGTGACCCCATGCAAATGAAGCGCCGATCGTACGGCGCATGCGCGCGCATGCTCAGTATCACGTCGAATTTACTCCATAAGATACGCCAGGCCCAATGCCTGTGACGTGAACCTAACCTACGCACAGCCCCATTCACATGCGACTTACGTAAACAACGTAAAAAGATACGCTTGCCGACGTCCATACTTTGCATTGGCTGCGCCTCATATAGCAGGGGTAACTTTACGCCGGACATAAGCCTAACGTAAACGGCGTAGCGGGCGCAAGTACGTTCATGAATCGACGTATCTACCTAATTTACATATTTGACGCAAAACTCTACGGAAGCGCCCCTTGCGGCCAGCGTAAATATGCACCCAAGATACGATGACGTAGGAGACTTACGCCGCTCGTATCTTGGCCAAATCTATGCATAACTGATTCTAAGAATCAGGCGCATAGATACGACGGCTCACATTCGGACTTATGACGGCGTACATGGAGATACGCCGTCGTAAGTCCACTGTAAATCTGGCCCATTGTGTGTTTTTTTCAAAATTGTTGCTATTATTTTGTTTATAGCGCAAAAAATAAAAACTGCAGAGGTGATGAAATACTACCAAAAAAAGCTCTATTTGTGGGGAAAAAAGGACGTAAAATTTGTTTGGGTACAGCATTGCACGACCGCGCAATTGTCAGTTAAAGCGACACAGTGCCGAATCGCAAAAAATGGCCTGGTTGGGAAGAGGATAAATTCTTCCAGGGCTGAAGTGGTTAATAAGTCAAAGAGAGCTGTGCAAAGACCAATAGCCAATTAGAATGCATGCTTCTCTGATCGTACCCCAGAAGGTAGTATCTAGTTGATTGCCATGAGTCACTACATTTTGCACAGCCTTATTATTGTTTTTAATGCTGCTTTATTAATTAAGTTTCCTTTTAACGCCATTAATGTTCTTGCATAATCCAACTCTAATTTCAACCAGGACATTGCACTTTGTCTGTGTTGAGCCTGTTGTAAGTGCCAAGTGAATGCATCACAATATATTTACTCCAGTTTCTTGTCATGCTAAAATTAAATTACATTTCCTTTTGTTTTCTGTTTTGTTACTAACGACAGCAGTTAATTAAATACTCCAACATGCAACACAGACAGAACTTATTAGACATACCTGGCTGCAGGGATTGCAATACCATGTATGCAGACCGTGGGCTAGATTCAGATAGCCCGGCGTATTTTTCTGCTGGCGTAACGTATCTCAGATACGTTACGCCGCCATAACTTAGGGCGCAAGTTCAGTATACGGCGTAGCGTATGAGGTCCGGCATAAGCCCGCCTAATTCAAATGTGGATGATGTGGGCGTGTTTTACTTAAATTTAGTGTGACCCCACGTATTTGACGTTTTTACGAACGGCGCATGCGCCGTTCGTGAAAGAATCCCAGTGCGCATGCTCGAAATTACGCGGCAAATCGTCAATGCTTTAGACGTGAACGTAACTTACGTACAGCCCTATTCGCGAATGACTTATGCAAACAAAGTAAAATTTTCAAAATTCGACGCGGGAACCACGTCCATACTTAACATAGGATACGCCTCATATAGCAGGGGTAACTTTATGCCGGAAAAAGCCTAACGTAAACGACGTAAAAAAATGCGCCGGGCGGACGTACGTTTCTGAATCGGCGTATCTACCTAATTAGCATATTCCTTGCATAAATCGACGGAAGCGCCACCTAGCGACCAGCGTAAATATGCAACTAAGATACGACGGTGTAAGAGACTTACGCCAGTCGGATCTTAGCCTAATTTTGGCGTATCTTGCTTTCTGAATACAGAAAGATACGCCGGCGCAGCTTTGAATTTATGTGGCGTATCTATAGATACGGCAGCGTAAATTCTTTCTGAATCTAGCCCCGTGTCTTTAAGGACTTAGGGGCACGTTTATACTAGACGTGGGTCAGGTGGATCTCTTCCTGTTCTTACGTAGACCTGGACACCGCTCACATTACCAATACAATAAATCCCTCTGGAAGTGGAGTGTTTGGAGAATTGAATAATGTGTAAATTACAAGAAATGCTTGTTGGTAGACTAGGTGTAGCATTTTGTACAAGGTGTAAACATTTTAATGAAATAGTTTAAAGGATAGAAATACATAAAAAAGTATTGGTAAGTTTGGTGCTTGATTCTTTCCTTGTTCTTCTGGTAGAAAAACTGTACACGTGATCGGAAGTTCGACCGTGTGTATGCCCCATCGGAGTAATTCCATTGGAAATTCCAATGAATTCCATCGGAGTTTAGATAGAGAACATGTTCTCTTTTACTCCGATGGAATTCCGTCAGAATTTCAATGTGATTTTGGTCGGACAAAGGTCCGATCGCGTGTACGGGGCTTTAGTTTTGGATAGGGTAGAGAAAATTTAAAGCGTCATTTAGGCCCCTGAAAGCTTCCAATCACTTTAGTTTAGAAGTAGTGGCGCCCTGTCCATAAGGGGCGCATGGGCCCCCCTATTCATGCGTACAGCCCTTGATCTACATGCAGGGTGCCGGACGCATGGATTCCAATGGGGGGGGGTTTGAAGCATGTGATTAAAGCCAGAGGCTCTAATAGGCTTTAAGAAAGGGTGGGCTCGGGGCACAAAGCACTGTGCCCTAAGCCCACCCAGTTGTGTGACAATAGCAATCAGGTATTCGCTATTGTAACACTTTTAACACTGATTCTCCTCCCAGACAATCGGGAAGAGGGTCCTGAGACCCATCACACGATTGGCCGAAAGTCGATCAGATCTGATTGGCCGCCAAGAGGAGGAAGGAGATTAGGGTACGCAGCGAGGTAGCCAACACGGGTTTTTGTTTTTAATTTATTTATTTTTTAAATTAGGGTACACCCCAAAAGAGTGAGGAAACACTGCAAACACTGGAGGAAACACTGCAAAATATATTTGTTTGCCCTACATGGGTGTTTTTTGAATAGCACAATAGAAGAAAAGTATCTAAAGGGTGTATCTCGTGCGCATGCGCGGGACTTCCGGAGCAGACACGCTCTAGCTGAGCTCCGCTCGCTCCGGCCCTAAAACAGGCAAAAATCAGCGCAGATAGCTGGGATCCAGCGCCGCAACACCCGCGGCAGAGCTCCCTGGAGGGGGATGAACAGGCGGGCCAGAGGACAGCCGAAGAGGGGTCAATCTAAGCGCGCCGGACCGTCCGGCGGTATGGGGCCTTCCCCGAACGCTAGGCCGCAGCCTAAAATGGCGTCGGGACGGAGCACAGCACGAGGCGGCGGGGTTTCCGGAGCCCCCCTGACGAGAACACCGAGCCAGGACAGCTTTCCGGAGCTGTTGGGAGACCCGTTTGCGTCCCAGTCCTCTGGAGACTCGGCGGCCTACAGGAGGGGTGAGTCGGCTCTACAGCCTCCGTCCCCAGGCCCCTATATGGCTCAGCAGGAGGCAATGGGCTCCCCAGCCTCATCCCTGGGGGGAAATATGGTGGATTTGGCTGAGGCCATGTTCAGTCAGGCCAGCCAGGCTAGTCAGCAAGGCCAGGACATTGGGATGGCTCAGATCCCTCAGTACTCTCCAGTGCTGCTGGCTAGATTCTCCACCATGCTGCAGCAGGAACTGGCCAAGGCCTGTACTCTCATAACAACAGACCTCAAGAGGGACATTCATAGCTTTGGGGAACGATTTGATCAGATAGAGACCAAAGTTGACGGTACGATTAAGAAAGTCAATCAGAATGCTGACATGATCACTGACCTTCAAAACAGGCTGGAGGAGGCTAATAATAAAATTGAAGATTTAGAGAACCGCTCTCGCAGATATAATGTTCGCATACGGGGTCTTCCTGAGACGTGCACAGATCTGGAAGAGGCCATGGGAGAACCTATGAAAGAACTGATACCTGACATTGCTGGCCACCATATGGAGATTGACCGTATCCACAGGGCCCTGACAGCACCTCGGCAGGACGGATTGCCGCGTGATGTAATAGCCAAGCCGCATTTTTACCGTGTTAAGGAAAAACTGATGTTGGCAGCTCGGAACAGACCGGACCTGTTGTTACGGGGGGCTCAGATACAGCTGTTCACGGATCTGGCTCCATCGACGGTTATGAAATGCAGAAACTTAAAACCCCTACTGCAGCAACTGATTAACAAGCAGATAAAATATAGGTGGTCTTTCCCATTCAGGCTGTCTTTTGCCTATAAAGGCCGATCTTATTCGTTCACGACGTTCCAGGCGGGAGAGGACCTGCTCCTAGAATTGGGAATCATCACGCGGGGTTCCCCGACTCAGTCGCCTCGGCAGGTTGCGGATCGTCCCATTTCTCCACTATGGCAAGATGTTAGGAGGCGCCAGACCAGACAGTCGCAACGAAAGACCTGAATGGGTACCCGATTGGCTTGGTGTTTTTCCACTTGTGGTGGGAAATGGTGGTCTCGTCACCAAAGTAGGAGCTCGGTTGTCTTTTTGGAGCTTCTCCCCCTGTGACCTCCCTTGCCGCGCTTTTTTTGCACGGAGGGTGATTTTGTATTTTTGCATTTTTTGAATTTTAGAGTATCGGCTTTTTGTCTTATACTTTTGTTTATTTTTTTTATTTTTATTTTTATTTTTTTATCTTTTTTTTATTTATTTTTTATTTTTTTGCTCCCCCCCCCCCCCAGGGTTTTGATGGATGGAACCCGGACAGGTTAAAATTCAGTATTATCAAGAACTATTTTTTCTGATGGACTGCCTGGGGCTGGGGTGCTGTTGCTGGAGGGGTGGGGGGTGTTGGGTATGTATATGGTTGACCTGTTTTCTCCCCCATAGCAGGGATGTTGTCTGACCATGTAATTTTTTTTGTCCCAGTTGTCAGCACATGAGTGTTTAATTTTTGGGTCGGAGTGGTTACACATGCCACCCGACTGCAAGACTACTTGTCCTCTTAGGAGGGCGGTACCCTTGCACACTTTGTTCCGGGGATTTCACCCGGTGGTTTTTTTTCCCCGTTTAGGTATGAGGTTGATCTGTTACTACAGATATGTCCATTCAAGATATAGGCCGCTAGGGCCATTGTTATTCTCTCTGTTTCTGGCTTTATTTTCACGTACTTTCTCTTCTTTCCTCTTGGGAGCGCCGTTCCAGTCCCCGGTCCGCCTCGTGTCTCCAGTGAATGTCCTGCGATCCTCAGCCTTCACTCCAGTGATGTCCTCAACTCATTTGATGTACCAAGGTAAGAGTGCTCTGCCCTGCTGCGATGGCTAGGTCATGTTCAACGGATTACGCGGTCATTACGCATAATGTCCACGGATTCAACTCCCCTATCAAGAGGACCAAAGCGTTTCAGTTTTATCATAAACGGAGAGCTGACGTTCTCCTGCTACAGGAGACCCATTTCGCCAGGTCCTCTTCGCCTCGTTACCTTAATGTCAGGTATCCACAATATTTCCTCTCCTGTGGTCCGGAAAAGAAAGGGGGCGTAGCCATTTGTTTTTCTAAAAGGGTTCCCTTCACACCTATAACTATAGTCAAGGATAGGGAAGGGAGGTACTTGATGGCAGTAGGTCGTCTACACGATCAGCTGGTCTCTTTTATCTCCTATTATGCTCCGAACGCAGGTCAGCTGGAATTTTTTCGAAATATGCTTCAGATATTACTACCTAAGGTCCAGGGGCAGGTGATAATGGGAGGGGACAGTAATATCCCACTAGACAGGACTATGGATAAATCGGATCCGATTAGGCCGATATTGAGACGTCCCCCGGCTAGTAGCTGTAAGGTTGCCCGTTTGTTTCATTCATGCGATCTGATTGATATCTGGAGGGAATGTAACTCTTCAACGAGGGATTTTACGTATTACTCTCAGGTGCATCGATCCTTTTCTAGGATAGATCATCTGCTGGTCCGTACCCCACTGCTCCCGTATGTGACTTCTGCAAAAATTTTGACTACCCCTTAGTCGGATCATTCTCCGATAAAATTGACCACCAGAGGGTTATGGACTAAAGCCACCCCCTCGCCATGGCGCCTCAACGCTAGCTTATTGAACGACACTGTCCACTATGCAGAAATTGAGAAAGGGATACAGGCATACTTTGAAGTTAATAAATCAACTGACACTTCCCCTGCGATCACCTGGGCGGCCCATAAGGCAACGATACGGGGCCAGCTGATCCAATTAGCGAGTAGATTGAAGCGGACTCGGGAGCAAACGATCTCGCGGTTAGAGGATGATCTGGAAGCTTTATTGGCGGAACAACATAGAAACCCCCAGACTGACTTGAGTTTTAAAATTGACGAGGCACGACTGGCATTGAATCTTAGTCTGACCACACAAGCCGAGAAACATGTCAGTTGGCCTAAACATAGGTTCTACACGATGGGGGATAAACCGTCTACGCTGTTAGCGAGAAAACTGGTACCTCGACCGTGCACTCCGACGCTACCGAAACTGCGCTTACCGACCGGTCACTTCACACAAAATCCCGAGCGGATCGTTAGGGAATTTTACAAATTTTACTCGACGTTGTATCTCCGGGGGGACGGATTGGACCAGGCTAAGTTCGAAGCGTTCTTCCATGACCTTAAAATACCCAAGCTCTCCCGGGACCATGCGGACCTGATGGACGATGCAATAACTGAGGCAGAAGTAGGGGCGGCCACAAAACTTTTGAACCCTACGAAGGCCCCTGGACCGGATGGCTTTTCTGGTCATTACTATAGAAAATATCGGGACATCCTCACCCCTCATTTATGTAAATATTTTAATGACTTACGCAGGGACGGCAAAATCCCCACATATGATAACGCGGCATTCATCCATGTCATACCGAAACCGGGCAAGGACCATGGGGATTGTGAGAATTATCGCCCGATTTCGTTGATTAATTTTGACTTGAAAATATTGACCAAAGTCCTAGCCCTGAGACTGAACACATTTCTCCCTAAATATATTCATCCGGACCAGGCTGGCTTCGTGCCTAATAGGCAGGCGTCAGACCAAACTCGTAGAGTTATTAATTTGATCTCTGCGATTCAATCTAATTGGGATGGGGAGGGCGCTAGGGGGGGTATGTTGCTTTCGCTGGACATCCAGAAAGCGTTTGATTCCCTCTCCTGGGATTATCTGTTCGATGTATTACGTCGATATGGATTTGGGGAGCGTTTTCTGGTCCTCTTTCGAACGCTTTATGATGCACCGACAGCCTCGTTGATGATTAGGGGATACCCCTCTCACTCTTTCAACATCAGAAGGGGAACTAGACAGGGATGCCCGCTGTCCCCGCTCTTGTTTGTCCTGGCAATAGAGCCGTTGGCAATAAAAATTAGGGACTGTCAGGATGTTAGGGGGATCGTCGGGGGAGGCTACGAGCATAAATGCTTGTTTTTCGCCGATGATCTATTACTGACAATGTCCTCACCAATCACGTCCCTTCCCAACTTATATAATATCCTTAAGCCATTCTCAGATATTTCGGGCTTGCGAATAAATCACAGTAAATCTAGGGCTCTCAATATCTCTTTGCCTAGCTCAGCCCAGTCGGTGATTGAACGGACGCATCGGTTCCATTGGGAATCTGAAGCACTTTCTTATCTGGGGGTCAATCTGACCTCATCCCTCCAGACTTTGTATAGTAAGAACTACCCAGCCCTAATTAAAAGGATACTCGAGGACCTGGCGAGATGGCGAATTCACCCCCCATCGTGGTTCGGCAGACTCCACTCAATTAAGATGAATGTCTTACCGAGGATACTGTACTTATTTCGTACACTACCGATAGCCTTGGTACGCAGTGATTTGGAGATGTTGCAAAGAAAAATTCTTGAATTCATCTGGGGAGAGAAGAGGCCTAGGGTGAACAAACGCACTATGTATACTTTGAAGAGGAAGGGAGGATTGGGCTTACCTGACCTGCTGAAATACTTTTATGCGGCTCAGTTGGCCCAACTCTCCAGGTTCCACTCAAAGAGGTCGCAGGCGATTTGGATGCTTATGGAATCCTACGCTTGCCGTCCGACTCCTATATCTCATATTTTGTGGCTCTCGCCTAAAGACAGACCCACCATTCTGTGCCCATCCTTGTCTTTTTCATTGGATGTCTGGGATAGGGTCTCTAGAACACAGACCTTCAAGTCACCTCATTCCCCATTAGCTCCCCTGTTGGGAAATCGTGCATTCACCCCGGGTCTCGACCCAGCTGCTTTTCAATGGTGGACAAATAAGGGACTGCTGCGCATAGCGGATGTTTATGACAGAGGGAAGGTTCTATCGGAGCATGTTATGCAGGAGAAGTATCAAATGCCATTGGTAGAATGTTACAGATATGTTCAGATATGTCATTTTATACAAATGTTGGCCCGCCAGGGCGACTTAGAGGTTTATACTCCCATGGAGTATCTTTGTGTTCGCTATGATAGCTTGCGGGGACATATTTCGGAGCTATATGCGATGCTGATGTCGTCCTCAATTAAACTAAATTACATGCTCCGGTGGGAAGAGGACCTGCAGGAAACCTTTGACCTACACAAGTGGTGCGAGTTGGCGGAAACGGCTTCTAAGTCTCTTATAAATACATCCATAATAGAAGCCAACTACAAAGTGTTGCTTAGATGGTATATGGTGCCGGCCAGACTTGCAACCTTTGTTCATGGGGCCACCCCTAACTGTTTCCGGGGATGTGGCCAGGTAGGGACTGCTTATCACATTTGGTGGACATGTCCAAAGGTCAGAAGATTTTGGATTCGAGTATACAACTTTATCTACTCGTTGACCCAGTTGAACATGGCTAAATCTGCGAAGCAGGCTCTTTTGGGTGACAGGGTGGTGGGGGCCTCTAAAGCTCAAAATCACAATAGCTAGAAATTGGCGCTCCGCCTCCTTGCCACTTGAACAGCTTAAAAGGAAACTGTCATGGTTGATGTTAAATGAAAGATTGACGGCACTGGTTCAGGACAAGCTGGAGAATTTCAAAAAGGTTTGGGATCCATGGCTGGCTTATTTAACTAACGATCTGAGATCGCTGGAGGGGTGAGCTACAGTTATGGTTCCATTTGGCGGATTACTGGGGGCTGGCCGGTTGCTCTTCTATCTATTCTCTCTCTTTTCTGCTCTTTCTTTTCTTCCTTTTCTTTACTATGTATGTTTCTGTCCACTTCTTTACGTCTCCACCTTTCCTACGGAAGATGTTTGATGCGGGTCCTCCCGTCTGGATAGCAATATTGGTGATAAGATGGGTTTGGGGTTTCCAGATTTGGGACCCCTGACTGACGGGTCATGGGCCTACTTAGGTTGGGCCATTGAATATTTGAGGGGAACTACACCCCGTGTTTTATTTTGAAGTATGTTGTTAAGTGTTCTTCCTATTTGCTATGATGAAGATGCCAAACAATATAAGGTGTTATGTACTGTGATCGAGACCTTTCGGGGGCTCATTGACATTTCCAGAATATGTGGCGATGCATTTCTACTGTTGTAATACTTTTACTTTCTTTCAATAAAAACTATTGAAATATAAAGTGTGTATCTCACAGTAACATATGATGCAGTGCTGGTGTAATTTGATTTGTGAAGCAGGACTGACTCCTATATATTTCTCTCCCTACAAGCAAAACCAGGAACCTTTCCCTAAAGTATCTAATGCAGAGTGACTTGCTGCGCTATGTAGATCGCTGAGTAATTTGATTTCTGAAGCAGGACAGTCTGACTCCTATATAATTCTCTGCAGCAGCAGCAGCAGCAGCCCAGCCCTACCCTATCTAAAGCAGAGTGACGTGCTGTGCTCTGTGCCTCTAGCATATATAGAGGCTGGGTCACATGCTGCACTGGCCAATCACAGCCATTAGTAGGCATGGCTGTGATGGCTTCTGGGTCACACGAGTTAAACAAATGTTGATTGGCAGCCCTGCAGCGCGCCATTACATTGCCGAACCCGAACTTACAGTAAATTGTTCGGGTTCGGGTACCAAAAAAAATCAAAAGTCCGGTACGAACCGGAACTTTACAGTACGGGTTCGCTCAACCCTACTTATAAGCAAATGTAAAGAAGAAGTGGAAATCTGCATGTAGATGCACTTTAATCAATGTAAAGTGGTGTGTGGTGCATTTTAATTTGAGTACTCACACTACACAGACACACTATAATAAACTGCAATATAATGTGTCAAATGTACAGTGACGCACAAAACTATATGGTGTTAAACTGGCAGTAACGCACACAAAACTATATGGCGTTAAACTGGCAGTAATGCACACAAAACTATGTGGCGTTAAACTGGCAGTAACGCACACAGAAGTAAATGGCATTAACCACTTACGGACCGCCCGCCGCAGTTTTACATCGGCACTTTGAAGAGGAATACCGTTGTTATGGTAGCTATCTGCTACCATAACCCTGGTATCCTCTTCTTCAGCGGGTGGTCTGCTACAAGATAAAAGTGGTCTCTGCAGTGGATTCACCGCAAGATCGCTTTTATCGGTGGCCGGAGAGGGCCCCCACCTCCCGCCGCTCTTCGGTGCCCTCTGCCACTTACCGTAGCCGTCAGTAGCAGTGGAGGCGATCGGTTCCTTCTCCGCCAGTGGCCTGGAGACGAGTGAGGGGAAGATGGTCCCCACCCGTCTCCATATCACTGCAGGGCGGAAGCGGCGTCATAATGTCACTTCCGCCCATACCTCTTAAAGCAACATTTTTTTGTTGTCATTTTTTAAAATTACAACTTTTTTTTTCTTTTTTTGCATTTAAGTCCAAATATGAGATCTGAGGTCAGCTCCCCTGCGCGAGGTCACGTAGGTATACGTCACCTCGTGAATCGGCCACTAGGGGCGCGCCCCCCGCTCGCCCCTGATCCCGACCCGCGTGCCTGGCGGGTGCGACCACCGCCGGGCACCCGCGATCGCTTGTTACAGGGCGAGAACTGGGAGCTGTGTGTGTAAACACACAGCTCCCGGTCCTGTCAAGGGGGGAAATTATCTATCGTCTGTTCATGCAGTGTATGAACAGCGATTTGTCATTTCCCCATGTCAGTTCCACCCCCCCTTCAGTTAGAACACACCCAGGGAACATGATTAACCAACCCCTTCCTCGCCCCCTAGTGTTAACCCCTTCACTGCCAGTGGCATTTTTATAGTAATCAATGCATTTTTATAGCACTGATCGCTATAAAAATGCCAATGGTCCCAAAAATTTGTCAAAAGTGTCCGCCATAATGTCGCAGTACCGATAAAAATCACTGATCGCCGCCATTTATAGTAAAAAAAATATATTAATAAAAATGCCATAAAACTATCCCCTATTTTGTAAACGCTATAACTTTTATTTTTATTTTTTTTAAGGAAAAATATGTAGAAGAATACGTATTGGCCTAAACTGAGGAAAAACATTTTTTTTATATGTTTTTGGGGGATAATTATTATAGCAAAAAGTTAAAAAGATTAATTTTTCTAAAAATTGTCGCTATATTTTTGTTTATAGCGCAAAAACTGAAAACCACAGAGGTGGTCAAATACCACCAAAAGAAAGCTCTATTTGTGGGGGGAAAAAAGACGCCAATTTTGTTTGGGAGCCACGTCGCACGAGCGTGCAATTGTCAGTTAAAGCGACGCAGTGCCGAATTGCAAAAAGTGGCCCGGTCATTGACCAGCAATATGGTCCAGGGCTGAAGTGGTTAAAAACAAATGAAATAAAGTAAAATAAATAAGGAAAACCCCCAATTTTTTTAAAGCGCCCCATCCTGATGAGCTCGCGCACAGAAGCGCCTGCATATGAAAAGGGTGTTTAAACCACACATGTGAGGTATCGCCGCGATCGTTAGAGCGAGAGCAATAATTCTAGCCCTAGACCTCCTCTGTAACTCAAAACATGCAACCTGTAGATTTTTGTAAACATCGCCTATGGAGCTTTTTCATCGTAAAAGTTTGACGCCATTCCACCAGCGGCGCAATTTTGAAGCGTGACATGTTGGGTATCAATTTACTTGGCGTAACATTATCTTTCACAATATATAAAAAAAGATTGGGCTTACTTTACTGTTGTCTAATTTTTAATTAAAAAAAAATATATATTTTTTTTAAATAGTGCGCTTGTAAGACCGCTGCACAAATACGGTGTAACAAAAAGTATTGCAACAACCGCCACTCTATTCTCTAGGGTGTTAGAAAAAAAATGTATAATGTTTGGGGGTTCTAAGTAATTAGTTGTTTTTAACGTGTAAACACCGAGTCTGAAAAACAGGCTCGGTTCTTAAGTCATACCTCCCAACTTTCTGAGATGGGAATGAGGGACACCTATCCGCAAAAGTATGCAGGCATAGGACACACCCCTTGCCACGCCCCCTTAAAGGAGAATTGTACAAAAAAATAAGATTGGTTAAACCCACAAGTGCTTTTTTTACCACTACTATTCCTTTATATTGGCTTTTGAAATTTACAAATGCAGCAATTTAGAAATCAGATTAAAGGTTTAGCGCTGGAAAACACTTTTTGATAGATAAAAAGTGCATTTTATATACATCTATAGAGATCAGACCAAAATGAGGGACAAATGAGGAGGAATGAGGAACAGAGGGACATTGCTCCAAATCAGGGACAGTCCCTCAAAATCAGGGACAGTTGGGAGGTATGCTTAAGTGGTTAAACTGGCAGCAACGCAATCAAGTGTTCAACGGTCACTACACTGACGCTATCTGAACTGTCCCTACTCTAGCTATACACGAATGTAAAGATTACTGACACGGTCTCACTACACTGAAACTATCCTATCTGCACACTATGCAAAGCTGAATGATGGTCCTCCTCACTACACTCACACTGTCCCTAGACTGACACTAAACTAATAGTCTTCACCAGGGGTCTCCAAACTGTGGCCCGAGGGCCAGATGTGGCCCTTTGCTAGCCTTTATCTGGCCCTTGGGGCACTATTCCTCCCACTGACATGAGGCACTATAACTCCCATTGACACCAACAATGGGGCACTATATTATCCACTGATACCAATGATGGGATACTATTCCTCCTACTAATAGGGGGAATACTCCTCTTCCTATTGACCACCAACCCTGAGTCCATATTTGTACTCACTGATGCCGGGCCCGTGACATTTTCTGCCCTTGCTGGCCCCAATCTGGCCCTCCTAAAGTCTGAAGGGCAATAAAGTGACCCTTTGTTTGAAAAGTTTGGAGACCCCTGGTCTACACTGACAATTGAAGCAGAATAGCACCGTATAGCACACTAAGGCCCCATTCACACCTGAGCATAGTGGCCTGGATTCAAGAAGCAATTGCGCCTGTGTAACCATAGTTACACAGCGCAATTGCTTACTTGCCCCGGCGTAACGAATGCTCCGGATTCAGGAACCTCGTTACGCCGAATAAGATATGCGCGGCATAAGGCTCTTATGCCCGCATATCTTAGGCTGCATTCTTGCGATGGCCGCTAGGTGGCGTTCCCGTTGTGCTCAGCGTATAGTATGCAAATTGCATACTAACGCCGATTCACAACGTTGCGCGAGCCCTGCGTACGCAGTTTACGTTGTTTCCATACGGCGCGTAAGGCTGCCCCTGCTATTAGCCCCCAGGGCCCCAGATGGCAACCCCCTTTTTTTTTTTTTTGTAAAAAAAATATTTTTTTTTATATATATTTTTATTTTATTTTTTATTAAATGGACAATTTTATTTTTCTTAGAGGTCCGGAGGTCCCCAGGGGCCCGGAAATCCACAGGGCCCCGGATGACAACCCCCCTTAAAATAAATAATCTTTTTTTTATATTTTTTATTTCTTTTATATATATATATATATATATATATATATATATATATATATATATATATATATATATATATATATATATATATATATATATATAATTTAGTATTATTATTATTATTATTATTATGTGGCAAACCCGTTTTTCTTTTTATAAATGTTTATTTTGGTTTATATATTTTTTTTATTTATTTTTTAAAGGGCCCAGGATGGCAAGCTTTTTTTTATAAATGTTTATTTTTTTATATATATATATATATATATATATATATATATATATATATATATATATATTTTTTTTTTTTTTTATTAAAGGGCCCAGAGGTTTATTTTTTTTTATTTTTATTAAAGATACCCAGAGGTCCCGGATGGCAACCCCCCCTTTTTTTGTACTTTCTTAAAAAATATATATATATATATAATTTTTTTTTCTTTATTTCTTCTTTTTTTTTTTTAAAGGGCCCCCCCGCTTCTCAATTTCAGAATTTCAGGGGCGGCAGCATCCCCCCCCCCGGTTCTCTGCTCCAGGGGGCCCATGCATGCCTGAAGCTGTGTAAGGGGCCCCATAATTCCTGATGGCGGCCCTGCTAGTGGTTAGTTCTCTAAGATGTTTTGAAAAAGCTACCTGCCAAGTTCCCTCAAAAACTGTGTGAAAGTGTACCTAGAAGAATCGAGGAATTGATGCTGCTTTGAAGACAAAGGGCGGTCACACCAAATATTGCTTTGGATTTCCCTTCTGTTCATTTATTTTTCCATTTTGTTGATTAATAAAAAATAAACTGTTAGCACTTCTATTTCTGAAACATTTTTAATTGACAGCATTTTTTCACCCCTGTGTAAAATTTTGCATCGTACTTTAGATACACACACATATTTGAATATTGGGGGTTGTTTATCTCAGTGATAGAGGTATTTTTTTCAGTGCGGCCTGCGGCAGTCAGCTATCAGGTTCAAGGGCGTGGCGGCCCATTTTTATTAAAAGCAAAATAAAAGTTTGAACATAGGATTGCCCACACAGGGGTTCTTCTTCTACAACAAATGCAACACATGAAAAAAATGCCAAGCCACCTGGCTCATAGGCTTACACTCCTGGCCTCAACAGGATTCTCCAGCCCCCCTGGGTTTGCTCAATATCCCCAAGACTTCAGCGCCCTTGGACTTGCTAGCTGCCTCGGCTCTCCCAGCCTCCCAGACCCTCTTCTGGTCTCCCAGGCCTGTGTAGCCGCCCCAACCTTCCCAGTCCTTCACACAAGAAGTCCCCCTCACTAGGGATGTAGTCTCAAAAAAATAAAGTTATACCCAGGCCCATAAAATCCCCCCAAATTTTTTGAGGCCCCCCCCCCCTACATATACACATGCACGAATGTAAACGCATGCGTCGGGGGAAACTTCACGCAAAAACGTTGATTGCGATACACATGTTACATATTGCCGCATATGCTGGAGTGAGAGCAATAATTCTAACACAAGACCTCCTCTGTAAGACCCCTTTCACATTGAGGAGTTTTTCAGGCGGTACAGCGCTAAAAATAGCGCTGCTGTCCCGCCTGAAAAACTCCTTCACTGCAGACTCAATGTGAAGGCCCGAGGGCTTTCACACTGAGGCGATGCGCTGGCGGGAGACAAAAAAATCTCCTGTCAGCGGCATCTTTGGAGCGGTGAGGGGAGCGGCGTGTATACCACTCCTTCCCATTGAAAACAATGGGAAACCGCGGCAATACCACCCGCATTGCGCCTCTATAGAGGCGCATTGCGGGCGTTATTAACCCGTTATCGGCCGCTAGCGGGGGTTAATACCGCATCGCTAGCGGCTGATTCCCACGGCAATCCCGGCGGTATAGCGCCCCTATTTTTAGCGGCGTTATACCGCCACAGCGGCTCCCGCCATAGTCTTAAAGGGGCCTTAGGCTCGATTCACACCTATGCATGTCGCTTTTGAGCATTTTTGAGGTGCTTGCTGCGTTTTTTTGATTTCACCGCGATTTGTGTTTTGCTTTTTTTTTTTTTTACATTTTTATTTTTAGCCGGCATTTTTTTTTTTTTTTTTATATTTCCTTTAACAACCAGCTATAAACAGGTTAAAAACGCAAACCACAAATCGCGGCACTTGCGTTTTGGATGCGGGTCCATTGAATTATATTACATGCAAAACGCTGCTTTTTGCTGGAAAAAAGTCCCCGAACCCTTTCCAAAAACGCAGAGGCACAAAAAAGCATTGACGTGAACATGTTCCATAGGAAACCATGTTCAAAAATGTCCCTGCTTTTCTGCAAAATGCATCAAAAAACGCATTTGTGTGAATGGAGCCTAACACTAAACTGATACCTATAGGGGGCCTTTGAAGCGTCACCTATAGAAAATATAGGGCACTGAAGTTTGACGCCATTTCTCAGACGCAAAACAAAATTCAAGGTTTGGCATGTTGGGTATTTATTTACTTGGCGCAACCTCGTCTTTTATATTTAACCAAAAATGTGGGTAATTTATTGCATTTGTTTGCCCTGAAGTTCACGTTAGTGTGTTTTTTACTGACATTTTGCATTTCCTAGACCTTTGCGGTAATATCATGCAACATAAAAAAAATTGGAACTACCGCTATTTTATTCTCTAGGGTTTTTGCTTTCAGAAAATATATAATGTTTGGGGAATATTTTGTGTAATCTTCAGGCCTAAAATCGTTTTTTTAACATGGTGTGCAAAAAAACGCTCTGGAAGTGAAAGAGTTAAAGGGACAATGGAAAAAAAACAAATAAATAAGAAAAAAATAATATTTAAAGCTTCCCTGTCCCTGTGCAGCAAAGAAAATGCATTCGTAAGTCGTGCCCGCCAAAATGTAAACGGTGTTCAAATGACATATGTGAGGTATCATTGCGATTGTCAGAGTGAGAGCAATACTTCTATCAAAAAAACTCCTCAGTAAGGCCCCTTTCACACTGGGGCGGGAGCCGCGGTGGCGGTATAGCGCCGCTAAAAATAGCGCCGCTATACCGTCGTAAAACCCGCGGGATTCGGCCGCTAGCGGTGCGGTATCAACCTCCGCTAGCGGCCGATAAAAGGTTAATACCGCCCTCTGCAGAGGCCCATTGCGGGGCGGGATTGCCGCGGTTTCCCATTGTTTTCAATGAGAAGGAGCGGTATACATGCCGCTCCTCTCACCGCTCCAAAGATGCGGCTGACAGGAGATTTTTTTGTCTCCCGCCAGCGCATCGCCTCAGTGTGAAAGCCCTCGGGCTTTCACATTGAGGTTGCTGGGCAGGAGTTTTTCAGGCGGGATAGCAGCGCTATTTTTAGTGCTGTACCGCCTGAAAAACTCCTCAGTGTGAAAGGGGTCATAGGCCCCTTTCACACTGAGGCGATGTGCTGGCGGTACAGCACTAAAAATAGCGCTGCTATCCCGCCTGAAAAACTCCTGCCCAGCAACCTCAATGTGAAAGCCCGAGGGCTTTCACACTGAGGCGATGCGCTGGCGGGAGACAAAAAAATCTCCTGTCAGCAGCATCTTTGGAGCGGTGAGAGGAGCGGCATGTATACCGCTCCTTCTCATTGAAAACAATGGGAAACCGCGGCAATACCGCCCGCAATGCGCCTCTATAGAGGCGCATTGCGGGCGGTATTAACCCTTTATCGGCCGCTAGCGGGGGTTAATACCGCACCGCTAGCGGCTGATTCCCGCAGCAATACCGCCACCGCGGCTCCCGCCTCAGTCTGAAAGGGGCCTTACTCTAACCTGCATTGCCTATGGAGATTTTTACGTATTGTAGTTTGTCGCCATTCCACGAGTGTGCGCAATTTCAATTCATGATTCAAGTGTCTTTTTTTCCCAAAAAATTGCATTTGAAAGACCGCTGCACAAATACTGTGTGAAAAAATATAAATATTGCAACGATCGCCATTTTATTCTCTAGGGTCTCTGCTAAAGAAAAAAAAAATATATATATATATAATGTTTGGGGTTCTAAGTAATTTTCTAGCAAAAAATCTGTATTTTTACCTTGTAAGCAACAAATGTCAGATGTAGGCTTAGGCAAGAAAGGGTTAATGTACCTCGTTAGTGAAGTCTGGTACCACCCAATCTGTGTTGATGTCGGCCAGCTGAATATAGGTGTGGGATGGAAGACTTACCACATTCTTATATGAGATGAAGATAATTGTATTGCATTGAAGGAAAGTTTTATCTGTGTGCTTCTGAGAATTATTAGATATTCCTAGGAAAGTAATCTCTCAGAAGTGTGATCTGTGGGGGATGGGAAGGTTTTCCCCCCTTCTTTTGAAGGATTGTGTTTGTGCCTTGTCCGTTGTGTTACCTTTTTCATATGTAATCGGGCAACTGGAGGGGTACAATGAGTTGTAGTGCCAGAAAATTTAGTAAATCAGTCATTTTTCTCCTTTACTGATCGGCACTGATGCAGCGACACTGATAGGTGGCACTGAAATGCAGCAATAATGAGCACTGATAGGCAGCACCGATGAGGAGGCACTAATATGCAGCACTGATGGGCACTGATAGGTGGCACTGAAATGCAGCAATAATGAGCACTGATAGGCAGCACCGATGAGGAGGCACTAATATGCAGCACTGATGGGCACTGAAATGCATCAATAATGAGCACTGATGTGCACTGATGAGCAGGCACTAATATGCAGCACTGATATACAGCAACAATAAGCACTCATGTGCACTGATGAGGAGGCACTAATGTGCAGCACTGATGGGCACTGATATGCAGCAATAATGAGCACTGATGTGCACTGATGAGCAGGCACTAATATGCAGCACTGATATGCAGTAATAATGAGCACTGATGTGCACTGATGAGCAGGCACTAATATGCAACACTGATATGCAGCAACAATAAGCACTCATGTGCACTGATGAGCAGGCACTAATATGCAACACTGATATGCAGCAACAATAAGCACTCATGTGCACTGATGAGGAGGCACTAATGTGCAGCACTGATGGGCACTGATATGCAGCAATAATGAGCACTGATGAGCAGGCACTAATATGCAGCACTGATGGGCACTGACATGCAGCAATAATGAGCACTTATGTGCACCGATGAGGAGGCACTAATATGCAGCACTGATGGGCACTGATAGGTGGCACTGATACGCAGCAATAATGAGCACTAAGGCTGCATTCCCACCTGAGCGTTTTGAAGCCTGAAGCTATAAAACTAGAGGGGGAAAAAATCCATTATTCTCAATGGAGATGGTTCACATCTCCACTCCACAACGCCTGAAGCTCAAACAAGTTCTGGACCTTTTTTTGTCGCACGAATCGGGCGGATTTGGGCGTTTTTGAACGTTTGTATTCCCATAGAAACTAATGGAAACGCTCGATTCAAGCGTCTAGCGCGACAACAAGCGTTTCTACAGGCGTTTTGCCGCTTTATTCTGTGAAATAGAATATTCACCCAGGAAGAAGATAAAAAAAATCTACAAACATGGCAACAAATGATGAAAGAGATCTTTTTCCTATTGTCGGACAACGCTGTATGCAAACACGCGAATACGTGTGAATAACAAAACGCCGGAAAAAACGTCCGAAAACGCTACGCTCAGGTGTGAATGCGTCCTTATAGGAGTCACTGAGGGGCACTGATATGCAGCACTGATGGGCACTGATAGGGGGCACTGATATTCAGCAATAAAGAGCACTGATAAGGCTGAACTGATGGACACTGATGAGGAGGCACTAATATGCAGCTCTGATGGGTGGCACTGATATGCAGCAATAATTAGCACTGATAGGCAGCACTGATGAGCAGGCACTAATATGCAGCACTGATGGGTGGCACTGATATGCAGCAATAATTAGCACTGATAGGCAGCACTAATATGCATCACTGATGGGCACTGGTATGCAGCAATAATGAGCACTGATGAGGAGGCACTAATATGCATCACTGATGGGCACTGATAGGTGACATTAATATGCAGCAATAATGAGCACTGTTAGGAGGCACTGAGGGGCACTGATGAGCAGACACTAATATGCAGCACTAATAGGTGGCACTGATATGCAGCAATAATGAGCACTGATAGACAGCACTTATGGGCACGGATTACAGCTTGCTCCCCACTGTGCATGCACAAGCTCATGCGGTGCTCTGTGACCCCCCGGTGGGTCTGGTGCGCTTACCCCTTGCACTTATCCTCCTTGACAACCAGCTGGGTGGGGGCAGCAGCGTCACCCCCTGTAGAATGACGCCCAAGGAAAAGTCTTGTTTGCCTCATGGCAGATACACCCCTGGCCATAGATACTGCAATTTTCTTTCCTTTACCCGGGGGTTGAGCCCTGGTTCACAGTGGTGCGATTTGACATGTCAAATCGCATGCCAAATCGGCGGCAATTGTTGGAAATGGCACCATCCTAATCGGTGCGACGCCGCAACTATTTCCAAAAAGAGGTTCTGTACAACTTTTGGCGATTTCGGGATGCGATTTCAGTTGACATCTGCGCAGAAACCCACACAGACGTCTCTGAAATCGTCCACCGAAATCGGGACTGACAAGCGGGAATGAAATCAGCTGAACTTGCTCAATTTTATTCCCACACTCAGTGTTAACCTGGGCTCAAAGAAAGGAAATTGCCCAATTCATCTCCAAATACGGAAAGATTTCTTTAGTTGGACCCCTTTCACACTTTGGCGTTTTTCAGGCGCTTTAGTGCTAAAAATAGCACCTGAAAAATGCCTCTCCTGCAGTCCCAGTGTGAAAGCCTGAGTGCCTTCACACTGAGGCGGGGCGCTTGTGGGATGTTAGAAAAAGTCCTGCAAGCAGCATCTTTGGGGCGCTGCGGCGGCGCTGTATACACCGCTCCTCTACCGCCTATTGAAATGCATGGGCAGTCCTGCCGAAGCACCTACAAAGCGCTTCAGAAGTGGCGCTACACAGGTGCCCTTAACCCCTTATAGGGAGGTAAAAAGCGCTCTGCTCCTGACCCAATAGTGCTGCTATAACAGCAAGAAAGCGCCGCTAAAACTAGCGGCACTTTACCGCTACCATCCCAGTGTGAAAGGGCTCTAAAGCCTCCTACACACGATCGGATTTTACGACAGGAATTGTGTGATGACAGCCTGTTGGCCTAAAATCCGACAGTTAGTACGTTCCATAGCACAAGTGTTGTCAGATTTTCTGCGGACAAATGTTGGATGGCAGGCTTATACATTTTCCGCGGACAACAGTCCGTTGTCAGATTTTTCCAATCGTGTGTACACAAGTCCGTCAGACAAAAGTACAAAGTACAAACACGCATGCTCGGAATCAATGCTCACCAAACCAC
Source organism: Rana temporaria (assembly GCF_905171775.1). NCBI lineage: Eukaryota > Metazoa > Chordata > Amphibia > Anura > Ranidae > Rana > Rana temporaria. Next base: position 25,611,383 of record NC_053497.1, on the reverse strand, counting down.
GACGTTAGCAAAAGATGCCCAAAGGGTGGCGCTCCAGAGCTGAAATTTCACATAGTACGTCACTGCGTTTGTGTTTGTTGGCCGGCAATTGCGTGCCGTTTGTATGCAAGACAAGTTCATGGCCAACGCCCTTCGGACAAAAGTCTGGCGCTTTGCGGAAAATCCGATCGTGTGTACCAGGCTTAAGAGCTGTGAAAATGTGGAACAGACTCCCTCCAGAGGTGGTTCTGGCCAGCTCAGTAGATTGCTCTAAGAAAATCCTGGGTCCTTTCCTAAATGTACAGAATATAACTGGGTACATTTATAGGTAAAGTTGATCCGGGGAATATCCGATTGCCTCTCAGGATCAGGAAGGTATTTTTTCCCCTGCTGTAGCAAATTGGATCTCATGCTCTGCTGGGGGATTTTCGCCTTCCTCTGGATCAACTGTGGCTGTGGGATTGTGTATATGGGATTGTATTTTTTTATTGGTTGAACTGGATAGACTTGTGTCTTTTTTCAACCTGACTTAGGGCCCTTTCACACCTGCGGACTGTATGTCCGTATTTCATCCATTCATTTTCGGATTGAAATACGGACATACATGTATCCCTATGTCAGCGGAGACACCCAATCTCATCAGTCCCCGCTATGGTCCGCTTAACCACTATTTAACCACTTCCCGCCCGGTCAATAGTCAATTGACGTCCGGGAAGTGGTTGTGAAATCCTGACTGGACGTCTATTGACGTCCTGCAGGATTTCATGCCGGCGCGCGTCCGTGGGGGCGCGCAGCGCGGCGATCGGTGATGCGGGGTGTCAGTCTGACACCCTGCATCTCCGATCTCGGTAAAGAGCCTCCGGCGGAGGCTCTTTACCACGTGATCAGCCGTGTCCAACCACGGCTGATCACGATGTAAACTGGAAGAGCCGTTGTTCTGCGGCTCTCCTGACAGGGGGGGTTCGTGCTGATTGTTTATTAGTGCACCCCCCCCTCGGATGACAACACTGGACCACCAGGGAGTGCCCCCCGGTGCTCAATAGAGCAAAAAAACAAAAACAATAAAAAAAAAACACAAATGGGCACTGACTGGCAACATGGGCACTGGCTGAAATGATGCCCAGCAATGCCATCAGTGCCACCCCTCAGTGTCCATCAGTGCCACCCAGTGTCCATCAGTGCCACCTCTTAGTGCCCATCTATGCCCAGTGCCCACCTATCAGTGCCATCTGTGCCACCCATAAGTACCCATCAGTGCCACCCATAAGTGCCACCCATGAGTGCCACCAAAGAGTGCCCAGTGCCGCCTATGTGTGCCCATCAGTGCCGCCTATGAGTACCCATCAGTGCCGCCTATGAATGCCCATCAGTGCAGCATACCAGCTCCGCCTATCAGTGCCCATCAGTGCCGCCTATCGGTGCCCATCAGTGCCACCTCATCGGTGCCCATCAGTGCCACCTCATCGGTGCCCATAATTGAAGAAGAAAACTTACTTATTTACAAAAAAATTAACAGAAAAAAATAAAATCTTAATTTTTTTCAAAGATTTCGGTCTTTTTTTAGTTGTTGCGCAAAAAATAAAAATCGCAGAGGTGATCAAATACCACCAAAAGAAAGCTCTATTTGTGGGAACAAAATGATAAAAAATTTATTTGGGTACAGTGTAGCATGACCGCGCAATTGTCATTCAAAGTGCGACACTGCTGAAAGCTGAAAATTGGCTTGGGCAGGAAGGTGCGTAAGTGCCCGGTATGGAAGTGGTTAATGCAGCATTGCCCCCTCACTCCCCTTACCTGACACTACTTTTTGAAATCAGTGCAGCGCCGCAGAACGGTGCCATTGCCGCCAAATGCCACCGATTTGACATGCCAAATCGCACCAGTGTGAACCAGGGCTTAACCCAAGCGCGTATTAAAGTGGAGGTTCACCCAAAAACTAAATTTTTAACATTCGATTGAGGCCTGTTTTGTGAGGGGGAATCGGGTGTTTTTTTTAAAAATCGAAGCCGTACTTACCGTTTTAGAGAGCGATCTTCTCCGCCGCTTCCGGGTATGGACCGGGTATGGACTGGGCGATCCTATTTGATTGACAGGCTTCCGACGGTCGCATACATCGTGTCACGATTTTCCGAAAGTAGCCGAACGTCGGTGCGCAGGCGCCGTATAGAGCCGCACCGACGTTCGGCTTCTTTCAGCTACTCGTGACGCGATGTATGCGACCGTCGGAAGCCTGCCAATCAAATAGGATCGCCCAGTCCCGCAGCCCATACCCGGAAGCGGCGGAGAAGATCGCTCTCTAAAACGGTAAGTACTGCTTCGATTTAAAAAAAAAAAAACACCCGATTCCCCCTCACAAAACGAGCCTCAATCTAAGGTTAAAAATTGTTCTTCGGGTGAACTCCCGCTTTAACTACACAGGTTCTGTGGCTGATTACGGTGGTAATTAAACTCACTTGTTGCCTTATTTGCATTTTATTAGCCGCAGGACCTGTGTAATTCATATGTTGTGGGTTTAAAGGGATAAGGTGGTAACCCTAATTGGCAGATCGTTTCTCTCCTCACTTCCAGAGCTCGCTGGCTTTGCTGGGGCATCGGGAGCCATTGGCTCCCAGTGCTGTCAATTAGCCCCCTTTCACACTGGAGCGGTTTGCAGGCGCTGTTGCGCTAAAAATAGCACCTGCAAACCGACCTGAAACAGCCGCTGCTGTTTCTCCAGTGTGAAGGCCCCCGAGGGCTTTCACACTGGAGCGGTGCACTGGCAGGACGAAAAGTCCTGCTAGCCGCATGTTTGGAGCGGTGTGTACACCGCTCATGCCCATTAAAATCAACGGGACACCGTAGCTATACCGCCGGCAATGCGCCTCTATAGAGGCGCATTGCTCGCGGTTTTAACCCTTTCTCGGCCGCTAGTGGGGGAGGTAAAACCGTCCCGCTAGCGTCCAAATACCGCTGAGAAATTAGCGGTAAAGCGCCCCTAAAAATTACCGCCACCGCATCTCCCGCCCCAGTGTGAAAGGGGCCTTAAAGTCCAGTTCTGCTATCTGTGTCAATGGACGCAGCAGAGGGACTCGGGCATGAGCAAGCACGAGTGCCCCCATGGGTAGTGGCTTCCCCTTGGGGCACTGGACAGAGAGGAGGGACCAGGAGCGCCAGTGTGGGACCCAAAAATAGGAGCTTCCCTCCTAGGAACCTCCTAGATTCCATTGCACAGAGTAGGTAAGTATAGACATGTTTGTTATTTTACCTTTACAAACCCTTTAAGGCCCCAGTCACACTTCCGAAAGGGGCCATTTGCATATAACCTTGGGAGATCCAGCGGGGGTTTCCTGCGATTCGCTGCGGCTGGGAAAACCGCACTGAAAGCGATGGGAAGCTGACAACTTATGCAGCGATTACCATGCAAATGATTGGCCCTGGGCGCATGTGTCCAGATCTGATTATCTGCAGGAAATCACTGCTTGACTGATTACGTGCGAATGGCTGCGGGAGCTGTCAGCCTTCCATTGCTTTTAGTGGGATGCCCACAGCGAATTGCAGGAAACTCCATTGGGTCTCCTACAGCTAATCGCAAGCGCTCTTATTTGCAAGTGTGAATGGGGCCCATACACCTCTGCTCAAGCCAATGTTTCTCAACCCCAGTCCTCAAGTAGGGTGACCACATTTCCAAACTGCCATTCAGGGACACCCCTTCCTAAAAAAAGATAACTTTTTATAAAAAAAAAATTGTGACCCCCCCCCGTGGTTTTCACCGGTTCATCCTGGGACCTGTAGTTCTTCACTAGTTGGGAGGGGGGGGGGTCGCATCTTCAGCTCTGAGGGGTTCATGGTGGGACCTGTAGTCCTTCACTTTTGGGGGTCACATTCCCCCCAAAAGTGAAGGACTACAAGTCCCAGCATGAACTTCTAATATCTAAAGATGTGCCCCACCCCCCCAATTTGAAGGACTACAACACCCAGCATGAAACTCCTGAGATCTAAGGGTGTTATCCCATAGATTTCACAGGTTTATGCTGGGACCTGTAGTTCTTCACTATTTGGGGGGCAGGGGGTCTCACATCTTCAGCTCTGGGGGGGGTTCATGCTGGGACCTGTAGTCCTTAACTTTGGGGATGTCACACCCCCCCAAAGTAAAGGACTACAAATCCCAGCATGAACCAATGATACCTAAAGATGTGACCTCCCCCCCCCCCCCCCAATTTTGAAACTCCCAGCATGAATCCATGAGATCTAAGGGTGTGACCCCATAGATTTCACAGATCTATGCTTGGACCTGTAGTTCTTCACTAGTTTGGGGGGGTGTCACATCTTAAGCTCTGAGGGGTTCATGCTGGGACCTGTGTCAGTTTCATTCCGGGACACTGTATTGTCCCAGAGTGAAGGTGCCCGGGACAGACCTGCAGAATGCGGGACTGTCCCGGGCAATCCGGGACACGTGGTCACCCTATCCTCAAGGCGCCCCAACAGGTCATGTTTTCAGGATTTCCCTCAGATGAAACAGCTGTGATAATTACCAAGGCAGTGAAACTGATCAAATGCCCTGTGCAAAATAATGGAAAGCCTGAAAACGTGACCTGTTGGGGCGCCTTGAGGACTGGAGTTGAGACACACATTTCCAGCTCACCCTGCTCCACAGCCCAGGATTTCCTTATGACTCTTCTTATAGTTCAGTCCTGATTTTCCAACATGCGCAGCACAAGCTAACGATGCTGGGAGTGACCTGGAGGGTATATAAGAGGAAGCCTCTGAGCAAGGTGGTGCTGTGTCTCCAAACCTGATACTTGAGAGTGAAAGGCATGATACTGAAGTCTGTTGCTTGGGCTCCTTTATGGTGGGGTTGGGGTGGTAAAACCATGCAGTCGAGCGATCAATTTTTACCAACGGTTTCTCCCTAAATTGCGAAGGGAGCTCATATAGTTACATAGTAGATGAGGTTGAAAAGCACTCAAGTCCAAGCTGTGTGAGCTCTTTTGTGTTAGTATTATATTACAAAATGTGGCTGCATTTGTGCTTCAAGGCCATTGCAGTTCTGCCTGCTGAATGTAGGGTTGCCACCTTTTCTTCATGTCAAACCCACACACTTAAGCTGCGCACAGCAATTTTTTTCTATAGTATAAACTATGCATATGTGTTGCTATTGAATAACATTTCCAATCATATGAAGTTAAACAAGAGTTCCACTTTACATCTGAAAGTGCAGAGTTCCCTTTCACTGTAAGGGGGGACTCTGCAGACTCGGATGTAAGTAGGGTTGCCACTTTTTCTTCAAGTCAAACCCGAACACTTTAGCGGCACAGAGCAACATTTTTTATAGAATAAACTATACATATATTTTGCTATTGAATAACATTCCTAATCATATGAAGTTAATAACAAGAGTTCCCCTTTTGCATCTGACCTCGCAGAGTTCCCCTTTTGCATCTGACCTCGCAGAGTTCCCCTTTTGCATCTGACCTCGCAGAGTTCCCCTTTTGCATCTGACCTCGCAGAGTTCCCCTTTTGCATCTGACCTCGCAGAGTTCCCCTTTTGCATCTGACCTCGCAGAGTTCCCCTTTTGCATCTGACCTCGCAGAGTTCCCCTTTTGCATCTGACCTCGCAGAGTTCCCCTTTTGCATCTGACCTCGCAGAGTTCCCCTTTTGCATCTGACCTCGCAGAGTTCCCCTTTTGCATCTGACCTCGCAGAGTTCCCCTTTTGCATCTGACCTCGCAGAGTTCCCCTTTTGCATCTGACCTCGCAGAGTTCCCCTTTTGCATCTGACCTCGCAGAGTTCCCCTTTTGCATCTGACCTCGCAGAGTTCCCCTTTTGCATCTGACCTCGCAGAGTTCCCCTTTTGCATCTGACCTCGCAGAGTTCCCCTTTTGCATCTGACCTCGCAGAGTTCCCCTTTTGCATCTGACCTCGCAGAGTTCCCCTTTTGCATCTGACCTCGCAGAGTTCCCCTTTTGCATCTGACCTCGCAGAGTTCCCCTTTTGCATCTGACCTCGCAGAGTTCCCCTTTTGCATCTGACCTCGCAGAGTTCCCCTTTTGCATCTGACCTCGCAGAGTTCCCCTTTTGCATCTGACCTCGCAGAGTTCCCCTTTTACACTGTAAGGGGGGACTCTGCAGACTCTGATGTAAGGCAGAACTCTGACATAAGGGATGCTCTGGGAACCCTTTAAGGGGGAACAATGAGAACTCTGATGTACAGTGAAGACTCTGATGTAAGGGGGAACACTGGCCTCTGGTGTAAAGAGGAACTCTGATGTAAGGGGTGCTCTGAGGACCCTAATTTACCTTTGTGTACTCAGTCAGAGGCAGGAGAGAGAAGGGGCGGGGGGGGAGACTTTAGTCACAGACAGGGATGGATCGTGAGCTCACTCACCCCTTGGTAGTCAGCACCTCTCATCCAGATGTATCTGAGGCTGCTAGACTTCAAATTTCCGGTCCCCATATTCCTTTTCTGAAGCACAGCGCCAGGTATTGGAGTGTGGGCAGACACATAGCGGTAGGTGGGGAGGAATGCACTCTCAGCTTAGACAACTGCAGCCAGCAACCCTGCTGGGAAGCCATAGTCCAGTCTGCATAATGTGTCCGGGTTTCAGGCAGTCTGAAACCCGGACACATGATTTCAAACCCGAACTGTCCGGGTAAATCCTGGACAGGTGGCAACCCTAGATGTAAGGGGGAACTCTGGGGACTCTAACATAAGGGATGCTCTGGGAAGCCTGACTGAATGGGGAAACACTGAGAACTCTGATCTATGGAGAAGACTCTGATGTAAGGGGGAACTATGATGTAAGGTGTGCTCTGAGAACCCTGATTTGCCTTACTGTATTAAAGGCAGGAGAGAAAAGGGGGAGACTTCAGTCAGACAGGAATGGATGGTGAGCTCACTCGCCCCTTGCCTGTCAGCACCTCTCATCCAGATGTATCTGAGGCTGCTGGACCTCCGGCCCCAACTTTCCTTTACAGAGGCACGGTGTCGGGGATTGGAGTGTCGGCAGATGCAGAGGGGTAGGGGGAGAGAGGTGCAGGTCAAGCTATCCCTTGTGTGTGTGTTTGGGAGGGGTTTGTTAGTGTTGGCTTTGGGCAGTGTGAAAGAGTGTAACTGACGCTCCAGTTGGCGGCTGGTGCTCAAAATTTTTGGGGGGGCGCAAACGAAAAAGAAAAAAATTGCAGCCTCACTGTGCCCATCAAATGCAGCCACTGTGCCATCAATTGTCATCACTGTGCCATGCCATCAAACGCCACTGTGCAATGCCATCAAACGCAGCCACTATGGCATCAATTGTCACCACTGTGCCATGCCATCAAACGCAGCCACTATGGCATCAATTGTCACCACTGTGCCATGCCATCAAACGCAGCCACTGTGGCATCAATTGTCACCACTGTGCCATGCCATCAAACGCAGCCACTGTGGCATCAATTGTCATCACTGTGCCATGCCATCAAACGCCACTGTGCAATGCCATCAAACGCAGCCACTATGGCATCAATTGTCACCACTGTGCCATGCCATCAATTGTCACCACTGTGCCATGCCATCAATTGTCACCACTGTGCCATGCCATCAAACGCAGCCACTGTGGCATCAATTGTCACCACTGTGCCATGCCATCAAACGCAGCCACTGTGGCATCAATTGTCACCACTGTGCCATGCCATCAAACGCAGCCACTGTGGCATCAATTGTCACCACTGTGCCATGCCATCAATACGCAGTCACTGTGCCATCAATTGTCACCACTGTGCCATGCCATCAATACGCAGTCACTGTGCCATGCATGAATGTATGTTATTTGCGAGAGCCAGAGGGGGTGGCACTCCAGCGCCCGCTATAGACGGACCGCATTTAGTATTGGTAAAAATTTACATTTTAAGGGAAAAAATAAAATTCTTAAAGGGCCCGTGGTTTTTTTTTTTTTTTTTTGGTGACTACAGGAGGGGGTGGGGTGGGGTGGGGTGGGGGGCGGCGCCCGGGCGCCCCCTATGGCTGAGCCGCCACTATGACACTCTCAGCTTAGACAACTGCAGCCAGCTACCCTGCTGGAAAGCCATAGTCCAGTGTAAATGTGTCCGGGTTTCAGGCTGTCTGAAACCTGGACACATGATTCCAAACCCTGAACTGTCCGGGTAATTCCTGGACAGGTGGCAACCCTAGCTGAATGTGACCCATTTAAGTGACACGGTTGTAGTGTAGTGGTGTGGGCTTTTATGGGTTAAAACAGGCAGTGAACAGGCAACATAAAACGGTCTCTTGTCATAGCACGCTAAAAAAGGGATCCACAACAGATAGCTCTTCAAAGGTCTAATGTTAGTGTAAACTAGCTCTGGGTGACCTGGAGTGCCTGACCCTTCTCTCGTCTTCTGAATTCTTTATTGCTGACCCAGACTGTGTAACTGCTCTTTGTTGGCGGGCCTGATTCACCGCCTGATCCCACCAAGCTGACCAGGGGCATTTCCCCTTTTCTCCCTTTGGCTGCTTTCACACCTGAGCGTTTTGTAGCTTGAAGCTCAAACACTGGAGGAGGGGGAATCAATGATTCTCTGAATCGCCTGAGGTGCAAACAAGTTCTGGAGCTTTTTTAGTCGCTCATATCTGGCAGATTTGGGCATTTTTATTCCCATAGGAATGAATGGAAACGCACCATTTGCCCGATTTTTTTTTTTTTTTTTTTTTTTTTTTTTTTTTTTTTCTCTGAAAAAAATAAATAAAAATGTGTGTAATCAATAAATGTAATCTACATACACAAATAACTAAAAATCATCATAAATAACTATAAATATGTAATACATTAATAATTACCTCTAACCTTGAAAAAAAAGTTATTACTAATGATAAAATAACAAACACCCAAACTCAAACAAAAATATACATTACTGATAATTTTATTTTGTGGTGTTTTTTATTATATAAGGTACTTGTATAGCGCTGTTAATTTACGCAGAGCTTTACATATACATTGTACATTCACATCAGTCCCTGCCCTCAAGGAGTTTAAAATGTAAGGTCCCTAACTCGCATTCATATACTGGGGTCAATTTAGACAGACGCCAATTAATCTACCAGCATGTCTTTCGGAGTGTTAAGGCCCATAAGGCCAACACGATCTGACTTTTTTTTTTTCATCGTTTTTATTGGAGAAAAGTATACAACATACCTTACAGTATAAGAATGAGTAAATAGTACCTCCAGTAGACAATCAAAACATCAGGCATTAGAAATCAGAGGATGGTATATACATGGTACATAGGATATAAAAAAACAACAATGCGGACGAAAACACCAGGGGGTAGATCCACATACATCTGCGCCGGGAGCAGCGTATCTAAGATACGCTACGCCGCCGCAACTTATCTTTTTTATTTGAATCCACAACTAATCTGCGCCATAAGTTACGGCGGCATAGTGTATCTCTTGCGGAGTAAGGGCGCGGAATTCAAATGGATCTAATGGGGGCGTGTTTTATGTTAATACGTCGTGACCTGACGTAAACAACGTTTTTTTTTTAACTGTGCATGTGCCGTCCCTAGGGGTATCCCAGTGCGCATGCTCGAAATTAAACCGGAACCCGCCAATGCTTACGACGGTGACTTCATTCTTAGCAAATTCCTATTCGCCAACGACTTATGCAAACGACGTAAAAAATTCAAAATTGTACGCGGGAACGACGGCCATACTTAACATTGAGTACGCCACCATATAGCAGCTTTAACTATACGCCGGAAAAAGCCGAACGTAAACGACGAAAAAAAAAAGCGCCGGGCCGACGTACGTTCGTGGATCGCCGTAAATAGCTAATTTGCATACTTGACGCTGATTTCGACGGAAATGCCACCTAGCGGCCGCCGAAAAATTGCATCTAAGATCCGACAGCGTACGAAGACGTACGCCTGTCGGATCTAGCCGAGATGCAGGAATTTTGAAATTACGCCGGCGTATCAATAGATACGCCGGCGTAATTTCTTTGTGGATCTACCCTCAAGGGTATAGACAAGAGGAGAACAGAAGAATAAGACAATAGAACAATAACATCATAATAAAAATACTATTTTAGAACAGTAAAACATTGAGACTTTATATGGGTCGGGTGTGATAAACAGAGGACAGGAAATGTTTGATGTATCAAGGATCAGACTTTTTGACAACGAATGTCCCAGACTTGTTTGTTCGGACAATCCGACCGTCTGTAAACTCCATCGGACAATTGTTTTTGGTTTTTCAACGGACAAATGTTCGCTGTGAATGCTCTCAAACTTTTCAACACCAAATGTCCGATGGAGGATAATCCGATCGTGTGTACACAAATCCATCGGACAAACACGCATGCTCATAACCATTGCTAAAGATCAGACAACAATAGCAAGAGTTGCCCAAAGGGTGGCGGTAAAGAGCTGAAAAAACACGTGATTTGGTGAAAGTTGGCTAAAAAATGTCCTGCCGTATGTATGCAGAACAAGTTCACGGCCAACGCCCATTCGGAGCAAAATCCACGAAAAAGTCAGATGGAAGTCCGATTTTGTGTGTATGAGGCTTAAGGGTGTTTAGTTTTATTAAGGGGTAAGGATTAAAGTTAAGGGTTTATTTATTGTTGGTATATATTTTATTAGTGTATTTATTTTTACATTCATTATTATTCATATAATAATAAGCTATGATTAAGCACTAATTTATCAGCTGTTTTACTCTCATGTAGTGTGCTGTGACTTGTAGTGCATTTTTCCTTTTTTGAATAAAGACAACCATCCAGGTTTTATGGAGTGCGGCTGTCCATATTTTCTTTTTCCAATAATAATAAATAACCCCAACTCCTAATCTAAACTGAACTCAAATCCCTTACCCTAACGAAAAAACATTATAATAAATTAATAATAGGCGTGTGCCATGTGTTCCTTGGCACACCCTAATCACCCTGTGTGGTGCAGATTCCACCATTTAGCCCTTGATATTTCACCATGCCACCCTAAAATTGTAAAAAATAATAAATAAAAAAAACTACTGACACTCTCCACTGCCCTACTGACCAATCTCTGCCCTACGGGCACCGTCTAATGCTTTACTGACGCTGTGTGTGTGTGTGTGTGTGTGTGTGTGTGTGTATATATATATATATATATATATATGTATATATATGTATGTATATATATATATATATATATATATATATATATATATATATATATATATATATATATATATATGTATAATATATATATATATATATATATATATATGTGTATAATATATATATATATATATATATATATATATATATATATATATATATATGTGTGTATAATATATATATATATGTGTGTGTGTGTGTGTGTGTGTGTGTGTGTGTGTGTGTGTGTTTTTTTTTATATATATATATATATATATATATATATATCTATCACACGTGTTTGAGTTTTCGGGTGCACACCCTAATGCAATAGGCTGTGCACACCTATGTGAATAATAATAATAAAAGAAGAAATAAAAGCTAATGGAAAGTCTGAATTGCCTAGCAACAAATGATGTAACGGATAATGGTTTTCTCTATTGGCTAATAAAAAAACGGCAAAGCCCAAAAATGTTTTTAGGTGTGAATGCAGCCCAATGCAGGACTTGGGCTGGGTATCTACACTGTGAAATGCTCTGGTGAAAACTGGTCAGTGATTAGACCCTGCGCCTCGGGTGAGTCCACAGGAGGTGGTGGCATCGGCAATCTCCACCTCATTCAATTAAAGAGCGATTTATATTCATTAAAAAAAAATGCAATTATCTGTATGGCCCCCATGCTGAGTGAGCGACTTCCTGTGTTCATTAAAGCGGAGTTCCGGCCACAATTTCACTTTTTAAATATAAATACCCCTGTAATACACAAGCTTAATATATTCTAGTAAAGTTAATCTGTAAACTAAGGTCCGTTTTTGGCGCTGGTCGCTTGCTGGTCGCTTGCAACTTGTCCTATCCACATATAGCGAGTGAACTTCAACAAAATGGCCGCCAAGTGTCCAATTATGCAGACTATAAATGTCTGCCGATATGTCCCCTACGTCACCCCCTGATGAAGTCACGTGTTGTGACGATACGCGTCGGGATTGGAGGGCTAGTTACACTCTAGCATCCGACGGACGGTCGAGCGAGTTCGCTACTCGTAGGATATACGCTGTTGTTTTAACACTAAATGTGAGTTTTTATATATTTTTAATAAATATTTCCACTGCCGATTGGGGTATGCCACGTAGTCTCATTGCTGCATTACCATCTGAGTACCTAGCCTGACCCACAGGTAGAAGGGAGGAGGTGGAGGAGGAGCCCCACTGCGAGTCCGCACTCGTGGAGATAGGTCCCACTCTCACTGCATGTATGTGAGTGCATTCTCTATCCACTTACTTTGGGGTCAAGTTTTGCATACAGTATTACACCATCAGTCTGCATGTCCTTGTGTTTTCCATGTACCACCGAGACCTACATACATACGCAATAGGACTTGATTCATCAGACCCCAGGAGCTAGCTGTGAGCCGTTCTGGGATATAGGACTCCCAGCCTGATAGATTGGAGGATTGGAGAAGAAAAGGAAGCAGGCACTTACGAGTTCGGTGCTCGTGGAGATATGCTCTATGTTACCATCTCAATGTGAGTGCATCTCCACTGGCTAGGATCGAGGTTCCCCCCCCCCCCGTTTCTGTGACGTCATTACACTATTGGTATATGTCCTTCTATGTTTTACATGTACCGCACCATACTGAGATCCACATCTGCCATCGAGTCTTGGACCACATCCATCAGGGTTTGGTTAACCTTATCTGATCTAATAGATCTGAGGTGAGCTGCTGGGACCACCAGAGGTGTTTTTTGTGAGAACTTGGTTACAGCTTATCTTCCATTTTTTCACCCATTTTCGGATATGAGGCTTCTTTCTTTAGAACTAATTTACAAGTCTACACCGTTTCACTGATTGGATCAAGTGTTGATGAACTTTATTCTGGCTGGACTTTTGTTTTCCTGGACCTTTTTGCGTGTTTCCCCATAAGGGATTGTTCAACATTGTCACTTTTCACCATTTTACTGTCACTTTTATTCTGAGTCCTTTTTCCCCCACCATTTGCATGCATGTATGTTAGGTCTATATATGCATGTAATCTATACCCATTGTGTATATCACTTTCACAGCGCAAATATTTTCACTTGTTTCATATATTTATTTTGTCTATTGAGGTAGACCTCTCTTATATTTGCAGCAGTATCCCTGCCTCTTTCCCCTTTGTTCCCCTCACCCCAGACAGCGCAGGAGGTCACTTTATTACTGTTTCACTCACCTTGATTTATTACTCCAGCAGCAGTCATGGACATTTTCACCTTTGTTGAACAGCGTGAAGTCGATTTAGATCTCGTGTTCAACAATGATGACACCCCCAAAAACACGAGTAATGTCGAACATCTAATACGCAAATTAGGACATGGTCTAGAGAAAAAGATCAATACCTGGTGGGACATCACCACCTTTGACCGGTACATCAAAGCCAACATTGTGCCTAGACGTCTTAGGTGGGATGTACCCCCCAATGACGGCCTTCTCGACCAGGAGTCCACTGATGAATGGTTTAGGTTCTTTAATGAAAAAGGGATGGAGCTTCTACTCCTTTTACTCAAGAGGAAACAGAAGAAACTCCGTAAAATTGATCTAACACTGGCCACTTTGAAAACACAACTAGATACACACAAAGATACGGTTGAATTCACGCGCCTCACCACCCAACTAAATAAAGATTTAGTGATTAAAGACTCAGAAGCCAAATTGAGAAAAAGTAAGAAATACACGAGAGATATCAACGATTATAAAAATGATTTGGTCTTCAAATGGCAAAATAAAACCAACCTTCCAGGCCTCCCAGATCCCAGCTCCACTTTCTCTACGCCCGAGAAGGGAGCATTACCTCCGATGAGGACACAAGTCACCTCTATCCCGCCATTATTGGGGGTCAATTACAGGGATCGAAGAGAAGTCAAACCGAGAGAAGATCAGTATAGAGATCCATATGGTGAAGATAGACAAAGACACTCAAGCAATGCCTCGCCACATACCACTTGGAGGCAATACCCACAGAATGAACATACTCCACAGCAAGGTTGGAAAAAACCTAAAAGGAAAAATAAAAATAAAAAAACTTATAATAATTGGAATAAACCTAATCCGGGACCTAGGGACAATAGAGAACCACCAAATGCACCCTACTACCAAACAAGAAGCCCTGAATATCCTAGAGGGTACCATGAAAACAGAGAGCATAGAGGAGAACAGCACTATGAAGAAGTTCCGTATAGGAGAACCTCTGCCTCTAATGCTGCCTATTATGATAGGCATGGTCCATCATCCCAGATGAGACCAAGAGAGAGGAGTCCTGTATACACTCAAAACCACTATGCCCCCTTAAGAGATACACGTGATACCTATAGAGACGAAAGGAGAGATCAAGACTTTCGACACGAACAGGGATATAACAACTCCTCTTTTTTAGATCGAGGGACAGCATACCATCCCCCAAGGAAATTGGAAGAACAAAAACGAAAAAGCCCTATAAGAAAAGAGGCTGTCGATCAGGGAAAAGAAAACAGAAGAAGAGATTAATGGGTGAAGGGATCTTTAACCTCACTGACACACCACTCACCACAGAAGAAATTGCAGTACTGGACAAGGGTCTGAAGTATGCACCAGTGAGGAATCTGGACAAATTCCAAGCATACATTGGCATACAGAAGTATGTTCGTAAATTAAATATAAAGAAATATATGATAGAGAAACCCTTTGTGATCCGGACCTGCGATGACCAACAGGTGGTGCACAGTCATTTGAGGAACAGATCTACCTTTAACCCTAAACTGAAAGATGGGAAACATATTGAAGTTTTCAAACATATGGTAACAGAGGAAATTAAGAATCTAAACATTAAGAAAGTGGAAGAACCTAGATGTATGAAAACTGGCATAAGTAGACTCACCAAGAGGAAGGATCTTGTGATAAGACCTTCAGATAAGGGAGGAGGTATTGTCATCCAAACGATTGAACAATATCACACTGGGATGATGAAACTACTGGAAGACCCGGACACATATAGTGTATTATCTAGGAATCCTATCTTTAAGTGGAAAAAAGAGCTGGAACAAGTAGTCCAACTAGGCACTAGAAAGGATATCTTAGATAAAAGGGAGGCAAAATATCTAATTCCAGAAGCGTGTAGAACTCCCATCATCTACGCGCTGCCCAAAATTCATAAAGATTTAGTAACCCCTCCCTTTCGCCCTATAGTGAACGGGATCGATTCTATAACAGCTAGATTAGGACAATACGTTGATCGATATTTACAGCCAGCTGTGCAGAAAACACGTGCGTATCTCAGAGATACCAAAGAAATACTGAGACTCCTAGATGACAGAACTGATGACGGACCACTCCTGATGGCGACGGCGGATGTGTCCTCGCTTTACACTATTATTCCCCACCACTTAGCCTGTGATGCCACTAAATGGGGCCTTCGTCAATACACTAAGCTCCCATGCCTTCAAAGGAAATACCTGATTAAGTGCCTGGACTTTTGCCTCAAACATAGTCACTTTTGGTATGGGAACAAATATTACCTACAAAAAACCGGGGTTGCAATGGGGGCAAAGTTTGCACCTAGTGTGGCAGGACTATTTATGTCCAAGTGGGAGGAAGAGTCTGTGTTTTCTGACTCTCCACCAGATCTTTTGTTGTACAAAAGATATATAGACGATATCTTCGTACTATGGAAAGGCGACCGCCAGTCACTTATATCGTTTTTTGTCAAATTAAACGATAACTGTAAAAACATCTTATTGAGTTGGCAGATCGAAGAGAATACTATACCATTTCTAGATCTGGAAATCAGTAGGATAAATAACGTGTTTACCACAAGGACTTTCTTCAAAAATGTAGACCGCAACAGCTACCTCCCGATCACCAGCTGTCACCACAAGAACTGGCTCTTCAATATACCGAAGGGTCAGATGGTGCGTCTACGACGTAACTGTACGACTATTGAAGAATTCCAGAAGCAGGCCAATAAAATCGGTGACAGATTTATAGAGAAGGGATATGAAGAAACCTTTATCCAAGATAAAATAAGAGAAGTATCTGATCTACCGAGAAGTCAGCTTTTAGCCACTTCCAAGCCTACCAGCAAGAATGACCTGGTCCCTATTGTCCTAGGATTTAATGCACAACATAGAAAAGTAGAGAAGATCATTTCACGTCACTGGCATATCTTGAAGTCTGATCCAGGCCTAAAGGAGATATTGCCCAATAGACCGAGGTTCATCTATACAAGAGCGCCCACTCTACGTGACCAATTGGTCAAGAGTGTGATTGACCCTCCCAAACGAGCATTTTCATTTTTTACGGGGAAAGGGTTTTATCCCTGTAAGAAATGTTACTCATGCATACATACTCATAAACCTAATTTAAAGGTGACCAACTTTCAGTCGAACAGTAATGGGACCCAATACGAGGTCAGAGAATTTATTGGGTGCAATACTGAAGGCGCTGTGTATGTTCTGGAATGCAGCTGTGGCCTCCAGTACATTGGACGCACTAAAAGGCTTTTGAGGATCCGCATTAAAGAGCATGTTAAGAACATAGAATGCGGTTTTCCCAAACACAGTGTATCTCGACACTTTGCAGAAGTACATCAAAAAGATCCCACTTCTTTAAAATTCTGGGGGATAGTGCCATATTCCAGACCTTGGCGTGGCGGTCACAAAGTGAGATCACTGAGTCAAATTGAGTCCAAATACATATTTTCGATGGACACTTTTGCACCCAAGGGTTTAAACATTGAATTTGACCTTAACTGTTTTCTTAGCGATTTTTGATTTAAATTGATGTATGCCAATGTATGTCACTTTTGGGCTCTGGTTGATCAGATACGGATTGCTTGGTCAGTCTGCCTTATGTTCCTTGTAGATGGTTTGAGGCTGGACGTTGGATGCTGGGGTGTATCAATGCCCCTGATTACACGGTTCGGGTTACACCATCGTATTGTGTCCTCTGTTACCTTTTGGTCACTTCACCATGTTGAATTGACTCTGGACCCTATGGGCCCCCCCCCCCCCCCTCCCCCGTTTCCCCCCCTCCCTCCCCCTGCGCTTTAACCATCACCCAGTCACCCACGTGGCATTATATATGCCCTATACCCTCCTGTGGTTTATGATGGGTATATGCATATCCCACACACTGACCTCTTGGGACCTACCACCCACTGGTCCTTGTGAAGTATGGGTGTTTACACATCTCCATGCTGTCAAGCAATCTGATTCCAATTTCACTTGCATTTTAATTTTAATTTTATTTGCATCCTATCTTCAACTTTATCTCCATTTGCCTTCCCTCTCCTTTCCCTTCACATGTCCTTTCATTTACTTTGCCTTATTTACTATTATACATACAGATATATACATATATACTGTTTTAGACATTCGAACTTCCTGCTTGCTCTGCGAGTACCCCTTTCCTGAACCGGGCATTGAGCCATATGTGCGAGGGTCACCTACTCTTCATCCCGCTTTTCTGGCGCTCGAGCTATGTGTATCGCCCGAGATATGTCCATCCATCTGCCAGGATTACTTTAGTCCACCATCTAGGTGATGGCAGGTATGGTCAATTGTTTTTTCTGTACCAGCCTAGGTGGATCTATTCATCAGACCTTTCCCTGTGTCACTATTGCTGACCTTTGGTTTTCCACCACCAGGGGTCGTGTACGACCCGGTCGGTTAGCTAATCACTATGTGTGTTCGTTTCTAACACTTTTTAATATTATTTTATAGTATTCAGGTTCTATGTCCCACCGGCTTTACGTCCGCCTGTTTGCTAATGTGCTGGCAACAGTACGGATGTAAATCCTCCCCGGACGTTTGTGTGAGGTCTGCGCTCAGTGGAGACGGCAACATGGCGCTGGTCGCTTGCAACTTGTCCTATCCACATATAGCGCGTGAACTTCAACAAAATGGCCGCCAAGTGTCCAATTATGCAGACTATAAATGTCTGCCGATATGTCCCCTACGTCACCCCCTGATGAAGTCACGTGTTGTGACGATACGCGTCGGGATTGGAGGGCTAGTTACACTCTAGCATCCGACGGACGGTCGAGCGAGTTCGCTACTCGTAGGATATACGCTGTTGTTTTAACACTAAATGTGAGTTTTTATATATTTTTAATAAATATTTCCACTGCCGATTGGGGTATGCCACGTAGTCTCATTGCTGCATTACCATCTGAGTACCTAGCCTGACCCACAGGTAGAAGGGAGGAGGTGGAGGAGGAGCCCCACTGCGAGTCCGCACTCGTGGAGATAGGTCCCACTCTCACTGCATGTATGTGAGTGCATTCTCTATCCACTTACTTTGGGGTCAAGTTTTGCATACAGTATTACACCATCAGTCTGCATGTCCTTGTGTTTTCCATGTACCACCGAGACCTACATACATACGCAATAGGACTTGATTCATCAGACCCCAGGAGCTAGCTGTGAGCCGTTCTGGGATATAGGACTCCCAGCCTGATAGATTGGAGGATTGGAGAAGAAAAGGAAGCAGGCACTTACGAGTTCGGTGCTCGTGGAGATATGCTCTATGTTACCATCTCAATGTGAGTGCATCTCCACTGGCTAGGATCGAGGTTCCCCCCCCCCCCCGTTTCTGTGACGTCATTACACTATTGGTATATGTCCTTCTATGTTTTACATGTACCGCACCATACTGAGATCCACATCTGCCATCGAGTCTTGGACCACATCCATCAGGGTTTGGTTAACCTTATCTGATCTAATAGATCTGAGGTGAGCTGCTGGGACCACCAGAGGTGTTTTTTGTGAGAACTTGGTTACGGCTTATCTTCCATTTTTTCACCCATTTTCGGATATGAGGCTTCTTTCTTTAGAACTAATTTACAAGTCTACACCGTTTCACTGATTGGATCAAGTGTTGATGAACTTTATTCTGGCTGGACTTTTGTTTTCCTGGACCTTTTTGCGTGTTTCCCCATAAGGGATTGTTCAACATTGTCACTTTTCACCATTTTACTGTCACTTTTATTCTGAGTCCTTTTTCCCCCACCATTTGCATGCATGTATGTTAGGTCTATATATGCATGTAATCTATACCCATTGTGTATATCACTTTCACAGCGCAAATATTTTCACTTGTTTCATAAGGTCCGTTTTTGTTACGTTGTTACAGCATTTAGACACTTTATAATTATAGAAATTGACTGGGGCCATCTTAAGTGTGGGCATCATGAAGCCAGACTGTATGACTTCCTGGATTTCAGCCTGGCAGATCTCGCACATGCTCAGTGCTGCACAAGCAGTGTAATAGGTTTCAGATCAGGTTTCAGCACCTCTACTGTCCAAGTCACATGATTCTTCTGGGGAGTGCACAGACTCCTGGAAAGTTACACCCACTACATTCCCAGGAGTCTGTGCGGTGTAGGTTGGGAAGCTTAAGCACCTAGGTGCAGGAAGAGGGAAGATTAACTATTCTGCCTAGCAACAACACTTTGAAGGCATCTAAAAAAAAAAATTCCTTTAAAGGACTAATGACATTTTTTTTAAATTCCTGATGTAATGTTATATTTATGGGTGGAACTCCACTTTAAGCAGCAGGGCAGCTACTTGGAAGCAAGTGGAGATCACTATAGTCAAGGTGCCTACTACAGTGATTTCCAGCTTCCAGGGGCATCGGCTTGGTATGATATCATAATAGACAGGCCCGTCGGAACAGGAGAGGCAATGCAAGCAATTGCCTGGGGCCCCCGAGCTGGAAGGGGGCCCCCAACTAGGGTGCCCACGTACATTGTCCAGAATAAAAAGAACACGCACGCTGACTTCTGTAGTCTATGGCTGCAGGGAGATTGAGTGGATCTGTCAGGTTGATGTCGGGATGGGCGGGGCCAATATCCGGAGCTCCGCCCCTTTATTAGACAACCCAGAGCATAGTGAGCGGGAAGTGAAGGTGCCCAGCAGCTGACCAGTGTCTCTCTCCCTCTGCCTTTATGCTACAATAGCAGACGATCCCCAGCCTGGTATTCTCTCCCTGCACTCAGCTCAGTGCTGTGATGTCAGCTCTCCTTCCTGCATGATCTTCTATTTACCTCGTAAGTTTGTTACTCCTCCCCCTTCTAGATACTGGTCCTGCTCACATTCTCCCTTCTTTGTCCCAGTGATAGTGCCCAGAATATGTCTCCATGCAGTCACCCCTGTGCTCTCCTTCTGTCTCACATCACAGTGGATCTCATTCCTCCAACTCACTGTCCCAACAAGCCTGTGTATTGTTTTCTACTCTCCTCCTGACTCAGCCCATCTTATCCAGCATGGCTTCTCACTCTCTTCTAGTGTCATTCTTCCTCAGTTCTGATACAAATCTCCCATCCCCCTATCTAATGTAACTTCTACTCCCCTCTACACTATCATCACCCCTTACACACCCCCATCCCCCTTTATACATCCATGTATAACACAGCCCAGACACCACTATGTAACCCTTCACTGACTGATCTGGTTAATGTGTCCCATGTTCTATCACCCATAGCTTAAATCTGTCATTATAGGAATCTGAGCAATAGTCCAATTGTATTCATAACTCCAGATCAGTCCTATTCCCTCACCTATAATAACCTCCTCGCTGGGCTCACACGTGTGCGATCACAGACATCGCATGTGATTTGCACCGCATTGCTGTGCACATCATATGCAATGTCTGTGCGATGCAAATTCAGCCATTCCAACTGTATGCCTGAAATCGCATTTACACCAGAATGGTGCAGGACTCTTTTTTTGGTCCTCACTGAAATCAGATCTCATGGGTGTGACACTTCTGGGTGTAAACACCCATGCGATCCGATTCCTGCACCATTTTACAGTTTACACAGCAATCTGAGAACCAATCGGGGGGTGTCATTGGCTTTCTATTGACACTCGCAGCGGTTCGCAGATGTCAGTGTGAACTGTCTGGTGTGATTCGGGAACCTGCACAGGATTCGCAGGCTTTCTCACATCACACCAGTGTATACCCAGCCTTAATCATTTCACTAGAAGGTTAGTGTAGGGATCAGGTAGGTTAGTGTAGGGATCAGGTAGGTTAGTGTAGGGATCAGGTAGGTTAGTGTAGGGATCAGGTAGGTCAGTGTAGGGATCAGAAAGGTCAGTGTAGTGGTCAGTGTAGGGATCAGGTAGGTCAGTTTAGTGGTCAGTGTAGGGATCAGGTTGGTGAGTGTAGGGGTCAGGTAGGTCATGCTGGCATCTTTATGCTTCCCACATTGCTTTTATTTATATTTTACCATTTTGTGATCACTTTTATTGGCTATATTTACACTGATTTGTAAGATATTTTTATAAATAAAATTCATTGGTTGATCTACACCATATGCAGCCCTCTTTTATATGTCATGCTATGCTGGGGCACTAGTGATTCATCTTGCCCCACCATCACCCCTTCCATCCACCCGGCTGTTGGTTTTCTGCTTGCTGTGGTTCTGCGCTGTGCGTGCGGGGGGGGGGCCCTCCATATCCATTTTGCTTGGGGCCCCCTAATTCCTTCAAACGGCCCTGATAATAGACACAGGTACACTTCAGAAGCGCAGGAGAGAAAAATGGCAACTGTAGGCGTCTCTAATTCCACAAGCTAAATAAAAAGGTGCAAATGGAAGAGACTTGTACAGAGCAAACAAAATGAGGTTTATGTACTAAGACTGGAGAGTGCAATATCTGGTGCAGCTGTGCATGGCAGCCAATTGGCTTCTCACTTCAGCTTGTTCAATTTAAGCTTTGTCAAAAAAACCTGGAAGCTGATTGGTTTCCATGCACAGCTGCACCAGATTTGCAAAAAACATGCACTCCTACCAGGTTAGAACTGGAAACTTTTAGCCTGGTAGAAAAACACAAACAACTGGCCCTTCCATGTTTTTCTATGAGCTAAGGCTGGCCATACACTATACAATGTTCTTATTCAATTTCCTTTAGATTTACCTTCAACTATGTAGTGCAAGGGCTTATTGCATACAAATCTAGTGTTTAGGTTTGACCTCAGATTATGTGGTTTTGGTCAATCTAAAGGAAAATTGAACAAGAAAATTGTATAGTGTATGGTCAGCTTAAAACACGTACATTTGGGGCTTATTTTTTTTTTAAACTGCATTTCTAGCAATTTTTTGTGCCTTTTTGATGCTTTTTTTAACCGCTTAAGGACCGCCTCCTGCACATTTACGTTGGCAGAATGCCACGGCTGGGCACGTGCACGTACAGGTACGTCCTCTGCTAGTGCCAAGCCGTGGGTCCCGGGCACGCGCCCGCGTCCCGGTCCGACGCTCCGGGACCCGCGGACCCGATCGCCGCTGGAGTCCCGTGATCGGTTCCCGGAGCTGAAGAACGGGGAGAGCTGTGTGTAAACACAGCTTCCCCATTCTTCACTGTGGCGGCGTCATTGATCGTGTGATCCCTTTTTATAGGGATACACAATCAATGACGTCACACCTACAGCCACACCCCCCTACAGTTAGAAACACATATTAGGTCACACATAACCCCTTCAGCGCCCCCTTGTGGTTAACTCCCAAACTGCAATTGTCATTTTCACAGTAAACAATGCATTTTTAAATGCATTTTTTGCTGTGAAAATGACAATGGTCCCAAAAATGTGTCAAAATTGTCTGAAGTGTCCGCCATAATGTCGCAGTCAGGAAAAAAATCGCTGATCGCCGCCATTAGTAGTAAATTGGTAGTAAAAAAATAATTTAGAAAAATGCAATAAAACTATCCCCTATTTTTTAAACGCTATAAATTTTGCGCAAACCAACCGATAAACGCTTATATATATATATATATATATATATATATATATATATATATATATATATATATATATATATATATATATATATATATATATATATATATATATATATATATATATATATATATATATATATATATATATATATATATATATATATATATTTAATTTTTTTTTTTTTTTTTTTTTTGGGGGGGGGGGATATTTAAGTAAAAAATATTGAATTTTTTTTCAAAATTTCGCTCTATTTTTGTTTATAGCGCAAAAAATTAAAACCGCAGATGTGATCAAATACCACCAAAAGAAAGGTCTATTTGTGGGAAAAAAAGGACGGCAATTTTGTTTGGGAGTCACGGCCGCGCAATTGTCTGTTAAAGCGACGCAGTTCTGAATCTCAAAACCTGGCCAGGTCCTTTAGCTTCCTAAAGGTCCGGGTCTTAAGTGGTTAAGGACCGAGCCTCTTTTTCAGACTCTGTGTTTACAAGTTTTTTGCTAGAAAATTACTTAGAACCCCCAAACATTATACTTCTTTTTTTTTTTTTTTTCTAACACCCTAGAGAATAAAATGGCGGTCATTGCAATTCTTTGTCACACCGTATTTGTGCAGCAGTTTTGCAAGAGCACTTTATTTTTGGAAATAATACACTTTTTTTAATTAAAAAATAAGACATCAGTAAAGTTAGCCCAATTATTATTATTATTATTATTATTATTATTATTATTATTATTATTATTATTATTATTATTATTATTATTATTATTATTATTTTTTTTTTTTTATATATATTGTGAAAACATTTATAATGTTATGCTGAGTAAATTGATACCCAACATGTCACGCTTCAAAATTGCGCCCGCTCATGAAATGACGACAAATTTTTACCCTTAACCTCCATAGGCGATGTTTAAAAAATTCTACAGGTTGCATGTTTTGAGAGGAGGTCTAGAACTAGAATTATTTCTCTTGTTCTAATAATCGCGGCGATACTTCACATGTGTGGTTTGAACATCATTTTCATATGCAGGCTCTACTCACGTATGCATTCACTTCTGTGCGCAAGCTCGGCGGGACAGGGCGCGATGGAAGTTACTGAAATGAATATTTTGTGTTCTGTTACTTTTCTCCTGAACTACTCAAATGTTGGTTTTCTTTCTGAAGAATGAAGCCCATGTGAGCTTGAGTGGGGGACCCTGTGCTTCTGGATATGCCACGAGGACTTTTGTGCTAAGAATAAACGTCGCAAGGAGAAGACTTTATACGGACTGAGCCAATCACATGTGCTCATGTGAATGATGTCATTTTGTCTATAAATCTATCCTAGCAATAAAAGCTACTCCTCTTTACACTGGGACACAAGAAAGCAAGCAGTCTGTTCCACACTCAATGCATGTTTTCATAATTTGGATCAACGGCAGAATGGGTTATGCCCTGAGGTTGTGTCAGGGGTTTAATTCTTATCAATGGCGCTTTAAAAAAAAAAATTATTATTTAATTTTTTTTGGATTAAAACAACTTTTTGTTCCTATTGCAAGGAATATAAACAGTTAATAGATGGTCCAAACCTCACACAGAGGAAATCATTTTATTTTTATATTTATTGATAGATAACTTATCAATGCATAAACAAATTCTCGCATGGACATCATGTATTGATCTTTTCAAAATGCTTGTGTGGCCACCTTTATTTTCCAGCACTGCCATAACCCTCTTGGGTATGGAGTTCACCAGATCTTTGCAGTGTGCGGTGTATGGTCTAAGCACTGACAGGCTGACCCCACCCCCTTCAACCTTCTGCAGCAATGCTGGCAGCACTCATACGTCTATTTCCCAAAGACAACCTCTGGATATGACGCTGAGCACGTGCACTCAACTTCTTTGGTCAACCATGGCGAGGCCTGTAATGAAAAACCCCCTGTATGGTCTTTAGGGGTGTACTCACTTTTGTTGCCAGCAGTTTAGACATTAATGGCTGTGTGTTGAGTTACTTTTGAGGGGACAGCAAATGTTACACTGTTATACAAGCTGTACACTCACTACTTTTACATTGTAGCAAAGTGTAATTTCTTCAGTGTTGTCACTGTTCAATATTACAAAAATGTGAGGGGTGTACTCACTTTTGTGAGACACTGAATATTTATCCAATATTACTTTTTTAACATCACTGCATCATGCTAGATATAGTTAGAGAGAGAGAACGCAAAACTTAATTAGTCTTTAGAACCAAGCTTTTGTGTAGCGTTTTAACCGCTTGCCGACCAGCTGCCGCAGTTTTACGGCGGCAGGTCGGCTCTGCTGGGAGAGATCACGTAGATCTACGTCATCTCGCCGAGCAGCCAAATAGGGGCGCGCGCCCCCGGACGTGATCACACAGCTCCTGGTCCTGTCAGGGGGAGAAATGCCTGATTGTATGAACAGACAATGTATGAACAGCGATCTGTCATTTCCCCAAGTCAGTCCACCCCCCCCATTCAGTTAGAACACACCCAGGGAACATACTTAACCCCTTCCTCGCCCCCTAGTGTTAACCCCTTCACTGCCAGTGGCATTTTTATAGTAATCAATGCATTTTTATAGCACTGATTGCTATAAAAATGCCAATGGACCCAAAAATGTGTCAAGTGTCTGAAGTGTCCGCCATAATGTAGCAGTACCGATAAAAATTGCTGATCGCCGCCATTACTAGTAATAAAAAAAATATTAATAAAAATGCCATAAAACTACCCCCTATTTTGTAAACGCTATAACTTGTATTCAAACCAATCAAACGCTTATTGCGTTTTTTTTTTTTTTTTTTACAAAAAATATGTAGAAGAATACGTATCGGCCTAAACTGAGGAAAAAAATTGTTTTTATATATATTTTTGGGGGGTAAATTACAGCATACAGTAAAAAATATTCTTTTTTTTTTTTTCAAAATTGTCGCTCTATTTTTTGTTTATAGCGCAAAAACTAAAAACTGCAGAGGTGATCAAATACCACCAAAAGAAAGCTCTATTTGTGGGGGAAAAAAAGGACGCCAATTTTGTTTGGGAGCCACGTTGCGCGCAATTGTCAGTTAAAGCGACGCAGTGCCGAATCGCGAAAAGTGACCTGGTCTTTGACCACCAAAATGGTCCGGGGCTGAAGTGGTTAATAAGTCATTTTATTCTGTATCGGCTTGAAGTGATACAAAACCCTTTTGTCAAAATCTTTTTTCCTTGGAGGCTAGGATGATTTTTATCCAAACCTGTGAATGACGAGCTTTTGGAGGAATATTTTTAAAATTGAGCTGAATGTGTGCCTATTGAATTACGGAGGTTACCATTGGTGATTTATCATAAACCTGATCATAGATTCATTTCCAATACTGCCATTTGGCTTTCTCCCTGAAGTGTTTCAAGACATTTATCACTGGTGGATGACATTGGACATGGACCTTCTGGCTTCCAGGTTCAAAAACAAACTGGTCAGGTTTGTCTTTAAGTCCAGGGATCCTCCAGACTTTTTGCATTGGATTCCTTGGTGGTTCCATGGGATCAGTTCAACCTGATCTACACCTTTTAGTTTTCTGAAACTATCAGGGAATTAGTAGAGTGTGTGGACTGCACAGAGAGAACCAAAAACGCATTTAAGGTGAATGATGATAATGATGTTTATTAAGATAAATAAGTAAATACAAAGTGCACAACAGACCAAAAAAAAAAACACAAATAGTGTGTATATATACAGCAAAGGGGCAGTACCAGAATCTGACGTAAGCCAGGCCAGGTTCATACACAGCATATGGGCAAGGGATGTTCCAGAAACAAACGTTTAACCAGGCCAAGGTCATACACAGGGACATCAGTAGTTGGGGACAGGGAGAGAATGGATCGGGCTGAAGGTAAAGGTAACAGGAACGCAAGAGGGACTGGGTCAGGACAAGATCGGGAACAGGGTCAGATGCAGGCTCAGGATCGGATAACAGGCAGCAAGGTCAGGGCACAAGGAGAGAGGTACCAAGGCAATGAGAGTACTCATCAACCGCGTATTTGAGACTGCCAGTAATTGTCCTCACATAACACCTGAGCGCAGGAGGTGCTGCCTGCCCCTCACTGCAGAGATACACCCGCTGGTGGACACTGGTACTATGGCCAAGGGATCCAACAGTGCCACCAGCAGGTTACGCTGGTACTGCGATCCAAGAGACCAATAGCGGGTGAACCCTTTCCTGACAGTGTCGGAGGAGGGCAAAGGCCAAACATCTATTATCTCAAATGTATAAATTGGTCTTGAGCGGACAAAATATCAAAACCCCCTATTTTGTTAAAGAATGGGAAGAAGAGTAGGATTGTATATTTACACCTGTGGCAGGCGCAGCACTATGAATTGCCTTTATGCACTGTGGCATTAGAAGAATTTTGATTTCTCTTATCTTTTAGTCCAAACAAGACTATCTGTTACTCTATAATTCCTCTAGCGCTGTTCTATGGAAGCAGTAGGTTTAAAGAGCACACCAAACTCTTGAGAGCTTTTCTTCATATATAACACTGACAATTTCGCAGCAGACCGTCCATGTACAAACGTGTGTTGAATAAAGTATAACAAATGGCGGTTCAACTGTTCAATCTGGTCATTCTACATAAAATGGTAGATATATTTCTTTCTTCAGTATCTGTACTCTCACTTTAAGTTATTTAAACACTTCATGATCTCTCTGAGGCTTAATCAATAGTTTTACTCGCTCTATATTGCTGTGTGCTGAATCACCCCGGGGAAGGATAACGAAAACTGAAGCAAATCATCATACTTGATCTGGAAAATTAAATCAAGGGTCTTAACCTGCCCTATATCATTCCCGCCGAGGTGAGGAATCAATACCTCAGGTATTGGCAAGGACTAGAACATACCACTCAAAACATCAAACAAATTACTCCATAACATACCCCTCCTGGCATGCCAACTAACGTTTACCAAAGATTGGTCAAAATTCAAGCTTCCGGAATATATTCTTCGCAAAGCTCTCCTTTCTCCTACAGGTTGGGTTCTTCCAAAAAAAAACTTGTGACAAAAGAAGGCCAGATCAGGATTTTTTATTTGGAGAAATCAACTTGAATATCCTAAATGCTCCAAAAAATAAAAGAGAGAGAAAAAAAAAAGCGCTCTGAATAGATCAGCCTCATAACGCAAAAAACAGACCGACTCAACCGCTGAACAAAGCTTGGTAAGGATAGTTGGGGTGATAGCAGATCTAACATCTGGGTGTTTAGTGTTTTTTCTATAACCCTTGAGCGCCTGAACTACGGAAAAGAAAGCAGAGCAAGGAGGCTGGTTTGTTTTTTTGCTAAAAAAGGAGATACTGCCAAAGTTTTGCTAACTTGAGACCATAACAGGGCCTTGGCCATTAACCCATTTAAAAAGGACAAGACTAACCACTTGGAAAAGCAAAATGCTGCTCATTTAGAGAATCTAAATGGGCCAACCACAGTAACCAAGCTGACGAGTAAGCTATAAGAGTAGAAAGGGCAATGGATTGCCTAATATTGGCCTGGACCAGTTCTAAACCAAATCCCAGAGGTGCGCAGGACACTGGATCCCATTCTCGTCTGCAGCTGGGAATTGAAGCTTAAATTTCTGCATCTGCAAACGTCAGAGTCTACAATGTCATTTAACTTACCTGGCAAATAGAGGGTACCGGATTAGTGAAATAACAGGAGGTGATCTAGACGATAAGCAGTTTATCGCAAAAAGGACCCCTTTGTTGTCTGTGCTGAACAGGATCCTTCTATTCCTAAAATACTCACCCCATATCTCCAAAGCAACCACGATAGGGAATAGTTCCAGGAGTACAATATTACTCATAAGCCCTTTGCTTCTCCAAATCGGATGCCACACCGAAGCACACCAATAGGTTCTCCATACCGCTGCAAAACCCACAGAGCCTGCTGCATCGGTAAACAGCGAAAAATGCCAGTCGGCCACAAACTCAGCTTGAAAAATCACTCGATCCATTAAAATTCTCAAGGAACTGTGACCACACTAAAAGATCCTCCCTAATTACCGCGGTGATCCTTATATGCGAGGTGGGTGTTTTAAAACCTGAGATGGCCAGGTAAAGATGCCTGGAGAATATGCGACCAACGGGGAGGACTCTGGATGCAAAAGCCAGCAACCCTAGTAACTTTTGTATTTCTTTCAAAGTGGCTTTCTTTCTTCTAATTATTGTATAAAGATTCTCTTTTAATTGAGCAATTTTGTCTGCCGGTAATTCGAATTCCATAGCTGAAGTGTCTATATTGATCCCCAAAAACAACCTCCTTGTGGGGGCTATTGTTTTCTCTTGTGCCAAAGGAATATTAAAAGATGCACATATTTCAAGGAACGATTTCAGGACTTTCGAACAATCCGCAACAGAACTACCCAAAAAAAGGAAATCATCCAAGTAATGTAATAAACAGGATGACCCGGAGTGCTCTTTAACCACTCACTCGAGGAACGTGGCAAATGCCTCAAAATAGGTGCATGAGAGTGAGCAACCCATCGGGAGGCATCGGTCAAAGAAAAAGAAGCCATCAAAAAAGAAGCCTAAGGCGTTAAAAGATAAAGGATTAATGTGAAAAAATTACGCCAAAACCATTAGATACTCTTTTACCTTCTAACAAAACCAACATGCCAATGAGGGAATTTAAGGCCAGAGATGGGAATCACCCAGCCCACTAATAAAATCCTGCTCATGGGCATAATGCCTGATACAAACCCTAAAATGCCCAAGGACAACTGAATGACATAAACAGTATACACATTTCTGATAAGGTGGTTCTGAAAAGATACTGGGCCAGATTCTCAGTGGAGATGGGACGGCGTATCTATGCACCTGATTCTCAGAATCAGTTACGCATAGATATCTATTAGATATCTAGAGTAAGTCTCTTGCACTGTCAGGTCTTAACTGCATATTTACGCTGGCCGCTAGGGGCGTGTACGCTGATTTACGCATTGAAAAATGTAAATCAGCTCGATACGCGAATTCACGAACGTACGCCCGGCCGACGCAGTACAGTTACGCCTTTTACGTTAGGCTTTTCCCGGCGTATAGTTACCCCTGCTATATGGTGACGTAAGTGCGGCGTACCAAGTATGGCCGTCGTTCCCGCGTCAAAATTTGAAAAAGTAACGTCGTTTGCGTAAGTCGTCCGTGAATGGGGCTGGACGTCATTTACGTTCACGTCGAAACCAATGACGTCCTTGCGGCGTACTTTAGAGCAATGCACACTGGGAAATTCCACGGACGGCGCATGCGCCGTTCGGGAAAAACGTCAATCACGTCGGGTCAAGCCTGATTAACATAACACACGCATCTTCACAATTTGAATTAGGCGGGCTTACGCCGGCTTATTTACGCTACGCTGCCGCAACTTTTTTTGAGAACCACCAAATCCGGCAAAGTAGCCTCCGAAAAGGAACCCCCCATGTGACCCAAAGCCACTTCATTCAGTAGTTTCTCCGAAACCACCTCAGAATGGCGCAATGCAGACCGCAAATTGCGAGGAACCGGCGGCACTACCTGCAACGAGCAAGGAATCCTAAAACCTTCCGCAAAACCGTCCTCCAATAAACAAGCAGCCTGCCTATCTGGATACCTACTTAGAAACGGACGCATCTTTTCCACCCTTACCGGCATCCTCCCTTTTGTTAGAAGACTCACCTTAACGGCCCTTTCCTTGTTTGAAGCATCTGGACGCGGTGTGGGATCCGCCGCAGCCGGAACACTCGTTTTTTAAATCGGCACGTGGCTCCAAACTTGCAGCTCCCTGCGTTTTGTATTGCCAACAAACCCCTTTTGTCTTCCCGGCCGGCTGTCCAGAGGAAGACAATGCACCGCCCCCCCCCCCTGAAAAAAAAAACTGGTTCAGGGCCCTCGCCAAAGTCATCAGTCGCACCCACAAATTGATGTCCTTGTGGTCCCACCTCAAGTCTGGGCGTACCGCCATACGCTGCCTAAACTGCTCGTCATATCTAAGCCAAGCAGTGCCCCCATAAACCCTGTAGGCTTCCCCGATGGAATCCTGATACCCGAAGAGAGCCGCACCACATTCCGGCTTCTTAGTGATAATCACACTTGCTAGAATACCAAAAGCCTGCAGCCAATTCGTGAATGTACGCTGGATCAGCCAATACCTACGCGTTTCTTCTTCATCTTTCTTGGAGTCATCGGGCTTGACCCTGTCCAAATTGAACTTTTCCAGCGGTAGTAACGAGAATTTTCAACATACTCACCCTTACCAATTTTTTCGCGGACTTCCGCCTTTAGGTGCGTCCCCAGCGGACCTTCGAAACAGATATAGACTTCGCACTTCACTGCATCTGCCAGCCTAACCAAGTCTTGTCTCTCTACCGTAGCCTTGATACAGTGCGCCTAACGTCCTCCCCCACCTTAGGCGCAGCTACAGGGGCAGGAACTGCCGTCGGAACCGCAGCAGCCACTACCGCAGGAACGCTCACCCCCCACCGGGGAACCCACGCAGCTGCCGGATTCGCCACACTCCCCCCTTGTTCCAAACGGCTTACAAATTCTTTTATGCCTGCTAAAAACCCTTGAAACCAGCCTCCTCCCCCACGGCCATGGTTTTCTTCAAGAATCACAGCTAAAGGTGATAACCTAAATAAACACTATCATGTCTACATGTCATGTTCTGTGACACACTGTGAACTATATGTGTACTGCTCTTTAACTTTTCTTAATAAAACTTGGGGAAAATATATGTAGAAACACTATCAGGCAACTCATTCACAGATGTAAAACTTACAAGCCCTAAACAGCCTAATTCCTGTGAAGAAAGTAAATAACCCTCCCCCCCCCCCCAAAAAAAAAACTGATGATAAGCTGACTGATCAGCCTGTTTGGCACACATGTCATTTTTCACAAAATCTCCACTAACAACCCTGACATGCTGTATACTGCACAGGAGCACTAACCATCCTAGCACAGCATACCTCCCAACTGGCCCTGATTTTGAGGGACTGTCCCTGATTTGGAGCAATGTCCCTCTGTCCCTCATTCTCCTCATTTGTCTCTCATTTTGGTCTGATCTATATAGATGTATATAAAATGCACTTTTTATCTATCAAAAAGTGTTTCCCAGCTCTAAACTTTCACCTGATTTCTAAATTGCTGCATTTGTAAGTTCCAAAAGCCAATATAAAGAAATAGTCGTGGTAAAAAAAAGCACTTGTGGGTTTAACCAATCTTATTTTTTTTGTACAATTCTCCTTTAAGGGGGCGTGGCAAGGGGTGTGTCCTATGCCTGCATACTTTTGCTGATAGGTGTCCCTCATTCCCATCTCAAAAAGTTGGGAGGTATGGCACAGTACTGTAACTGCAGAAAATGAAAACACAATGAAGACATTTCACAGGTCAGAAGTGTGATAAGTAAACTATAAATGAAAGCACTAGAGAGCTAAGAGTGAACAGGAAGGGGGTGACTAAAGGCTGACAGACAGCACACTGAGCAGGGAAGACACTGACACAGAAGACTGAAGCAGAAATAACAGAATGAAGTGTGTGTACATTCCCAGCCCTCAGAGCCTTCACTGATGATCCTGTTGGAGAGGTGTTGATCACGCTGTCGGCCCATGGTAGCAGATTCAGACCCGCTGCCTACCTGGTTCACGCTGGCAGGAACAGTGGTGCTGTGGGTGTCTGAGTAGGGGCTCCTTATCCTGCGTATTCTTTCATGGTAGCTTCTGTCCTGTCAGCCTGAGCACTGACACTTCCAGTCAGGGGTCCTCTTCTTCTGGTCCCTGTAAAATCCCAGTGGTGATGTGATGCTCTTATGGTTTTGGTCCAGGTCTGCCTACAGGTGGATGAAAAGTTCCATGTCTGGCTTCAGGTAACCTGTTACCATCAGTATTTAGGGTATACCTGGCACTTCAGGAACGAGAGGCACAATACAGGCCCAGGGCCCACAGATATAAGTGAAGATACAGCTGTCACCAGTGAAAACTGAGGGGGGAAAGTAAAAAAAAATCACACGTGAGGTATCGCTGTGATCGTCAGAGTGAATGCAATAATTCTAGCACTAGACCTCCTCTGTAACCCTAACCTGGTAACCGTAAAAAAAATTAAAGCGTCGACCATGGAGATTTTTAGGTTCTGTAGTTTGTCGCCATTCCACGAGTGCATGCGATTATAAAGTGTGACATGTTTGGTATCTATTTATTTGGCGTAACATCATCTTTAACATTATATAAAAAAATTGGGCTAACTTTACTTTTTCTTTTTCTTTGTGAAAGTGTATTCCCCCCCCCCCCCAAATTTGCGTTTAAAAACACTGCTGCACAAATACCGTGCGACATAAAACATTGAAACAATCGCCATTTTATTCTCTAGATTCTCTGCAAAATATATATATTTAGTATTAGGAGGTTCTACGTAATTTTCTAGCAAAAAAATATGGATTTTAACTTGTAAACCCCAAATAT
Source organism: Rana temporaria (assembly GCF_905171775.1). Lineage (NCBI taxonomy): Eukaryota > Metazoa > Chordata > Amphibia > Anura > Ranidae > Rana > Rana temporaria. The sequence goes on along the minus strand of NC_053497.1, from coordinate 25,578,124 downwards.
CAGAAATAGGCTTAGTCATGGATTTATTATTATTATTATTATTATTATTATTATTATTATTATTATTATTATTATTATTATTATTATTATAGCGGCCCATCACCCTTAAATCACACCATGAGCTGCCCTGCCTCCTCCCTCTCTTAACAAAGAATTTTTTTTTTTTTTTTTTATATACTTTATTTGTGCTGCAAATCGGTTTTTGTTTTTCTTGCTTAGGCAAGAGGTTCTCGCTTTCCCCTGCACCGATGTGTCGCTAGGCTCAGTTCCCAAGAGAGCCCTGTGGTATATCTGTGCACGTGGCAATTTCAGGGCCATTTGTATACACTTGGGATTTCCTGCACCCGCAAAAAGACCAGCAACAAGAAAGTCCGTACCTTTCCCTGTCTTTGCATGTGAATGGAACCCCCCTGCACGTATGCAGAGGCACCAATGGGCTCTGTCATGCCCCCATGGGTATATCTGAACATGCACAAATATGGTGGCACTGGAGCGGGGACAGAGTCTGGCAAAAGACAGGATTGAAGATCTGCTTTAATATCAATTTTGTGGTGTTATATTCAAAGGTTTCTTGCTAAATGAAAACCTTATACAATAGAGAACAGACAGGGATATTGATCATATTGATAGTATTTTAAATGTCACCCAACTGATTGCTCCTAATTGGTGGACATGCCAAAGCCTACTAGTAATGGATTTTTTTCTTTGAAGGTGAGGGTGGGAGTTTTCTCATTTTCTCAGTATTGGATATACCTAGGTTCAGAATTGGATTTACCATTAGGGCACACTAGACCTGAGTCTATAGGAAGAATGGATAGAGAGGCAGTGTTGACCAGGAAAATTAATAAAATGTTCTGAGTAGAAAAGGGGTCTAAAATTTGTATGTCTACAATCTTAAGCAGGGCCATCTTAATAGCATCATGGGCCCCTGGGCAAAGTAATGCTATGGGGCCCCTACAAGCCTGCCCCAATTTGCGCACCTACTCAAGATTGAAAGTACAATATTTCTACTTTACAGCGTGTCGCTTGCCACCGTCACCTGCCACCAGATTCAGCGTGTTGCTTGCCAACGTCACCTGCCACCAGATTCAGCGTGTTGCTTGCCAACGTCACCTGCCACCAGATTCAGCATGTCGCTTGCCACCGTCACCTGCCACCAGATTCAGCGTGTCGCTTGCCACCGTCACCTGCCACCAGATTCAGCGTTTCGCTTGCCACCGTCACCTGCCACACGTTGCGGATTGTCACTTGCCACATGTTGCCACATAGGGAGCTGACAGAGAACATGGGGGTCTGGCAGAGAGGAGGGGGGTCTTGCAGAGAGGAGAGGGGGTCTGGCAGAGAGGGGGGGCGGGAAGAGAAGATGAGGACTTGACAGAGGAGAGGGGGGTGTCATGGCACTTCTGGAGTGGGGAAGAAGGGGGAGCGTGCTGCTTTGCTGATCGACGATCTGTACATAAGGGGGGGTGTCCGACGATGGGGGACTAGGGATCGCTCACCACTGACTGAAGGCATGGGGTTCTGGTGGCGGGCCGCAGGAGAGCATCAGTTCAATCCAGCCACAGGAGTGAGCGGGTGATGGGGAGAGAGGAAGCAGTCATCAATGACACCACAGGAGGAGACAGAGAATTAGTGCTGCTGGCGGCTGCGGCACTCTGAAATGTACGAGACCGCATCCAGCCACGGGGGGGGGGGGGGGTTGGGGGGTGATGGAGGGCTGCACTGTGCAGGTACTTCCAGTCTTCCCACACTGACTGGAGGACACAAGCCCGGTACAGGTGGCAACCGCCGCAACCCCATCTCTCACCCGCATTATCGGGGGGGGGGCAATTTGTACGGCTCTGGGGCCCCATGTGAACATGGGGCCCCCGGGCTGTGCCCGCTCAGTAAGTCGGCCCTGATCTCAAGTAGTGATGTCGCGAACATAAAATTTTCTGTTTGCGAATGGCGAACGCGAATTTCCGCAAACGTCCGAACGGGCGAACTGCCATAGACTTCAATAGGCAGGCGAATTTTAAAACCCACAGGGACTCTTTCTGGCCACAATAGTGATGGAAAAGTTGTTTCAAGGGGACTAACACCTGGACTGTGGCATGCCGGAGGGGGATCCATGGCAAAACTCCCATGGAAAATTTACGTAGTTGACGCAGAGTCGGGTTTTAATCCATAAAGGGCATAAATCACCTAAAATTCCTAAATTGTTTGGAATAACGTGCTTTAAAACATCAGGTATGATGTTTCGATCAGGTAGTGTAAGGGTTACGCCCGCTTCACAGTGACAGACCAAACTCCCCGTTTAACGAACCACAAACCGTCCATTTGCACAACCGTAAACTCCCCATTTGCACAAGGTTGGATACCAAGCTAGCCATGTCCCGTTCCTTGTCCTCACTGACGTCATTGAATGTCTCTTCCTCCACCCAGCCACGTACAACACCAAGGGTCCCTGAAAGGTGACAACAAGCCCCATGGGACCCCTGCTGTGGTTGTTCTGCAACCTCCTCAAAGCCACCTTCCTCCTCTGACTCCTCTTCTTCAGACTCCCCTCTCTGCGTTGCCGCAGGTCCAGCAATCGATGACGACATTCACTGGTGGTGATGGTGACCACAACTCTTCCTCTTCATGCTCATCTACGGCCTGATCCAGCACTCTTAGCAGGGCACGCTCCAGAAAAAACACATATGGGATGAGGTGGATGATGTTGCCTTGGGTTTGACTGACCAGGTTTGTCACCTCCGCAAAAGGACGCATGAGCCTACAGCCATTGCGCATGAGCGTTCAGTAACGTAGCCAAAAAATACCCAGCTCCGCAGAGGCTGTCCTCCTTCTTTTTTTTTTTTTTTTTTTTATGAAAAAAAATCTGTTCTTAACAGTACAATCTCTGTTTTGTCCCCTATCGGGGGCCGGTGTATGGAATAGATTTTAGGAACCGGGAGATGGAAAAAGATGCTTGGTCGATCCTCCTACTTCCAATTTGGGGCACTGCGCGTGTGCCGTGCAATGTAATCACCTTAGATGATCACAAAGAAAATTAATGTTTTTTCTATGCAAAATTATCCAGCGGATCGCTTTTGGTCTGTTCACAATGAAGGAACGACCTTATCATCTGGGGTGTGCCACTGCCATTGCCAACACACTCATAGAGGTGGTCGCTTCATTGTGATACGCAAGCCCCTTCACCACAACAAGGTAACGATCAGGAAGGGGAATTGACACATGTATGTGCTTTTTTTTTTTGTTTGTTTTGTTTTTGCAGCACCAGAGGCCAGAAAAATTAGGCATGTACACATGCCTGAAAAATTAGGTATTATTGCAGCCGCCGCTGTAGCAGCGGCCAGAAAAAATGTTTTCCAGGCAGAAAGTGCACTAAAACATTGCAGCTTGAACCCTAGTTAGTGACGGATAGGTCACGCAGGTCGTCCAGCATGCAGAGATAAAATACAGCAGCGTGTGGATCATTTTTGGCCCAAGGCAGCTCATCTCATCAGGCCTTTTTTAGTCAAATGTATCGCCCACTGTCAGTCCCTTCGGGATCCATGCCTCATTCATCTTAATAAAGGTGAGGTAATCTAGATTTTTTTGACCTAGGCGACTTCTCTTCTCAGTGACAATACCTCCTGCTGCACTGAAGGTCCTTTCTGAAAGGATACTTGAAGCGGGGCAGGCCAGAAGTTCTATCGCAAATTGGGATAGCTCAGGCCACATGTCAAGCCTGCACACCCAGTAGTCAAGGGGTTCATCGCTCCTCAGAGTGTCTATCTGCAGTTAAAGCGGGGGTTCACCCTATCGACAGGAAAAAAAAAAAATTTTTTTCTTTTACCTTTAAATCAGGCACTGTAGCGCGAGCTACAGTATGCCTGTCCCGAATTTTTTCCCCCCATACTCACCTTGTAGTCGTCCATCGAAGATACCGGGGAATGGGCGTGCCTCTGGAGACGGAGGATGATTGACGGCCGGCTCTGGCGCGTCACGCTTCTCCGGAAATAGCCGAAATAGGCTTGGTCTTCACGACGCGTGCGCATAGCCTGTGCGCACGCGCCGTGAAGAGCCGAGACCTACTCCGGCTGTCTTCGGGGAGAGTGACGTGCCAGGGCCGGCCGTCAATCATCCTCCCTCTCCATAGGCACGCCCATTCCCCGCGGGAGCCGGAATCTACGATGGACGACTACGAGGTGAGTACGGGGTTAAAAAAATCGGGACAGGCATACTGTAGCTCGCGCTACAATGCCTGTCTCGATGGTAACATCATGTGGGTCAGGGTGAACTACCGCTTTAAGGCGGATGGTTGAGTGGCGGATGGTTGAGAGGGGGCAAGGAGGACAACGGTGGTTGACGTGACTGAAGATGCTGGACCAGGAGGAGGATGGTGGCTTTGAGCTTGTGCGCTGGTTTTACTCGTCATGTGTTGATCCCATAGGCGTTTGTGATGTGCGATCATGTGCCTTTGCAAAGCAGTTGTACCTAGGTGGGTGTTGGATTTCCCACGACTCAGTTTCTTTTGGCACAGGTTGCAAATGGCATCACTGTTATCAGAGGCAGACACACAAAAAAAAATGCCACACTGCTGAGCTTTGCAATGACGGCATTCTGGTGGTGGCAACAGCATGCGTTGATTGGCGTGCTGTCTGGCTGACCCCGGAAGCCGATACATGCTGTCTGACTGTGCCACTAGCTCCTTGCGATGATCTCCCCCTGCTTCCAATTCATCTCCTCCTCCTCTCTGTCTCCCCATCTGAACTTTCCCTCTGTTCTTCTCTTCGAGCGGGCACCCACATGACATCCATGGACACATCGTCATCATCAACCGCTTCACTTGTATCTGACAACTCAGCAAAGGAAGCAGCAGTGGGTACAACATCATCATCATCACACCGTACATCCATGTGTGTAATGCTGCCTGACTGAGACATATCCCTTTTATCTACATCCTCTGGCAATAATGGTTGCGCATCACTCATTTCTTCCAACTCATGTGTAAATAACTCCTCTGACAGATCAAGTGAAGCAGCTGTGATGCTAGTGTTGGTGGTGGCGGCAGGCGGGTGAGTGGTAACTTGAGAGATGCCCGAAGCTGAGCTGGAGGAGGAAGTTGTATCAAGGTTCCGAGCGGAAGCTGTAGAAGATTGGGTGTCCTGTGTTAGCCAGTCGACTATGTCCTCAGAACTTTTCGAGTTCAGGGTACGTGGCCTCTGAACACTCGGCATTATTCTAGGGCCAAAGGGAATCACAGCACCATGACCACGACAGCCCCTGCGGGGTGGCCTGTCTCTGCCTGTCATTCTTTTTTTTAGATTAGTTTAGTTGTACTATGCGTGCAAGCTATTGTGACACCAGATATGAGTGGCACTGTGCACTGGCAGAGGTTGGCAGAGTAGACACTGTAGGCCTGACACGCACGCTGGCAGGCAACTGACTGCTATTCTATTGCAGTCAAAATTTTTTTTTTTTTTTTAAATGTAATCTACTGTGCCACCAGATATATAAGTGGTGAGACTGGGCAAGTGGGCACAATATACGCTGTGAGCCTGACACACACACGCTGGCAGGCAACTGCAATTGGATTACAGAGGGAAAAACAAGCAGACTAATAAACTAGCCCTAAAAAGGGCTTTTTGGGGTGCTGTCAGGACGCTGTCCTTACAGCAGAGATCAAATGAGTCTTTCAGGACTGGAGTGGACACTGAATACACTGGCCTAGCTATCGATTTCCCTATAAATCAGCAGCAGCTACACTGTCCCTCCTCTCATTAAGACTGCAGCTTCTGAATAAATCTAAAATGGATGCTGTCCAGGAGGTGGGAGGGTCTGGGAGGGAGGGTATGCTGCTGATTGGCTGGAATGTGTCTGCTGACTGAGGTACAGGGTCAAAGTTTGCTCAATGATGACGATTCAGGGGGCGGACCGAACATCGCATATGTTCGCCCGCCACGGCGAACGCGAACAAGCTATGTGGTGGGAATTCAGCCCTGCCAGTCCCAAGGCTAATTCCGCGTACACACGGTCGTTTTTGTGATGAAATAAAACAAAGTTTTTTATCATGAAACAAAACAACGTTTTTCAAACTTCATTTTAAAAAACGACGTTGCCTACACACCATAGTTTTTTCAAAATGCTTTAGCAAAGCGCGGTTACGTTCAGCACGTACGACGGCACTCTTTTCCATTCAAGCTCCCGTCATAACTTCTGAGCATGCGCGGGTTTAAAAACGTCATTTTACCCACACACTATCATTTTAAATGACACAAAAAACGAGGTTTTGAAAAACGACATAAAAAATTTAAGCATGTTCGAATTTTTTTTTTTTGTCGTTTTTCAGAAGACATAAAACAACGTTTTCCCCACACACGGTCATTTTAAATGACGTTTTTAAAACTGTTGTTTTTTTTTCATCACAAAAAACTACCGTGTGTACGCGGCATTAGTCCTGCAACTGATGTTGGGTCCCTAAGACCGGAGTAGCAGTTTTCATTGCCAGCTAATAAATGTGTTAGATTTTAATGCCTGGTACACACAATGAGATAATCGGACGAATGATCCTCTGTCTTTTTTTTTTTTTTTGGCATGCTATTTTTATACCGAAAATGAGTTTTCTAAAGTAGCGAAAATTATCGTACGACGGAATAAAAATTCTGAAGTGGTGTAATTTATTTGTATTTAATTTCCGAACTACAACTTTGCTGCCGGAACCACAGGGACATATGCGCCATCACTGGATATCAGACACAAGTGTCCTGCTGTGGGGAATCTGTCCCTGTTCATTGATTTCTACTGCAAAACTTTGAATACCCTCTATGGCCACCTGTAGCTCTTGGTCTCCGTGACATTTGCAGACATCCTGAGCTATTTTGTGATTATAACAACATACCACATTTCTAGAGACTGGGAAGGCTTGCATTTCACATCGACAGCACCCCCTGATGATGCCCAGGATGTGGGTGAAACATGTTGGTAATTCCATCTAAAAGTGCTGTATCCATAAAAGCTGTATTCCATGTACTGCCATAATTGTTTTTAAACAATTTTTATCTGTGTTTTAAATAAAACCATATATTTTTTTTTATATATTATCTTTCAAAATCACTGTACCTTTTTTGCACCTTAAAAATCCCATTAAAACCTCCCTATATCTATACTGATAAATGAAAATCGTATGATCTGGTATCGTATGAGAAACATTTTCATGCTTGTCCCATTTGGATAATATGATCGGCTAACAAAAGCTGTGTACCAACGATCAGATTATCGTACGATCGATTAGACAGCGGTATTTTTCATACTTTATTTTCTGATTGTGTGTACAGGCCATAATGCGGACTGATACTTTCTGGAACTAATGTCTGAGATCAGACATCAGATTAAAAGTGATCTCTGGGCATCAAACCCTTCCCCCTAACCTTTACCATTCTTATCTGCCTACTAATCACCATGGAATGTTAAAAATTTGAATCTAAAAGTGCCTTTTAACTTGCCTAAATATGTGGTCACATGACATACTGGTCTCTTTCTTAGTGGAAGAGTTCTACTGTTAACAGTGATGATTAATGGGACCCAACAATATACCAATGTCAATGGAAATCGCACCCTGAAATTGCCAAAATTTTTACAGAAACTACTTTTGGGAGTTGGTGTGGCGCCACATCGATTGGGACACTACAATTGCTCCTGATTTGGTATGCGTTTTTGACAAATCGTATCAATGTGAACCAGGGCTAAGATTGGGATGCCATTAAAATTCATGTGTGTAAAGGCAGGCGTCCCAATACTTTTGGTAATATAGGAAGATATTTACGAAAACTGGTGCACTCAGAATCTGGTGCAGCTGTGCATGGTAGCCGATCAGCTTCTAACTTCAGCGTATTTAAGCTTTGACAATAAAAGATGAGGAAATATCTAACTTTGGAGGCCCTATGATGGTTGGAGACACTGCAGAGGAGGATGGCACACCAGGGGCCTCATCCTCCAACCTGTTAAGCCTCAACAGGTCATCTTTACCTCCTTCTCCATATTGTGCCAGGCCTCAGGACATCGGCTGTAGGGGTAACCAAGGCGCTGACACAGGTTACATTTTACTCCTTGGCCGCAAGGTTACTCCTTAGCCGCAAGACCCCGACACACTGAACATATCAAGGCTGAACAGTAGGAGCTCAAATGCCCCCTTTTTCCACAGCGGTGACACAGTTTCGGCTGACCAGGGTAGAAAATAGTCATCCTATCTCTCCCTATAAAAGCTGAGGAGGGTAGGTGACGGACAACATTCCCATCCCTGGCCAACCTGACTGTTACCGACCAACTCTTTTTTTGTCGTTGCCACCTGCCTCTTCCGCCGCCCAACCTTCCTTCTCTCCTCCAGGTACTGCAGGTCAGATTCAGAGATGCTCCCATCTCCCTTTTTTCTTTGAAGTCTTCATAGAAGACTTCTTTGCAGAGGAAGAAGCACCTTTTTTTAGTACTCTCTACCACTCCTGGTGGGGGGACCTTCCTTTAAGTCAGACTTAGGAGGGGAAGACTCATGGGGGGTGACTGACTCGGGGGCACCTCCTCCATATTGTGCTAGGCCTCAGGACATCGGCTGTAGGGGTGACCAGAGACAGACACAGAAGTAATACTTACTTACAGGCACAGGAGGGATGGCCACAGGAACTAGGGAGGGATCCTGAACAGGACTAGGGGAGTCAGTCACCGCAGAGGAGGATGGCACACCAGGGGCCTCGCCCTCCAAACTATTTAGCCTCTACAGGTCATCTATTACCTCCTCCATATTGTGCTAGGCCTCAGGACATCGGCTGTAGGGGTGACCAAGGCGCTCACACAGGTTGCATTTTATCATTTAGATGCAGTCTTTAGCCGCATGACCCAGACACACTGAACATATCAAGGCTTAAGAGGAAGAGCTAAGATGCCCTTTTTCTCAACAGCAGTGACACCGCTTCGGCGGACCAGGGTAGAAAATAGTCATCCTATCCCTCCCTATAAAAGCTGAGGAGGGTAGGTGATGGACAACATTCCCATCCCTGGCCAACCTGACTTTTTTCCGACCAACCCGCAGTCCAGATGCTGAGTTCATCAATGATTTTATTGGGCTTAGTCAAAACCTCACCATAATTCTTTAAGCAGACCTCTAAATCTCGAGCAGAAACACACTCATTAGTCAGCATGATGGTTACATGTTTCACTGTTGACCTTTGTGAAACAGCAACCGGTGCCAGACCTTCCCATTCAGTTCTTGACCTGCACTAAGCCTCATATCGCTCCCAGAACCGGTCAAGACCCTCTGGCCTGGTGAAGCTAATAGTAAATTCCTTGTTTACCCGGCTTCATGGATTAGGGCATACAGGTCGTTTGTCCCAAAACCCATCTGCAAAATCATATCTACCACCGCACACCGTACTGCAGGGATTGCACCAATTTCCCATTTAAGAATAACTACATTTTTCCTTGGATCCCCTGCAGAAGACAGAGACCCAAGACCTGATCCTGGGGTGCATGTAGTGGTAGCTTGTAGGGGGAAAACCCACTTGGAAGTGGAGTTACCAGGAGCACAGCGTACCACCTGAGCATATGTAGGCTTATCAGGGCCAAGGCCCCACACTGATGTAACATTAGCCTGTACATGACTCAGGTAGCCTGGATGACCCTTATTAAGCTATAAAACACCATACCATGTTATCCCCCTTTCCCTAGTTTAGAAACTGAGGCGACACCTGAAGTTGGAGAAAAAACTTGGCCATAGCAGCCATATTTTATTAAACACTTTTAACATAACTAAACTTTTTATTAAAATTTTACATTAATTTTTATAATTTAAAATATATATCAAAACAGTTTACCAAACAGCCATTATAAAAAATGGCAACCATAAACAGTCATGTGGTCAAAGGATGTAACCCCAATAACTTTTTACACCATTATCCTGCGGGACATAAACAACCGCCAGCCTTAAAGGCATAGCAACACCCCCTATCCTGCAGTACACAAATTCCTGTTCTCCAGCGGACACCATTCCGGTGAAATACAGAGAGGGTCCATAACCGCTGGACCCCCACACTTCCGTCATGACTGTTCCTTTTGACCTCCTGGACCACATGACACCGCCACACTACTACTGCTATGACGACCTGCATCCGTGACCTGCAAAAGAAGAACACACACAAACAAAACAAAAAACAGGGGAGGGTGGGTGGGAAAATACTGCCTCCTCCTGTCTCCTACACGCGCTGCTGTGGCTATGGCTCCACCCCTCCCTTAAGTAAACTTCCCTGAGCCCAGGAAAATGATCCCCACAGCACCGCCCACACCATTCCTCCCAGAACCTGTTAACCCCTTATGTCCCCAAGCACTCTGGTCATGCCAGCCCTCTGCTATTTTCTTTCTTTTGCTTTACTCCGGGCTTTTCTTTACTATTATTAACTGCTTGAACTGAGTTGGCAGGATTGTTCATCACACATTTAGTGGTAGGATTGTCCATCACACTTGTACTGGGGTGATGTCAGTCACACAAATATTCAATTTCCCATCAGGTATAGTGACAGTTTCTTCTGCAATACCAGCTGTCTCCTGAAGCTGCGCTGTAGAGTCTTGTTCAGCAGCTGTGGGGCAAACGACTTTGAACTCAGCTAAAGGAGTGGCTAATAGATTGGGCTGACACTTGTGGTTCCTCTGCAGGAATTACATTTTTTAAATGTAACTTTTGCTGCACTGCAACATCAGCATGTACAGTATTGCTGCACACATGATTAGCAGCCCAATTGTCATTGGGCATACTGTCAGCATCAGTCACGGTGTTGAATGGCACAAAAACAGTTTTATCCACCATATGGGGCTTGACAGGCTTTACCTTGTCAGGCACATCATCGGTAATGTCCTCATCATTAAACACCAGCTGATTCCTGGGATGGCATGGGGCTGATTATCTCTCCCAGAGAAGGCAGAGGGTCTGAACTGGGGGGTCTCCTCCTCCACCTCCATTTTTGTCATCCTTGCGAACCTTCGGTCATTGCCAAACTTCTCCTTGAAAGGGCCCATCTCTGCCTTCCATCATGGACACAATGGTCTCCTGGTGTTCCACCTGGTAATGTGCGTGTAAAGGCAGGCGTTCCAATACTTTTGGTAATATAGTGTAAACTATATGTGCCCCTTGTCTCTCAGCCTGCTTCCTCCGTGGTCTAAAGCTGGCCATACAGAACACATTTTGGGCAATTACTTCTGAATCGGATGAAACCTGAGCTTTGGGCATCTTTCGGCCCAACAAAAGTGGATTCTTTTACATTTTCCTTGACAAACCTCTCTGACCACCATATACTCTCCTAACCAGCATTCCCTCGCTTCATGTGATTTCTCGCTTCTCCCTTCCATGGCTTCAAAAAAATCAAAGAGGCCGAATAGCTTTTCATTGACATCTCCATTTAATCTAATGTTGCAAAGTAACACAACCAAAACCTCCTCCATGGTGGATCCGATATAATACTACAAAGGTGCAGTTGCTGAAACCTGGGATTGAACCAGGGACCTTTAGACCTTCAGTCGAACGCTCTCCCAGCTGAGCTATTGCAGCTTCTAATGCACCTTTGGGTGGGGGGTGGGGGGGTGCACACTGATGAAAAGGGGGGGGGGAAGCACAGATGTAGGGGGGGGGCGTACACTGAGGACATTGGGTATTATGCAGAATATTGCAATTAAGTGCAGGAAGCTTGTATGCAGAGGATAGCTTTGCTTTATTGTAGGATGTTAGATTATGTCTTACAGCATTAGAAATATATTACAGGAACAAGGAGAAAAAGTACACATTTAGATACAGACAGTACATCCTGTTATTACTTTGTACAATAGAATACACACTACAGTGCCACCTGCTGGATAGATAGGTATAATGTACATAGTTCACAGTATATAAATATAAACAGATTGCTGCTCTCTGTTCTTCCATCACCCCTTCTCAACAGCATGTGCTTTTGTCAAATTTATATTCAGCTTCTTCTGGAAATAACTATGATGTTCCTTCAATAAAGGTCTGGTGGGTGAATCAGCATTGATGTGTTTGGTCCTAGGATTGACCCTTTCTGATTGTGTAAGCTTTATACATCCCTGGTTGTCTTCAAAAATGTGAATTGGTTTTGACATGTCTATCGAAATGTCCACAAAAAGTTGACAAACCCATATCGCTTCTTGACAAGCGTGTGCTGCTGAAATGTACTCCTGCTTGAGTTGAAGATAGAGCTTCAGTTGCTTGCATTTGACTAGACTAACTTTTATGGTTCCTTTCCCATACTGGAAGATGAATCCACTTAAGGATTTTCGGTCTGTGTAGTCCCCGGCCCAATCAGCATCCACATATCTGACCGGTTTTGGATCAGATGTTGCTGGTAACAGTAGCTTCATCTGTATTGTTCCTTTTTGAGGTACTGCATCACTCTCTTCACTGCATTCTAGTCATCCTGACAGAGAGCTGAAAAGTGCACAAATATAAGAAAAGCACATGCAGCGCCCTGGGATTTAGTCAGGGAGCTCCTCACCAAATTCCTTGTCAGGAGTAGCTACTGTAGATAGGGAGAAATTAATGTATCTCTAACAACTAAGTTTGTTGTACTTTTCTCTTCTGCCACTAGGTTACTGGGCATTTGGCGGCATTAGATGTAAGAAAGACATTTCAAGGTCAAGCTATGGGTATATGGAATATCTCAGCCAATAGGTAGGGGTTTCCTTAAATCCCTTAACCTGCTGCAATAACCTAATATATTCAGGTGGAGTCAGGTGATCTGTGTTCTGTGCCACCCAGACTGCCGTCTGGGTGGACGTGTGTCGTCCACACTGGGCTGCTAGGCCGGAGATTGTGCCTATCCCGGGGGCATCTGGCTGACGTGAGGGCCTATCCAGAAGTAGGAGGGCAATGCAGGGTTGGGACTGCGGCTTGCAGTCCAACCAAGAGTGAAGGTTCTGCCGGCCGGAGAACCTGTAGTGGTCAGGTAGAAGGGAAGCTGTCACCGCTAGGGGGCCAACCACTTTTATCAGGGACCACAGTGAGTAACTGAAGTAAGTACTGGAGCAGTATTCTCACAGAAGGGTACGTGGAGAATCGGAAACTTTAGGCGGTAAACAAGTCAGGGACCCAACCAGCGGAGGTGACGCTTGCAGAGCAGCCTTGTGTTTCAAGCTAGGGACTGAACTGGTCAGCAGGGGTGAAGCTTGAAGGTAGCTAGGTACCCAGCAGGGAAGTGTGAGTGATGCTTGAGGAAGATACAACCGCAAAAGCTTTGAGGAGCTCACAGGATTTAGAGTTGGTGAACCAGAGGGTCCAGTGAGAGACCAGGAGCTCAGGGAGGTGAAAACTACAAGCAGAAGTTGTAGTAAAGCTGAGAGAACTGTTACATTTATATTAGGAACTGTTAAGCACTGTAGCCATAGAGGACAGCAAACCTCCACGTACAGAAGTGGCACCTTGCAGGCACCTTTTCCTGGATGGCTGTCCTCCTATTGAAGCCTATGAGTCTGCCTATTGAAATTGCCTCTTTATGGTACATTGGCCAGGGTGTAAAGAGATTCTCCTGGTTGTCCGCTGATGGGAAAAAGTCCTATGGCTGCAGTTTCCGACTCTCGCTGCTCTTAAAGCAAAAGTCATTAAAATTATTCTGCTCCTTTTTAGGGTCTGATTAGCCTCTTCATGAAACATCAGCCACGGTTTAAAGAGATTCTCCTGGCTGTATGCCGTTGGAAAGAAGTCCTGTGGTAGCTGCATAATCTGACTAACGCTATTGTATTGTAAAAGTCATTGAAATAATTCTGCTCCTTTTGGCTCTTTTAGGTTTTTATGAGCCTCTTCATGATACATTGGCCAGGGTGTAAAGAGATTCTTCTGTCTGTCTGACTGCTGGTGGTGGCTGAAAAAGGACCATTTGCTCTGACAATTGTTGAAGAGCCGCCTTATGATTTTCCATTGGAGTCGGTACTGGTCCATGGTTTGTTTTTAGTAGTAATAGTGGAGAACCAGTCCATTGGTTACACCTTCTGTGTTATGTACTGGAACGTACCTTGTAGCCAGAGCCTAGTGTGCAGGAGGAGGCCTCTCTTACAGCCCCGGCTCTGGAGCTGCTGGAGTTGGGACAGCAAGCTCGGGAGCACGGCGAGGTAGGAGTGCCTGGTGATGATAGCAGCTCGGCACCAGTGGTGGTCCTTCGGGACGGTGGTTGTAGGAGACAGCGTCTCTGGAGCTGGCACAGGCACTGGATAGCAGGAGCTGGTAAAGCAAAACCGGGTTAGCAGATAATCAGGTGGGTTAGGCAAGCGTAGTCAGATTCAGGCACAGGGTCTGGTAACGATGGGCAGGAGAGCAGAGCGGAGTCAGAGCAAGCCAGGGGTCGGAGTGGAGAGGGTCGGATGGTCAGACGGAGCCGGGTCAGTTTGAGGTAACAGGTTACAACAGGTCACAAGTTTCACAGATACAATGCTGCAGATCAGACAGCAAAGTGTCACTGCAGCTGCTTGCTTTTTAAAGGCTGAGTGGCGCCAATTGCTCATTAACGCGCACGCGCGCGTTCCCGCCATCGTGCACGTGCGCGTGTATTAGGCGCATGCGCGCGCATACGAGCGCGCACATTTGGCGCACAGATGCGCGCATTTGGCTCATATCCGTGTGCATGTGGGACGCGCCTGCGCACATGAATAGGCGATTGGTGCTGATCCTGACCATCAGTAAGTGTGCGCATGCGTGCACGCCGGAGCCTATTGGCAGGTCCCTGACATTCTGACTCTCACTCTCGTCACTAAAGTCAGTAAAATTAGTCTTCTCCTCCTGGCTCTTCCAGTTTATGAGCCTCCTGGTTCTTTGGCGATTGATGGAGGAGGTGAAAATAAGTCCATTGGTGACATCATTAAACTGTTGTTCATGTATGAAAACCCTGTGAAATACTCCTGCTCCCTTTGGTAATATTGGGGCCTCCAGGTAGTTGATGATATTCATTCAATTGCATGCTGCTATTTGATGGTTCCTCATAAATCTAGAAAGAGAAAACGACATTCATCACTGTTTCTAATTGATACAGAGAATGGAAACAAAGTATGGTGAACCCCCCCCCCCCCCCCCCGAGGTGCAGCAGATTTCACTAAGCAGGCTCCTTCCATCCGAACTCCCTCTAGTGGTCAGATGACATACACAGTAATCATCTTTAATAATAAACGGAAATCATTCAGACCAGGCCTAATGATTGTGTAGTGATCACAAATTTAAAGACAGGTCTGAAAAGTCTATTAAAACAATGTCTTAGATGGTAAAGAGCCTGCAGGTGAAAATCTCCCCTTTCCTTCCAATGTATTTGGACTCTATTCTGTGTATACTTACTGGTTCGGATTTAGCTGGCATGCGTGACTTTCTTCCCTCTATCTCTGCTCAGTCGATGGTCTTAAAGAACGGATGGCTCAGGGTGTCACTGACTAGATGGTTCTGGCCCTCTTGGTATTTCCACAGAAGCTGTAATGAAGAATGAAGTATATGAAAATTAAATATGAGACATTGCATGACCAATAATATTTGAGCAATAGAGAAGCTGAGGCTCTCTAACTTACCCTAACTAAGAGGTTATGGAGGTCAGGGTCCCACACCCTCCTCACATCGGGCTCCATTTCAATAATTTTCTTCTTTATTTGTTGCCAGTTGTCCATTCTGGTAATGAAGGGATATTTGTCAATTGCCATCTCGTATACTATTACTCCAAGGGAGAAATAATCCATTGAAATAATAATAAATTTTTTGCAAGACTTGTTAAGATAAAAAGGGATGAGCACATTGTCAGACCAGGCAGAGGGCAGAGATGACAATATAGTAACATATGTTATGTATAAAGCTCATGCAGGACTAAAATTGCAGTGAAACTGCTCATGCAGGACTAAAATTGCAGTGAAACTGCATCAAACTAAAGTTGAGCTTGTGAATATTAGAGGTAGGGCTTAAAGGGGATGTATAGTCAACTTTTTTTGGGGGGGGGGGGTAGAATAGAAAGGGTTAAACACTCTAGGGCTTTGCCTAAAGTTGCCCTTTAATTGCCCCATTTAAAGTAGGTGGATGAAGGTATACGGACCCCAATAGCTCAATGTTCACAAACGCTCCCTCTGTTAAAGAGAAGGAGGGAAACAGCAGGTGAGCAGTTACTGGCGGTTTTACCCCATTCATATGTGTGAAACGGGCCAGACAAATAAATCCAACTACACCCAGTCTCAATGTCCCCTACAAAGAAGCCCCAACACTGCTCAGTGACTCAGAACTTCCCAGCTTTTGCTGGGGATATTGTTTTGGCCTGGAAACCCACTGAAAGCAACTGGGGCACCAGTGGAGATATTCTCCATTTAGTGGAAGTGGAACCCCCCTTTATCTCTTCTCTATATCCAATCATAATTGGTATATCTTGATAAATGTTATACTTCTACCAGGCGCATACTTACTTCTGGGGCCATGTAGACTGGTGTCCCTGCAAATTGGTTAATTCTCTCAGACTCGGTGACTCCCTTCACTAACAATCCAAAATCCGCACTTCTGGCGTGGCCAGTGTTGTCTAATAGAATGTTTTCTGGCTTCAGATCTCTGTGAACGATCTCTTTAGCGTGCAGGAATTGCAGGCTGAAAATAATTTCCGCTGTTATTTTTCTGATGGGGGGGGGGGGGGGGGAATACATGGATTGGCATAAAAAGTCATCACAGCCCAGTTAATGGTAAAGAGAAAGTGACTGGCTAGTTCACTGCCTGCCCTCAGTGGTCCACCCGCCTGACTCCAAAGTGACCCCGACATCAAACTTACCTTAAAGTGTCCAGAAGAAGTGGAGCTGAATATCTTATCAGGTCGGAGAGATCTCCTTTGCATAGATACTCCATAGCAAAGGCCAGATGATTCTGTGAAAATAAGAAAAACAGGTTACGTGTTAGACACTGAAGTTTTAACTTTGTGAAGGACAAAGGTGTGCGCAGCCTTTTGCATTAGGGTGTGCACCCCAAAGCTCAAACACATATGCATGTGTATATGTACTAATGGTGTCAGTAGAGTAGTGGATGGTGTCATAAGGGCAGAGATTGGTGTCAGTAGTTTTATTTTTATTCTTTTAAGATTACATTTTTTTATTTTGTGAAATATCAGGGGTCTAAACAGGGGGGGAATATGCACCACACGGGGCGATTTAGGGTGTGCCCAGGCACACCTGGCAAACCCTATGCGCACGGCTATGGTGAAGGAATATATGAGGACGCTCACACCAGCAGAGAGTGCAGTGTGGCCTCTTTACTAAATGCTTCCTGGGGGAACTCTGGAAAATCGGACAGAGAAGAATAGTAGACCGCCATTGCTGGAAGATCTTTACCACAATACTAGTTTTGTCTGGTTGTTATGGTGGTCCAATGACTGCTATATTTTGGCTTCCCATCCTAGAAGATGTATGTAGATCAGGAAGGAAGATAGCGGAGGGACTCCAGGGAACCCTAAGGACCCAAAATAACCCAAAAGAGGGGGGAAAGAGCGGCCAAGGAGGACTATTGCGGTACAGAGTGAGTAGGTAGACTCGGGAAAGAGCGGATATATCAAAAAATATATACATTTATTAATACAGTATCAGAAAAATAATAAAAACGTTAAACATTAAGGACAATTAAAACAATGCACATATCGTGACTGCCGATCAATTCACCGAAATTACAATCCCCCGAAGGGGAGTCCAGGTGAGTGTTGGGGTCACGGTACGGGAGGTCTCTACTAGTTTTGCGATATTAAATCGCTTCGTTAGGAAAAGTTCTAAAAGTTAATATACAACCAACCAATATAAATAGGCTGAAACACACATAGAGCAGTTCGTGTAGGTCAACCTACCGACAAGAACATTCATATCTATACATACAAATAGAAAGAGGGAATGGAGGAGTATGGGATTATTGCGGTGCCAAAATAGAAACCAAACAAAGCAGATATTTAAAAATAAAGTTTTATTGGTTACACAAAGATAAAAAAGTTTAGTTCAAACATATGGGCAATACATTAATAGTGTGGGAGCGAAACATTAAGATACAAGCCAGTGGTCAGGTCTTCCCAACTAGTTTCTCCAATCCTTTGGCTTCATCAGGGGATTTATGACGTGACCATCACAATGAGTTGCTCTAAAGACATGAAACGAAGATTGTTCATTAAATACATCAATGTAACATTTTTCATGGTTTTTAATATAAATATAGTTTGGCTGGGAAATGTGGTGGAACAATGAAGGCCCAGGTGCCAATATATAGACCCCAATGAATCCCACACCCCAACAGGACACCCCACCTAGTGCAATCAAGCACTAAAGACCCTGGAGGGTAAGAAGGTTGAAAACCTACCCAAAGCTGCCCAGTGAACCAAGTACGAAACCCAAATCGCCTGAAAGCAAATTCAGATCCGGGAGCCCTCTGGTAGTGGCTATATAATAATGGAGAAATCAATATTAGGGGGAAAAAAAAACTTTCTAACAATCGTTGTACAAACAGGTTATTCAAGTAATTGTATATGACACAGCAATCGTAGTTTGAAGGCATACCTAGAGGGACTTGCAATTAAAATAAAAGAAAGGCAAGGACGCTGGACTGGTTTCTAGTATAGGTGTATCTGTAAGAATTAAATCAGACAATTGAAAAGTAATTGGGATTAAGCACAAAGCATCCAGTGATAGAGGGTATGGGCTTAGATTAAAAAGCCATATACTGAAAAAAAAAAAAGTAAAATTAAATCCTGGAAGTAAAGAGGACTTACAGCATATATCCAGTTAGATTGGGTAACTGAAGGGTACCCAAGTTTGGATGCAAAGCTGATTGTTGCCCAGTTCTAAGAAAAGTAAAAAATATACAAAGGACTAAAAGTAAACCTGGATTGAAAAAGAGAGGAAGAAGTACCTGAAACAACCAGGGGGGGGGGGGGGAAATAGATAAGGAGGCTTACCCTAAGCAGCACTAGTTGATGATGCAGCGTCCCTGCAAAGTAACGCTGTGATTGAGGAGGGTAAGGGCTTTTTATAGCCCCTTGATTGAGCTGATGAGTGGCGTCATTGCGTCACGAGCGAGCCGCGGATGTCAACCGTGCATGTGCAAGGGGCGCCTACAAGCCCCATAATGCCATACAAATACATTTTGGGGACTGGGGGATTCGTCGCTTATCTAGGAGCTTGTGTCTCGTCGGCTCAGACACCCAGCCAATGAAATTGCCTCCCACGGTGGCCAAGGGGGTAAAGGTGGAGATGGCTCTAAGAATTATACATAAGAAGTGAATAAATATGGGATATCCTATAATAGGAAGGTGATAGAGTGAATGAATGACTGGAATGTGAATGGGGACCAAACCATGATGTGAAAAATAAAGTGAAGTAAAAACACGCGTCAGTGGTGTATTGTGCATGAAAAAGAGAGAGTGAGATGAAAAAAGGGGGGGAAGGAGGAAGGGGAGGAGGAGGAGGGGGGGAGGAAGAGGGGGAGGAAAGGGAAAGAGAGGGGAAGGAAAAAGGGGGGGGGGGGGGCATGACACAAAAAGGGGGGGAGGGGGAGCAGGAGAGAGGAAGGGGCAGGGAGGGAAAGGGAAACGGGGAGGGGAACAGAGAGGGAGGTGAAAGAGATAACATAATATAATCAAGGTTTGTTACCTATGTGGGGTACACTGCAGGAAGTAAGAAGGGGGGGGGGGGTCCCAGGAACATATGGCCCCAGAAGATAGTAACCGGATATAAGTGGTGATAAATAGAAATTGGTGACAAATGCAGTGAGCGCCAAAAGAAGTGTAATAGATAAATATTACCACTTGGCACTTGTATGAAGGGGCCAATGGGCGCCTAGTTGTAAATCGTGTTGCTCACGAATATTCGTATTGCGAATATTCGGCTCGAATATGGCATATTCGAGTATTCGCGAATATCTCGAATTTCACGGCCAATATTCGCTATTCCAAATATAAAAAAAAAAATTGCGAAATTTCGCTAATGCGAATTTATTGCGAACATTTTGCGAATTTTCTTTTTTTTTTTTTTTTTCTGATTGGCTCTGATGCAAAAAAAGGGCGGAGAAAGTATTCTCGAATATTCGGAAATCGAATATTCGGAATATTTTATCAAAAAAAAAATGTTGTGAAATATTTTGACAACTGTGGTAGGAGAACTCTGATGCAAAAAAAGGGCGGAGAAAGTATTCTCGAATATTCGGAAATCGAATATTCGGAATATTTTATCAAAAAAAAAATGTTGTGAAATATTTTGACAACTGTGGTAGGAGAACTCTGATGCAAAAGAAGGGCGGAGAAAGTATTCGCGAATATTCGGAAATCGAATATTGGTGATATTTTATCGAAATTTCGCTAATGCGAATGCGAAATTGATTGCGAGATTGACAACTCTGATTGGCTCTGATGCAAAAAAAGGGTGGAGAAAGTATTCGCGAATATTCGATTTCCGAATATTCGCAAATACTTTCTCCACCCTTCTTTTGCATCAGAGCCAATCAGAGTTCTCCTACCACAGTTGTCAAAATATTTCACAACATTTTTTTTTTTTGATAAAATATTCCGAATATTCGTTTTCCGAATATTCGAGAATACTTTTCTCCGCCCTTCTTTTGCATCAGAGCCAATCAGAAAAAAAAAAAAATTTGCAATAAATTCGCATTAGCGAAATTTCGCAATTTTTTTTTTTTTTTTTTTTAAATATCACGAATATTCGATTTTAGCGAATATTTCATGAATATTCGGCTATATATTCGTGATATATCGCAAAATCGAATATGGCGTATTCCGCTCAACACTAGTTGTAAAGGGAAACATAAGTGAAAAAGAGCTTCTTATTAGACAATTGACATTTCAAGGACTGGGAGGCACTAGGGGGATAAAGGTGTAAACTTACTTATCCATCTGGTAAGATTCAAGCTTCCTGGGACCCAATCCATCACATCTACACAGGGGGAAGGCCCCCATATTTATACCCCAAATGAGCGGCGTAATCCAGCCCTGATGGGCTGTACCATGTGACGCCGCTCATTTGGACCGCCCGCATGACGTCAGCACGCCGACGTGGTGCATGCGCACCACACCAAGTGTCTGAAGCCGTTCAGGGCTACGCCATTGTGTGGGCAAACTAGGGGTACTGTTGTGGCGTTCTTAGGGCCGCATGACGTCAGCGCGCCGAATCGGCGCACGCCCTCTTAACAGAATGGCTAAAGCCCAGCAGGGCTCCGCCATTGTGAGGGCAAGTGGCGCCAGCCAATCAAAAGAAGTGGAGGCAGCCCCAGGGCGGTCATAGATCAGGAAGGAGTCATGACTTCTCCTGTCTTGCTAGTTATAGATGTGTTCTGACTCAGTGACTCAGTTTTAAGGCCAGAGACAGCCAGGCAACTAGTAATGTCTAAAGTCAGTAATGGCAGCCTCTCAGTATATGGTTTCTTGAAGGAAAGCCTCTACTCTGTACAGTTTATGTCACCAAGCTCCAGCCTTGTAGGAAGCACTCTAGACTTCTTCTCTCACCTTTACTGCATTGCCTTGATCTACAGCCAGAGCCCTCAGAAGAACCTGATGTGGGACACAAGTGAAGCTTTCTTCTGCCTCCTCCAATTTCGCACTTAGTGCCTGAAGCACTAGTTGACAGGTCTGAACACTCATCTCATGGGGCAGGGGGATGCTTAGCCTTGTGTAAGTTTTGACTCCCAAAAAAGTCACCATTTGCATAACTATTGTAGGGGGTTTGGATCAATAGTGGAGCGCAGTACAGAAAAGAGAAGAAGAAATTGGGAGATTTAAAGTGGTTAATAATTTAAATATAACAGGCCATAGAAAATTCCAGTGAAATGTTTGAAGTGTAGTCTCTTCTTATTGCATCCACCACACCAAAGTGCAAGTGACTCCACTCCCCTCAGCAAACACACTCATCAGATTCTTATGCCTACCGCTCCACAGTGTCAGATCAGAATATCGAATCATCACTTCATAGTTAGGCGTCACGCGGCAGTGATTGCTGTACAGCCACGCCTCTGACGTGTTTCGTCACATCGACTTATTCATGGGATTAGCTCTACGGCGTAATAATCATCCATTTTATACTGCCTTATCCACCATACATATAGATCCCCAAACTGCAGTTGCGCACACCTCGTGTCTCCATGGCCGCAAAGCCCAAAATGTTAAACAAGTCGTATGTGATGGCAAGGGAAGGACATTCAATTCAAATAGTCTGCATCATGGTGGGTTTGATTGGTGTACTCATACATCGTGCTTGACAAACATAATAGCGCAAATTCTCATTCCACCTGCTTGCCACAATCACACAATATAACCCACCCAGCGTAACATTTAAAATACAACCTTATTAGTTGAATACTTAAAAAAAAAATATATATATATATATATATATATATATATATATATATATATATATATATATATATATATATATATAAATATAATATATCAACGGCTATAATTACAAACTCGTTGGTGCATAAGTGAATGGCTGGAAAATGGATATAAAAATTGTCTAAGATCAGAATGAGTAGAGAATACATAAACAATATGCGCATATAAAAGATACACAATCTACATCTATATAAAGCTGTGAAGCATCTAACACCATTAATATTAGTGGATAGAGTGGATATTAAGTACAATGTTCCTGAACAACTGGTAAGTGTCAATCGCCATTAATCTCTTAACTCCCCTCCACTTTCTAACATGGTAAGTCAGTTTAACAAACGAAAAAATTAAATTGGAACTTTTAAGAAAGACAGACAATAACAACAATACTTGTATCATATGATCATATCTAACCATCTTAATATTCACACAGTTCATAAAAACTTTAAAGCGATCAGGTTGCACTGTAGATATACACCTATATAACAAATAGTCTTATAAAAGGCGAAAAATGTATATTATTATGCCGCGTACACACGGTAGTTTTTGTGATGAAAACAAACGACATTTTTAAAAACGTCATTTAAAATGACCGTGTGTGGGGAAAACGTTGTTTGTATGTTTTCTGAAAAACGACAAAAAAAAAAAAAAATCGAAAATGCTTCAATTTTTTTATGTTGTTTTTCAAAACGTCAGTTTTTTTTTTTGTCATTTTAAAATGATCGTGTGTGGGCTAAAACAACGTTTTTAAACCCGCGCATGCTCAGAAGCAAGTTATGACGCGAGCTTGAATGGAACAGAGTGCCGCCGTACGTGCTGAACGTAACCACGCTTTGCTAGAGCATTTTGAAAAAACAATGGTGTGTAGGCAACGTCGTTTTTTAAAATGAAGTTTGAAAAACGTCCTTTTTTTCATGAGAAAAAACGTCGTCGTTTAACAAGACAAAAAACGACCGTGTGTACGCGCCATTAGTGTTCCAGAAACTTCAGGCCAAAAATCAGTATTATATTAAATTATTAATAAAGCAATTAAGGTCCACCTCGATGTTTAACCCCCTAGGGGCAACACATTTAAAAAAGAAAATCCACCAAGTTTCCTTTTGGGATAAATCCCTTACGCGATTTGAACCCCTCCAAGATTGATGGACCACGTCAATCCCACAAAATTGTGGTAGAGACGGGTCTTGATCATGTTTCTCCTTAACCACTTGCCGACCGCGCACCGCAGTTATACGTCCACAAGGTGGCTCTGCTGGGCGAGAGCACGTAATATGACGTCCTCTCTTCCAGCCGCCACTAGGGGGGCGCGCGCGCGCCCCCCGCTCGCCCCCGACTCCCGTGCGTGTGCCCGGCGGGCGCGATCGCCGCCGGGCACACGCGATCGCTCGGTACAGAGCGGGGACCGGGAGCTGTGTGTGTAAACACACAGCTCCCGGTCCTGTCAGCAGGGGAAATGCTGATCTTCGGTTCATACAATGTAGAATCTAGAGGATCAGTGTTTCCCCTAGGGAGGCCACCCCCCCCCCCACAGTAAGAACACACCCAGGCATACTTAACCCCTTCCCCGCCCCCTAGTGTTAACCCCTTCACTGCCAGTGGCATTTTTATAGTAATCAATGCATTTTTATAGCACTGATCGCTATAAAAATGCCAATGGTCCCAAAAATGTGTCAAAAGTGTCCGAAGTGTCCGCCATAATGTCGCAGTACCGAAAAAAAAAATCGCTGATCGCCGCCATTACTAGTAAAAAAAATATAATAAAAATGCCATAAAAATACCCCCTATTTTGTAAACGCTATAACTTTTGCCCAAACCAATCAATAAACGCTTATTGCGATTTTTTTTTTTTACGAAAAATATGTAGAAGAAAACGTATCGGCCTAAACTGAGGAAAAAAAATGTTTTTTTATATATTTTTGGGGAATATTTATTATAGCAAAATGTAAAAAATATAAAAAATTTTCAAAATTGTTGCTCTATTTTTGTTTATAGCGCAAAAACTAAAAACCGCAGAGGTGATCAAATACCACCAAAAGAAAGCTCTATTTGTGGCAAAAAAAGGACGCCAATTTTGTTTGGGAGCCACGTCGCACGACCGCGCAATTGTCTGTTAAAGCGACGCAGTCCCGAATCGCAAAAAGTACTCTGGTCTTTGGGCAGCAATATGGTCCGGGGGGTAAGTGGTTAAAGTGTAAGGATACACTATGGAAGCTAAACCCCTTTTTTATGTTTGCCAAGTGCTCTGCTATGCGAACCTTTAGGAGTCTCTTGGTTCTTCCCACATGGGCACCACATGAGGTATACAACATGTGAGGAATTACATGTTATGAATTCCTTTTATCTCGAATGATTCACCATCTCTATTTGTAACCTTCGTCATGCCTCTGTTGCTCACTTTTACAGGTCTGCAACATATACGCTTTCTACAGGGGAAAAAAAACTTTTGTTGGTCAGGGGGATCCAGGATTTTTTTCACTACCTGGTCACCAAAACTGGGGGCTCTTCTGTAAATTTTGGTTGATTTAGTTAATATCTCACCGAATTGTCTGTCCCTACATAAAATATGCCAATGTCTCCTATAGATACTCTCAATTTCTCTATATTGGCAATGAAAGTTGGATATGAACCTCAATTGATGTTGATCGCTTGGTATTTGGACAACTTTGTATACCTTCTGTAAGAATTTATCCTTCAAGATATTCGCTTGCACAAACTATTCTTATGTTTTTGTGCAGTTCCGTCGGACTCGCAACATTTTGTCCTTTTGGGATGTTCCTTATTCATGGAGGGTGATGACCACTCCTGATGGATAAGTAACTGTTGCGGTCCGTAGGCTTAAAGTAGTTAGTAGTAGCAGGGCCGTCTTAATAGCATCATGGGCCCCTGGGCAAAGTTAATGCTCTGGGGCCCCTACAATGATGACAGTGCAGGTAAACAGACATCAAGTAGGTAGGAGGCAGACTGCCTCCCCTGTGTATCTATCAGTCTCAGTACCATCATGGGGCCCCCAATTTTGGGGCAGCGTGGGCTCAAGGGCCAGTTGCTTTGGGGAAAGTGCAGGGCCCCCCCATGCAGCTGAGGGCCCCTGGGCAGTGCCCAGGTGTGCCCTCTCTTTAAGACAGCCCTGAGTAGTAGTTACTTTATTGCAAGTTTTTTCAATAGTTGCATCCAAAAAATTAACAGTCTTATCATGCATTTGATAATCCAGTTTGATGTTGTTGGTGTTCCTATTAAGATCCCCCAAAAATCTTATATAGATTTAGCGCCACTATTTGTCCTACTTTTTACATTTATATATTTTTTTTGTTAAGAAAAATATGAAATGTGTACAGTTTTTAACCCTTAAGTGGCAGCTTAGTTTTATGTGAGGACCCTAGGCGCAGTGGTGGTAATTCTAGTGTGGGTGGTTTTTATTATTATTCGTGTAGCACTACCCCCGAAGGAGCTGCCGAGTAATTTTGGGTGGCACGTTACCTCTATCTATCCAATGTCCACACAATACACTTTTTTTTTTTTTCGAGAATTTATTTGTAGAACTTAGTAGAAAATAAGTTGGAGGGGTGGAAGGGTAAGTAGGTAGGTAGGTTCAGCTGTATAGTAGTAAAAAAAAGGAAACACTCCTGCTTCCAGCAAACAGTTCTCGTCGCCACTCTAGCCAGAGTGGGTATTGCTCACCCGGATAGGTCCCTCTCACTGGCCTAGCAGCCGGGATGGCGCACGGAATAAAGGACAGTCTCTATCAGGGGCGGACTGACCATTGAGTCACTCGGGCACTGCCCGAGGGCCCCATGCCACTAGGGGGCCCCATCAGGGTTGCCAGGCTCAGTAAAACCAGGGACAGTATGTAAAAATCTGTTTTTTTTTAGATCTGTCCCTGATGTGTCCGAAACTGACATGCTTTTAATGTGAATATCCCAAGATTTTAGCTGCCCTGCCTCTGCACTGCCTCCTGGCGTGGTGGCCATCTGTAAGCCAGAGGGGCCCCATAATCTTCTATTGCCCGGGGGCCCCATGAGTTGTCAGTCCGCCCCTGGTCTCTATATAAAGACCTTCCTCTATAAGGAGACACTTTTGGTCCGGAATCCCCTGCCACAGGATTTAGCACCGGATCTCTCCAGCTTTGTTTTAGTAGAACTTTAGACACGATAGGCGACACTGAAGACTCTCAGTGCACGGTGCATCCTTCGATGAAGTTTCCAGGCCTTCTCCCAAGATACCAGCCTCTTGCATGGTCCTCTCCAGGATTGGTCCTCCCCTGGCTTCCTTCAAGTGGCTTCCTCCCGCAGGACGGAAACTCTGAAAAAGGTAGGCCCCAGTCTGACTACAAGGCTTACCAGGCGAAGCCGTGACCCCGGACCAACAAAGTCCCGGAGCCAGGATTCAGGAACACGCACCCCAGGCCAGCTGGGCCACGAGGCGCGAACAACTGACCCCACACCAATGGCGTCTGTTCCTTAAGTACCCCTCCCCAGCATGCACAGGGGAGCGATCACTCCCCCTGATTCGCTGCCAAGGGGAACACCTAATAAGCCCTGACTTTGCTGCTGCCATCCTTGGCCTGGGATGGTAAAAACACCCCCAGGCGAACAATGGTGGTTACTCCCAGCACAACCATGGCTAAAACAGAGGCTAAATTGCCCTTAAACATATTTGTCTGAGCCAAATAATGACTCAGACCCCCTCTAAATTTACAGCAGCGCCTGTTCAACAGGAGCAGGGCGCTACAATTATTATAAAAAAATGCTTATAAACGCAATCTTACCTATGGGCCTCGATGCGTATGACTTTAATGAGCAGGGAGATTCTGATCTTAATCTAGCTCCCTTACTGGCCAGGATGCAGTGACCTATAAGCCCCCATAACACTTCTGGAAGAGCAAGGTCTTCAAGCTCTTCCTGAAGCTTAGCAAATTGGTGGTGTTTTTTTAGGACCAACAGTAAATCATTCCATACCTTACCCCCCTGCACCGAGAAAGCATGTCCTCATCTGTTTCCTCACCCTAGGGACAACGACATTCGTTTGTCCCGCTGAACGTAGTGCTCTACTAGGAACATATCGTGTGAATTTTTTCCGGAGGTACTCTGGTCCACCTCCATGGACTATCCTATGCATAAAACAGCCAATCTTAAACAGAACCTGATCTCCGACGGGCAACCAAAAGTTCTTTGTGAGCTTTATGAAGTTGGCAAATGCAGCCCAAAATTTGTTTTCAAATTATACCCCTCATTTTCAACTTCTCAATTCGAGTCTGAACACTGCTGATTGGCATTCTCAATTACTTGGATATCTTTTTATATCCCTTTCCTGTCTTCTACAGTTCAACTACCTTTTCCCGCAGATCCTTTGACAATTCTTTTGCTTTCCCCAAGACTCAGAATCCAGAAAGGTCAGTGCAGCACTGAAAGAAGGATTCAAGGGTCTGTCAGGAACTCATTGACCTTTTTTTTAACACACAAACACACACACACACTCACACTAATTACAAACAAACAGATCACAGGTGAGGATGGATACCTTCAGGCTGGGTTTGCACTATCGTACATGACAGTAGTACGACTTTAATCCTACTTTGCTCTGTGACATCAGTCCTACATTGGTCCGACATCCATCCGACTTTCATGAACAGGATACTACTTTTATCAGACTTTGTGACAGTCTGACTTGTCTTTTGACCAATCAAAACAATCCCAGTGTGAGATAAATTCCTTTTACTGCTGTTGTAATCATGTTGGATGTCAAAAGTCAGATGGTAAGGACAAGGATCCTACTTTGGTCCGACTTCAATGATATTCAATGGGCTGAAGTAGGATCAAAGTCGGTCCAAAATAGTACAGGGAGCATTTTCAAAGTCGGGCTGCCTTGTGTCGGACCAGTTAAGACGGCTCTCATAGGGAAACATTGATTTTCACATGTCATGCGACATGAGCTCCCAATGTCGGAGCGTTTGTCAGACCAGTGTGAATCCAGCTCTGACCAGGCTGATTTGTTTAAATGTAGGTCTCTGTCTCCGCTTGGCTGTGCTGTGGGCTTATTCTGTCGCTTCTGTCTCACCCCAGGACGACAGGTGGCAGCAGTGGAGTCGAGGTTTGGGTGCTTTTCCCCAGCAGCCTATCAGGAGGGGTTTTACTCGCTGTGCATGCTGGGGGAGGGTATTTATGGGACAGACGCCATTGGTCTGGGTCTTCTTCCAGTGTGGCGCCCACCTTCAGGGTGACCATAACACGGCGCCCCGATAAAATGGCGTTCCAGGCCGGGGTGCGCGTGGCATGCGGTGTTCCTGGTTCCAGAACCATGTTGGTCCGGAACCTTTGAGCTGTGATGTGGGCCCCAGTGACCGACTGGGTCCCTAATCCTAAGAAGATCCCATGCGTTGTTCCTTTGAGAGGAAGCTGTTCGGTGGGGAGTCCGCCTGAGGAAAGCTAAGAGAGGCTGGCAATCCAATAGGGTCTCGACCATCCACCGGGGATCAAGGTAACCGGGTACTGAGTGGCTGGACGTTGGTCACCTATCAGTCGGTAACTAACTGCAAACTACCTGAAGGAGATCCAGGTGTAAAGTCTATCAAGGAGGATTATCTCTGCTATTTCAAATTTAATGAGGGTCTGTGGCAGAGACTTTTCCCTATGTTCCGAGTGATACTCTGGCTGCCAGGTCAGTGAGAGAGACCTGTCCAGGTACACTAAACCCACTCTCGCTGGAGTGGCGAAGAATAAAGTGTTGTTGGGAGCAGGACTGTTTCCCTATTGCTATGCCCGAATCTGCCGTTTCTCCTTCTGCTGAATCTCTACTCTTCACCACAAGTTTTATTG
Source organism: Rana temporaria (assembly GCF_905171775.1). NCBI lineage: Eukaryota > Metazoa > Chordata > Amphibia > Anura > Ranidae > Rana > Rana temporaria. Next base: position 25,548,948 of record NC_053497.1, on the reverse strand, counting down.
TTTTTACCCGGCTGGGTAATAAAGAGCACAGAAAAAGACACCTGTCGTGGACATTTCGTTAATACTACTTTCACCATACACCCCAAGACGGCGGAGGAGCCACGGAGTAACATGCCACCCAAAACAAACCAGCAGCTCCTTCGGGGGTAGTGCTACATATAATATATTGCAGTTTACGATCTTTAAATTTGATGGCTGCATTAGTTTGCTTTTAGGCTTTTTTTTCTTAATTTTCACCTGGTGATTTTGGCCAGTGATACACTTCCTGTTTTGGGGTGTCTTCACTCTGGATGGAGGAGCAGTGGAGACGCTTTACTTTGTCAGACTGGGAAAAAGGTTAGTGTAAAACCACGAACACACGATTGGAATTTCCGATGGAATAAAATTCGATGGAATTTTCCATCGGAATTCAGATGAAGCGGATTTCTATCAGTCTTGCATACACACTGTAAGACTAAATTCCGACCGTCCAAAATGCGGTGACGTGAAACACGACGACGAGCCGAGAAAAATGAATTTCAATGCTTCCGAGCCTGCGTCGACTTGATTCTGAGCATGCATGGGTTTTTCTCCGTCGTAGTTGCACACAGACGATTACAATTTCCTATCGTGTTTTTTTTTTTTTTTTTTTTTTTTTTTCATCAGAAAAAAATTAAACATGTTCTATTTCTAAACACCGACAGAAAAAAGTTCGATGGGACCCATACACGATAATTTTTTTTGACGAATGTTACTTGTATTGATGAACAATAATATATTATTTGCATATTGGAGACATAGATTTTTGTTGATTTTTTTTTTTTTTTTGAACTTTTTATGCTTGATCAAATGGACATTTATTGTTATGATTGTAGCGCTTACTCCCGTAGAAGCCGCTGGAAATTTGCCCAGGTTCTTCCCCTGTGGATTACCCCGCATCCCAGGCACACAAACTCAGCCACACTTTTTACTCAATAAACAGTCTCTAGGGGTGTTATTTTTGTTTTTACTTGTGAAGAACTTGGATAGGATTGATGGAATGGAGTGGGATACTCTTAAAAACAAATGTACAGATTGAGGACAAGTAACTATTTTCTTTGAAGCTGAAGCAGAAGTCCTTGCTTGTAGCAAACTGTGGAACTGGACTTGTACTGGATACAGTTAAATGTAGAACTAAAGCAGAAGTCTTTGCATATAGAAAAGTGTGGATTTTACTTTGTAATAGAAGCAGACTTCTTTCTTTAACCACTTTCCCACCGGACCATTTGTCAGCCTTAAGACCAGAGGTGTTTTTACAATTTTCTACTGCGCTGCTTTAACTGGTAATTGCGCGGCCATACAATGTTGTACCCAAACAAAATTTGCGTCCTTTTTTTCCCACAAATAGAGCTTTCTTTTGATGGTATTTGATTGCCTCTGCGATTTTTAATGTTTGCGATATAAACGGAAAAAGAGCGAAAATTTTGAGAAAAAATGATATTTTCTACTTTTTGTTATAAGAAAAATCGAACAAACTCAATTTTAGTCATACATTTTGGCCAAAATGTATTCAGCCACATGTCTTTAGTAAAAAAAATGCCAATAAGCGTAAATTTATTGGTTTGCGCAAAAGTTATAGCATCTACAAACTAGGGTACATTTTCTGGAATTTACACAGCTTTTATTTTATGACTGCCTATCTCAATTCTTGAGGTGCTAAAATAGCAAGGAAGTACAAAACCCCCCCAAATGACCCCATTTTGGAAAGTAGACACCCCAAGGAACCTGCTGAAAGGCATGTTGAGTCCATTGAATATTTTTTTTTTTTGTAACAAGTGATTGAATAATGACAAAAAAAAAAAGAAATTACAAAAAGTTGTCACTAAATGATATATTGCTCACACATGCCATAGTTATATGTGGAATTGCACCCCAAAATACATTCTCCTGCTTCTCCTGAGTACGGGGATACCACATGTGTGAGACTTTTTGGGAGCCCAACCACGTACGGGGCCCCGGAAATCAAGCACCGCCTTCAGGATTTCTAAGGGCGCAAATTTTTGATTTCACTTCTCACTACCTAAGACAGTTTTGAAGGCCATAAAATGCCCAAATAGCACAAAATCCCCCCAAATGACCCCATTTTGGAAAGTAGACACCCCAAGGAAACTGCTGAGGGGCATATTGAGCCCACTGAATATTTTTTTTTTTTTTTGTACCAAGTGATTGAATAATGACAAAAAAGAAAAGAAAAAATAAATTACAAAAAGTTGTAACTAAATGATATATTGCTCATACATGCCATGGTTATATGTGGAATTGCACCCCAAAATACATTCTGCTGCTTCTCCTGAGTACGGGGATACCACATGTGTGGGACTTTTTGCGAGTCTAGCCGCGTACGGGACCCCGAAAACCAAGCATCGCCTTCAGGATTTCTAAGGGCGCAAATTTTTTATTTCACTCCTCACTACCTATCACAGTTTTGAAGGCCATAAAATGCCCAAATAGCACAAACCCCCCCCAAATGACCCCATTTTGGAAAGTAGACACCCCAGGCTATTTGCTGAGAGGCATGTTGAGTCCATGGAATATTTAATATTTTGCCACAAGTTGCGGGAATATGACAATTTTTTTTTTTTTTTTGCACAAAGTTGTCACTAAATGATATATTGCTCACACATGCCATGGGCATATGTGGAATTACACCCCAAAATACATTCTGCAGCTTCTCCTGAGTACGGGGATACCACATGTGTGGGACTTTTTGGGAGCCTAGCCACGTACGGGACCCCGAAGACCAAGCACCGCGTTCAGAATTTCTAAGGGCATACATTTTTTGATTTCACTCCTCACTACCGATCAGTGGCGGCCCGCCCATAGGGGGCGCCCGGGCGCCGCCCCCCCCCCCCTCCCCCAGTCAGTAAAAAAAAAAATCTAAAAAAAAAAAAAAAAAAAAAAAAATTTTTATTTAAACATTTCCCTTTAAGGAAAAAAAAATTCCAAAAAAGGTTCTTATGTGCACTGAGTCCGGGCGTCGGGCGCCGGGAAAAGCGCGGTATGGGTAGCGCCACGTCTGTGCAATCACGGGATTGCAGACGTGGCGCTACATTGGCAGCCCAAAAATGCCTTTGTGGCGCGGTCCATCGCGCCACTTGCTTCCGGCGCGATGGACTGCATTGTTATGGCTGGGCGGGTGCATCCACTATTTGTGCTCGTTCCGTCCTGACGTCCCTGGAAGAACAGGAAGTGACGTCGGGACTCGGGGCGCTCAGTGCGAGTACAGGTAAGCTGAGCTATGCCGCCTGCCTCTGCCCCTCTGTAATGGACAGTTTTCTCTGCAAAGTTCGGCGGCAGCAGCTGCAGCTGTCCACCCCCCTTCTGCAAAGATTACCTGTGTTCCAATTTTTTTTTAGTGAATATTCGGCCGAAATCGCGGCACCCCCCCCCCCCCGCGGGGGGGTGGGGGGTTGGGTTGTCCGCGATTTCGGCCGAATATTCACTATAAAAAATTTTTTGGAACATTTGGAATTTTTTTTTTTAGTGCACATTTGGCCGAAATCGCGGCACCCCCATCCCCCCGCGGGGGGGGGGGGGGGGAATGGGGGTGCCGCGATTTCGGCCGAATGTTCACTAGACGTGATGAGCAAATAACACAGTGCAAATGTAGGCTCATTGCAAGGGTGCATTTTTTTTAACATTTTCATGAAGTTGGGATTTAATAAATGATTTTTAATGTTCAATGCAATGCATATTATGGGTGAAATGCCAGCCGTCAGCAGCCTGAGCCCCAGGAGAAGATGGGGAGCTACAAGTCCCAGCAGGTTATAATATAAGGCTCCTAGGTGGATGGGAGTCTTATCATATAACCTGCTGGGACTTGTAGTTCCCCATCTTCTCCTGGGCTCAGGTGCATGCAATCCACCATCTATGGGACTACAAGTCCCAGCAGTGAGAAAAACTGGACAAAGATGGTGGATTGCATGCACCTGAGCCCCAGGAGACGATGGAGAACTACAAGTCCCAGCAGGTTATAATATAAAGCTCCGAGGTGGATGTATGACTGGACAGTGACACAGTGGGGACAATTGGCAAAGTGGCTGTGTTTGATGGCATGGTACAGTGGCTGCATTTGATGGCATGGCACAGTGGTGACAATTGATGGCACAGTGGCTGCATTTGATGGCATGGTACAGTGGCTGCATTTGATGGCATGGTACAGTGGCTGCATTTGATGGCATGGCACAGTGGCTGCATTTGATGGCATGGCACAGTGGTGACAATTGATGGCACAGTGGCTGCATTTGATGGCATGGTACAGTGGCTGCATTTGATGGCATGGTACAGTGGCTGCATTTGATGGCATGGCACAGTGGCTGCATTTGATGGCATGGCACAGTGGTGACAATTGATGGCACAGTGGTGACAATTGATGGCATGGCACAGTGGTGACAATTGATGGCACAGTGACCACAATTGCTGGCATGGCACAGTGGCTGCATTTGATGGCATGGTACAGTGGCTGCATTTGATGGCATTGTACAGTGGCTCCATTTGATGGCATGGCACAGTGGCTGCATTTGATGGCATGGCACAGTGGCTGCATTTGATGGCACAGTGACCACAATTGATGGCATGGTACAGTGGCTGCATTTGATGGCATGGTACAGTGGCTGCATTTGATGGCATGGTACAGTGGCTGCATTTGATGGCATGGTACAGTGGCTGCATTTGATGGCATGGCACAGTGGTGACAATTGATGGCACAGTGGCTGCATTTGATGGCATGGCACAGTGGCTGCATTTGATGGCATGGCACAGTGGCTGCATTTGATGGCATGGCACAGTGGCTGCATTTGATGGCATGGCACAGTGGTGACAATTGATGGCACAGTGACCACAATTGATGGCATGGCACAGTGGTGACAATTGATGGCACAGTGGTGACAATTGATGGCATGGCACAGTGGTGACAATTGATGGCACAGTGACCACAATTGCTGGCATGGCACAGTGGCTGCATTTGATGGCATGGTACAGTGGCTGCATTTGATGGCATGGTACAGTGGCTGCATTTGATGGCATGGCACAGTGGCTGCATTTGATGGCATGGCACAGTGGTGACAATTGATGGCACAGTGACCACAATTGATGGCATGGTACAGTGGCTGCATTTGATGGCATGGTACAGTGGCTGCATTTGATGGCATGGTACAGTGGCTGCATTTGATGGCATGGCACAGTGGTGACAATTGATGGCACAGTGACCACAATTGATGGCATGGTACAGTGGCTGCATTTGATGGCATGGCACAGTGGCTGCATTTGATGGCATGGCACAGTGGCTGCATTTGATGGCATGGCACAGTGGTGACAATTGATGGCACAGTGACCACAATTGATGGCATGGTACAGTGGCTGCATTTGATGGCATGGTACAGTGGCTGCATTTGATGGCATGGTACAGTGGCTGCATTTGATGGCATGGTACAGTGGCTGCATTTGATGGCATGGTACATTGGCTTTGTTTGATGACATGGTACAGTGGTGACAATTGATGGCATGGTACATTGGTGACAATTGATGGCACAGTGACTGCGTTTGATGGCATGGCACAGTGGCTGTGTTTGATGGCATGGCACAGTGGTGCGAATTGATGGAACAGTGGCTGCATTTGATGGGCACAGTGAGGCTTATTTTTTTTTCTTCTTCGTTTACGCCCCCCCAAAAATTTTAAGCACCAGCCGCCACTGCTACCGATCACTACCTATGACAGTATTGAAGGCCATAAAAGGCCAAGATGGCACACAACCCCCCCAAATGACCCCATTTTGGAAAGTAGACACCCCAAGCTATTTTCTGAGAGGCATTTTGAGTTCATGGAATATTTTATATCTTGCCACCAGTTGCTGGAATATGACAAACTTTTTTTTTTTTTTTTTTTTTTTTTTTTGCACAAAGTTGTCACTAAATGATATATTGCTCACACATGCCATGGTTATATGTGGAATTGCACCCCAAAATACATTCTGCTGCTTCTCCTGAGTACGGGGATACCACATGTGTGGGACTTTTCGGGAGCCTAGCCGCGTACGGGGGCCCCGAAAACCAAGCACCGCCTTCAGGATTTCTAAGGGCGCAAATTTTTGATTTCACTCCTCGCTGCCTATCACAGTTTCGGAGGCCATGGAATTCCCAGATGGCACACAACCCCCCCAAATGACCCCATTTTGGAAAGTAGACACCCCAAGCTATTTGCTGAGAGGCATGGTGAGTATTTTACAGCGCTCATTTATTTTTGAAAATGAAGAAAGGTGTATATATATATATTTTTTTTTTTCTTTTTTCAATTTTCAAATCTTTGTGACAAAAAGCAAGATCTGCAAAATACTCAACATACCTCTCAGCAAATAGCTTGGGGTGTCTACTTTCCAAAATGGGGTCATTTAGGGGGGTTTTGTGCCATCTGGGCATTCCATGGCCTCCGAAACTGTGATAGGTAGTGAGGAGTGAAATCAAAAATTTACACCCTTAGAAAGCCTGAAGGTGGTGATTGGTTTTTGGGGTCCCGTACGCGGCTAGGCTCCCAAAAAGTCTCACACATGTGGTATCCCCGTACTCAGGAGAAGCAGCAGAATGTATTTTGGGGTGTAATTCCACATATGCCCATGGCATGTTTGAGCAATATATCATTTAGTGACAACTTTGTGCAAAAAAAATAAAATAAAATAATAATAATTCTCTTTCCTACAACTTGTGTCAAAATATAAAATATTCCATGGACTCGAGATGCCTCTCAGCAAATAGCTTGGGGTGTCTACTTTCCAAAATGGGGTCATTTGGGGGGGTTTTGAACTGTCCTGGCATTTTATGAACAACATTTAGAAGCTTATGTCACACATTACCCACTCTTCTAACCACTTGAAGAAAAAGCCCTTTCTGACACTGTTTGTTTACATAAAAACATATAATTTTTTTGCAAGAAAGTTAAGTTGAACCCCCAAACATTATATATTATTTTAAAGCAAAGGCCCTACAGATTAAAATGGTGGGTGTTGCATTTTTTTTTACCACGCAGTATTTGCGCAGCGATTTTTCAAATGCATTTTTTTGGGCAAAAATACATATTTTTTTATTTTAATGCACTAAAACACACTATATTGCCCAAATGTTTGATGAAATAAAAAAGATGATCTTAGGCCGAGTACATAGATACCAAACACGACATGCTTTAAAATTGCGCACAAATGCGCAGTGGCGACAAACTACATACATTTTTAAAAGCCTTTAAAAGCCTCTACGGGTTACCACATTAGATTTACAGAGGAGGTCTACTGCTAAAATTACTGCCCTCGATCTGACCTTCGCGGTGATACCTCACATGCATGGTACAATTGCTGTTTACATATGACGCCAAACCGACGCTTGCGTTCGCCTTTGCGCAAGAGCAGGGGGGGACAGGGGTGCTTTTTTTTTTTTTTTTTTTTTTATTATTATTTAATTTGCTTTTTTAATTTTATTTTAAACTGTTCCTTACTTTTTTTTATTATTTTTATAATTTTTATTGCCATCTTAGGGCATGTAAATATCCCCTATGATAGCAAAAGTTAGTGACAGGTACTCTTTTTTGAAAAAATTGGGGTCTATTAGACCCCAGATCTCTCCTCTGCCCTTAAAGCATCTGACCACACCAAGATCGGTGTGATAAAATGTTTTCCCACTTTCCCAATGGCGCAGTTTATATCCGGGGAGGGGACATACCCTCCCACTGCTTGTAAAAGCAGTTTAGAGGCTAATTAGCCGCTAGGACTGCTTTTACATGAAAGCCGACCGCTGGCTGAAAAGAATGATACCAAGATGATACCTAAACCCGCAGGCATCATTCTGGTATAACCATTCAAAGTCCAGCAACATACCATACGTTGATGGTTCTTGTTGGACATGTATTGTAATCTTTTTTTTTTTTTTCATGCAGCCTGTTGGCTGAACGAAAAAAAGATTGATCGGTGGGTATGCCCACCATTAGAATACCTCCCTTCATCCACCCACTTCTAATGATGGGCATACATGCACCATTTATATATGCCGAAGCATGAGGGCATCCTCCCGCAAAAAAGTTATGCCGCTCACACACGTATGTACGCCGCATAAAAAGTTATGGCGCATACACACGGTCGGACTTTTCCACGGGCAAGCTTCCGACGGAATTTCGACCGTATGTACGCGGCATTAGGAGCAAAATCGCTCCTCCGCCCCTAATGCCCCCATGCTTCGGCATATATGCTCTTTTTTTAACTGTGGTGGTGAAATCACCTCCCACAGTGTTGGAGTCGCGGCTTTATGTATCGTGGGAGCAAACGCTGTTGCTGTCACGCTAAATAAATCCGTGCTGCAACTGAATGGCGTACCTGCTAAGCAAATGATGGTTAACATTATAACAAAGTAACATTACATTTTAACATTAAGATCTTACCATACCATACCTGCAAAGCAAATACCAAAAAAATAAATACAGTAAAAAATAAAACATTTTTTAACGCAACCTGTGCCTAAAAAATATACATGCCGAAGCATGGGGGCATCCTCCCGCATAAAAAGTTATGCCGCATACACACGGTCGAACTTTTCCACGGCAAGCCTCCGTTGGAATTTCGACCGTATGTACGCGGCATTAGGAGCAAAATCGCTCCTCCGCCCCTGCTGCCCCCATGCTTCGGCATATATGCTCTTTTTTTAACCGTGGTGGTGAAATCACCTCCTACAGCGTTGGAGTCACAGCTTTATAAATCGTGGGAGCAAACGCTGTTGCTGTCACGCTAAATAAATCCGCGATGCAACTGAATGGCGTACCTGCTAAACAAATGATGGTTAACAATAAAACAAACATTACAGTATAACATACCATACCTGCAAAGCAAATACAATAAAACATTGTAAAAATAAAGAGAATAGATATAGAACAATAGTGAGTGGACAGTAGAGAGTAAACATAAGAGAACAATAAAGAGGAGAAAAATACAACCACAACTATTTTTGGATTTTTTATTTTATATTTTTTTTGTGTTTTTGTGTTTTTTTATTTTTTTTCTACTTTTTTTCACTTTTATGAAAACTATAAACTGAACGTTGCAGATTATGGTCTCTCAAAATGTGATGGCCATCACATATTCCGAGACCCTGTGTTGGTGTGCCTAGGACTGTGTGGTGCTGTACCCTACGCTAAAACTCAATTAGTGTGTGGTAGCGTTTGAAACATACACCAATGCAGAGACCAGGTTGGTCAGGACAGTCGGGACAATAAAAGCGGGTGTCACGCCTAAATCCGAGTTTGCTGCAGACACGACATCTTTTTTGGCGGGTTCTTTGGGTAGGGGTACCAGGGAGGACAAAAGGAAAATGCCTCTCATACAGCCGGCTCACTGCATTTGCATTGGGAAGGTGGGGCACAGCACCATCTGGAAACAGAAGGGCTTCGACGATCTCTTCCTGGAATTTTAGGAAGGATCCAGTCCGTCCTGAAGCTCTGTATAGCACATGAGCGTTCAGCAAAGCCAATTGAAACAAATACACTGACACTTTTTTGTACCAGCGTTTGGACCTCCGGGCAATTAGGTACGGCGCCAACAACTGGTCATTGAGGTCCACCCCTCCCATGTTAAGGTTGTACTCGTGGATACAGAGGGGTTTCTCCACAACACCAGTCGCCGTAGGAATTTGGACTGCCGTGTCTGCGTGAAGCGTGGACAGAACGAAAACATTCCGTGAATCCCTCCACTTCACTGCTAACAAATTATTACACTGTAAGCAGGCTCTCTCCCCCCGACTAAGACGGGATTCTACAAGCCGTTGGGGGATGCCCCGGCGATTAGGTCGCACGGTGCCACATGCGCCAATTCCATAATCAAAAAGGTGACTAAAAAGTAATAATTGTCCACGTACAAGTGGTACCCCTTTCCGAATAAGGGTGACACCAATTCCCACACTATCTTACCAGCGCTCCCTATGTAATCAGGGCAATTCTCCGGCTCTACGTGACTGTCTTTTCCCTCGTAAACCATAAAGCTAGATGTATAGCCTGTTGCCCTGTCACAGAGCTTATACAACTTGACCCCGTATCTGGCACGCTTGCTGGGAAGGAATTGTTTGAATGACAAGCGGCCAGAAAACTTAACCAGGGACTCATCAACGCAGACAACTTGATTGGGATTATACAAGGCTGCAAACCGTTCGTTGAAGTGGTTTACGAGGGGCCGAATTTTGTAGAGCCGATCGAATTCAGGGTCTCCCCGAGGACGACAGAGTTCATTGTCACTAAAATGCATGAACCGCAAGATCTGCTCGTATCGTGTCCTGGTCATGGAGGCAGAGAAAATGGGGCATATGGTGAACTGGGTGCGTGGACCAATACATCCGCAGCTCACTCTTTTTAGTAATGCCCATGATGAGGGAAAGGCCCAGAAAGATCTTAAATTCGGAAACCGTAATTGGCTTCCAATCTCTGGCAAGGGACAGCTGGGGATTAGCGGCGAAGAATTGACCAGCGTACAAATTGCTTTGGTCCACAATAGATCTATAGAGATCTTCCGTGAAATACAGCGAATAAAAATCCAGTGACGTAAAATCAACTGTATTCACCTGAATTCCGGGTTGGCCAGTGAATGGGGGAAGTACGGGTGCTGCAGAAGTGGTGGGTACCCAATCAGGATTGGCGAATGCAGCAGGAAGGGCACTATGGGGACGGGCCTGTCTTTGTCGTCTTCTTCTTCTTGGTGGCAGCGGGACACTACTCGTGCTTGCCACCTCTCCAGCTTGAACTGCACTTATGGGACTCGCCACGTCACCAAGTGTTACTGCAGTGCTGGATATACGACCAGGATGTACTAGGCCGCTGGTGCTTGCCAGTTCACCAGAAGGAATAGCGGCGCTAGTACTTCTCTCCTCCATACGAGAGCCCTGCGGTTCTTGCACCTCAGCGACAGCAGAAGATCGGGGTCTGGTACGCCTGACCCTAGCAGGGACCACTCCGTCGTCAGAGCTATCTGTCAGGGAGCCACTGTCGTCTACAGGATCGTATTCTGAGCAAGAATTTGACAGATGCGTGACCTCCTCATCACTATCTGACAGGCTCATAAACAAGTAGGCCTCTTCATCACTGTACCATCGATTTGCCATTTTGGGCTCTAAATTTAGGGGTACAGTGGTGAGATTCACAGGCAAAAAAGCACCTGACCTGTTAGTGACCGAGTCAAGCGCTACCAAAAAAACTGTTAGCGATCGCAGAGATCAGGCCTGACTCTGCGAACGCTGCAGTTATGTGTTTTTGTGTTTTGTGTCAGTGATCGATCGATCGATACTGCACTTCGGTGGGCTGGACTGGGCGAAGGGGCTAAACGCAGGTGCTAGCAGGTATCTGGGCTGATCCCGCTAACCATGCGTTTTTGGGAACCCTAAACTGCAGGGGACGCTAGTATAGATCTGATCAGATCAAGTATCGATCCGATCAGATACTATACCACTAAAGGCATGCGTATGGTGCGTGCGTGTTAGCGCTATTGGCCGCTGCCTGGGGCGACGCAGACCCTATCTGGCGCTAAAACCAAACTTTGATCACCCGCCGGGCGATCAGGGGGTTAAAATTTTATTGCAAAAAATATGGCGGGTGCCTTGATGCAATAAAAAATTAACTAGCTAAACTGCGTCACCGGTGACACTTATACTGTGATCACTGGTGACAGGGGGTAATGATGGGGTTAAACCTTTATTGGGGGGGGTTAGGGGGGGTCCCTAGACTATTTAGAGCCTAAGATTAACACCCTAACACTTATTTTTGTCACTAATGACACTAGTACAGCGATCAAAAAAAAATCTGATTGCTGTACTGGGTGACACAGTGACAGGCAGTGAATGGGTTAATTTGGGGGGTGATCGGGGGGTGATCAGGGGGTTAAAAGTGTGCCTACGTGACCTGGTGTCAGTGTAGTGTTGTGCAACTCACTGTTAGATGCTCTCTCCCTCTCGGTCTGGAACGGAAAGACCGACACGAGGGAGAGAGCAGTACTTCCCCTGCCAATGTTTACAAAACATTGCCAGGGGAAGACAACCATTGGTTGGAGCGATCACCAGGTCCAGGCCAGATTTTATTGGCCTGGACCTGGTGATTGATCAGTTCTGCATCGAATCTGATCATCGTGAACGGCGGTGGGGCGCGCACGCGCGCGCCCCATCGCCGTTCACGCGCGCCCCATCGCCGTTCACGCGCCGGACGTCATAATACGTGATCTCGCCCAGGAGAGCCACCTTGTGGACGTATTATGACGGTGCGGCGACGGCAAGTGGTTAAAGCACTAATGCCGTGTACAGACGGTCGTTTTTTGTGATGAAATAAAATGACGTTTTATCTCATGAAACAAAACAACGTTTTTAAAACTTCATTTAAAAAAAACTACGTTGCCTACACACCATTGTTTTTTCAAAATGCTCTAGCAAAGCGTGGTTACGTTCAGCACTCTTTTTCCATTGAAGCTTGCTTCATAACTTGCTTCTGAGCATGCGCAGGTTTAAAAACGTTGTTTTAAACGTTGTTTTAGCTACACACGGTGATTTTTTATGACACAAAAAACGACGTTTTGAAAAACGACATAAAAAAATTGAAGCATGCTCGAATTTTTTTTTGTCTTTTTTCACATGACCTAAAACAACGTTTTCCCCACACACGGTCATTTTAAATGACGTTTTTAAAAACAACGTTTTATTTCATCACAAAAAACGACCGTCTGTACGCGGCATGACAGCAGAGTCCCTTCACATAGAACTAGATAGACTGAGCTCTGTAGCTTCAGCATCCAGGGTTCCAGACCCTTTGGTCGCCCACCTGAGGCTTCACGAACAGCAAGCATATTAAAGCATTAACCTGCTCTCTGGGATTGACTAGGGCTGTATAAATATCTGCTAGGAAACCACTGCTAAAGAAAGGCAACAAGCAGAGACTTGGTTGGGCTAAAGAACACAAGGAATGGACATTAGACCAGTGGAAATCTGTGCTTTGGTCTGATTAGTCCAAACTTGAGATCTTTGATTTTAACCCCCGTGTCTTTGTGTGACGCAGAAAAGGTGAACGGATGGACTCCACATGCCTGGTTCCCACCGTGAAGCATGGAGGAGGAGGTGTGATGGTGCTTTGCTGGTGACACTGTTGGGGATTTAATCAAAATTGAAGGCATACTGAACCAGCATGGCTACCACAGCATCTTGCAGCGGCATGCTATTCCATCCGGTTTGCGTTTTAGTTGGACCATCATTTATTTTACAACAGGACAATGACCCCAAACACACCTCCAGGCTGTGTAAGGACTCATCAAAGCAAAAGGTGGCTACTTTGAAGAACCTAGAATATGAAATATATTTTCAGTTGTTTCACACTTTTTTGTTATGTATAATTCCACATGTGTTAATTCATAGTTTTAATGCCTTCAGTGTGAATCTACATTTTTCATAGTCATGAAAATAAAGAAAACTCTTTGAATGAGAAGGTGTGTCCAAACTTTATATAGCACTACCCCTGTAGGAGCTGCTGGTTCGTTTTGGGTCTGCACGTTACCTCAATTCTCGTTGTCTAAGGCCCCGTACACACGTCCGAGGAACTCGACGTGCCAAACACATCGAGTTCCTCGTTGAGTTCAGTGTTGAAGCTGCCGAGGATCTCGGCTGGCCGACTTTCCTCATTGAACAACGAGGAAATAGAGAACATGTTCTCTATTTGGCTCGACGAGTTCCTCGTCGGCTTCCTCGCTGAAAAGTGTACACACGACCGAGTTTCTCGGCAGAATCCAGCTCCGATCGAGTTTCTGGCTGAATTCTGACGAGAAACTCGGTCGTGTGTACGGGGCCTAAGAGTCTGTAAAAACTCCAATGTCCACACAAGTTGTAAAACCTTTAGCTGTCGGGTTTTATTTTTCTCATAACTTGCAAAGAAAGTGAAAGGATGAAGGAAGGGTAAGATTCAGGTACACAGCACAGATCACTTGGGAAAAACTTCTAAGTTCCAAAAGTCATTCACCACTTTCTTTCAAGTGGGTATTGCTCACCCAGATAAGCCCCTCTCACCTGGCCTAGCAGCCGGAATGATGCACGAACATTGATCAGTAACAGTCTCTGCCACAGACTGGTTGCGAGCAAAAAAGAACAGTCCAGGATCTTCTGCCACAGGATTTGGTATCCAAACTTCTAGCCATATAGTTAAAGAGCCTTTAAGCCGACCCAGAGAAACTGTAGGGCAGGGGAGGGCTGGCAGCCTTAGGCCTGGGGAGCAAGTCCAGTCAAGTGGCCCATAGAGCGTGGAAAAGTGATGGATCGAGGAAAACAGTCTAAGATTTTTCATGATCACAAGAGTCCGCACAGAGCCTCCCCTTACATCAGATCTGATGTAAGGGGTGTTCTTGGAAACTTGATTTAAGGGTGCATGCTGTGGACTATTGTGTAAAGAGAGTCTCTACTCACCAAAGCCTGCCCCCCTCCCCTTTAACAAAGTCCACAGAGCACCCCTTTTTATACACTGGGAGGCAGGAGAGACTAGAGAGGGTGAGCTTACCAGGATGGAGGCTGAGGCGCACGCAGGCTGTCTGATGCTTTTTTGGGTTCAAACTTCCTGTCCAGTGCCCACACATACCCGGGGAGTGTGGGCGGGCAGACTCGGAAGGAGGAGGAGCAGATAAGCTCTATCTCTCCTCGTGTCTGTGCAGAGAGCGAAGGGGATGTCAGCGCTGGTGTGCGCTGAGGCTGAGCTATGTGTGAGATGAGACATAGCTCAGCTCTGCAGCCATCTACCTCGCAGCTGACACAGGCACGACTGCACAGTGGGAGGTGAGCAGCGGCCGTGTCCTGTGTTAACAGAGCTCCAGCAGGCATATTCCTGCTCTGCAAAAACAGCATTTGGTAGTGGTGGCTGTGCATAGTGTCACCAGCCCGGGGGGAGATTTCCACCCTGCCAGCCCTCCCCTGCTGTAGGGTAACTTGAGCTGTGGATCCTCCTTTAATAGTCACCAGGCCTATCCCGAGACGCTAGCCTTCCACTTGATCTCCTTCAGGGCAGGTCCTCCCCCGGTTAACTCTACTAAGTAGCCTCCTCTCGTAAGACGCACAGCTGGGATCCCTTTGACATCAAAGGCCCCAGTCAGGTCAGCTGGGCCTACTCAGTAGAAATGTAGCCTCGGGCCAACGTGGTCCCCGAGGCTAAAATTCACACAACACATACCCCGCGCCAGGAGGGCCACAAGGCAAAGGGCCCCAAAAAATGGTGTCTGCCCCTTAAGTATCCTTCCCCAGCGGGGAAACCACTCCCACTGGGCTGTTCCCGGGGAAAGACACTCAATACATCATGGCTTGCCTGAGTCCCAAAATCTCCACCTACAGGCAACAGTGGGAAAATCCATCCAGGCACAGCCAGAACCGAGGCTAATTTATCATTAATCAATCATAAGCCAACTATCGGCTCAGACACCCACTAAATTTAACATAGCGCCTGATCATTAGGAGCATGGCGCTATATATACACACACACAAATAATACTTAATAGTTCCCCCAATTTTAAACTATTTTCTTAAATTGTATCTGTACTTCCCCTGACTGAGTGAGTGACAGTCAGTGTTCTGTCAGAATGTGCCAAGATAATTACTGTGCTCCATCAAGCATCAAAACCTGCAATCAGTGGTCAAAACAGGTGAAATAATGGAAAAATGTGTGCGTGCTTGGAATAGCTCGTACTAGCAAGAACAGATTGTGCTGTAATCACCTACACCAACACACAAATGAGTTACATAAGTTGAGTCATTTGAATATTCTTTTCCCCAGTGGTACTCACATGATGGATCAAAATGCATCATAAATTCCTATATAGTCGTGATATTGATTTACTTCAAAGCAACTATCCTAGTTCAAAATTTAAACTGTCATATATTTGGTGTTTTCAGGTTTTAATTGGGCACTTTTTTTGAGACCAGGGCCTGATAAATTCTTCAAAAACCTTCCTTGCCTTAACAGTGAAAAAAAAAAATGTTGTGCTTAAAGATAAGCATGGGAAAATATCTAGTGATACTCGTCAAATCATTACATATACTAAGAATTTTCTTCCAACCATTTGTTTGAAAGCCTACTGGTATATGGCCAGCTTACGGCACGATGGGGCCCTAAGTAGCAACTATGACTTCTTGGAAAAACAGCATGTAATGTAAAGTACTGTGAACTATACACTGTATGCATTATACCCATCTAGCAGGTGGCACTGTAGTGTGTATCGATGGCAGTGTAATCAGAGTAAAGGCCCATACACACGACCTGACTTTTTGACAACAAACCTACAACGAACCTGTTTTTGCAGGCAATCCATGTATATGCTCCATCGGACAAATGTTTGCTGTGTGAACAGACAAACTTTCTGGCAACAAATGTCCTACGTGGCACACAAGTCCATTGGACTGAAGTACAAACATGCATGCTCAGAATCAATGCTAAAGATCAGACAACAATAGCAGAAGTTGCCCAAAGGGTGGCGGTAAAGAGCAGAAAAAACACGTAGTGCGTCTATTACATCACTACGTGTTGCATACCAAGTTCACGGACAATGCCCTTCCGAGCAAAACCCACGGAATAGTCTGTTGGAAGACAGAAGCTTCCAGCACATGATTTCAATACTCTGACAACAGGTTATGGGCCCAGCAGCACCTAGACACTGGAAAGACAACTCTGCAACTCAGTGAGTCTGTACTGTATAGATGCTGCTGAAAGATGGCAAGCAGTTCCGATGTGAAGTTTGCAATTGCAAAGCTGAACAATGCCAATTACACGCTGTGGAAGTTTAAACTAGAAATGCTTTTTAGCATTGATGACTTGTGGCAAGTGCTAAATACAGAAAGACCCACAAAACGGAGTGCTGGAGAAATGGGACAGACAGGCAAAAGCGACTATAAGCTTACTAATGTAAGATGATCAGCTTATTCACACAAGAACAGAGAAAACAGCCAAAGGTATGTGGACTTCATTACAAAAACTGCATGAGCATTGGAGTCTAAACAGCAAGCGCTTTCTGCTAAGGAAGCTATATAAAATGAGACTAGAAGAAGGCCAGCATATGTGTGACCACGTTAAAGCTATGCTAGAGTTCATAGAGCAGCTGCATACCATCAGAGAGGACATCAAAGATAACCATATTGTTACCCTGCTCCTCTGCAGCCTTGCAGAGACATACTGCTCTTATAAATGCTTTAGAAACCAGACCAAGCAGCAGCTGATGCTAGCATATGTCAAAGGGAAATTAATCGATGAATATGTCAGAAGGAAAGAAAATGCGCACCATGATGACAAAGCTCCTTAAGATGTACAAAGGCATAAAACACAACAAAGAAAGCAGAGTATGTTTTCGCTGTAAAAAGACCGGTCACTTAAAAAAGGACTGTTCTATCTGTAAAGCCGAGCAGTGAAAGCTAGAGCTATCCACAAAAGAGTCAAAGAAACCACAATGGAAACTGCAGACAAATTATGGAGTGGCACTGGTAAAGTGACACAGAGCAGCAAGCCACGTGGCTGGTACATAGACTCTGGTGCGACAAGCCACATGACACAAACATGATTACAGTGCAAAATACAAAGTTTTCCTAGCAAACGGGAAAAGTATCACCATAGAAGGTAAAGGCCAGGGCTTCCTAAACTGCATTACACCACAAGGATGTATGTTCCAGAACTAGAAGACAGCCTTCTATCAGTCTTGCAAACAACAATCTCACTGTTAAGTTCCAGGGTGATGAATGCACAATTCACAATAAGCGATACCTTGCAAAAGGAAAACCTGTATGATCACTAGAGTTGAGCGGACACCTGGATGTTCGGGTTCAACGGGTTCGGCCGAACTTTGGAAAAATGTCTGGGTTCGGGACCCGAACTTGACCTTGAACCCCATTGAAGTCAAGGGGGACCCGAACTTTTCAGTACTAAAAAACGAATGGAAAGGGCTAGAGGGCTGCAAATGGCAGCAACACGTTGGTAAGATAGGTAGATAGGTATTTCCCTATCTGCAAACAAATGTGGATAGGGAAATAACTTAAAATAACATAAAATACATAAAAATAAAAACACTGCAAAAATATATTTTTTTGCACTAAATGGGTGTTTTTTTGAATAGAACAGTAGAAGAACAGTAGCTAAAGTGTGTATCTCACACGTACAGATATGCAGGAAACGCACCAAAAAAAAAATGATTTGCCCTAAATATATATATTTTTTTAATAGCACAATAGAAAAACAGTATCTAAAGTGTGTATCTCACACGTACAGATATGGAGGAAAAACGGCAAACACTGCAAAATATATATTTTTGCCCTAAATGGGTGTTTTTTGAATAGCACAATAGAAGAAAAGTATCTAAAGGGTGTATCTCACAGTAACATATGCAGTGCTGGTGTAATTTGATTTCTGAAGCAGGACTGACTCCTATATATTTCTCTCCCTACAAGCAAAAGCAGGAACCTTTCCCTAAAGTATCTAATGCAGAGTGACTTGCACATATGTAGATCGCTGAGTAATTTAATTTCCGAAGCAGGACAGTCTGACTACTATCTAATTCTCTCCCTCAGAGCAGCAGCAGCCTTTCCCTACCCCATCTAAAGCAGAGTGACGTGCTGTGCTATGTGCCTCTAGTTTATATAGAGTCTGGGTCACAAGCTGCACTGGCCAATCACAGCCATTAGTAGGCATGGCTGTGATGGCTTCTAGGTCACACGAGTAAAACAAATGGTGATTGGCTGCCCTGCAGCGCGCCATTACATTGCCGAACATCGGACCCGAACTTATAGTAAATTGTTAGGGTCCGGGTACGAGCCCTAAAGATCACCTATACAAGCTCATCACCACAGACCAGCAAGCCAATAGTCTCTAATGACACACACAGCAAATGTATTCACCTATGGCACAGGCAGCTGGGACACAGAAGTTATATAGGACATTATAAAAAGAGGTTCATCAGAAGTTTTAACAATAGCACCTTGCGAAGTGATGTATTGAAGCAAAAGCCACACATGCTCCCCTTCCACAGGCATCTCAAAGAAAAACTACCCACCCCCTGCAGCTCATACATAATGACTTATGTGGTCCAATGAAAACTCCCACTTCACGCGGGAACAGATATCTACTGACCTTTATTGATGATTATTCCAGGTACACAACTCCTTATCTGATGAAACACAAGAATGAAAAATCAGAGAAACTTCAAGAGTTCGTTGCCATGTCTAGCAACAAATTCCATTGCAAGCCAATGAGGAGGGAGAGTCCCCATACAGCTGAGGCTATCGTGAAAATCGCTGGATCAGAGGGGGCTCAGGTAAGGATTGGGAGGGGGATGCTTGCACACAGGTTACCTTCATGCATAGAATGCATGAAGGTAACAAACCTTCAGCATTTAGAAAAAAAAATTCACAGAAGGGGAAAAAAGACAAAAAAAAATAAAAAATTAAAATGACAGTATGCAATCATTTGTTCTTTTTTTTGTGTGTATTTTTCCACCTCCCCCTGGCCCTCAATGTCCTAATTTTTACCCCGACCCCCCCCCCTCTATTTTCCAGAATTCGTTTTTTTTTTTTATCAAGCTGTCTAATTTAATTACCTGAATCCTCTATCCCGAAATCTTCTGGTCTGCACAGGGAAATATTTCCTCCTTGTGTTCCCACATCAATCTCTGGGTGGCATGAATGCTTCTTATTGGCTATCCAGCAATGTGGGTACTCTTAGGCTCCAGAAGACTGCAGTGGTATGTTGACATCACCACGAAGAAGACCAGACAGCATTGGGCCTCGTCTTTTGGTAAAAACAAAATTGTGAATTGATGGGAGACAAGGGCTAGGGAGTCACATTTGCCATGGGTGGTAAGCAACGGCAGCCCATATACTTTCTCAGTACAAGTTTCTGGTAGCTTCAAAGATACACATTGTTGGGATGGGCAGACCTGCGTTAGATTTCTATCTTTTGCTTTTGTTGATAATGTCCTAGTCAGAGAAACTCATAAAATAATTCCCCCCAAATATAAATAGACAATCACAAAAGTCAGATAAAAACACAAGTAGGAACCAGCTCTACTTTTTTATAAGCAAAACTGAGGTGTATGTAAACTCAATGAACTTGGTAGTCCTGAGAGAAACGCCCATTTGATACACTGTGTACTGCAATACGTTACATTATAAGTCAGATTGTAGTTACAAAAATAATTCAAGTCCATCTGGTTCAGCAATAGAAAATCTCCATATACACAGTACTATACCTACAATGAATCCAGAGGGAGTAAAATCTATATAAGGCATGATCTTAATCCCCCAGAAGGCAACCTGGATAAACAATCTCTGTTATTACCTATAAATGTTCTCTGACACCCACCTACTGGTGCTAACTATACACATATTGGCCACCTACAGTATAGTTGTCAACATTCTGAAAAAATGAATAGGGACACCTTTTTTGTATGTAGGCGGAGTCTTATTTTAATTAGTGGCATTTATTTGTAGGTGTGGCTTGGCGTTGAGAAAAAAATGTGGCGTACATAGTGGAAAATGGGCGTGGCTTAAACTAAACATTGGGCGTGGCTTAAAGGGTGTGTGGTTAGAGTCTGAGATAAGAGGAATGATGGGAGAAGGGAGGGAGAGAGAAAAAGAGAAAGGGAGAGGGGTCAGAGAGTGTGCAAAGTTGATACAAGAGCCACTCCCAATGGCTATAGGGTCTCTTCCTTGTGCGCAGTGGAGAGGCCAAAACTGCAGCTAATCAGGTTCAGTGTACAAGCAAATTGCTTTGCTTGTACACTGAAGAGGGAAGCCCATTAGCTGCCCAGGTCAGAGGCCCCTCCCCTCTCCACTGTGCACAAAGAAGAAACCTGCTAGCTGGAGGGAGGTCCCATGGCCATGTTTTCACAGCCAAAAGCTGCAGCCGTTGGTCAACTGGTGACGGGTTGAACACTGAATACTGGGACAAAGCCAATTTTTCGTGATTTTTTTTTTTTTTTCCTGGGACAAGAGTCGGAATACGTGAATGTCATGGGAAAATATGGCCTGTTGGCAGCTATGCTAAAGCCCCACGGTAGACTTTGGTCTCCCATGGCCCGGGCCCAAACTCACTTGTCAGCTGAGAGATGCCTCATGCCGTGGCTCCAGGGACATGGCCTGGGATGCAGATATTGCAGGACAGCTAACTTAAAAGTGTAACCGTCCCAGCAAATCTGAGACAAGTATGGAGGAGGGGGTTATTCTGTAGTTCAGGAGAAGAGAACTTGGAAGAGCTGACTTTTTTTAGGATTTCATTGCAGAAGAGGTACTATGTTGTCAACCCATAAAAGAAAATTAGGAGCGGATTGCATTTTTGGCATGAAAAGGTAACCCATACTGTACCTGGCCCCACAAAAAAAAAAAAACTTAAAACATCCCACATATATCCACCCACTATAACTTATCAGAAATAGACCGACACCAAATGTTGGGGAAAACTGGCCGTTGTACGGCCCCCTTTTATTAAAATAAAATAATTTAACAATATAACCAAAAACAAAGCAAAGCATCTTATTTGGCTACCGTTTCTTGGAGGCACTACCTAGAAATCT
This sequence comes from Rana temporaria, assembly GCF_905171775.1. Classification (NCBI taxonomy): domain Eukaryota; kingdom Metazoa; phylum Chordata; class Amphibia; order Anura; family Ranidae; genus Rana; species Rana temporaria. The sequence continues at coordinate 25,527,370 of NC_053497.1, read as the reverse complement.
ATTTTAACCTTATATCTGTTTAAACACGACCTGGTCCCTGCCGCATTGCACCGATTCAGGGACGACCACCTTCAGCAGATATACCATTCCCTTGCCAGTTAATCCACATAACTGGTATTCACCGGGGACCCATACTTCAGATGTGTCCCCACCCATCAAATTCCATAAGCCTGTTTTACACAGCGCAAGGTGTGAAGCCTCACACCTCTGCGCCCCACCAAAAATGAACTGCTCTTTGAATGCCCTCCTGTAAACCCAGTGTCCACAGGTCGCGGAGATCCCTAAACGTGTCCACTTCAGGTTCCTGATGCCGGACCACCAACCCCCCAATTCGAGCCACAAACTTCCCAACCTCCTTGTTAGCTTTTACCCCGAGCCCTGTTAAGCTTGGACACCGACCTGGCATGACGCCAAGCGGTGCACGCCACCATATCCGACCACACCACCACCATACGGGGAAAGGCGGCCTGCAGCCGTAGCACGTCCAACTTGACATCCCGAATAAAATGTCTGCTGGACCGAACACCCAGGTCGTTGCCACCTGCATGTAGGACCAGAACATCTGGGGGCCTAGCCCATCTAGCGGCCCTGTTAACTTCTGGGACCACTCTGCTCCATAACAGCCCAGGAATGCCTAACCACCTGACACTGACCTCCTGATCTGGGAAAACCTAGCTGACGGCCATCAGGCCTGACGTCCGCCCTCTTAGCCCCCCAGTGAACAAACAAGTGCCCCAAGATCCACACTAGGCAGTGATTTGAAAGAAATAAAAGTCCAAACATAACACACTCACCCCCAATGCGGCATAACACATAGTAAAAAAAGGAAAAGTATACAAGAAAAAACACAAAACACCACCCAGCCACCCTCTATGTACTAAACCAGATGAGGGCGGACATAAAGCTTAAACCTGTCGGACTCCCATCTGCCAATACCTTTGACCACCGCAGCATCCAAACCCCACCGGGCGGCCTCAGTAGCTGCCCCGATCCGAAAGGAATGCAAGGAGAAACTGCGAGCTGCAATTCCTGACCGATACAAACTGAAAGGTCGACAATGTCGCACTGTCGTCATGTACCAAGAAGGAACCCGCCACCTCCGGGCGGATACCCAAATAATCCCCTACTACCGCTACCGGGCAAATGTAAGAGCCCGGAGCAGGTACACATGTGCCCCCCTACCAGCCTGATTCGTCTTGGACCGCCGAATGAAAAGTCTGACTGACTCCCCATCCCAGCGAACATCCGTCGCCGACAACCCTCCATGAGCCACTTTTGAAGGACTAACCAACTCCCCCCCTCAAAGGGCTCCATAAAAGGCAAGGGCAAAAGCCGCCCTGAAGAGCAACGTCTTAAAAACGGACGTGCAAACACAACATCCGTAAAATATCAAAAGTGATAGGCCGGCGGCCGTCTGCCGTCTGCCCCCATTCCTATAGCCCCTCAAGGCCTGTTTGACTTTGGTAACATCCAGCATGTTCTGGATTTTGAACCATAATGCCAGGCCCACCAACTTACGTTGCATGACCGAAGCGGACACCCCATCCGCAAAACCCAAGCATACGAAGTAGATAACCAGCTGGAAAAACTCCCCGCTGCCGCCCTCTGAACCTACCCACTGCAACAAAGCCCCCCACTCCCTTCAGACCTTAGAGTAGAATGACCAAGTCGACTCGCTCAAGGAATTTCGAATCAAACCGGAAGTGATTCCAACGCAACCCGCCAGAGATGAGGAGGACAAGGGGTTCCGTGTTGCTCCGCTCCCAGGGCCAACTCCCGAAACCTGTCCAACTGAAACCGGGAAAGAGCGCCAGTCACCGTATTCGCCACCCCAGGAATATGCACAGAATACAAGAAGACATTGAGACGAAGACACGCTAAAACCAGATACTGCAGCAATCGTATCACCAGGGAGAGGACCCTGACAAGGAGTTAATGACCTGCACCACCCCCAGGTTGTCACAGTGAAGGCGGAACTTTTTGTTGCTGAACACTGCACCCCAAAGCTCTAACGCGACCACTACCGGAAAAAGTTCCAGCAGAACTAAATTCTTTAAGAAGCCCGCCTCACTCCATTCGGTGGGCCAGCGATCCGCGCTCCACCGACCACCCAGGAATGCGCCATATCCAGTAGACCCGGCTGCATCCGTAAACAGCTCCAGGTCATAGTTGCTGACCGGCCTCTCCATCCAGATAGACCTGCCATTGAAATCATTCAAAAATTCACGCCATACCCTGAGATCGGCCCTGTGTTCCTTTTATTCAGCCGGACAAATCCAGTCAGAAATCACTGGACAGGATTAGTGCCTGCACACTATCCAGCATGTACTGGAACCGGAGCCTTCGACCTCAATGCGGTAGGTGGTGTGCCCATCCGGGGATGGGGAATGGCTGCGTCCCCGTCCCGCAGGGCTCCGCCTACGTCGGGGATTCCTCCCGGCTCCCGCATCAGATCCAGATGATGGAGGCTGGGTCGGCTGAGCCCGAGGGTCCGTATCCGGGCTCCCATTGTGGCGCTGAGCCTAAGGTGCAGGCGATGGGCTGTAGCGCTCCGGCAGGTGAGCACGCCGCCCCTGCAAACTGGACGGATCCCCGGTGGCCGCACCTTGAAGCCAATCAGTCCCCATTATGGCCACCATGTCCTGGAGTTGCACCACCAGGTCCCGGGTGTCCGCCATCCTAAAGCAGGAGAGAGATGCAGCGCGGTCAGCACACAAACGTTTCTCCTCCTCGTGTGCTGACTGGAAGCTGCTGCGTGCCCTGTGACCCCCCACACTGCCAGCCTCCCCAGCTATTCCGGCCAATCCCCTGCTTCCTGCCGGAGGATTAACCCCCACTAGCCCAGGCTGCTGGGAACCTTCTCATGCCGCCCTGTGCTTATCGCTGGCTGTCTTTGCGTCGGGCTTCCTGTATCAGCAGGTATTTTTCTGTACTTACAGTGCCTTTTAAAGAAGAAGAAAAGTGCTGCCATTTTTTTGTTTTTGATTTTCCTGACCTGCAGAGTAAAGGCATAATAAGCTAATATGCATTGCATACTAGCACATTATGTAAAACTTACCTGCAAATGAAGCTCTCTTTCTCACCGCTGGAGGCCGCATCCATATTCACTCGTCTTCCTTCCGGGTCTGCAGCTGTGTGACTAGCCGGAGCCATGTGACGTCACTCACGAGCATGTGTGGGGTAGCTGCCGGTCAAAGCACAGGGCTCTGAAGAAAAGGCACGGGTGGCCGTTCCTTTAGAGCGCATGCGCACGGCGCTTTGTTTAGGTGATATTTGCAGTACCCACAAGTCAGGGCCATCTTTAACGCAGGGCAAACGGGGCACCTGTCCTAGGCCCTATCTTTGTTGGGGGTCCAAAGCAGCTGCTGCTTAAGCCCACGATGATGGCATTGCAGAGCGCATGCCACACGGGGGACGCTGGAGGCTTTATTGCCAAGCCAGACAACGGGGGGGGGGGGGCAAGGCCACTGACGCTCTGACCCCACCTCTGTTGTGAATGGGGGGCTTGAGGACCATGATGTGATAGGATATAGGCAGGTGCGGTTTCTCCCTTGCTGGTGGCACTCAACCACAGCAGCATTGCAGAGGGAAAGGAAGTCAAGAGGAACATGGTTCCTCTATGGTTTTCTGGGTCACTGGGGCAGCAAACTAGTTGTATGCTGACAGCCCTTGTGACCCTGACCGCCATCTTGGTTCAGGCAGAGTCTATTTAAGCCCCTTGCTCCTGGGTTTGGTGTGCATTTAGTGTGTGAATAGAGTAGGGACAGATTACCCATCTATCAGGTATAGTAATAGCAGTAGGGAAAGGTTCCAGACGAGTAGGGAAAGCTTAGGGATCTTAGGGGGGGGCTAAGACTGAGGACTCTGATGTGAAGGGAGGCAACATTTGACACCTGCAGCCTCCATAAATTAGCATGCCCTTAAAGGGTACCATGAATAAAAAAAGGTTTAGAAACACTGCTTTAGAGAAGGTAAAAAAGGATGTATTTTGTTTATATTTATCCCAGAAAGCAAGCACTGCATCAAATTATACATGCAAGCAATATGGTTTTCAAATTAGTGGGATAAAAAAATTACAGAAGATTTTATAAGTATTCATATGCTCCAGGGGCTAAAAGAAGAAAAAGTAGAGTCAGCAGCTAGGTCCCAATTAAATGCTAAGATGATTTTCATAGGCAGGTTTTGTTTTAAACTCGCATAACTGCAGAGTTATCTGATACAAATGCTGAATATTACTGGTTGTGGCTTCCGTTTATCTACTTTTAGAGACAAAAGATGGATATCAAAACCATTGCTGTCCTAAAAAATATTTCCAAACCATGTTTATACTTTTTGATATCTCTGTTCAATCAATCTTATACATAAATGATTATAAGGGTGTACTGCAAAGTGTTGGCTATTCTAGTTATCAGTGAAATCCTCGATTGTACTAAAGCATATACTTACATAGTTAGGCTGGATTCACATCCTATGCATTTTTAGTGCTTTTTGCAGATTTGCACTACAGAACGTGTTCCATAGAAAACCATGTTAAATGGACTGTAATGCAAATATGCAAAATGCAAAGAGCACTAAAAATGCATATTTGCATTACAGTCCATTTAACATGGTTTCTAATGAAACACGTTCTGTAGTGCAAATCTGCAAAAGGCACAAAAAATGCATAGGTGTGAATCCAGCCTTAGTCAGGTTGAAAAAAAAGACACAATTCTATCTAGTTGTTATACCAATAAAATAAAATAAATCATACAATCCCATATACACAATTCTATACCCACAGTTGATGCAGAGAGAGACCAAAAACCCCAGCAAAGCATGATCAAATTTGCTTACAGCAGGGGGAAAAATTCCTTCTTGATCCCCCGAAAGGCAATCAGATATTCCCTGCATTAACTTTACCTATAAATGTTAGTACCCAGTTATTTTATGTACATTTTAAGAAAGAATCCAGACCTTTTTTCTTTTTTTTTTAAGTAATCTACTGAGCTGGCCAGAACCACCTCTGGAGGGAGTCTATTTCACATTTTCAAAGCTCTTACTGTAAAGAAACCTTACCAAATTTGGAGATAAAATCTCTTTTCCTCTAGACACAAAGAGTGCCCCCTTGTCCTCTGTGATGACCTTAAAGTGAAGAACGCAACACCAAGTTCACTATATGGACCCCTTATATATTTGTACATGGTGATCATATCCCCCTTAATCTCTTCTCAAGAGAGAATAAATTCAGTTCCTCTAATCTTTCCTCATAGCTGAGCTCCTCCATGCCTCTTATCAGTTTGGTTGCCCTTCTCTGCACTTTCTCCAGTTCCCGATATTCTTTTTAAGAACTGGTGCCTAAAACTGAACTGATGAGGGCTTACTAATGATTTGTACAGGGGCAACATTTTTTTTTTCTCTCTCTCTCTCTCTCTCTCCCCTTGGCATTGCATGTTATTATTAAGCTTATAATCTACCAAAACCACCAGATCCTCCTCCACCATTGATTCCCCCTAGTATGTATGATGCATGCAAGTGCATAACTTTTTACATTTAGCCTCAATTGCCACTTGGTTGCCCAATTAAACAGAGCATAGCTTGGTGTTATCTGCAATGACAGAAATGTTACTTTTAATCCCAGACCCAAGATCATTTATAAAGATATTAAAAAGTAAGGGTCCCAACACTAAACCTTTCGGTACACCAAGAATAACCTTAGACCATTCAGAGTAAAGCCTTGTACACGCAATCTGTTTTTCCGTCAGGTATTGTGTGTCGAAAATCCGACCGTTTGTACGCTCCATCGGACAATTATTGTCAGGTTTTCCGCAGACAAATTTTGGATGCCAGGCTTTGAAATTTTCCGTGGACAAGGGTCTGTTGTCGGATTTTCCGATCGTGTGTACACAAGTCCATCAGACCAAAGTACAAACAAGCATGCTCAGAAATGATGCTCACCAAACACGACATTAGCAGAAGGTGCCCGAAGGGTGGTGCTCAAGAGCTGAAAAAACACGTAGTACTACGTTCGTGTTTGTTGGAAGACAATTGTGTGTCATTTTTGTATGCAAGACAAAATCCAGACACATGCCCTTTCGGACAAAAGTCAGATGATTTGTCTGCTGAAAATGCTATCATGTGTACGAGGCTTAAGGATCAATAGCCAATTCTCTTTGAATTCTGTCTTTTTATTAAACTCTCCAGTATCTTCCCGACTATAGAAGTTAAACTAACAAGTCTATAGTTACTTGGTAAAGACTTTGATCCCTTTTTAAATATGGGCACCACATTGGCCCTGCGCCAATCCAGTGGTACTATTCCAGTCATTAACGGCTTCCGGACCACCCCACATACATTTACATTTACTGTGGCAGGGCGGCCTGGTTGTGCAAAATAACATACCTATACGTGATTTCATGCACATGGTTTAGGGGGCGCACTGCTTGCATGCTGCTCCTGCTGTGACTGGACACAGAGGGAGACAATCGGCATTCTGGCGGCCGTGACCCACTGATCGTTCACAGGGGAGACGGAGCAGCGGTGTAAAAAAAGTACACTAGTGATCTGTCAAAGAGGAAAAGAGAGAGAGATCCTGTTTCAGCTAAACTGAATCACAGTCTCTCTTTTCCTCCAATGAATCCAATCCACCTACACCTCCCAGGGAACACATTTAACCCCTTCCCTGCCAGTGTCATTTTATACAGGGATCAGTGCATTTTTTTTTAACACTGATCACTGTAATAATAAAAATCGCAGATCACCGCCATTACCAGTAAAAACAATAACGAATATTAAAAGTCAATAAAACTATTCCCTATTTTGTAGATGCTCACGCTATAACTTTTTCACAAACCAATCAGTATACGCTTATTGGGATTTTTTAACAAAAATATGTACCAGAATACATATTAGCCTAAATTGATGAAGACTTTTTTTTATTTTTGGGGATACTATTATAGCAGAAAGTAAAAAAATATATATATTTTTTTGGTCTTTTTTATGTTTTATAGTGCAATAATCAGAAACACTGTGGTAAATACCACCAAAAGAAAGCTCTATTTGTGGGGAAAAAAGGACATCAATTTTATTTGCGTACAGCATCGCACAACCAAGCAATTGTCAGTTACAGACGCAGTGCCATATCGCAAAAAACGGCCTGGGTCAGGAAGTGGGTAAAACCTTCCGGAAAAATTTGATACAATGGCTTTGAAATGACAGAGCTCAATACTTTTAGGATTCTTGGGTAGATGCCATCAGGCCCAGGTGCTTTATTCACCTTTATTCTGTCTAAATATTTTTGTACCATATCACTTTTGAGCCATTGTGGATCATTGGGGCTGTGTCACTCCCACCCCCATTATGGACATGAGCTCCCCCATGCTCCTTTGTATATACACAGAGCTGAAGAAGGTGTTTATACATTTGCCTTCTCTTTGTCCCCAGTCACCCACTCCAGATTATTTTGTAAAGGGCCTACATGCTCAGACCTGACCTCTTTACTATTAATATATTTGAAGAATTGCTGGGGGTTTGTCCTACTATCCTCAAACTGGACCATAAAATTGTCTTTGTTATATACATTTTAGCCCTCTAACTGTTCCAGCAGTGCCATTACTTCAGTCACTTTCCGGGTAGTTAAAATCCCCACCTCCTTGACCCAATATATTACCTCCTTTACCATAACCCATCTTAACCTAATAATAATAGTAAGGGTGCATTCACACCACGATTTTATCATCCTACTTGTTCTCACGATTTTCGGTTTTAAATCGTCCAAATCTGTATGGCAAAACGTATCCATTGACTTTCATTCATTAATTTAGGTCCCCAAGTGCATCCGATTTGATCCGCATACGATTTGATACAATTTAAAATCGCATCAAAAAACGTGTTTGACCACGTTTTTTGGTCCTGATTTGAAATTGTATTAAAATCGTGTCCGATTTTTTTTTTATATTGTGGTCAATCTAAATCGTATGTAATCGGATGACTGATCCGATTTACATACGATTTTGTCAGATACGATTCCATCTGATTTAACGGTCCGTTTATCGGATGTTAAAATCGTGATGTGAACCTAGCCTTAGAGACCACACCAGAGTTGGAGTATAAATGGCCACAGCAGCCTTTTTTATTAACCAGTATTCAAAATGAACTCCACCTTAAAAATTGTAATCAAATAACTTTCCATTAACATGTACAACCACATTTCTTTACTCCCAGTCTATTGGTCTCTGACGGCACCCCGAATACTTCTCACTTTCCACCACTACACTGCGGGCCATACATTTTCCAAAACCAGGCCTCCAGCCGTAACCAGCTCGGAGACAATCCCCTCCCGCAGTGCAACCATCACCGTATTCCAGCAGACACCGTTCCACTGGAATACAACCGAGGGGCACATCCCACCAATGAGCCCCCACCATTTACCATACCATCTGATTTTAGCCACCGTCAAAGACCAAAGACACCGCCTTCTCCAGCTGTTATGACGTCCAGAACCCTGAAATAGAAAGAACAAAACCAACAACACGGAAAAACACTACATGTAAAAAACACAGGGAGGGTGGGAAAGCTTCCTCTCTCTTTGCTAAAACTTCCCAGAATGCCTCCTCCGTTCCCGCCCATTACTTTTATATTTTTTTTTCCGCCCCCCGGCTAACACAATCCTTCCTCCTTCTCCTCCTCCATTAAGCTCCCTCACTCCTAAGCTTAACCCCTGCCTTGCCATTCCTCTCCCCCTTGTCATGCCGGCCCTGCATTACTTTTTTTGGGGTCTGTCCATTCCGGGCCTTCCTCATTAACTCCGACTCATCACACGCTTATGAGATAATTTTTCACTTAGAGACAGACACCACCACCCTTCCATTTCACACTGTCTTTCTGAAAGAAAGCATAGCCAGGAATATTTTTAGTCCAGTCCATGTTAAGAATGAAGCCAAGATTCAGCAATGCCAATTAAACTATAGTTCTCCTCGTTCACCAGAGCTTCCAACTTATCTATTTTGATTGGCAAACTTCTGACATTGGTGAACAAACACTTTAATTCACTGCATTGTGCACACTTATGTTGCATTTTTTATTTTTTTGTACAAATAGTACAGTTTCCAATGGTTGTTTGTAACATGAAAACCTTATCACCTGCCATAGCCCTCCCCCATCTTTCCCTATCCTACCCACCAATAGGGGCTGACCCTGTCTGACATGTCTGTCTCACTATAATCTAATTCACTGCCCCTCCCAATCCTAGTTGAAATACTCCTCCAGCCTTCCCATAACCACCCCCCCCCCAGCTCAGCAGATCCTCTTCCATTTAGGTGCAAACCATCTTTAGCATATAGGCAAATTAAATGAAGTCAGCCCAGTACTCTACAAACCCAAATCCCTCTTTTTGACACCAGGTATTTAGTCATGCATTCCGTTCTCTAATCTCCCCCTGTCTGGCAATATTTCAGAGAGTATCACCCTGGAGGTCCTTCCCTTCAAATTGCAGCCTAGTTCTTTAAATGTGGTTCTTAAGGTGCCTCAATATCAATTGACCAGTGTGATATCATTCTGGCAGGTTCATTTCACTCAACTGTAGTGCTTCTGTCATTAAAGTAATTTTTAGCCAGGAAATATGGTTCAGGACTTAAATTGCAATGCAACAAAAATATTACCCTCACATGGTGGTTAGCATTAGTTTCTCAATTCTTTACACCTCCTTGGCTTGCTCTGGAAGTGTTGGTTCTCAGGCCCCCCCACTCTAGGTCTCCAAACTATGGCCCTCCAGTTCAGCAAGTACAAATCCCAACCCTAGTCATGACTTTGAATGTCGGAGTTTTACAATGTCTCATGGGATGTGTAGTTCTGCAACAGCTGGAGGGCTGTAGTTTGGAGATCCCTGCTCTAGACCATCCCACCAAACCTTAGACTCTGCATCTGTGTCTCCATCTCTGGCAGCTCCCTACAGCAATGCCCCACACCCTGACCTCTGGGCAGATGAACTTATGTCTCACAGGGGGAGCTCTGAACTACTGTAAGGCCCTTGATTATCCACCTGCACAAACAGCCTGCTGGTGGTTTCCAGTAAAACTTGGGAACAAGGTTCATCCTCCCAGGATTCTTTTTAAAGCCTCCAAACACCAGAACTCAATCTGGGAGTTACAAAACCCGGAGAAAAACAAAAATCCCCTTTTGCCTCTTTACAATTGATATTGCGGAGCTTATAATTCTGTATCCTTGAGAACCCTCTCTGCCATTTACATCCTTTTTTACACCGTGGCAGGGCCCAGCACTGTCAAACCAGATATAAGTTCACTCACTATTATATAAGGGACAACTCTTTACCATGAGGATGTTTTAAAGGATGACTTCTCTTTTACTAAAGGTGGCCTTTAAAAAAAAAAGACCCAAATTTCTAAATGCAGCTGGTATAGGTACATGACTATGGTATACCAGATGTCCCCATTGCTGCTAAGAACCCCTACTTATACTCCACCTTATACCTTAATTAAATAACGAGACCACCACCATATTTTGGAGTAAAATTGGCCATAGCAGCCTCCTTTATTTTAAATTAACTTTTTAAATAAGTATCAAACTTTAACAAACAAAATTTTCTCTGAAAACAATCCCATCAGTATCCTAGCGCTGGACTTTGCAGGAACCTCCAAACTTGTGATCAGAGCCTGAATACTGGATAGGTACCAGCGCCCTCCCCAACCCCTAGCGACCTGAGGTGTGCCGTGGTCGCCTGTGAGAGTATGCTTAAAAGAGGGCATACCCTATGAAAGAAGGAGTAAAGAGAGGGGAACGGGTGGGTGGGAACCCGGAAAACCGCTGACGCGTGCTGGGAGGAGAGGGGGAGACTAAGGAGCCACACGCTCCTCCCACAAACCCAGGCAAGCCAATGGCTAGCCTTCTTACTTGTGATCGGAGCTGAATACTGGATAGGTACCAGCGCCCTCCCCAACCCTAGCGACCTGAGGTGTGCCGTGGTCGCCCGTGAGAGTATGCTTAAAAGAGGGCAAAAGAGACACCAATTTAGGTACAGCTTTAATAACAAAACCAGAACACACTCAATCCAACAAAACTGCAAAAGCCTGTTTAACCTCTGTGTGGGGATCAGGGACATAACGATTGAAACATGAGGATCGCCAGCGGCCCATGTACTTGATGACATAAGCCGGGACCCCATGCTTGGAAGCTGCGGACGCTGCGCCAATCCTGAAGGAGTGCCCCGAGAACCTACCAGGGTTGAACCCCAACCTCCCAATCAGAATCCTGACATGGGAAATGAACTGGGAGGAGGAGATGCCCAAGGTAGGAAAGGGAAGCAAAGGGCTATCTAGAGAGGCCGTGGACAGTGTACCCATGAGCCGATCCAAGACCTTCACTGGACACCAGGCTGTGTTGGTGTTGACGTGCTGACGATGAACCCCTGCCCCACCTGCCAATTCTTGTTGTTGGGTAGCTGTAAAGCGAAGTGATCCAGCCACCTGGTGGGATTCCCTCTGCAGAGAACCAGAGCGTGGTGCCCAGCCCTAGCCACCTCCCCTGGTCTAAGGAACCCAAAAAAACAGAGGAATACCGCAGCCTCCAAGACCAAGTTAGGACCCGCCCCAAAAGGGGACAGGTCCAGCAAATCCGCCAACCCTCGTACTATCGGCCTGGAAATTGGCAAACGTGTCACCACTGGCCTCCCCTGCGCCTTCTGAATACCCCTGAGCATGGCTCTGATTGGATAAGCTGCAAAAATAGACAGGGATTCAGGCTGTATCATGGAAAAGAAATGCTGAATGCCCGCCAGGTACAACTTAATAGTATTGTGAGACAAAGGCAGACTATTGTCACAAAATGCCATGAACACCAACATGTAGCTGACATCATACCCCCTGGAGCTGGGGTAACGGGATGTAAATCTACTAAAACATCTCCAAGCCGTGTCGTAAGCCCTGCGCGTGTTTCTGGCCAAAGATGCATTGATAAGGTCAGCTGCGCGAGACCCGAGGGTTCTTAGTCCAACCTCAGCTGGGCAAACGGCAGCACAGGCACGCCCCTCCGATCCGCCTCTGGACGCTGCTGAAAGAAACTGTGAAAATCAGCTCTGGACAACGCATCCGCCGCCCCGTTGTCAACCCCACTAACAAATCCCCCCGAAAATGGAAATTGAACCTGAGACCCAACCAAGTTAGCCTACGCATGAATGCCATTATAATGAGGGAGCCCGACCTCCCCTTGTTGATGATCGCCACAGTGGCGATATTGTCGGTAAAAAATACAACCGTTTGACCGGACCACGAGGGCCCCCAGGTGCATGCCGCGGCCACAATGGGGATGATCTCAAATAGCACGGACGTCCGGGAAAAACCCGGAATATCCGCCACTTCCGGAGGCCAGGGAGCCACTGACGCCCGAAAATGGCCGAGAAACCCACCGAAGCGGCGGCATCGGAAAAAACCCTGGGGGAGGCTGCCGTGGGGAGCCGGATGAATAAGGACACCCCATTCCAGTCATGCAAGAATCGATCCCACATAAGCAGATCCGCCCTGGCATCAGCTTCCAACCGCACACTCGGGTCAGCGTCTCGGAAGAGTGGAAGGAGTGCCAGCAGGCGGGACACAAAAGACCTGCCCTGTGGAATGATTCTCATGGCGAAGTTCAGCATGCCTAAGAGGGACTGCAACTCCCTCTTAGAGCACACTGGGGACCTGACAAAACCATGGATAACACCACGGATCCTGACTAGCTTGTCCTGTGGCAAGCTAGCAATCATCTGTACTGTGTCCAAAGTGATCCCTAGGAAGGTAATCATGGTGGCCGGGCCCTCAACCTTGTGGCAGCAGGGGAAGTTCAGATTCCTGAACAGCTCAGTGAGGGTGGCGAGATCCCTGGGTGACTGAGCCGGGCTCTCCAGCAACAAGAATTCATCCAGGTAATAGATGACCTTGCCACACCCCAACTGAGAAGACAAAAACCCAATTGAGAGCCGAGGCAAACGTGTCGAAAAGCCAAGGGCTGCTCTTGGACCCGAACGTCAGCTTGGCGAAATAGAACTGCTCTCGCCATTTGATGCCGTACCGCTGCCAAAGAGATGGCATGATAGGAAGGAGCTTGAAGGCATCAGAGATATCTGCCTTGGACAACCATGCTCCCTCGCCTAATAGCAGAATGTGCTGGATGGCAGAGTCCACGGAAGCGTACTTCACCGCGAACTCCTCAGACGGAACGAGGGAGTTCAAACTGGGCACAGGTGACAAATGAGCCGACAAATCGTAAACCAAACGGTATTTATTGGAAAATTTACCTTTTGACCACCCCAACGGGGCTCACCCTCCACATGACAAAAGGCGGGGACAAAAAAGGCCCGATAACGAACCCCTTGGCCAATTCTACCCGTACCAACTCGTCGACCAACTCAGCGTTGGTAGTGGCAGATACCAAATTGGCACACTCGTGCGACTGAGATGGAAGGGTGATCAGACCTGTGTGTAAACCTTCCTTAAACCAATCCACCAAAAACCGCCTGAGAGCCGGAGAAGGGTGGTGTGACAACCAGAAATCCAACTGGGGAATATTCACCCGGCTCAGTCAGGAAGCACCGGAGGGCTTAACCGGGCAGGCGGTCTTGGGGTGATCTCTGAAACAATTAGCACAGACATGCAACAACCTGAATTGGTTGTAATTACAGGTAGTGTAATTGTAATTGTTGCAGAGCTGTGACTTCCCTAACACATGTATAGGTCTGCCGAGCTTGTCCACCAGGCCCGAAGGCCCCGAAGAAGGCCTGCCTGACCCAGGCCTGTTGGCCCCAACCGCCCCCAGATAATTAACATTAGGGCACCAGTTGGCAGTGTGGGCGGCAGATTGACAGGTGGCACACGTAGGAGACTTCTGACTCGCAAAATGCCTGCAAAATAATTTGGTGTCCATGACACTCCAACATGAAACCACCTGAAACTGCGCCCACATGGCAGCGACTTTAGCGGAAAAGGACCTGTGGTAGTCATAGAAAGCGCTACCACCATACGTATGCGCTAAATCAACGACTTTGTGTAAATACAGGTCCAACTCCTCCCTCCTGGCAGGACTAACCCCACAAATGATATCTCTGAAAATCCCAAAGGCAAGGACGAACTCGGCAATACTGAGCTTACGGTTCAATCTGGGATCGCGGGTCCTGAGGACCACTGAGACCTCCCCGCAAGCATATGCCTTGTTCTCCACCACGTCCTACGACGCGATGAGGAGCGAGGCCAGATTGACATCCTTGCCTTCTAGGATATCTTTTTTGAGGTTGGCCGGGATGAAATGAGCAGGGGAAATTGATGGAACCATGCCAGAACCGGAGGGAATAGCCAGAGGTGAAGGCCCACCGGTAACAGTTGCAGGGATTGCCGATGGCCCAGGAACTGAGGCAGCTACAGGAACCACCACACTGGCAGGCCAGGCCTCCAACACATCCATTCTGTCCTGTAATAGTTGCACCGAAGAAGAGAGGGTGTTCAAAACCGTATGTATCTGCGTTAGAGCGGTGAGCAGGGTTGGGTAGGAAAGAGGAGTTTAAGTAACTCCGCCTTTCTGGCCGAGGCCGGGAAAGGAATGCCCCTGGAACAGAGCTCGGCCATGAGTCTAGGAATGGTCCAGCTCCTTAAAGATGGTGAACTGCCGTGTTCCGAGCCCCTAGCCGGTGTGGAAGGGATAAACGCAAACTCTTCGCTTTCTGATACGTGAGACATGTTCCAATCTGTGAAGAAACAATCAACTAAACTGCCCGACCTGCCAACCCCCAAAAAACCTAGTGTATGGTGCTGCTACCGCAAGAACATAGCGCATGAGAAAACTAATGACCATGACCCCCTGCGTGAGTGTAGCGCAAGCCCGAGCACCTGTGGCGCTGCACAGGCAATTAAAAGCGAACACTCAGGGCTTGGAACCTACAGACCGTGGTAGGCGGAAAATAGGCATGTAAATGTGGTGCAACGTATATCACGTATGAATGTACAGAATCTGAAGACGTGACAGATCCAAATAAGGAAAACAGACACACCTTGCTGTTGCAGACACAGCTGAATCCACCTGTGAAAACACCATGACGAATAACTTAGAAAAACGACAACTACCGACCTGACACCACCACCCGGCCAGAGTGAACGTGCTCTGTGGTGGAGAAAGAACTGTGACCCTGGGAAGGGTACACCCCGCGCCATGATAGGATGTGGCCCAGAGCTGATGAGTGGTCGAAGACCCAGCTGCAGGAAAGCCAGAGACAGACACGTGAAGATACTGACCCACCGGACTATCAAGCTGAGCAAGAAGTGACCCCACTTGTGAGGAACCTAGAGCCTGAGACTTGTGACCCCTGAAGCAGAAGGACTAGGCGCCATGATGCCGTGACCTAGGGTGAAACCCCCCCCCCAGAAAAACACCTACCTGGGTGACTACGCAGCAAGCAGTGAACCTTAGTCCTCCCCCTGCCAACCCACCCTGGACCCGACCTGTACCGGTCACTGCCGGGCCCTGCCACCCACCCGCCAGCTAGGACCCCTGACACTGACCCCGTGCCCCCCTCCACGCCAGTGTCCCTAGGTGAAAAGAGTGTCGCCTGCAGGGAACCTGGTGTTTGAGAAACCACCACCCCCCCCCCCAGTGGCAAAACTGAAGCAGAGAAACCATGACCACAGATGCCGTGCCCCTCCCCTACACTGGAGGCCTACCTACCTTCCTGAACCTGCAGCGATACCGACACCTGCAGAGAGAAAAATACATCCCGGGGCGAAGGGTGGAGGAGGCAACGAATCACATGGACGAAATGCCGCACACAGACCAACCCCCCGGCCTGCGCAACAGCCAGCCCCCCCACACCACCAGCCCCCCGACATACCTGAAACGACAGGGGAGCAGACCCAGTTGGAGCGCCCCTGACACGGAGCACGAACAGGCCGGAGTGAGGGGAGGGGAGCAACCCCACTTACGAACCGGTCGGATGCTAGCTGCTAGCCACAGCAGGACGGCATCGACCGCCCACGATGCAAGCAACGACCGTACAGGGCAGGACCCAGAACCGGAAGTGACGCGCGCTGGCCCCTTCAACCCCGAAAAATGCAGACGCGTGCTGGGAGGAGAGGGGGAGACTAAGAAGCCCCACGCTCCTCCCACAAACCCAGGCAAGCCAATGCTAGCCTTCTTACATAAACACAATTTTCTCTGAAAACAATCCTATCCGTATCCTAGCGCTGGACTTTGCAGGAACCTCCAAACTCCATCTTATAACATCTGGCACTGCAGTACCTCGCTCTCTGGTCGTAGGTCTCAAGCTGGCTCAGACAACCACTGACTGCAGTGCCCCCCATTAACATAATATTCCAGCTACACTTTGGTTAACTGAAAATACCACCCTCAGGACCTATACCACCGATAGGTTCTGAAATCCTTCTTTGAGGTATCTTCCTTCCCCTGCAAAGCCCAACACCCGCCACCAGCACCCAAGGGTAACACCTTACCCTTGGGCACCCCTCCACACCCTCAAAGCTCACTGTACTCCATCCTGCAGACCTAAAGCCCACATGTCGATACCCACGTCGTTAAGGTGAACTCCATCACCCCGCAGGTATCTCCACGTGTCCACCTCCAACTCCAAATGCCTGACCACTAAGCCCCCATTCCTAATCACGAACCTACCCACTTCCCTATTGATCTTCCTCCGAGCTCTGTTAATGCCTTCCACTGACCTTGCCATCCTCCATGATGTCCTCGCCACCATGTCCAACCATACAATGATCATATCAGGGAACGCCATGCGAAGGCGCAGGAAATCATATTTGATGTCCCGCGTGACGTCCAACATTGACAGAATCCCCAAGTCATTACCCCCCATGTGTACAATCAAAACATCAGGTGGTCGATCCAAACGTGCAAACCGGTGCACCTCCGGAACCATCCTGCTCCACAGCATCCCCGGAAATTCTGGCCATCTGACGCAGGCCTCCTGTTTTGGGACCCTTAGCTGTCGACGTCCGGTCGCACATCAGCTCTCTTAGCCCCCCAATGCACAAAGGAATGGCCCAGTATCCAGACCAATCCCTGTCCCGCACCTGAAAAACAGAAAGCAACATACATATATCACCAACCATGAACTACAGGGAACCGACACCAGCCCCCCCAAAAACTTCCAACACAGCAAGCACTAACCCCCAGACCCTCACCTAACCTGTTAACTCCACACTTTGTTCGCCTCCTTTGTTAATTTATTTTTTATATAGCAGTAAGCCAAAACCGTTTTTTATGGTAAACCCACTAGCAACTGTGGCCGAACATACAGCCAAAACCACCTCGACTCCCACCTACCTATGCGCTTAACTGTTTCCGCATTCAGCCCATTTCGCACGGCCTCCGTCGCAGCTCCAATTCTAAAAGAGTGCAACGAAAATTCTTTATCCACTAAACCCAACGCCCGCAAGCACTTTCTGAACACCGCCACAAATTGATAACGGGACAAAGGGGCCCCATCAGCATGCAACAAAAAGGAACCCCCGATCCCCGGGCGCACCTCCAAAAACTCCCGCACGGCCCCGACCGGGCACAGTGTCGAACCGGGAATAGGGAAGAACTGCACCGACTTACCCTTACCAGTTTGATCCGTTTTGGATCTCTGCAAAAACAGCAACACCCCCTCCCTTGCACACACCAAGTCAGCGGCCTGAACGCCCCCGCGTACCTTCTTGGAAGGGCTAACCAGCTCGCCAATTCGAAACGCTCCAAAGAATGCCAACGAAAAGGCTGCACGAAACAAGGACACCTCATACTTTGAACATAACTTCCCCAACTCCCCCAAAATGCCCACCAAAATTTCGAAATGAAACCGGGCGCCTAGAATCCTTAGCCCCTGCCTCCGATAACCCTTGAGGGCCTGACGCACCCAAAAATCTTTTGTGAAATCCGGGCACCCCTGCCATTTGAACAGAAAAGCTAAACTTGCCAGTTTCTTACTCAAAACAGATCGCGATACACGTACCTCAGGACCAACGGGATCCACCTCCGCCTCCCGAACCAATCCCACCAGCCGACCGACTCGTCTCCACCGGCGCCGCGACCGTCCTGGACTCTTGCTCCTCATCAGAACCGGTCACCTCCCCTTTCGACAGGCACTCAGGCCTCACATCCTCCCCTGATGATGGCCCACCAGGCCACTTGGGCCTAGCAGCCGAGGGTCCAGCGCTCGATTGGCTCCACCTCCACCCACTGGACCCACCCATGCCTTCCTGGGTGTCTGCTCCCTGCCTGCTCTGACCTCATCAGCTCCCCCCCTGTCCATCGACTCCCGCGTGTTGGGTTGGGGGTGGCTGGCCGAGGAAAGGGTAGGCCCAGCCACCGCAGCCGTAGATCTCCCGCGCCGAGGCTCCCCCTGCCGACGCCCGCAGTACTATGATCCCCACGCCGCGCGGGCCTCTCGGCCACACCGGAACCTCCGGAACACCCGCCGCGGAGCTCCGATCCTGGTGGGGATTCCTTCCGGGACCCCCCCACCACTAGCGAGGCAGACCGCTTGGCCGGAGGGCCCAAAGAGGCCCTAGAGGGACTCCCATCGCGCCGCTGAGCTCGAGGGGAGGGGCCCTAGCGAGTAGTGCTCCCGAGGCCGCGACCTCCGAGCTCGTACACCCTCTCTCCCCGCGGCAGGTACGCTCTTCTCCCTGTGTTGCAGCAGCGGCCCCAGCGTCTGCTAAAGCCACACCGCGCAATTCAGTCTCGGCCCACAACTGGGCCAACATCTCTTCTACAGCAGCCATGCTTCTACCTCACTAAACTTTCCCCACACTGTGTTACCTGGAGGGAGGGGCGTATTCTATTTATCAACTCTCCTCCCCACTGCCCTCTCTACCAATCCCCTCCTACCCTGGCTTCACTGAGTCCTGTTAACCATGTCATTCCCGGCCCTGCGCTTACTGCATGCTTTGTATTTTTGCTCTGGGCCTTTCTTACTTGTATCCTTGCTTCTAAATTGTATGTCCCTGTGCATGACTATAGAATTCGTCAACTTACAGGCCTTGAACATATAATAAAAACACAACACTGCGTGACATGGGTTTAAAACGGCCCAGCAACCCTTTTATTTAACAAATTAATAATAACAAAACCAAACAATTTTAACACCAGGAGGGGGTCTTTGGGTATCCTTAAATCACATTACCGACCATGTCCTCAGCCGTGCACTATCCGGTTCAAAGACGTTGCGATTTTCCACATTTTTACTTTCTCCAGGGGACCTAGCTCCTGGGAAAACCACCAACAACCAACCAGGTGGGAGCGCCATACCCTAGATGGGCCCTAATTCTTCTACAATCTGATTAATCCTTGCCCCCCCAAAGACCCCCTGACCCGCCAGCTGCTGCGACAAAAGCGCAAAGTATAACATATGTATGTTTTTTGTTTATCTGTTTTTTTTGTTTTTGTTTTTTTATGCAAAAAAAACATGAAACATCCAAAATAGTCCCCCACCCAGTCCCCAAACCAGAATACAGAGCGGGAGGGAGGGACTCTTCAATCAACAGAACTTTCTGGAGTGATTACCCATCATCTCTTGCACCAGACCAACCCCTTACGGCTCAAACCTGACCATCCTAATACACCAATCAGGCCCCTACCCCACCTCTACATCTTACTTTTAACCCTTCTCAGACCTGTTCCTCCCTTAGGCCCCTTTCACATTGGAGCGGGAGCTGCGGTGGCGGTATAGCGCCGCTATACCGCTGGGATTGCCACGGGAATCGGCTGCTAGCGGTGCGGTATTAACCCCACTAACGGCCGCTAAAGGGTTAATACCGCCCGCATTGCGCCTCTGCAGAGGCGCATTGCGGGCGGTATTGCCGCTGTTTCCCATTGTTTTAAATGGGAAGGAGCGGTGAAGGAGTGGTATACATACCGCTCCTCTCACCGCTCCAAAGATGCTGCTGACAAGAGATTTTTTTCTCTCCCGCCAACGCATCGCCTCAGTGTGAAAGCCCTCGGGCTTTCACATTGAGTAGGCAGTGAAGGAGATTTTTAGGCGGTATAGCAGCGCTATTTTTTGCACTGTATCGCCTGAAAAACTCCTCAGTGTGAAAGGGGTCTTAGTCATGACGACCCTGCGTCTATTTTTTCTTTAGTATCAATAACATCACAATTGGGTCCACTACCAGTGACATTTCTATTAACCACTTCCAGACCTGCGCACGACGATGTACGTCCTATTTTTAAAGACGGATATCTCGGTAACGGCAGCAGCTGCTGTCACAACCGAGGTATCCATCTTTAGTGTGCGCGGTCTGGAATCCGATAATGGCGGTCTCCGCGGCGGATTCACCGCGAGATCGCCGTTATCGGTGGCGGGAGAGGGGCCCCCCCCCTCCCGCCGCTCTCCCATGCCCTCCGCCGCTTACCGGAGCCGTCGGTAGCGGCGGAGGCGATCGGATGCTGTCGGCTGGTGAGCGGGGACGGGACTGAAGGAAAAATCTCCTTCGCCCGTCCCCATAGCTCGGCTGGGCGGAAGTGACGTCAAAACGTCAGTCCCGCCCAGCCTCTTAAAGAGACAAAATTTTTTTTTGGTCATTTGAAAAAATGACATTTTTTATTTTTTTTCTATTTTTTGCATTTAAGCCCAAATATGAGATCTGAGGTCTTTTTGACCCCAGATCTCATATTTAAGAGGACCTGTCATGCTTTTTTCTATTACAAGGGATGTTTACATTCCTTGTAATAGGAATAAAAGTGATAATTTTTTTTTTTTTTTTTTTTCAGTGTTAAAAATTCTAAGATAAATAAAAATAAATGCGAAAAGCAAAAAAAAAATTTTTTAAAGCGCCCCGTCCCGACGAGCTCGCGCGTAGAAGCATACGCGAGTAGCGCCGACATATGAAAACGGTATTCAAACCACACAAGTGAGGTATCGCCGCGATCGTTAGAGCGAGAGCAATAATTTTAGCCTTAGGCCTACTCTGTAACTCAAAAAATGCAACCTGTAGAATTTTTTAAACGTCGCCTATCAAGATTTTTAAGGGTAAAAGTTTGACGCCATGCCACGAGCGGGCGCAATTTTTAAGCGTGACATGTTGGGCATCATTTTACTCGGCGTAACATTATCTTTCAAAATATATAAAACAATTGGGCCAAATTTATTGTTGTCTTATTTTTTAATTCAAAAAAGAGATTTTTTTCCAAAAAAAGTGCACTTGTAAGACCGCTGCGCAAATACGGTGTGACAAAAAGTATTGGAATGACCACTATTTTATTCTCTAGGGTGTTAGAAAAAAAAAAATATATAATGTTTGGGGGTTTTAAGTAATTTTCTAGCAGAAAAAAATGTTTTAGTCTTGCAAACACCGAATCTGAAAAACACCTAAGGTCTGGAAGTGGTTAAAAACGCTTTAAGGGGCCTGTGTTAATGGGCTAATGCAGCTTGCTTTTGAGATCATTCTTGCCATGTACACATGAGCGGAATTTCCGTTGGAAAAAAGTTGGATGGTTTTTCAGACGGAATTCCGCTCAAGCTTGGCTTGCATACACACGGTCACACAAGTTCTCTGAACTCTGAACTTTTGAGCGTTAAGAACGCAGTGATGTACAACACTACAATGCGTTTTTTTCTCATCGGAATTCCATAAAGATCAACTGATTTTCCGTCGGAAAAATTGAGACCCTGCTCTCTAAGTCCTTTGGAAATTCTGACGGAAAAAGTCAGATGGGGCATACACATGGTCGGATTTTCCGATGAAAAGCTCCCATCAGATTTTTCCATTGGAAATTCCGACCATGTGTACGCGGCATAAGAATCCATTGCATTTGACTTTTGCTTGGCCTGCATTTGAACCACTTTAGCTGCTTTTGCATTCCCATAGGCTTGTATGGGGGGAGAAGTTCTGAAGAAAACAAAATTCTATCAAGCTTGGCCCTAAAGTAAACCTTTCCTAAAAGAACTTAAAGGGGCCTCCTTGTGAACATTTTAGCTGCCTTGACGTTTTTGAAGACACGCTGGCTATACTGCTCTGAGTCGTTGACCCTGAACTAGTTACTGGCTGCATCCTATCAATATCCAGGCTGCGGGAATGCCTGCAGGCATAATGATGTCAAGGTTGCTGGGGAGCTGGGGATTTTCACATTGAATTTATAATCCTGTGATCAGGATAGAGGCCAGGGAGCCTCCTTATCACTAGTATCTCTCCAAGTGACTGATCCAAGAGGCTCCAATTACTGAGTACTTATTGGTTCAGGTTTAGTGTCCCATTGAAATAGGAAAGGAGGGGATTGCAGATTCTCTGTCCTCAATATCTAATAACATCTAATTTATAATAAAGTTAAAGCATATTTCACCAGCACACCATGGATCTTCAGAGTGGCATCCAAAAATGTATTAAACTGATCACATCACAGAGGTAAATTGTGAAGTTTCTGGGCCATGCAGGACCCCTTCTTCATTACTGATGAAGGGATCCTATGTGGCCCCGAAGCATCACAATTTTCAACTGTGAAGTGATCACTTTGATACATGGGCAGCAGGGCAGACAAGTGGTTAGCACTTCTGCCTAGAGGCACTAGGGCTGTCGGTTTGAATCCCAACCACAGCACTACCTGCCTGGAGTTTGCATGTTCTCCCTGTGCGGGCTTCCTCAGGTACTCTGGTTTCCTCTTACACTTTAAAGATATGCTGGTGGATTAATAGGCTCCTGAATAAATTGGCACTAGTATGTTGTACACTATATTACCAAAAGTATTAACAAATACAAGTATTAACGTATTAACAAATTTTTTATTTCCGAATTTTCGGACTTCTGAAATTTCGTATTTCCGAATTTTCGGACATACGAACATTTTTCTTTTTTTTTTTTCATTTTCAAATTTTAGAATTTTAGAAATTCAGAATTTTCGAAATTTTGAATTTTGAATTTTTGAATTTTCGAATTTTTCATTTTTGATTTTCAAAATTTTGAATTTTCAAATTTTCAATTTTTCGAATTTTTAAATTTTTTATTTTCGAAAATGAGAAAAATTCTGAAATCCCAAATTTTCTAATGAATTTTTTTTCGAAATTCCGAATTTTCGCATTTTCCAAAAAAAAATCTAAATTTTGAAAATTCGGAATTTCGAAATTCGAAAATGACAAATTCGAAAAATAAAAAAATCGAAATTTCAAAGATTGAAATTCGAAAATTTATAAAAACCTAAAATTTTTGAAATTCAGAATTTCGAAATTGTAACATTCAAAAATCTAAAGTTCGAAAATCTAAAATTCGAAAATGGGAAATTTCTAAATTATTTGAATTTCTGAAAATTAGTTTTTTTTCGTTTCATTCTTTTTTTTTTTCCGGAAATTTCGTTTTATTCGTTTTTTTTTTACATTTTTGACTGAACTGAAGCTGGGCATACACTAGCAAATTTTGGATTTTGGAAAATTCTAAGTACATTCAATGACATGATGAATGTCATTTGAAAGTACTGATATATATTTGAGTATAAGCCGAGTTTTTCAGCACATTATTTTGTGCTGAAAATGCCCCCCTCGGCTTATACTCGAGTCACCTTTTTTGAATTTCTGAACTTCCGAAAAAAGCAAAAAAACGAATAAAACGGGAAAAAATGTTTCCGATTTTCCCGAATATCCGAAAAACGAATGAAACAAAAATTTTTTTTTTTTAATTTTCTGAAAAAACAAAACAACAAATGGGAAAAAAAATATATATTTTTTTGGCAGTGCACATGTCTAATAGCTGGAGCAGCAGGCAGGCTGGAGACAGAATCAGACTGAAAGCAGGACACAGTAGTCAGCGGGGAAGTGTTCTGTAGATCAGAGCACAAACAGGTTGTCATGTACCTGGTGGAGATTGAGCTGTAGAGGGGGCTTCTCTTGCACCTCCTGTCCAAAACCCCTGGTAGTGGTGACAGGGAGTGGAGGACACAGAGTGGCACGAGGGCCGCTGTAGCAGATGGCTCTGGCTGGGTCGTGGCAGGAACCAGGTGACTGGAGAGCACTGGGCCGAAACTGAGAGCACGAGCCTGTGTCGCTGAATCAGCAGCTGGAAGCGTAGCTGGGATGTGAGCCAGGGGGTCATCAACAGCCGGACAGAGCAGGTACCGAGGCGTGAGGCAGAGGCAAAGGCAAAGACGGGAAACAGGCCAGGTTCGGTACACAATCGGGCAATGAGGCACAGAAACATCAGAAGCGGAGTCAATCACAAGCCGGGGTCACAAGTAGACAGGCAGGTTCAGGCAAGCCGGGTCAAGATACAGGAAACTGGTACAGATCGGGTAAAAAGGCACTAGCTGAAAAGACCACTCTGCAAAGTATGCATGTTACTGGCAGGTTTAAATAGGTGGACTGGCGCCAATGCGTGCACGTGTGCTCACGCCGGCTCGCTCACGCATGCACCAGTACATGTCTTTCCTTGTGCATCTCTGAGCATGTCCACGCCTGCGCACTACTGCGTGCTTGTTACCCGGGTTTCTCTTACACAGGTACAGGCAAGCCGGGTCATACACTGGCAGACAGATCAGGTGCAGAAGCAGAGTTGTGGTACAGGCCAGGTCAGTAACAGGTGGGCAGCAGGCAGACCAAGGAAGAGGCAAGAGCGGAGTCAGGACAAGCCGGGATCAGAGGCAGGCAGAAGGCAGGGGTAGTCAGGAATAAGCAAAAAGTCAACAGGAACTGGTATGCAAAACAAGCGGGTAGCACGGGTCACAGGAAACGCTGTAGACCAGACAGCAAGGAACCTGGGCATTAGTCTCCTTTTAAATAGCGCATCTGGTGCCAAGAACTGTCACGATGCCCCCACACTGTCATTCGTGCGACTATCGTACGGCTCTTCTTGCTGGGAACCTGCGCACATATATTCTTCTGCCACCTTGGTTGCTGGTTTGCCCTTCTTGACAAGAAACTAATGTTTTCTAGGCGGCCTCTTTAATATAAGGTTTCGCCTCCTATGATGGACAGTCATTCAATGGCAGCGCAGGAGATGGGACCTCCTATTACAGACACTGCTGAGTAAACAGGAAATTCTCCTGTATGTATGGCACTCATCCCGCCTCCTCCCTGTCACCATCAAGGCAAGCCAGTACATATATCTTTTGTGGCCCCTGGCACTAAGGGCTTCAATGGGGACCACAAAAGATATACATGTCCAAATTACCAGGCGGGCTGTTCGAAACCGGAACATGGGCCGCAATTGGCCCTCGAGCCGGACTTTGGACATATCTGTACTAATGGGAAGTTGGAGACCAGCAAGAGGATTGGGTTCATGGGAATCGGCATGAGGGACTGTGGAATAAGACAGGTTTTATTCTGTGAAATTGCATCCCTTTGCAAAAATTTACATTTGTTCAGAATCAGCTGGGATTTTGGGGGAGGGGCATGCTTACTTACAGTGTTCTTCTATTCAAAACTGATATTTTATTCAATTGCAATGTGCATTTGAACATGCTAGAAATTTTCACTACTCCAAGTGAGTCCATTTCCTAGCACAACCCCTCCCCTCCTTGCACATCATAGCCCTTTCCTCTTCTGGGAGTGTCTAATTACCATCTATGCTGGCCCAGCTCATTCACCCCTCTGTTCACCTCCCTTCCTTAAAGTTTATGTAGCTGCTGGGGGGAATAAATACAAAAAACAATGTGCTTTAGAATTAAAAAAATTCCCAAAAACAATGCCACTACTTAAATAACATAAACATAACAAAAGATGAAAAACAAATATATAACCATTTATACACCGTATAATATAATCCACAGTAGCACTCTTAAATGTGTACAAAAAAGACGAAAAAATTCCCTTGATGATGAAAAGTGTGTGTGTGTGTGTGTGTGTGTGTGTATAATGTATAATATATACATATATATATATATATATATATATGTATATGTATATATATGTGTGTGTGTGTGTGTATATGTATGTATGTGTATATATATATATATATATATATATATATATATATATATATGTGTGTGTGTGTGTGTGTGTGTGTGTGTGTGTATATGTATGTATGTGTATATATATATATATATATATATATATATATATATATATATATATATATATATGTGTGTGTGTGTGTGTGTGTGTGTGTGTGTGTGTGTGTGTGTGTGTATGTATATATATATATATATATATATATATATATATATATATATATATATATATATATACACACAATTATATGTAGCAGGGTCATCCTATCAGGGACTATTGATAGCCTGAATCCCCATCGGAGCTCCAGCCACGTCTGTATATAAAAGTTGATATGTCTTTGAAAGTTATGCATTGTGGGATCAGAAGTACCGGGAGATATGGACTCCATTGACACTTAGTAGGAACAGACTACACTTCCCACAATGCCCAGCATTATTGGAGCACATGAAACCTCCGCACAGATTTATGGGAGAGGTTATTTAAAGACAGGGAGGAGCTGACTTTGCTCTCTCGGGACCTGCATCTTCTCCTCTGCGGAGCTGTGGAGAGCAACACAGCCGAGCTGCTAGGCCTGGGCCTGGATCCACCAGGAGACCGACCATCCGGAGGGAGGAAAGACCAAAGGTGCTCGGCTCGTGTTCCAGGAGACCGGAGAAACTCGCCAGCTGACGATTAAAATACAGTGGAGAGCCTGATACCGGAGACCATGTGTTTTGCGGAGCAGTGACTGATCGGCGCGTCTTGGTGAAGGACTCTGGCGGATAGGCCTGTTCGGGTGAAAAGGCACATGCCTAAGCGTCAAACCCCACTTCAGCTGATAGTTTAGTTTTACTCCATAAACTGGAGCCACATGTTTGATATCTGACTGAATCTGAGAGGCCTAACAAGTTGAGAGTTATACCCGCAGAGTTAACTGACGCTGACTGGAAATCAGTTCCTTCTCATTGGTGTTCGTCACACCCAGTTTGACTGAGTTGATCCCTTCTTACACCCCTTTGGATTATAGTTTAAAAAAAGTGCACCAACGGCTGCATTGTAAACCTTGTTCTCAGGAGACATTTGGGAGCTGTTAGAGCCAGGCCTGGCAAAGAATTCTACATGAACTGTTCTGCAGGACTGCCCGCTAGAGGGGGGCTCGTGAGCAAAGATTGCCTATAGCTACGTATACCTAATGATATTACCCTTTTAGTTTAGATTGTTCCTTTTTTCTTTAATTGCTGATTCTCGCAAGGGCCCTTGCAGAGTCATTGTGTGTTAATATCTGTTAATCATTAATGTGTTTATTCAAACCCATTTTATCCTCTTTACCATACGCAAAGTAAAGTTACTCTTTTGGTTTGAATATAACAACTGTGTGGCGTGTGTTTTACTTCCGAGAGGCGCCAACAGGAATAAAGGTAACAATATTGCTGTGTGATCACTGCATGTTTTATGTGTGCTATTGTGGCCTCAGCCAGTTAGGGGTCACAATACTCTTGCATTCATCTGGTGTGCCAAGGGAGGGTTCGAGCCAGTTAAAAGGGGTTAAACAGTTAATGAGAGTAGATCCCAAATCTAACCAGCGGCTCCTCCAGGGGTAGCGCTACACGTGGGGGCTCGTCTGGGATTCTACTTCTCAAGAGTATAAATTCCCCTCATCTTTAACTTAAACCCTCGCAAAGAGCAACCATGGATGCTGCTGCCGCCACATCCAAGTGGTGTGAAGAAGAGAATGTTCCTTTGAAAATGGGCATATATATATATATATATATATATATATATATATATATATATATATCACACACACATAAACATATAATTTGTACTCTGAGACTCCTATGGAATTTGGGGAAAGGACATGAGATGAAAGGTGACCTGTGGTGTGCCGTGGTCATGAGGTCAGTATGCCTAAAAGGGGGCAAAAACAAAAAGACACTAGGACAAATTATGTGTAAAGAAGATTTATTTAACCACAACAATCAGTCGGCCAGATGAGCAAAAAACCTGAGACATCTCTACGAGTGGTTGCAGGATGTATCTGGAGTAACATTCAGACCTCCACCTACCTAACCTCTTGATAACGTGAACCGGGAACCCCTGACGTGAGGCCGCGGAGGCGGCCCCAATCCTAAAGGAATGTCCCAAGTAGGACATGGGATTCAACCCCAAATTCCCTAACAGGGTGCGGCAAAATTTAATGAACAGAGCAGAGGTGAGAGGGGCCCCGTTACCCGGCAAAAGAGGACTATCCCTGGGTACCCCTGATAACTGGGCCATGAGCAAATCCAAGACTGTAACCGGGCACCAACCAGTCTCGACCCTGAAATACCTGAAGTCGGTACCAGCCCCTGTCTGCTGTGTCTTGCATGCCTCCAGATGTAGCACAAAATGGTCGGGGAACCTAACCAACTGGCTAATGACCAGAGTACGGGAGGTGGCACCTGTATGGGCGAACTCCCCTGGTCTCAGGAAACCATAAAATGCTAGATGAATAGCCGCCTTCAGCACCAGGCTGGGTAGTAGCCCAAACGGTCCCCTAGACAGCATATCCGACATGGCCCGGAAGATATGCCCTGTGATAGGCAACCTGTTGGTAGAGCTTGGTGGGCTGCTCTTCTGAATACCTCTGAGGATCGCCTTAACGGAATGAGCCGAAAACAGCGACTGCCTACTAGGATGGAGAAGAGATATGAAATATTGGATGCCTGCCAGATACCTCTTGATGGTATTGTGGGATAATTTCAGTTGGAAATGACAATAGGCCATGAATGACAGAAGGTACTGATTATCAAAATAATCCGGCCTGGGATACCGGGTTAGGAAAGACTGAAATGTTCTCCAGGCTGTACTGTATGCCTTCCTGGTGTTGATAGCCAGTAACCTGTCAATCAACCCTAGTGCCCCTGCCCAGTGCATGCTTAGTCCATCCTCAACAGCGAGACATGTGGGGACAGAGTGGCACAGACATCTGCGTCCGGAACCTGCTGGAAGAAGGACAACATGTCAAACCGAGACAGAGCGTCTGCTGCCGAATTCTGCACCCCGCTGATGAATCTACATTGGATGTGAAACCTAAACTGAAGGGAAAGCCAAGTAAGCCTGCGTATGAAGGCCATGATGTATAGTGACCCGACCTTCCCTTGTTGACAATCTTTGAGGTTGTCTGGTTGTCTGTGTAGAACACCACCGAGTTGCCTGTCCACAAATGCCCCCATACCTGAGCTGCGGGCACTATGGGGTAGACCTCGAACAAGGCAGACATCCGGACGAACCTGGGGATCGCCCGACATTCCTCCGGCCATGGTCCGGCCAGCCAATGGGTGCCAAAAATGTCTGCATACCCTCTAGTGGCTGCGGCATCAGTGACCACCTGAAAAGATGACTCAAACTGCGGGGATGAACATGGACAACACCGTTCCAGTCCTGGAGGAACTGATGCCACATGCGTAGGTCAGCTAAGGCTGTTGAGTCCAAATTGACCATGGAATCCGAATCAGGGGCTGCGGGGAGCAAAGCCAGCAACTGGGAGATGAATGACCTGCCCTGAGGGATAATTCTCATGGTGAAATTCAACATACCCAGCAGTGACTGCAGATCTTTCCTGGAGGTGGCCCGAGACACTGTGAACCCATGAATCCGCTCCCTAATCCTGGCCAACTTGTCTGCTGGTAGCCTTGCCTGCATGGTTTGAGAATCCAGCGTGATTCCCAAAAAGGTCAGAGTGGTGGCTGGGCCCTCCATCTTTTGACTCGCCAAAGGGACATTGAGAGCGGAACACACAACCACCAACTTATGGAGGTCGGAGGGTGTCCGTCCCGCAGTCTCAATCAGGAGACAATCATCCAGGTAATGTAAAACCTCCTGACAGCATGCCTTATGCAAGAGGATCCAATTAAGCGCATTCGCAAAAAAATTGAAAATCCAAGGACTGCTCTTGGAGCCGAAGGTAAGGTTGGTAGCGAAATAGTACAACCCCCTCCACTTGATGCCATTGCCACAGGGAAGGCTGAATAGGAAGAAGCTTGAATGCATCCGAAATATCGGCTTTAGACAACCAAGCATTCCTACCTATACATATGATTCGTTGGATGGCCTGGTCCACTGATGCATATTTGAGAGAAAACTCCTCTCATGGGATTAAGGAGTTTAAACTGGGTACCTGAGAGCAATGAGGAGCTGACAAATCTTAAATTAACCAAAGTTTATTGGAAAATTTCCCCTTGACTAAGCCAAGAGGGTTGACCCTCCACTGATGAAACGGTGGGGAAGAGAAAGGCCCAATGATGAAGCCTTTGTCCAGCTCTGACTGGAGCAACCCATCCACCGCCTCCACGTTGATGCCTGAGGACAATAAATTCTTGCACTCAAAGGTGCCCTGAGGCAACGTAATAAAGCCCGTATGGAACCCCCGCACAAATCCCTCTACTAAAAACTGACAAAGGGAGGGGTAAGGGTGGGAAGCCAAACAGGACTGCAAGAAAGTGACATTGATGCGGCTCAGTCAGGAGGACTTCCCTTGTTTGAGTGTACAGGACGACTTGGGGTGCGCCCTGTAACAGGTGGCACAGACATGCAGCAGGCGGCACTGACTGTAATTGCAGGATCCCTGATTGAAATTACTGCAAAGCTGAGATTTGCCTAGATATTGAATCGTCCGGCCGAGCTTGTCAAGAGGCCGAAAGACCAGGGGTCGGCAATAAATTAGTCGGCGCTCTGGAGAAACCTGGCACAGCAGGGGGTCCCATGAGAGGGCACCAGTAGGACGTATGGGTGGAAGACTGACATGTAGTGCAGACCGGAGAACCCTGCAAAATGCAGACAAAAGAGCTCCGTATCCACCACGCTCCAGTCGGTCATTGCCTGATGCTGGATAAACACAGCTGCTGCTTTCGCAGAAAATGACCGATGGTAATCGTAGAAGACTGAACCGCCATATTTATAGCCCAGCTCTACAACCGCGTACAGATATCCTCTGAGGACTGACTGAGCAGATAATATCCCTGAAGATACTAAATGCCAGTACAAACTCGGGAACGGAGAGCTTGCGGCTCAGTCTATGGTCCCTGGTCTTGACTACCACCGAGACATCGCCACAAGCGTATGACTTGATGTCGGCAATGTCGTGGGCCGCTATCAATAGGGAAGTTGACATCCTTCCCGTCCAAAATGTCTTTTTTAATGTTGGCCGGGAACTAGCGGTCTTACCTACAGGGCCTGGGACAACCAAGGGTGACACCGGGTCTGCTGATGTAGTGGGAACGGCAGGTGCTACCGGAGTCAGGCAAGGAGGGCTTTCCAGGACCTCCACCCTGGCCCGTAGCTCCTGAAAAGATGTTGACAGAACGTTGAGTGAGGAGTGGATGAGCGTGAGGGAAGCCCCAACTGAGCACAGGGTTCACTTGCTCTGGAGTGGCGCTAGAAGCCCTGGGGAATAAAAGTCTAAAAAGTTCCGCCTTGCGTGCCGACGACGGGTAGGAGATACCCCTGCGTTGGAGCTCCGCCACTAATTTTGGGATGGTCCAGGCCCTCATGGATGGGGTGCTGCCATGCTCGGAACCTTCATCCTGGGAGGGAGGAATGACTGACCCATCTTCAATGTCTGCCGCCTGAGACATGACCTAATTAACATGATAAGTTGGATGGAACGAAAGTTAGCCGAAAAACATGCCAGCACTGGCAATGTGATAGTTTGTGACATTGAAATGGTAAGTGAGTGACTGACCCACGAAACCCCGTATGGCCCGAGTGGATCGAGGCATCTGTGAAGATAACTGAAATGTGCTTAAAGTAGAAAAAGCAGAGGATCAGGGCCGAGTCACCCGAGGCGTGGCAGGTAATTAAAAACATACACTCAGGCTCCGGTTACCTGAAAACGTGTCAGGTAAAAGACATAGGTAGCGAAATGTGAAATCAAATGACATGAGCGAAATGAACGAGCGGATTGCCAACACACCAGTTAATTGAAGTGATCATCTCAATCTGACTATACCCCCAACGTGAAAGGCCACCAACCGGTGGTGACGGACATGGTGAAGCCCCAAACGCCATACGGACTGAATGCTGAGTGTGCCCGGAAACACGTAATACCTACCTGAAATGCTGGAACCAGGAATGTGAGAAAAAACCCCTGAGGATATGAACAAAAAGTTGAACAAAGGAACTGCCCCATGACTAAGAAAACCCACCCCGTGAAGCAGCGGACCCCGGAAATCCCACTGGTGAGCAGGACCAGACCCCGTGCACCACGAGACCCTTGTGAAACCCTACCAAGGGGTGCCCAGATGCCACCTGAAATCAACCCTCCAACAGAGACTACCAAACATGATGAATGCGGCGTGGATGGTGAAGCCCAAGGACAACCCCGGAATGTCAACCAAGGCAAGGCCCAGCAGCCACCCAAGTGCCACTGTATGACAGAGTGGGAAGGAGTTCCCGCTACCCCCAATCCCAATTAGACCTCACCGCCTGATACCCCTAAGTGACAGTTGACGGTGGGAATGTGCGCTAGCAGCCACCCTAGCATGTGACCAGTAGCTTAGTTGCCACATGAGCGACCCAAACCATCATGGAAAGTAAGACAGCACTTACTGCGTTTGCCGAACAAAAATAATCTGACAGCTCACGTACGCACACCCACACTGCAACCAGCTCCTACGGGTGAAGAAAATAAAATGTGAAATGCGACATACTAGAAAGGTAAAAATAAACCCCTAACGCAACGTAAAATGTAAAGTACCAAAACCGAGGGTACTGTGAGAACTCGCTGGGCTTACTTGACAGTGGGAAAACACGGCCTCACTGATCACCCACCCTGCGACCAGTACCTGAAAGGAAAATGAGAAAACAGGCAAATGTAACATGCAAGCAGAATGGTAAGACAACCTGAACTATGAAATAGCTATCCTGATCAGCATTGAAAGCAAACACCCCAACGATGTCTGATAAGACAAATAGTGACCCATCGAATGGAAGGACAAATCGTGCCCCCCCTTTTGGTGACCGAAGGAGAAGTGTACCCTACACTGACGTAGAAATAACCAGTGACCCAACAACGCGTCAGAGGATGGAAAGGTGCCCCACAAATGCTTCTGATGGGAAGGATGGTGCCACATAACATAGTGATGGCTGACATGGTGCCCCCATTGATATGACAGTGGAAGAACTGGTGCCCCACTATTGCTAACAGTGAATGGAACAGAGCCCCTTCATGCTGCCAGTGGAAGGAACAGTGCCCCAACCTTGCTGCTAGTAGATAGAACGGTGCTCCCACAGGCCTGTCAGCGCCATCATTGCCGTAAATGGATGAACCGCGCCCCATCATGTCAACGATGGACGAACAGTGCCCCACACGTTGCTGTCAGTGGAAGAACGGTGCCCCGTACATTGCTGTCTGTGGGTGAACAGTGCCCCCTGTATTGCCGTCAGTGGATGGACAGTGCCCCATACATTGCTGCCAGTGGAACCAATAAATTATGTCCTGGGTACTAGTTGATATAAATGACACCTGCATACACTAAATTAACCATTCTGCAAAGCTAAAACTTACAGACTGAAGTTAAAAAGTACCACTAGAAACAAGTATGGAAACTGCAGCTCTACCTGTGGAGAACATAACATCCCCTTGCCTCGACTATACATACTGACCAGAGTCTGAATGGACCTCCCACCAGCAGCCAATGCATACCCCTTAGACCACACCAAAATGATATGCCACTGGGAAACAGATGGGGGGGGCACAGAACATGAATAAATCCATGGCGGAGAAGCCCCCCCCCCCTGCTGCCGCCGCCGAAGTGAGGTGAGCCGCGGCCTTGCTCCAAGAGGTACCTGAACTGGATGGAGTGGATGGCTGGATAGGAGGAGAGTCTTCCATCCGTCCCCACGCTGTACCACCCGGAAATGACGGCAGCCGTCGCGCCGGAAATGACGTGGACGAGTAGGTGATAGGCCCGGCCGACGCAGAGCAACGCGAGAAAAGATGACAGCAGGAGGAGGCACCGGAGCTAGCTTAAGAAGGCGAGGCTCCTCCTACAAATGTAGGCGGGCCTGCGTCCCGCCTCCTAACGTGTGTGTGTGTGTGTGTGTGTGTGTATAATATATATATATATGTCAGCACGCCGCTCGTGCCCCTGGAAGATGTCATCTCATTGACTAAACGGCGTAGGGAGGAACGGCGTGCTGACGTCATCACTGTTTGCCCGCGACTATCCGGAAGGAACGAGCGGATTATTCAAGCCGGCCGGCTTTACATTTTAAACACACGCCTATGTACTACTTTGGACATGTGAGTGCATAATTTTTGTTTTACCAATAAATCGTTTTGTTAGCAGTACTACTCTATGTTTGCCCTTCTTCTCTTTACTCCTGGGTTCAACGCATGAGTGCGTTCTGGCTAAGGACTATCCATTTATTCCATCTGGTGTGGAGGAACCTAGCTGGGGAACGGAGGTTATCTATCAGTGCTACATGTGATTTATTATTTGGTGTTCGGTAAGCAGAATATTTACTTGAGGTGGAGGTGCTTCAATCAGCTATCTTACACTTGCTGTGGATTTTCTTTCCAACACAACTCGGGTGCTTACATGAAGATTTTACGTTCAACCATTTTTTAGCTGACCACAGCTATATGGACTATTTATTTCAGTGCACCTTTTTACTCTTGAATTTTTTTTGCACATTTAAGCACTTTGTTTATTGTGGTGTGTATAATGTTTACCCATCATGTTGGTATTGATTCACTTACACACACTATACTAGCAGCGCAGCATTCATTCCTATATATATATATATATATATATATATATATATATATATATATATATATATATATATATATATATATATATATATATATATATATATATATATATATATATATATATATATATATATATATATATATATATATATATATATATATATATATATATATATATATATATATATATATATATATATATATATATATATATAGTAAAAACATTTATACATATGAAAATAGTGAAATAGTCGTATAAACCCACACCAAAAAAGACAGTCCTTAATGTAGAGTGCTATATATATATATATATATATATATATATATATATATATATAATCATGACACCAATTCCTCCACCAAAGTGATGAATGGGAGATCAACTCCCATTAAGAAACAAGCTCACCAGATGATGCCATTCACTCTCATGTTTGGCAAACAAGCTGAAAGATTATATGGAACAGCTGCTGTAAGATGCCGCACTCAGTTTTACATGTTCAGATCTGAATAAAAGGAGAAATGGAGCATTAAATAGTGTAAAATCATTTTGACATATTAATCCAAAAAAAATATAGCACGTACAAATATAATTAAAACCAGCCTTTTTGTAACATGGTACAAGACATGTTGAGCGGTTCTGTGCTGCAATCTCTCACCACTGCTTAATTTGCTAGACATCAGAACACCATCCCGGCTTCAGCATATAGTCGCTGTGTAGCAATGTACTGACGCGTTTTGTCACTTCCAACGTCATCACGGGGGGTGGCGACACGGCTCGGCAACCTAGTTAAAATATTCTCCTCCTTCCTTATCAACCAATCGGCTCGGCATAACCTCATATGCATATAATTACGCATGACACAAAAGATTCGCCCTTATGGGATTTTAGATGAGGTGGGCACCATTTGGCCAATAAACGTAGTACTAACCTGAAGTATATGTGTTTTATTCAAGTAAAAGTCATGCATACATTAATATCATAACCAATGGCCAGTTATAAAACAACATACATGTGAATAGACAGTAGGTACATATATGAGTAATAAACATGTGATACACGGGCATCTGGTGTACTGATGTGTTTATTCAGGTAAAAGTCATGCATACATTGATATCCTCAACAATGGCCAGTTATAGAACAACATACATGTGACTGGACAGAAGGTCTCCCCCCAAAGTCGTGCTGCCTCTGTGTGAACCGGGTCTTTCTTGTGCTGCTGTCACCGAGCAAGAAGCGTCCTCTAATAACAATACCTAATCCTTTGGAGTATGCCATACCACCCCAAACCCCTGTTACCAGTTTTACAAGCAAATATTATCTTTTAGAAAGTTTTTTTTTTTTTTTTAAATGAATGGTCTGGTGACAGAATCTCTTTAAAGAGCAAGTAAACCCTGATGGGTTTTACTTCCTCTTTGTTCCCCTGCAAAGTAAAAGCATTATGGGCTAGTATGGATCGCATACTAGCCAATTATGTGGAACTTACCTAAAAACGAAGCCAGCGCTGTCCCCGCTGGTGGCCGCATCCATCTTCACCCCTCTGCCTTCCAGGGCCGCGGACTTTGGCTCTATGACTGGCTGGAGCCATGTGACGTCACTCTGTGTGAATGCGTGGGAGTTGTCAGTCATGGCATGGAGGGCCATTTCTTCACAGCACATGCGCTGATGACATCATCGGCGCAGTGTACAGCAGCAAATATCTCCTAAACGGCGCACGTTTTTAGGAGATATTTATACGAACTATAGGTAAAAAGGTTTACACCACTTTAATTCCCATTGTTTGTTTTTTGTTTTTTTACCACGTCCGACTCCACCACAGCAAGAGACTTCCTCATGATTTCATTTATTGATAAATATTGTCTCTACTTCAGTTCCGCATCATTTGTGGTTATATACTATTTTATATATTTATCTTTTACTTCATTTTCTTTTCTCTTTTTTTCTTTCTTTTTTTTTTCCCCTTCCCTTCCCTTCTTTTCTCCCTCCCCCTTTCCTTCCCTCTCCCTTCCCCCCCTCTTCCCTATCCTCCCCCTTCCCCCACCCCCCTCCCTCCCCGATCCCCTGATGGTTTGTTCCTACCTCTCTATTCCTCTATTATTTTCCCCAAATATTCCTCCGATGTTTCAAAGTCTTTCCACTGTCTCCATTTTCTGTTATGTTTATTGAGTTGGCCCGCGTCACAACTGCAAAGATATTCCATTCTGTTATAGTTTTCCACTCTTTCAAACCATTCTTTTATGTCTGGTTTATTTTTATTTAGCCAATTTTTTGGTATTGGTCCTTTTACGGCATTTATTAATGGTGGGATTAATGTTTTCCTGTATCTTATATTTTAATCTTTTGATTCATGGAACACACAGGCTTGTATGCTGTTAACTATCTTTTCTGCAGTTATTACTTCCACAAATTCCCGAATTTATTGCCAATATTCCTTTATCTTTGAACCATATATGTGTGGTTGTTCCAATTTGTCCACATTCTCTCCAGCACAGTGGGGATTTATCTTTATTATCTTTACTCTTATCAAAAGTTCTTATCAGATGTGTATACGTTTGTTCTCATATAGAGCACTGGAATAAAAGCAATTACAGTGCCCCTAACCTTTGACACTAGGCGGTGTACTGAGGGTACAAACATTTTGTATAGGCAAACCCCGTCCATCTATTGACCACTGGGTAGGGTGATTGTCTTGTGTAAAGACACCATACATGGAGAATGAAGGAAAATAGACGGGGAGAGATTGGACGAGAATGAATAAAAAGAAAAGCAGAAAAGTGGAAAGAAGAAGAGAAAGAAAGGGAAAGGGCGGAAAACAGAGAAGGGGAAGAAAAATAAGAAAAGAGAAGAAGAAAGATGAGAGGACGAAGGTGAAGAAAGAGAAGAGAAAAAGAAGAAGAAAAAAAAAAGAGAAAAAGAGCCAGAGGAAACAGCAAAACTCTAACATATGATGATGAAGGGGGTGCGGACCCACATCCACCCAGTTCAAATGGGGGAAAGCAAGAAAACACTAATCAAAGAGCTGAACTGCTCTTTCTTCTCTGAGTATGAATCCCATGATGACCGATGTGGTCTTCAGTAAAGCTGAACACAATCAATGAGCAGTGTGTCTCGTTGCGTGTGTGGTCGCACATGCAATCATTAACCCGGAACAAAATTTGTGTGTGGAATCTCACATTTTGAAGAAAGGACGGACATGTTGTTAGTAACCTATAGACCTGTGAGTGAACAGGCAGTCAAAGGGGCACGGTCTTAGAGGACCATATGATGCAAACAGAGTGTGCTGGTGTAAAACGAGCAGATCTGAGTATCGGACTTGGCAATGTGGTACTGGTAAACATGGATATTTCTGCATGTGCACATTTGAGCAAAACTAAGTGGGCATCCCAAGGGTATGTTTGTAAAATGGCAGGATGTAACAGAGTAATCAGTCATAGTAATGAGACATATCCCATTCGAAGTTCAAACCTGACGGTATCCTGGTGTGAAGAGAAAAAAATCCAGAATACCTCACGTTTGCATAGTAACCGGAACCCATCACCTCCCCTAATAGGGGTTTTAACACTTTCCATGCCTTGTATCACAAGGCAAGAAGTATCCTTGAAATGTACCGTATTCCAGTGTCGGGCCACATTTGTTTTTTTATTGATATAAATGTCATACAAGTGGTCCCTTAATTGGTCTCTAAGCCTCTGAATGGTGCGTCCCACATATTGTATGTTACACGTTGTATAGGTAATAACATACAATATGTTTGGTGTTACAGTTAATAAAGCTTTTGATCTCAAAATCTGTCATTGCTAGATGATGTCACACACTGGCCTGTTTTAATAAAGCCACAATAGTCGCAACTTTTGATCCCACATTTGAAGGTTCCCTTAAAACTCAGCCAACTGTGGTGAACTGATTTACTGCTGAATAGGCTGGGTGAAAGGGATCCCCCTAGTGTGGGCGCCCTACGAGATACTGCTTTAAAAGCCTTTTGATAGTATTGCACTATAGGCTGGATCGTTGTAGAGTATGGGCAAATATTTGGTGACTGTATTACTAATCTTCTGGAACTCCAGACTGAATGGAGTAGAAAACACAGGTAGGTTATTAAAAGGTATGGAGACTGATTTAGTGTGGCTGTTCCTATTGGAGCCCTGTAATAGGTTAGCCCTAGAAACAGAACAGGCGGCTGAGAGAGCTTTAGTGATGATATGATCGGGATATCCCCTGTCTTTGAACCTTAGCGCCATGCTTTGAGCCTCTTTGTCAAAAGTCTCAGGTACACTGCACAGCCGCCTCAACCTGAGAAACTGGCCGTATGGTACTCCTCTGATTGTGTGTCTTGGACGCGCTGAATCAGCTCTTAAAAGAGCATTGCCCGCTGTGGATTTACTATGTAGACTGGTTACAACCATGTCATCTGTGCCTGTTAATTTGACATCCAAGAAGTTGATGGAGTTTGTACACAAATCGCCAGTGAACCTTAGATTTAATGAATTGTCATTAAAGAAGGCAAGCCAGGCATCAAGGTCTGCCTCGCTGTCCGAGGTGATGAACAGGAGATCGTCGATGTAGCGACAATAAAAGATCGTGTCCATCCTGCGGGACCTCTCCCACCAACTCATGAAGAGATTGGCAAGGGAGGGAGAGATCTTAGCTCCCACAGAGGCCCCGCATTTTTGGAGATAATAGCCCCCATCAAACATAAAAAAGTTGAAGGTCAGCAAATACTCCAAGGACAATAAATATAATTCTTGGACAACCAGAGAGAATTTACCTGATTCCCTTAAAATGTGGCCACAGCTCTGAGGCCGAGATTATGAGGGATACTGGAATATAGACTGACCACATCACAGCTAATCCATCTATAACTCTCGTGCCACTGGAAATGGTTACGTTTAATTAGAAGCTGTTTTGTATCTTTTAAATAGCCAGGTAAACCCACCACCAATGGCTGTAACTGCCCATCTAGCCACTCGCCTGAGGCGTTCGTTGAGAGAACCAATGCCGGCCACAATTGGTCTCCCCACGAGGGGAGTTAACCCCTTGTGGACTTTGGGCAGGTGGTGGAACACCGGCATGATGGGGCACTCAGGAATAAAGATAGCTTTCTTCTTGTCAGAAAAAATTCCGACTGACGTGGCTCTGTCTAGAAGAGATGAGAGCTTTTTTGAAAGGGTTGGTGGGATCTGTTTTAAGTGTTTGTATCAGATAGTTGGCGGAGCGCCTCATCCCTGTACATGGTAGCATTTAAAATAACCACAGTCCCACCCTTGTCCGCATTCTTGATCACTATGTCACTATTTAGTTCTAGATTTTTCAGAGCCTGTCTTTCCATGTCTGTCAGATTACTATTGTGGCCAGATCTCCTGTGGCAACCACGGGCAAGGTGAGTAAGGTCTCTTTCTATCATCCTTTGAAAAAGGTCAAGGTCCTTGCCCCTTGACTCCACCGGGTAAAAATCAGATCTGAGTTTAAAAGACGCGGTGTTGCCTATGTCGGTGGGGTCGATGGGGCATGGATCAGACAAACAAGCTAATTCTGTGAGATCTTGCAAGTCACAAACCTTTCTGAATAAAACAAGAGGACGAGGAGACTCACCCATATCCGTGTCGCCAGAGGAGATTTCACAGGTGTTATCTAGGAATTCAAAATAAAATTTCTTGAGAGTGAGGCTTCAGGAGAATTTGTTGATATCTAAAAGTGTGGAGAATAAATCAAAGTGTTTGGTAGGACAAAAATTCAGTCCTTTCGATAGTAATTTGGATTCTTCAGCACTTAAAACTCTGTCCGAGATGTTCATGACATTTGTCACGGTTTCTTCTTCCGCAAGGTGTAGGTAGTGTTTTTGATTTCTTTTCCCTCCTCTTCGGGTTTTCTTATGGCTGATTTTTTCTTTTTCGCCTTTGTGTTGTGTCCCCGATGGTTTCCAGGAGCACGTCCCCCATCTGTTCGGCCTGTGGAGGTGGACGGTCGGTCAGGTGATGACTCTGAAGCGGAAGTAGCCATGGTATCGTTAGCTATGTCACTCTCCTGATCTGAGAAACTGACCCGCTTCCCTGAATGTTTGTGTGATCGACCTGTAAAAAACTGTTTTTTTCCATGTATAAACGTTGTTACTTTCGTAGTCAATCTGATCACGGTTCATTTTGCCCTTTTTGGTATCAATCACCGATCTTTCCAGTTTATCTAATTTGGCGTTCAGACAGCCATCCAGATCGGTAAACTCAGCATGTGTCTGCAAAGTCGTCAGATCTGTTTGTATGAGCGACATTTCACCTTGTAGTTTGTCTGCTGTCTTTTTATTGGAATGTCCATGAGTTTGAATGAACATTCAGGGTATCTGTCCACTCTTTTTTCATGTCCTCATCAAACAGGTCAGAGGTGGGAAATTTTTTAATTCTCAAACCTCTCCGGATCTGGTTAAGCGCTAAGGCCCAGATTCACAAAAGAGATACGCCGTCGTATCTCTGTTTTAGGGTCTTCCTAACTATGCGACTGATTCATAGAATCAGTTACGCATAGTTAGCCCTAAGATCGGACAGGTGTAATTGAATTACACTGTCAGGTCTTAGGATGCAATACCTCGGCCGCCGCTGGGGGGAGTTTGCGTCGTAAACCAGCGTCGGGTATGCAAATTTGTAGTTACGGCGATCCGCGACGGTTTTTCGCGTTCGCTGCTAGTCTAGTTTCCCGTCGCAAAGTTAGTCGTCGTTTTTGCTGCCCTAACTTTACACAGCACACGAATGTGCTGTATAAAGTATGGCTGTCGTTCCCGCGTCGAAATTTGAAAAATTTTTGTTCTTGCGTAAGACGTCCGGGAATATGAAAGTACGCTACGCACGTCGCTGTTCGAAAAAATGACGTCATTTCGCGCAAATCACGGCGGGAATTTCAAAACGGAGCATGCGCAGTAGGTCTGGCGCGGGAGCGTGCCTAATTTAAATGGCACACGCCCCTTTGAATTACGCGGGCTTACGCCGGAGGCCGCCAGCGCAAGTTTTCATGCAAGTGCTTTGAGAATCTACGATACGTTATTCTACGTGAATCTGGGCCTAAGTGTTCAGTGAGGAAATGTGTGTCCCAATACAACCAAATTTCTCTGGCCATGAGATGCTCCAATTTCCTGAACATCCGAATGAGTGATATTCTCTCGCTGTCCACAGATGGAATCGTCTGTGTCTGTGAGCTAGATCTCAACGGGTTGTCAGATGGTGCTAGAGAGCAGGTTTTCCTGTCGGGAATCCCGATCGTGTGTACTAGGCAGGCATAAGGGATAGTACTGCTGGGGGTATGCTTATAAAAATTTTAGTGATTGATGCCCATATCTGGGACAAATTCAAACAACATCATCAAAGTCACCTCCACATCGATCATACTGATAGAACTAGCAGTCTAGATGTTTTACGTGGGGCAAGTGAGTTCCTTTACACAGCATTTCTATGAAAAATATAAAAATTTACAAAAAAAACAAACTGGTTTACCCTCCAGCATACATACAGCTACGGCAAAATGTCACAGTGAGTGACAACTAATTTATTGTGCACAGTACTGCTGGGTCACATGGTTCCCAAGTACATAGTTACATAATTAGTCAGGTTGAAAAAAGACGCAAGTTCATCCTGTAGAGATTAAATTACAACCTGCTAGAGATATTTTACTCTCCAAGAAAGGCACCCAGACCAGAACTCTGCCCAGACTGAAATGTAATGCAACAAAGTGAAGGTTGTCTTGTAGTTTTGTCTGCCCTTGTTGCTACATGATCTGCAGGGGGAGATCTGATGAAAAGAGGTGGAAAGGTTTCACCCTTTAAAGTGGAGGTTCACCCTCAAAATTAACTTTTTTGCTAACCTATCTCCAGCCTTAATAAAGGCTTGTAGCATTGTCATTTTTTTTTTTAATGTGTACACTTACCTGTCTTCAGCCGCACTTCCGGGTCTTCTTCCTTGCGGGGAGTGGGCATGTCGCTCCTTTTCCCCGACGGGGAGCTCTGCGCAATGTCTCCTGGGAGTGAGTGTTGATCCTCCCAGGAGACGATTGACGTGCGGGTAAAGCGCGTCATCGCCTTTCCGAAAATATCTGACGGGGACTCGGCTCTTTACGGCGCCTGCCCCTGCCGTGTAGAGCTGACTGCGCAGGCGCCGTAAAGTGCCGAGTCCCCCTTGGATATTTTCGGAAAGGCGATGACGCGCTTTACCCGAACGTCAATCATCTAAGGAACACCTACTCCCCGGAGGAGCGAGAACCCGGAAGCCCCATGAAAAATACCATAAGACCGTAAGTACAGCGGTACAAAAAAAAAATCCAGCATACAGTAGATGTCAGCAGTATGCCGGATGTAACGTTCTATTGTTGTTTTAGGGTGAACCTCCGCTTTAAGTGTAGTGCCCTACAGAGCTACTGTTGTGCTAAATTTCATTTTTGGCCTTGTAATCAGAGACATTGTTTGATTAGTCAGATCTGCTCTGGGCTCTATAGACATCGGCTAACTTTCTACCTCCTGTCTCCTAGACTAGTGGTTCTCAAACTTAGTCCTCAAGTACCCCTAACAGGCCATGTTTGCAGGTTTTCCTTTTATCTTGCAGAGGTGCTTTAAATCAGAGTCAATGGCTTGGTATTTTGGACAGCTATTTTATCTAAGAGAAATTCTCTTAGCAGCCATACTGCGGCTTGATTGAATCACTGGACACAGCGAATGAAAGATCGATGTACAGGCCAGTCCTAGTATCGTGGTCGCTGTGACCAATCACATGAGTTGTACACAATGAATAGCTTTCATTCATAGCCATTGTGTAGTATTGTGATCTATGTGATTGTGATAGGCACAGTGATTACATAGCACAGATACGGTCAATCGGAGTGCACTGTATTGTGTGATAGATGTGGGCAATCACAGCTATCCCAATAGTACATAATGGCTATTGTAAGGGGTTAGCTCGGTAGCAGGGTGTATGACCCCTTGGATGGGTTCACTACACACTGAATTTATACAGACAGGCAGTCGAAGACGGTTAAAACAAAGATTTTGGTTTATTCTTCCATCTTGCTGGAAACAAGTGCAAGCATCCAAACAGCATAAACAAAATCAAACATAAAATAAACCCTGGCCACTTGGGGCGTCTACCTTCACCACACATGAACCTATCTAGGGAGTCTGGCACAGCCTAATGCTGGGAAGACAGTGTTGGTCATACAGCAG
Organism: Rana temporaria; assembly: GCF_905171775.1. Lineage (NCBI taxonomy): Eukaryota > Metazoa > Chordata > Amphibia > Anura > Ranidae > Rana > Rana temporaria. The sequence goes on along the minus strand of NC_053497.1, from coordinate 25,483,560 downwards.
AAAAACAATAGTCTTTTGATTTTTATCACACAGAAAAAATCAATCCTCTCCTCACCTCCTCAGAAGACTTTCAGTACTGCTCTCCTTGCTCACAAAGCCTCAGGATGCAGCCCATTCTGTGGTAATCCTCTGGACTACTTATAGAGGCCTTAATTGCCTCATTCTGAACAGCTGGAGTCTTTCAACGGCCTTTAGCCTTTTCTGGCTACATTTGCAGCCGACGCCTAATAACAATTGGTGTATTGTCTAAACAAGGCAGAAATGTATGTCCCGTCTGTGACAACACCCACAGATTTACCTGACTTCCTGTCACACTATGAAGGGATGAAACATTATAAAAATTGTCATTTGGATACAATGTTGCCTGACTGCTTAATTGTTATTCAAAGTGCGATAATGCTGAAATTTAATTGATCTGGGCAGGAAGGGGGTGAAAGTGAGGTGGTAAAAATATAATATAACTAAGGGTTAATTTAGACTTGTGGTTGGGGGATGTTAAAAACACATGGCTGAACCGTGTTCGCACCCTTAAACCCCCCCGCCCCCCATTATGCTGAAAAGGCAGCAGAGGGGCCTCGTAAATGCTTTAGTTTAGGCATTCAGTACTGTTGTTGAATGTGAATTGAGACCTGCCGCAAACACCCGACAACTGTATGCAGTACACGTACGTGGTTGAGGCACGTTGGTGTGACCTTTTTTAAAACCGGTGATGAGAAGGTGTCGAAACACTTCCTCACTGCCTGTCAAACACCTCTGAAAAGCAATCTGATTTTCAGAGGAGCATCGATTTAACCATACATCTTATCTTAGCCTAAAAGTGGTTGCGAAGGCAGAAGGTTTTGTATCTGAATGCACTCCCCTCCTAATTGGCTGAGACAGCCCTTGGCTCCTGTCAAAGTCGGTCAGCCAATGAGAAGAGAAAAGGGACGGGCCACGGCTCTGTCTGAATGGAGACACAGAGAGGTGACTCGACTTGGGCCGGTTTTATCTGTAAGATTAGATGTCCACCGCATACCCCCCCCCCCCTTTACATTGGATGTCGAGCCACCCCACCATCAGAAGTTGAGGGATGAGGTGGCATATGACATGTCGGTGGCAGTAGAAGGGTTTAGGGCATTAGGCGAGGGGGGGGGGGAGAGATCTGTCAGACCCCCGATGTCTCCCCTATCCTCTGCAGTTAATCAAGCACATATCAAGCACATATAAGCCTTGTACACACGGTATGATTGTTGGCAGGGGATTGTCTGTTGAGACTGTTGTCCTAAATTCTTACCGTTAATATGCAAGACAAGATCCTGGCATACGCCCTTTTGACAAAAATCAGACGCTTGGTTGGCTAAAGCCCCGTACACAAGATCGGAAATTCCGACAGCAAATGTCTGTGAGCTTTAGAACGGAAATTCCGACAGTGTGTAGGCTCCATCGGACTTTTGCTGTCGGAATTTCTGCCAACAAAAGATTGAGAGCTGGTTCTCAAATTTTCCGATGGAAAAAATTCCTATCGTCTATAGCAATTCCGCACAAAATTCTGACGCATGCTCGAAAACATTGAACTTAATTTTCTTGGCTCGTCGTAGTGTACGTCACCGCGTTCTTGACGGACGAGAGTACTTTTTTGTGACTTCGGACTAGATTCAGAGAGAATTTACGCCGGCGTATCTATAGATACGCCGCATAAATTCAAATCTGCGCCGGCGTATCTTCTTTCTGTATTCAGAAAGCAAGATACGTCGAAATTAGGCTAAGATCCGACTGGCGTAAGTCTCTTACGCCGTCGTATCTTAGGGTGCATATTTACGTTGGCCGCTAGGTGGCGCTTCCGTAGTTTTCGGCGTCGAATATGCAAATGACCTAGATACGCCGATTCACAAATGTACGTGCGCCAGGCGGAATTTTGTATGTTGTTTGCGTAAGGCTTTTTCCGGCGTAACGTTGCTCCTGCTATATGAGGAGCAACCAATGTTAAGTAAGGACGTCGTTCCCGCGTCTAATTTTGAAATTTTTACGTCGTTTGCGTACGTCGTTCGCGAATAGGGCTTTGTGTAAATTACGTCCACAAAAGCATTGACAATTTGCAGCGGAATTTCGAGCATGCGCACTGGGATTCTTTCACGAACGGCGCATGCGCCGTTCGTTAAAGACGCCATTTACGTGGGGTCATGTCTTATTTACATAAAACACGCCCACCTCTTCTCAATTTGAATTTGGCGCGCTTATGCCGGCTGATTTACGCTATGCCGCCGCAACTTACGGAGTAAGTGCTTTGTGAATACTGCACTTGCCCGTCTAAGTTGCGGAGGCGTAGCCCTGTGTGTATGCAAGCTAAGCCTGAGCGGAATTACATTGGGAAAAAACATCCAAGGTTTTTCCAACAGAGAATTCGATCGTGTGTACGCGGCATAACAATCGTACCGTGTGTATGAGGCTTTAGCGTCCTCATTACATGATGCTGGTTTAATCGTTCTATACCATTCCATTTTGGTTTTCAATCCAGCAAAACTTTGCAACCCCAGGGCATCTAAACAGTGCCTGCCATTAATGCACAGCCCATTGGCCCCTTAATGGTCATATAAGCAAGGAGGGTCTCTATCTACCAATCATAAAACATTTTGTAGCAATTTAAAATAAAGATATTAACTAAAGCGGATTTCTGAACGATTTCTACGGGACACGGCACCTCGCACTATAACTATTACATAAACTCTTATCAGTTCTACACAAGGAAAGTTGACCTTCCCCCGTACGTCACTGTAGTTCATACTGGGATTTAAAAGAGAGAAAAATTGACAGGGTTACAGATTCTGTCCTTAGAGAGGACTTATGGATGGAGGCTTGAGAGTTGTTATTTGAATTGTGCCAAGAGCTGGCCACAAAAACAAGACCTTATCTGGCAACATATTTGCTCCCAGACATTAGATACTTCAATATATTCCGAATTTTAAGTGCATTTTGGCATGCTGTTTAATTTTCTCTCCGGAAATGTTTTTTATTTATTTTTTGTTTTTTAAATCAGTAACACAGAATTGTTTGGAATTTCTAGAAGAACTGGTGGTTGGGGACATGCGGCAATGTCAGTGCAAAGTGTAATGGAATGATAAACATTGCTGCATAAATCTGTAATCAGGATCAGGAGTTTGAACATTTTCCATTCAAGATGTCTTAGTGCAGATCCTTTGAGATACTCCATAGATATGCAGATCTTATTTGTCATATTAGGATGTGCTTGTCTTTGTTTTGTTTTTTTCAAATATTTTATTTCTTAACCATCAAAAGCGAGTCTAGGTTCTTACAACAGTCATATATACACAAGGGGCCAGATTCTCAGAGACTTACGTCGGCGTATCAGTAGATACGCCGCCGTAAGTCCGAATCTGCGCCGTTGTATATTTAAGCGTATTCTGGAAACTAGATAGGCTTAAATTTGGCTAAGATACGAGCGGCATAAGTCTCCTACGCCGTCGTATCTTAGGGTGCATATTTACGCTGGCCGCTAGGTGGCGCTTCCGTTATTTTTCGTGTCGAATATGCAAATTAGCAAGATACGCCGATTCACGAACGTACGTACGCCCGTCGCAATTAGTTACGCCGGTGTAAAGATAAAGCAGGTCTCTAGGTGGCGTAGCCCATGCAAAGTATGGACGTCGGAACAAGCGTATCTTTTTACGTCGTTTGCGTAAGTCGTACGCGAATAGGGCTGTGCGTAAGTTACGTTCACGTCGTAGACAGTGTTCGACGTATCTTAGGCATTCTATCCGACGCATGCGCACTGGGATACGTCCACGTACGGCGCATGCGCCGTACGTTCAAAACGTCATTTACGTGTGGTCATGCTTTATTTGCATAAAACACGCCCACCTCTTCCCAATTTGAATTAGGCGCGCTTACGCCGGCACATTTACGCTACGCCGCCGTAACTTGGGACGCAAGTGCTTTGTGAATACAGCACTTGCCTCTCTAAGTTGCGGCGGCGTAGCGTAAATACGACACGCTACGCCCGCACTTTCACCAGGGTACGTGAATCTAGGCCAATAACGTTAACCGCTTGCCCACCGCGGTTTTACTGCGGCAGGTTGGCTCGACTGCGCAAAATCATGTAATATAACGTGATATTGAACTGCGGCCACTAGGGGCGCGCGTGCACCCCCTGCTCTCCCCTGGTGCGAGTGCCCGGCGGGCACGATTACCTCCGGGCACCCGCGATCGCTCGTGACAGAGCAAGAACCAGGACCTGTGTGGGTGTTGTGAGGGATTAGCTCGTGGGGATCACCTTTTCTGAAATCACAGTCTGTAAGCAGGCACTTTCTTTTAAGTCTGGCGGATGCCAGATTTTATTTATAAACGGTTTGCAGATTAAAATAAACAAAACAGTAAATTAAATCCTTGCCGTCCGGCGCTAAACTAAACAAACAGGATCTCCTCTCTATACAGTGTGGGGCTAGTCCCTGACACCCACAAAACATGTATTAAAGCAAACCTTTTCAGTCCAGCACTCAGCGCTCCCCTCACTCAGGTCCCTTCCTGAGTTTCAAGCCAGAGCCCTGTTGTGCTCTCTTCCTGGACATTTAAAGTCCAGCTGATTGTGGACTCCAGTGGACCCAAACATCCGGACCGGAATCCTAGCCAGGCCCAGAGGCTGTAAAACCCGGAATGGATTCCGGTTCAGTCTCTCATAATAGAACGTATGCGAGGTGAAATGTACCTATGATCATGTATCGCACCTCGCATACTGTCACATATCCTCCCCCTCTGCTCAAGCCCCTGCGGCTGAGCACTTGACCCAACCATACAGTGCACACGGGAGAGGGCATCTGCATTATTTTGGAGCTTCCCTGGCCTGTGCTCCACCGCAAATTTAAAAGGCTGTAGAGCCAGGAACCACCTTGTCACACGAGCATTTTTCTCCCTGTTATCACACATCCACTTCAGGGGAGCATGGTCTGTGACCAGCTTAAATGACCTCCCCAGTAGGTAATACCTCAGGGAGTCTAAGGCCCACTTAATGGCGAGACACTCCTTTTCTACGATGGCATAATTTTTCTCGTGCTTGTTCAGCTTCCTGCTCAGGTATACCACTGGGTGCTCCTCACCATCCCTGATCTGTGACAGTACGGCCCCTAGTCCCACCTCAGAGGCGTCCGTCTGTATAACAAACTCCTGGCTAAAATCCGGGGTTACTAGTACGGGTACCATACAGAGAGCCTGTTTTAACTTCTGAAATGCCCCCTCGGCTTCGGGGTTCCATTTGACCATGACCGACCCCTTACCCTTCGTTAGATCGGTCAAGGGGGCGGCAATGGTGGCAAAATTGGGTATAAAACGCCTGTAATACCCCGTAATGCCCAGGAAGGCACTCACTTGTTTTTTATTGACTGGTTGGGGCCATTTTTGAATTGCCTCAATCTTATTGGTCTGCGGCTTGACCATCCCCCGGCCAATAATGTACCCAAGGTATTTGGCCTCCTCCAGGCCTATGGCACATTTCTTTGGATTGGCCGTGAGACGTGCTTCCCTAAGGGAATCTACGACCGCTTGTACACGGAGCAGGTGCGATTCCCAATCTGGGCTGTGGATGACCACATCGTCCAAGTACGCCGCTGCATACAAGCGATGTGGTCTCAAAATTTTGTCCATCATTCGCTGGAATGATGCAGGGGCTCCGTGCAGACCAAATGGCATCCGCTTATACTGAAACGAGCCCTCAGGAGTGGAAAAGGCAGTCTTCTCCTTGGCCAATTCAGTAAGCGGTATCTGCCAATAACCTTTCGTTAGGTCTAGGGTCGTTATGTAGCGAGCCTGTCCCAACCTGTCCACAAGTTCGTCGACCCGGGGCATCGGGTAGGCGTCAAATTTGGACACACTGTTAAGTTTTCTAAAATCATTACAAAACCTAATACTGCCATCAGGTTTTGGGACCAGCACTATGGGACTTGACCACTCACTGTGAGACTCCTCGATCACATCCAACTCTAACATATTTTTTATTTCTTCTGCAACTGCCTCTCGCCGGGCCTCTGGAATTCTATATGGTTTTACATTTACCCGAACCCCTGGTTCCGTCACTATGTCATGTTGGATCGTGTTGGTCAGTCCGGGTAAGGGGGAGAAAAAGTCTCTATTTTTCTGCACGAATGCCCTAACGTCACTTTGCTGTGCTACGGACAGGGAATCCGTGATGGGAACGTCAGGTATCACGGGTATCCGGTCTGTTGGAAGTGGGGACGTGGCCAGTAAAGTCTCTCGGTCCTTCCAGGGCTTTAAGAGATTTACATGGTAAATTTGGTGTGGTTTCCTTTTCCCTGGCTGGTAGACTTTGTAGTTTACCTCCCCCACCCTTTGGACAACCTCAAAGGGACCCTGCCACTTGGCTAAAAACTTGCTTTCTACCGTGGGAACCAGTACCAACACTCTGTCCCCCGGGTTGAAAGTACGGACCTTGGCACCCCGGTTATAGACCCTCCTTTGGGCCTCCTGGGCTCGCTCCATATGTTCCCGTACTAGGGGCAGAACGGCTGCGATTCGGTCCTGCATCAAGGAGACATGCTCTATGATGCTCCTATATGGACTGACCTCTCCTTCCCACGTTTCTTTAGCAATATCTAGCAGGCCCCTGGGATGCCTACCATACAAGAGCTCAAAGGGGGAATAGCCTGTGGAGGCCTGTGGAACCTCTCGTATGGCAAACATGAGATATGGTAGCAAAAAATCCCAGTCTCTCCCATCCTTGTCGACCACCTTTTTCAACATACTCTTCAATGTTTTATTAAACCTTTCGACCAGACCATCTGTCTGGGGGTGGTAGACAGAAGTACGGAGATGGGAGATTTTGTACAATCTACACAATTCCTTGGTAACCCTTGACATAAAAGGGGTGCCTTGATCGGTCAAGATCTCTTTTGGGATCCCCACTCGACTAAACACCTGGACTAATTCCTTGGCAATAACCTTGGCGGAGGTGTTACGCAAGGGTATGGCCTCAGGATAGCGAGTCGCATAGTCCAGGATCACCAGAATATGCTGGTGACCTCGGGCAGATTTCACGACCGGCCCCACCAGGTCCATGCCAATCCTTTCAAAGGGGACCTCAATTATTGGTAGAGGAACAAGGGGGCTGCGAAAATGGGGCGATGGTGCTGACATTTGGCACTCGGGGCACGATTCGCAGTACTCCTTGACCTCTGCATGCAAACCGGGCCAGAAGAATCTTTGGGTGATTCTCTCCCTGGTTTTTTCGACCCCGAGATGTCCCCCCATTACGTGACCATGAGCCAGGTCTAGCACCATCCTGCGAAAGGGTTTGGGAACCAGTAGCTGTTCTACCTCTTCCTCTCCATGTTTTATCACCCGATATAACAAATTGTTTTTAATTGCCATGTAGGGAAAGGACACCACCCAATTAGGATCCACCGGTTCCCCATCCAACACCCTAACATTTTCCCTGGCATTCATGAGGGTGGGCTCTCGCAGCTGCTCGGTACAGAAATCCTCCCTCCTGACCTCCAAGTCGGGTACCACATTTTGGCTACTCTCCATGTCAGGGTCAGGCGAGGTTTCCTGTTCGTTACCCTCAGGCTGGGTGCTAGCTTCTAAGTCCTCCGGTTCCCCAGCCATGGCAGGGAATGGTGGAGGATCTCCGGCCTCCTCGATCCCACCAACAGCCTGCCCTTCCCTTTGGCAAAACGGGTCTGGTGAGAGTTCCCGTGTTTCCCCAGTAGGGGGAGCGCTATCTACGGGCCTCCCTTCACTCTCCCATAACTTCCAAAAATGAGGAAAGTCTCTCCCCACTAAGGCTTCATGGAGCAGTGAAGGTACCACCCCCACTGAATGTGTTACACAGCCCCAGGGGGTATCAACCTCAACCACCGCTGTCTGGTAGTCCCGAGTGTCCCCATGGATGCATATTACCCCAATACAACTGGGGTGTAGTTTTGCGGGGTCTACACACGCACTCCTGACTAAGGTCACCACACTACCAGAGTCTAGCAGGGCTGTAAGAGGCTTGCCATCTATTGAAATAACGCACATTTGTTTTTCAAGGCGACTCTGACTTGTCGCAACACATGCGACCTGTGCAAACAGAGAAATGCGTCTTACCCTATCAACATAATCACATTGCATAGGTTCATCATTTAGAGGGCAATCTGCAGCAATATGGCCTAATGCATGGCAACGAAAACACCGTATTTGCCCTACCCCCAGTCCTTTTAACGGTCCCAAAAACCTTCCTGGCTTCTTTGGCCAGTCTCCAGGTCTAGGACCTACCGTCTCATCTGCTGTAACAACAGTCTTATCCACTCTCCCCAAACTCTTGAACCCCGGAACAGTCTTACCCGAACCGTTGGGAGATCTTGCACCCCGAGACACACCGAAGTGGGGCGTAGGTGGGTTTATCAAGTCCTCAGTAGCACTGTACCTCTCCACTAGGTCCACCATTTGGGCTGCAGTGTTGGGGTCCCCCTGTCCGACCCACTTTCTCAGGGTAGCAGGGAGCGCACGCAGGTACCGGTCCATTACCACACGCTCCACAATCTGGGGGCTGGTCAGAGTCTCTGGCTGCAACCACTTCCTGGTGAGGTGGACCAGGTCAAACATTTGTGACCGAGGTGGCTTGTTGCTGGAATAGGACCACTGATGCACGCGCTGGGCCCGGACTGCCATGGTGACACCCAAGCGTGCGAGTATTTCTGTCTTTAGAGTCTCATAGTCCTGGGCCTTATCTGGTTCTAGGTCAAAATAGGCCTTTTGGGGTTCTCCTGTTAGGAATGGGGCCAATAGTCCCGCCCACTGCTCTTTTGGCCATCCTTCGCGGTCAGCGACTCTCTCGAAAGTCGCCATGTACGCCTCAACATCATCCGCCGGTGTCATCTTTTGCAGGTGGTAGGAAGCACGTACAATCTTTGGTTCCGCTAACACCGGAGGTGCGGACCCCTTTTTCAGTTCCACCAGAGCTTCGGCGAACTGTCGGTTCATCTCCTGCTGGGCAGCGTGTTGTGCTGCAACGGCCTCTGCGACTTGGCGGTGTTGTGCTGCAACGGCCTCTGCGACTTGGCGATGTTGTGCTGCAGCGGCCTCTGCGACTTGGCGGTTTATCTCCTGCTGGGCAGCCTGTTGTGCTGCAGCGGCCTCTGCGACTTGGCGGTTGGTTTCCCGCTGGGCTGCATTGGCCTGTAGCAGGGCCTTTAATATTTCTTCCATTTTCAGAAAAGTGCCCGCTGAATCCACCACGTGTGAGGGATTAGCTCGTGGGGATCACCTTTTCTGAAATCACAGTCTGTAAGCAGGCACTTTCTTTTAAGTCTGGCGGATGCCAGATTTTATTTATAAACGGTTTGCAGATTAAAATAAACAAAACAGTAAATTAAATCCTTGCCGTCCGGCGCTAAACTAAACAAACAGGATCTCCTCTCTATACAGTGTGGGGCTAGTCCCTGACACCCACAAAACATGTATTAAAGCAAACCTTTTCAGTCCAGCACTCAGCGCTCCCCTCACTCAGGTCCCTTCCTGAGTTTCAAGCCAGAGCCCTGTTGTGCTCTCTTCCTGGACATTTAAAGTCCAGCTGATTGTGGACTCCAGTGGACCCAAACATCCGGACCGGAATCCTAGCCAGGCCCAGAGGCTGTAAAACCCGGAATGGATTCCGGTTCAGTCTCTCATAATAGAACGTATGCGAGGTGAAATGTACCTATGATCATGTATCGCACCTCGCATACTGTCACAGTGTAAACACACAGCTCCCGGTTCTTTCAAGGGGAGAAAAGACTGATCGTATGTTCATACAATGTATGAACAGCGATCTGTCATTTCCCCTAGTCAGTCCCACCCCCCTTCAGTTAGAACACACGTTAGGGAACATAATTAACACCTTGATCGCCCACTAGTGTTAACCCCTTCACTGCCAGTGACATTTTTACAGTAATCCATGCATTTTTATAGTACTGATCGCTATAAAAATGCCAATGGTCCCAAAAATGTGGCAAAAGTGTCTGATGTGTCCGCCGTAAGGTCGCAGTACCGATTAAAAATAGCAGATCGCCCGCCGCCATTACTAGTAAAAAAAAATATTAATAAAAATGCCATAAAACGACCCCCTATTTTGTAGACGCGATAACATTTGTGCAAATCAATCAATAAACGCTTATTGCGATTTTTCTTTTTTATGAGAAATATGTAGAAGAATACGTATTTTTTTATATATATTTGGGGGATATTTATTATAGCAAAAAGTAAAAAATATTAATTTTTTTTTTCAAAATTGTCGCTCTATTTTTGTTTATAGAGCAAAAAATAAAAACCGCAGAGGTGATCAAATACCACCAAAACAAAGCTCTATTTGTGGGAAAAAAATATGTTAATTTTGTTTGGGAGCCACGTCGCACGACCGCGCAATTTTCAGTTAAAGCGACGCAGCAGTGCCGAATCGCAAAAAGTGGCCTGGTCTTTGACCAGCCAAATGGCCCGGGGCTTAAGTGGTTAAGCAAGGTCAAACCTTCAGAGAGGATAAACATATATTCCAACATCTCCATAACTCAGAGTACTTTTTCTTGCTTGTTTTGTGCTGAAAGTGTGAGATCTTTCATCTTCTGAAGTCAGCATCCGACAGTAGGAGGTAGCGTGTTTTTCCACCTAAGCAGCATTTACTAAATGTTGTAAAAAAGATTTCTCATTTTTTTTACCTGGGGTAGTCGTAACATGTAATAGGAAAAAAGCTGTATGCTCAGGTATCCTATAATCGGTGAATTTTTGAATAATGTTCTGTACTTCCCTCCAATATGGGATTATCTTTGGACAGGACCAAAAAATGTGCAGCATCGTACCTCCCTCCTCCAGGTGCTTGTCTTTTTATATCTGCAGTTCTCTACTTTATGGAGACCGGGGCCTGATAAATTCTTTAATGCTAGAGAGTGGTGTTACCCTTGTGTGGAGCTATAGCATCAGCTGACCCACATGCCTATAGAAAGATCACTCCAAAGAGTGTATTTCCTCTGGTGGGACTTTGAATTGGGTCGCTGATAACTTATGTAGGAACCATAAGATATATTATAATTATTTTATTAGAAAACGAAAAAATGACAAGCTATTACAGATGCAAAATAATATGAACATCTAACATAGCAGGATGCACATAAATGGATGCAAGGTTTAAATTGTGTACAATAACCAACTTGATTGACAGTATCTGACTGACAACAAAGAAACCCAACGTTTCAAGGTCAATTGAAGGTAAGCCTCTCCTTCAGGGTAATAGGTTAGGTCACGATGATATTTACATCATAAGTGTAGCGCTACCCCCGCAGGAGCCGTCTAGGGGTGAAGTTGATAAGTAGATTAGTAAGCGAATGTCCAGTCATCAAATAAAGGTTTTCTGAATGCTTTATTTTTGGCCCAACATGACCAACATCAACATGAGGTAGGGAGAAAAGGTTGATGAAGCGAGAGAACTTTGCAGTATCAGGCCTGGATATGGAAAAGAGCAATCCTGCTCTCAGTAGTAGTAGATACAGTTCGTCGCCACTCTAGCCAGAGTGGGTGAAGTGCCCCCGGACAGACTCCTGCCACGGGTCTGGCAGCCGAAGTGTCACTTTAGGTTGCTGGGAGGAACAGGCCTCTGCCACAGACCTGACTCTAGGGCCTCTGCCACAGGCCTAGTACTTAGATGAGCTGAATGGATCGAGCAAATCCTCCCAGTAGATTAAGTTAGGGTCACCGGGTGACAGTGCGAGTGTACCTGTCAATGTCCCGGTCACCAGATCCCCGAAGGTTCGTTCAAACCCTCTTGGAGAACCTGCCTCCGGGTTCTCCTCAAGTCGATCCCCTACCGAGCGGCATACAGCCTGGGATCTCCTCAGTAGATGGGGGACCCAGTAAGTCACTGGGGCCCCTTAGTAGCATCCGTCACTCCAGGCCAAGAGGGCCCAGAGTCTGGAACTCCGCGTAGCACGTGACCCCAGGCCAGGTAGGCCATAGTGGTGGGGCCTGCAATGTGCACACACCCTGAAGGTGGGTGCCGCACCTGGAACCCGCGAAGAGCCAACAAAAATGGCGTCCGCCACAGATATACTCTCCCCCAGCATGCTCCGCGAGGGAAAACTCCTCTCTTTGGCTGCTGGGGAAAAGTGGCTCTGCCAGAACCCCTCTAGCGCCAACTGTCGCCCAGGGATGGGATCGCATCCCTGGAGCGCAGACTGAGCTACAGGACAGTTCTGGAATGACAGCAGCCCAAAATTTAACAAATTATGAATGGGAGCAAAATAACTCTCCCATTCCCCCACTAACTTTAGTGTAGTGCCCATACTGAAAGTAAGGGGGTGCTACATAATTATTGCGTATAGATTTGCAAAACATCCATATCATCCGATAAAAGCAGACATGGCAAAATAGGTTGTATGCAGAGCACACAGCCATTTTGCTTGTGCTAATAAGTACAGATTTTGTCGTAATGTAATAATGCATTTTAAGCTAAAGGTTGATTTGCCATTCATTCAAGTCAAGAGACATCACCAAACTGTTCTCATCATTTCAGCAAACCCTCCTCATCGACGCCCTTATAGGCTCCCTTTATTATCACAAACAGGAAGTCATGGCTGCAGCAGCCAATCCCCTCCTTCATGGGAGGGGTCATCACAGGATGTCCCCTCCTCACGGGAAATGTCCATATAAGGAGTTGACAACACAAGAAATACAGCTAAAGGATACGATACAACACAATAATAATACAATAACCAATGAACACAGTTCCTGATGAGGGGGCTTATCTGCAGGAGTACGCTAATGCCACCACATTTATGTTGATCAGACACAGAGGCGACAAGAGCACACATCCGCTAAACCAATAATGCGTTTGCAGAGCGGACACATCCCCCCCCTCCCCCAGACGAATATCTGTGCATCACACAGGCCCTTTCGCCGGCCGACATCCCCACTCCACAAACGCCCTTCTCCAAATCAAGTTTATCTCAACCAGCGTCAGTCTGCCCCAGTCAGCTCTTTAGAGCGGGTTGCGTTAGAACTAACACTGGGTGACACTATGACAATATTAAATACATCTTGAAATTTCCACGACAACGGCCAGAGGTGGGAACGGGGGGGGGGGGTGGCAGGGAAGGGATGGGGTCTCTGAAGGATGCTGTGGGTAGAGACTGGGGGCACTGTGAGACGCTGTTGGTGGCACTATGGGGGGGTGGAGACTTTGGTGCAATTAAAGGGGGCACTGCAGAGGGCTGGGGGCTCACTATGGGAGTTTGGGGGCAATGTGGGAGGTTGAGGGGTATGGTGGATGTGGACCACTATGGAAGCTTGGGTGGCACTACGAGAGACGGGAGGTCCTGTGGGAGGATAGGGAGATCTAAAGATGTCTGGAAGCCTAGGATGAGAGAGGTTGCAACATGGTGGTTGAGAAACCGTGTCCTATATCACCAAGTACAGGAAACATCTGTGACTTTCAATGTGGTCAAAAGAATCCTAGATGAAAGCACTCCATCCACATAAAAAGTGCATATAAAAAAACAACTCTGATTCTTGAGCTTTTAATGTAGTTGCTTTTAAGTTAAACCATAATCTGTCTTCCCTTATCTCCTGGGAATTCCAATGAAAGGAATCTTTTACCATCAGCTTCATGTCCATGCAACCAAGGCCATCGCAAATTTCTATGCTGGTGTCACACTTTTCTGAATTATTCTACATAATGTAGGAATAAATAAACACCCGAGGAACTCATCAGCTAGAGCAGCCATTCTCAACCAGGTTTTGAGGAACAGAGGCTGCTAGGGGTTCCTTGATCTGTCGCTAATCCACTTCTCATCTGATGGTGCCGGTGACTTGTCCTCAATGTTCCCCTATGGGGGAAGTTCCTTCACTGACTGCGCAGGCGCAAACTTCCCGACGGAAATCTCCGAAACTCGCCCGGCATCCAGGCTCATTCTTTAACATCCCCGTGGATTGGAGGATGTTAAAAAAAGAGCCAGGAGGCCGAGCGAGCGAAGCGAGGACGTGAGGCCGACTGGCCACTTACCTCAAAATCCACGTCGCCCTGGATGCCGGCCGCCGTTCGGGGATTTCCGTCAGCAAGTTTTCACCTGCGCAGTGCTTGAAGGAACTTTCCCGATAGCTGGAACCATCTCAGCGCATCAGTTTGCACATGCGCTGGAACTTCCATGATACCTGGAACCAGCACGGCAGATCACCGGCATAGATCCAGAACCAACAACACTTGGTAGAGCCAGCAGCATGACACCAATGATCTTTTTAGTTGTCTGTAAGTGTAGTATTCTGTTCATCACTGTAGGGGCAGCATTCTTCCTACCAATGCCGGGACAGGGTCATCCAGCACCCAGGGTATAGACATGTGTGATTTGTTTCGTTCGAATTGAAAATGGTAACATGAAAAAAATATGGAAAATTTCAAAGGGTGTGAATACTTTTTCAAGACGCTGTATGTGGTAGCATATAAGTGACAACAGGAAGAGGCAATTCAAGTGAGGCTTTAACCAAGTGGAACCAAAAAAACATTATTTGATCCTTTACTTGGCAGGACCACCATTTAGGGTGAACGCATTGATGAACGGTGGTGAGAATCACTATGCATGATATTATATAAAACAGAAGAGGTGGAATACAAGAAGTGTTGGATGCAAAGAATTATATATTTATATATATTTTCCTACTATGAAGAGACTGGGATTATTATATGGGGACATTTTAACATAGATATACATTGTGATATTTGTATATTGACACAATAATTATATTGTTCACTTGTATTTTGATTGCTTCATAAGTTACTGTACACATTGAGGTGGAGTGTATATTTTGTCATTATAATAGTTTAGGTTCATGTATTGGTGTTGTAGTTTATATATGCATAGTAATTGCGATTGAAGGCATCAGTTGGCATTTGTATTGTACCAGTTGCGAGCCCCAAGAAGTAGTAACTAAGGGCCATATCCACAAAGAGCCGGCGTAACGTAAAAATTCCCATTTAAGTTACACTGCCTTAAAATTTCTACCTAAGTGCCCGATCCACAAAGCACTTACCTAGAAATTTTCGGCTGTGTAACTTAAATTCCGCCGGCGCAAGGCGTTCCTCTTCAAATGGGGGCGATTCCCATTTTAAATTAGGCGTGCTCCCGCGCCGGCCGTACTGCGCATGCTCGTGACGTCATTTTCCCGACGTGCATAGCGCGAAATTACGTTACGCCGAGCTTTGTGGATCGCGCCGGGTCAATAAAGTTGCGTCGGGGGGAAAAAAAAGATGGGGGAAAAAAAAAAAATTTAAAACAAAAAAAAAAAACGCGTCGCTGGACAGAAGGGTCTGCTTTTACAAGGTGTAAACAGTTTACACTTTGTAAAAGCAGCCCTAATTTTACGATTGCAAACTAAAACTTACGGAAAAAAAAAACAAAGCTGAAAAGCTTTGTGGATCTCCGTAAGTGCTAATTTGCATACCCGAGGCGGCATTTCGACACAAAATGCCCCCAGCGGCGGATGCGGTACTGCATCCTAAGATCCGGCAGTGTAAGTCCCTTACACATGTCGGATCTTCTGTCTATCTCTTGGAAACTGATTCTGTGGATCAGTTCCAAAGATAGAAACAGGAGGATCTGACCCTAAGGACCTTTTGAGGATCTGGCCCTAAGTTGTTACTCTCTAGCCCAGTCTTTCTCTACCTTTCTACCCCAGATTAACCCTTGAAAAAATTCTCAAGTTTCGGGGTACCCCAGCTAAAATAAATTAGGGTCAGTGGGAAGATTGTACCTTACATTGGTGGTCCATGGGAAGCAGAAGCAGGGCCGGGACAAGGGGTGGGCAGGAGGGGAGCCTGCCCTCTGCGCAATGGTTTACTGTAGGGACGGGGGCACCTTCCTTCTGTAACAAGGCTTAAAGAAGTAACGACAGCAGAAGTGATTTTGTGTGTGTGTGGGGGGCACAGTTTGCCATCTTTGCCCTGGTAGACATGTGCACCGCCAATAAATTTGTTTCGTTTTGTTTCGTTCCGTATTAGAGAAAATTTGTATTTCGCAATTTGTGTCCGAAATTCAATTTGGATTTGTTTTGTACGAAATACGAATTTTCGTTAGCTTCGTTAACTTTTCTTAACAATTACAAAACATTCGTTATGATGATATTAAAAAGCAAAAAATACCTTTCTCAATATGGCAGTCGTCAACTCATTATGAGGGGCTCCCACCATCCCTGTGCTGTGCCGACTTCCTCCTGGGGCTGTACCCCTGCTGTGCTCATTATGGGGGGCTCCCATTATCCCTGTGCTGTGCTGACTTCCTGGGTTTGTAGTAGCACGTTAATTCATATTTCGTAATTCGTGTCCGAAATTCAATTTGGATTCGTACGAAAGTTTAACTTTTCGTAACAATTACGAACATTCGTTAATGAGGGGCTCCCACCATCCCTGTGCTGACTTCCTCCTGGGGATGTACCCCTGCTGTGCTAATTATGAGGGGCTCCCATCATCCCTGTGCCGACTTCCTGGGTTTTTAACTTAATCATAACGAATAATCGTAATTATTATGACAATAATAAAACTATATTAAAACGAACATTCTTATTTTGTCCAATTCTGAATCTCCCATCGACTACCAGTACCAGTCTGAGCAGGCTCCCACTCCCGAAACGAAATTTGTCAACGAAATTTCGTATTTTGTATAAAATTCGTAAGAATAGAAATTCGTATTTCGGATGCTTCTGAATGTATCAATTAAAGCCTAATGCCTCTTCCTGTTGTCACTTATATGCTACCACATACAGCGTCTTGAAAAAGTATTCACACCCTTTGAAATTTTCCATATTTTTTTCATGTTACAAACAAAAACATGTACAGTAAAACCTTGGTTTGAGAGCGTTTTGCAGGACAAGCAAAATGTTTTAATAAATGTTGACTTGATATACAAGCGATGTCTTGATATAAGAGTAGCGTCATGTCACAACGAAGTATATGGTGCAGAGGATAGTCTATGTGGATCACTTTCCCCCGGATCCCTGCATACTTAGATGTGCCTCTTTTTAATCATCAACCATGTGAGTTGCTAAATGTTGTACCTTCATTAAATGTAACCATATTGCTACACTTAGGCCCCGTACACACGAATGGATCTATCCGCTGGTATTGATCCGCGGATCAGTTCCAGCAGATGAATCCGGTCGTGTGTACGTCCGAGCGGACATTTCCCAGCGGATAAAAATCCAGCCAAAAGATTCCCAGCGGATAAAAATTTCTTAGCATGTTAAGAAATCTATCCGCTGGAATTCAGTTCACCGGACTTATCCGGTCGTCTGTACAGACTCACCGGATAAGTCCATCCGATCCCATCCCTCGCATGCGTCGTATTGATTCGACGCATGCGTGGAAGTATTTACCTTCCAGGGTCGCGCACGTTGCCGCGTCATCGTCGCGGCGACGTAACCCGCGGATGTATTCCGCGGGGATTTTGATCTGATGGTGTGTACAGCCATCAGATCAAAATCCGCCAGACGATTTATCCGCTGGAAACGGTCCGTCGGACCGTTTCCAGCGGATATCCTCTCGTCTGTACGAGGCCTTAGAGGCGCCTCTCTTCTCTTTTATACTCTGGAGCTCCTGCTGGATTTTGCTTCTAATCCCCTTGTGGAGGCTTCCATTTGTGGATGGACATTTTATGGTTACACAACACATTGCTATAATCTTTTTTATATGGACTATAAACTGAAGGACTTATGAAAAAATGGTTGTGGAACGAATCATTTGAGTTTCCATTATTTCTTATGGGAAAAGTTGCTTTGATATACAAGTGCTTTGGATTACAAGCATGTTTCTGGAACTAATTATGCTCACAATCCAAGGTTTTACTGTATTTTAGTGGGATTTTATGTAATAGACCAACACAAAGTGGCAGATAATTGTGAAGTGGAAGGAAAATGATAAACGGTTTTCAAATTTTTCACAAATAAAATATGTGAAAAGTGTGGCGTACATTTGTATTCAGCCCCTATTATTCTGATACCCCTAACTAAAATCTAGTGGAACCAATTGCCCTCAGAATTCACCTAATTAGTAAATAGAGTCCACCTGTGTGTAATTTAATCTCAGTATAAATACAGCTGGTCTGTGAAGCCCTCAGTGGTTTGTAAAGGCGCAATCTGACTTTTTGACAACAACGGCCTGAAGAAAGTGGTTTATCGGACAATCCGACCGTCTGTATGCTCCATCGGACAATTGTTTTCGTTTTTTCAACAGACAAATGTTCGCTGTGAATGCGCTCAAACTTTTTGACAACAAATGTCCGATGGAGCATCATCTAATCGTGTTTATAAATGCTAAACATCAGACAACAATAGCAGAAGTTTCCCAAAGGGTGGCGGTAAAGAGCTGTAAAACCACGTGATTTGGTGAATGTTGGCTGGAAAAGTTCTGCCGTGTTTATGCAGAACAAGTTCACGGTCAATGCCCCTTCGGACCAAAATCCACGGAAAAGTCAGATGGAAGTCCGATTGTTTGTATGAGGCTTTAGAGAACCTTAGTGAAGAAACAGCATGAAGGCCAATGAACACACCAGACAGGTCAGGGGTGAAGTTGTGGAGAATTCCAAAGCAGGGTTAGGCTCTAAAACAATATCCCAAGCTTTGAACATCTCACGGAGCTCTGTTCAATCCATCATCTGAAAATGGAAAGAGTATGGCACAACTGCAAACCTACCAAGACACGACCGTCCACCTAAATTGACAGGCCGGGCAAGGAGAGCATTAATCGGAGAAGCAGCCAAGAGGCCCATGGTAACTCTGGAGGAGCTGCAGAGATCCACAATTCAGGTGGAAAAAATCTGTCCACAGGACAACTATTAGTCATGCTCTCCACAAATCTGCCCTTTATGGAAGAGTGGCGAGAAGACAGACATTGTTGAAAGAAAGCCATAAGAAGTCTCGTTTGCAGTTTGCGAGAAGCCATGTAGGGGGCACAGCAAACATGTGGTCTAAAAGCAAAACGCTATGTGTGGCGGGAAACTAACACTGCACATCTCCCTGAACACACCATCCCCACTGTAAAACATGGTGGTGACAGCATCATGTTGTGGGGATGCTTTTCTTCAGCAGGGACATGAAATCTTTAAAAGACTTGGGACTGGGGCTGAGGTTCACATTCCAGCAAGACAACAACCCCAAACATACAGCCAGAGCTACAATAGAATGGTTTAGATCAAAGCATATTCATGTGTTGGAATGGCCCAGTCAAAGTCCAGACCTAAGTCCAATTGAGAATCTGTGGCAAGACTGATAGTTTATTTTTAATGTTGCTTATAATTTACGCACATTCTAGTGGGAACACATCTAGCGGTTGTAGTAGCTGGGATTTAGGTAGTTGGCAGAGCGCAATGTTTGCATTATCACTTTTGCATCTCCTTACCAGTGTCGGCCTCTCCATTAGGGGCACCACCCCCCAATCCATACGCCCGCCCCTAATCTACATGCAGGGCGCCAGACACATGGATTTTTTTTAAAGCGCATGATTAGAGCCTGAGGATCTAATTGTCTTTAAAAAAGGGTGGGCTCGGGGGACAGAGCACTGTGCCCCAAGCCCACCCAGTTGTGTGATATAAGCAAATTAAGATTTGCTAATGTCTTACTGCTTCTCCTCCCAGCCAATCAGGAAGCGGCTCCTAGGCCCCTGATAAGCCAGGGAGTTTTAGGACTCCTGGCCAATCGGGTCTCAGGATCCACTTCCTGTTCATCCGAGAGGAGAAGGCTTGCCCTGATTGTAGATGGGAGGATGAGCAGGAGCCTGTACGGAGAATGAGGAGCAGTGTGAGTACCGAGGCCGGCCTGTGCATGGAGGGGTGGCAGTGGTGGTATGTGCGAGTGAGGGGGGCAGGTTTGTTTGCGGGCCCCCCCCCCCACCAAATATTGAGCACCAGCTGCCACTGCTCCTTACTCACCCACCTGTGACTTATCCAGCCTGGTCTTTAGCACACACAAGATACTTTTCAAACTGCAGAGCTGTAAAAAATTCAAGGCAACATGGCTCCTGGAGGCGTACTGTACACAGTTGGTGCTCAGAACGCCTCCAGAAATGTATTTTCCTGCTTGTGTGACGAACTCAACATTAAGATGGTTTTACACATCCTCTGCAACAAAAATTTCATTTTTTGGTAAGATACTCTGGAAGGGCCAGTTCACACCATACCCACACAGGAATGCACTTATGCGTTCCTGTGCGATTCACATGCAGTCCTGTGAAGTGCGAATTTCATCCCCATTCATTTTGAATGGCTTATAACCGCACTGCACCAAACCTTTTTGGCCGGAATCACACTAGTGCGGTGCGAATTTCAGCTCTCTTATCTCTGCAGAGAGATAAGAGAACTGTTCAGCAGATCATCTCCGTTTTAGCTGCGAATTTGGAGACCTGGGAGAGAGAGGAGGGGGTAGGGGAGGGGGGAAGTGTATTGAGGTGAATGAGCGAAATCCTGAAGAGGAATGAACACATCTGCGAATTAGATGCGTGCCCATAGAATATAATGGGCCTGAATTCGCACCTGAGCCGCACCGCAATGCCTAGAAAACTAACACGTTTTTCAGCAATGCGCAGTGCGAATGCATCGCACATATGTGAACCAGCGTCATTGAAATCAATGTATTTTATAATGTTATGCGAATTGGATGCGGTTTAAGCCGCAGCAAATTAGCATAGGTGTGAACCCGGCCTTACAAATTAACTGGTACTTTTGTAACATGCGCTCCGGTGTGGACAAGCACGTTTCTGTGTGGACATGGTGTGAACTGGCCTTAAGGGTTAATCATTTCTAAAGGAACACAGACGCGGCAGCTTTTCTCATTAGAGCACCAGCTGATTCAAATTAATTAGTCACTCCCATTCAATACCAGCATCCAAAACACATAGTGGAAGAAACCGCTTTTTATTCAGAGCAACACCATTGCAGATGACACCAAGCTATGCAGTGGAATAACGTCCTTACAGGATGTCTCCAACTTACAAGCCGACCTCAATGCTCTGTCTAATTGGGCAACCA
The DNA here is from genome assembly GCF_905171775.1 of Rana temporaria. Classification (NCBI taxonomy): domain Eukaryota; kingdom Metazoa; phylum Chordata; class Amphibia; order Anura; family Ranidae; genus Rana; species Rana temporaria. The sequence goes on along the minus strand of NC_053497.1, from coordinate 25,462,549 downwards.
AGTGGCAGATGAAGTTTAATGTTGATAAATGTAAAGTTATGCACTTGGGGGCTAAGAATATGCATGCCTCATACATACTAGGGGGAGTACAACTGGGGGTAGTGGAGAAGGATCTGGGGGTTTTGGTAGATCATAAGCTCAATAACATGCAATGCCAAGCAGCAGTTTCCAAAGCGAGCAAAGTCCTTTCTTGTATTAAGAGAGGTATGGACTCCAGAGAGAGAGAGATCATTTTGCCCCTGTACAAATTATTAGTAAAGCCTTTGCGCGATCAGACTTTTCCGTGGATTTCTGTCCGAAGGGCGTTGTCCGTGAACTTGTTCTGCATACACACGGCAGATCTTTTTCAGCCAACTTTCACCAAATCGCGTGTTTTTTCAGCTCTTTACCGCCAACCTGTGGGCAACTTCTGCTATTGTTGGCTGATTTTTAGCATTGCTTCTGAGCATGCTTGTTTGTACTTTGGACTCAAGTCCGATGTAACGGTATGGCCCGTGGGACCCAGAGGCTCTTGAAGGGTGTGGGGTACTCCTGTTTCAGCTTTACCAATGACTCTTGTGTCTAGGGTCATCCTATGTCCACTAGGGGCATAGGATGACGGAGAACTGATATCTTGGATTACATGAGATGGGACAGTAATGATCCACAATATATTCAAGAATGTCTGCAAATAACTAATTACAGGTTGTTGATTCTGAACCCAACATGTCAATAGGAGAGTGACTCATTCAATGTGGAACATAGACTGTTAAGGTGGTAATTAAGTCTGCTACTGTCATGTAAACTAACCCTAGTCTGGCTTCTAAAGACCTTTTCATTGTGTGATGCTAATTAACACTGTTTTGTGTGAATTTCTATTGATAATAAATGTGTATTGTATAGCAGGTGAGAAAAGCTGGAGTCTTGATGTCTGACTTGTCAGCTGTAGCTAATTAGCTCATGTGGATTATATCGGTGCCAGAAAGTCTACCCAAGATGTGTATTGGAGGCTCGTTAGGAAGCAATGTAGAATGTTGTGGGTGGAGTTGAGTCATTGTTCATATTTGGTTGCTGACTGTATATAAAGAGCCTGAATTTACCATTAAAGTGTCTATTCCTGTTGAACCAGAGAACAGAGCTGTGTGTGTCTCGTTCTGGGAAATCTGTATTGGCCATGTTCGTCTGCTGGATTGTGGAGTGTCGATAAGCTGTCGTGGGTTGGTGGAATGGAATATCGTAAATGGCGTTAACCCCTGACCGTTACAGCCGAGTATGGCTTTGATGGGATGTGCCGTGAAAATGGAGGGTCTGCTAGGGTCCTCTAACGCCATGAAGTGCTGAATGCCAGCAAGATATGTCCTGATGGTACCATGGGCCAACTTTAGTTGGGAGTGGCAAAAAGCCGTGAAAGCTAACAGGTACTGGATATTATAACAATCAGGACTAGGAAAAGAGGATTGGAAAGCCAGAAAAGCATTCCACGTGGTACGGTAAGCCTTGCTGGTATTGACAGATAATGACGTATCGATCAAGGCCGCTGCGTCTGCTTGATGGGAACTCAATCCAACACTAACAGCTGGAATGGTGGTGAAGGTGTAGCGCAGGCGTCTGCGTCCGGGACCTGCTGAAAAAATAGTGGGAAATTAAACCTTGATAAAGCATCAGCTGCCACATTAAGAGAACCACTAATGAAACTACAATGTAAATGAAATTTATACCGGAGAGACAACCAAACAAGCCTACGTACAAACCCCATGATTTGCAATGACTTGGACCTGCCACTGTTGATATCAGCTGTAGTCTGATTGTCTGTGGAAAAAAACACTGTCTGCCCTGCCCACAAATGCCCCCATACCCGAGCTGCTGCCACAATGGGGTAGATCTCAAACATAGCCGAAGTTTCAGCAAACTGGGGAATAGCCAAGACTTCCTTGGACCAAGACCCAGCCAGCCAGTGCGACCCAAAAATGGCCGCATACCCTTTAGAGGCTGCTGCATCTGTAGACACCCGAGGAGACAAACTGGACACAGTAGGGATGAACATGGAAACCCCATTCCACCCTTGGAGGAACTCATCCCACATCAGGAGATCTGATAGAGCAGATGGATCCAGGATGACCCGAGACTCAGGACAAGGGGCAGACGGTAACAAGGACAGCAACCTGGCGGTGAAAGTCCTACCGTGGGGGATGATTCTCATTGCAAAATTCAACATCCCTAGTAGCGACTGTAATTCTACCCCGGTGCATACCCGAGAGACTGAAAAAACATGGATGCGATCCCTGATCCTATCCAGCTTGTCTGGAGGGAGACTGGCCTGCATAGATTGTGAGTCCAGCATGACACCCAGAAACGTCAACCTGGTGACGGGACCTTCCACCTTCTTAACTGACAGAGGGACATTCAGAGCCGAGAAAACGGAAGTAAGTTTCAGGAGATCGGTGGGCCTCTGACCGCCGCTTTCAATAAGGAGAAAGTCATCAAGGTAATGAATAACCTTGTTGCAATTCTCCCTGTGCGTCAGGATCCAGCTAAGGGCCTGGGCAAACGAATCAAACAACCAAGGGCTGCTTTTGGACTCAAAGGTGAGCTTGGTGGCAAAATAATAGTTCCCTCTCCACCTGATCCCATGCCATTGCCAAAGTGCAGGTGAAATTGGCAGCAGCTTGAACGCGTCAGCGATATCTGCTTTAGACAGCCAGGCACCAGGGCCTACCCTGATGATGGACTGAATGGCCTGATCGACCGAAGCGTATTTGAGGGAAAACTCTTCTGACGGTATCAATGAATTCAAGCTAGGTGTGTGCGAAGAATGAGGGGCACACAAGTCGTAAATTAACCGTGGTTTATTAGAAAACTTCTCCCAAACCCTCCAAACTAGAAAAGGTGGTGTTGTGAATGGCCCGATGATAAACCCCCTTATCCAACTCAGTTTGCAAAAGTAGGTCCACCACCTCGGAATCCATGGCCGAAGACCTAAGGTTGGGACATTCTACGCTAATTAAGGTTTAGGACACTAACCCGGTGTGGAACCCTTCCGAAAACCCCTTGACCAGAAAACAGCTCAAGGAAGGTGATGGATGGCCGGCTAAGTACTCCTGCAACAAAGCCACATTGATGCGGCTTAGTCATGGAGCTTTGGGCTGCCTTAATGAGCAGGCCGACTTGGGGTGAGCCCTGAAGCACCCTGTGCAAATGTGCAACAACCGGCACTGGCTGAAATTACATATACCATGATTATAGTTGTTGCATAACTGGGACTTGCCAAGAAAGTGAATGGGCCGGCCTAATTTATCCACCGGAGCAGGAAGGCCTGCCGCCGGGGGAGGAACCCCCAAACCCCTGGATGTACTGGGTAGGGCAGGAACCTCCGAATTCGGGCACCAGTATGCGGTATGAGAGGAGGATTGACATGTCGTGCACACAGGGGATCTGAGCCCAGCAAAGTGTCGGCAAAAATGATTCAGTGTCAATGCTGCTACATAGCGTGGCTACCTTGAATTGGGCAAACCGGGCCGCAGCCTTGGCTGAAAAAGAGCGATGATAGTCATAGAAGTTGGACCCCCCATACTTGTGGCCTAACTCGCCCACAGTAAAAAGATATAGGTCCAACTCCTCCCTCCTAAGTGGACTGATAGAACATATGATATCTCTGTATAGACTGAAGGCCAGCACGAATTCGGGGATGGACAATTTACGGTTGGTCTATGATCCCTGGTTTTAACCACAACAGAGACATCCCCGCAAGCGTAGGACCTATTGTCTGCTACATCATGCGCTGCAATCAACAGGGATGCCAAATTGACATCCTTGCCCTCCAGGATGTCCTTCTTGATGTTGGCAGGGATGAAATGAGCAAGCGTGACCGGGGGAGCAGAAGGATTACCTGGGCCCGCTAGAACAGGTAAGGGAACCGGGGGAACGCTGGAACCTGCCACCACCCCTGTACCTGCCGCAACTGCTGGAGCAACGATGAGTGGATTCTCTAACACCTGTACCCTCCTAAGTGGAAGACAGCCTTCCCCCTACCTGCGCACGTGACCAGCCGGGAAGACCTCCGCTTTCCGAATCAATGAAGAGAGACACACCGCCGCCCGACACCTCCACGCGTATCCCGAGACCGGAAGTGACGACGCGGCGTACAAAAATGACGTCAGCGTCGCCCAGGCAAAGACACGCAACTCATACGAGGCCCAACGACAATGGAGGAGGAGGTGAAAGGAGGGCAGGCTTTATATGGCCTGACTCCTCCTACAAACACAGGCTGACCTGCGGTCAGCCTTCCACTTGTAAAAATCTCTGCAATGTACATTGATCAGCCAACGGGGATTATTTTTTTTCTCAACAAAAGTGGGGTTACTTCTAAAAGCGGGAGTTCACCCATAAAAAAAAATTTACCCTTAGATTGATGCTCATTTTGTCTAGGGGAATCGGCTAGTTGTTTTAAAATCGAAGCTGTACTTACCGTTTTAGAGAGCGATCTTCTCCGCCGCTTCCGGGTATGGTCTTCGGGACTGGGTGTTCCTATTTTGATTGACAGTCTTCCGACAGGCTTCCGACGGTCGCATCCATCGCGTCACGAGTAGCCGAAAGAAGCCGAGCGTCGGTGCGGCTCTATACTGTGCCTGCACACCGATGTTTGGCTACTTTCGGAAAATCGTGACGCGATGGATGCGACCGTCGGAAGCCTGTCGGAAGACTGTCAATAAAAATAAGAACGCCCAGTCCCGCAGCCCATACCCGGAAGCGGCGGAGAAGATCGCTCTCTACAACGGTAATTACCGGTTCGATTTTAAAACAACTAGCCGATTCCCCTAGACAAAATGAGCATCAATCTAAGGTTAAAAAATGTTATTTCCGGGTGAACCTCCACTTTAACTCCCCCCCACACACTACTCTTCTTCTTTACCTGTTGATTTTTTTTAAATGCAAGTTCATATTTTTTTACTATTCAAACACTTTTTTCCCGTGCTTGCTCAGTAGTTCATTATTTTTTGGAGTGACACATTAAAAATGTTATTATTTTAAAGCCTTTGTTTCGGTTTTTAACATTCCTTGCTTTAAAACTATAATTTTCGAGTCATAAACATGTCAACATTGTAAAATACAGTAACACTAGTTGTTTTATTTTTTTGGCTGTTATTTTGTTCTATCTTTTATGGCTATAGATTAAAATGATAAAGTATTTTGCAACACAAAAGAAAGTTCAAGGAAAAAAACGATCATATAAGTATTTTTGTTACCTTAATCATAACTATGATCAAACTATAAAATATGTTATTTAGGCTGGCCACATCATTAAAGCTGTGTTTTATCGTAAGTAACATTTTGTTAATCTTGCCAGTAAAAGCATTAGATACATCCTTGACTGAGTGACAACGTTCTTGCTTCTGCAGTGAAATCACTGCTGCGTTGTCACATTTGTCTCTGCTGCAGTATTTGGATATTTGCACCAACAATGGCCTTTTCAGTAAATAGCCATGACTCTGAGAATGCATATACATTTGTTTTGTGCAACTGGGGCAAAATCAAATGTCATATAGTTATTTTCTCTCCAGGTTGAATGTTCTTCATTCATACAAAATAGAGTGAATCCAGGAAAATAACAGCATTATGGTCACTATCTCCATCTAGTGACCATTATGCAGTATTTTCACTATTCACTCTATGAAGAACATTCGACCTGGAAAAAAATCTGAATAATATCTGATTTTGCACAGATCAAATGTACATGCAGTTTCACAATACGAATCGCTCTCCAATTTTTTTCATAAACATACCTCTAAGTAATTACAAGGTTATAGCTTAACCACTTACAGGAATATGTTGGTATTTTGAAGAGGAATACCGTTGTTATGTTAGCAGCTAGCTACCATAACCCCAGTATCCTCTTCTTCAGCAGGCTGTCCTCTTTCAGATAAAAGTGGTCTCTGCGGCGGATATGCTGCAAAATCAAAATTTATTCAGCGGCGGGAGAGGGGCCCCCCTCCCGTCTCTCTCCGTTGCCCTCTGCACCTTACCGGAGCCATCGACATCGGCTGAGGTGATCGGGTCTGTTCCCAGCCTGGGTATGAAGACAAGTGAAGGGAAGATGGCCCCCATCCGTCTCCATATCATTTTAGGGCGGAAGCGACGTCAAAACATCACTTCCACCCATAGCTCTTAAAGAGACATTTTTTTTCATTTGTTATTGCATTTTAGTGTAAATATGAGATCTGAGGTCTCATATTTAACCGCTTTCCGACCGCCCACCGCACTCTTACTGCGGCAGGTTGACTTGGCTGCGCAAAATCATGTAATATAACGTGATGTTGCTCTGTGGCCACTAGGGGCGATCGCTCGTGACAGAGCGAGAACCGGGACAGGTGTGTGTGTGTAAACACACAGCTCCAGGTTCTTTCAGGGGGAGAAATGACTGATCGTCTGTTCATACATGTATGAACAGCGATCTGTCATTTCCCCTAGTCAGTCCCACCCCCACTTTAGGGAACATAATTAACCCCTTGATCGCCCCCTAGTGTTAACCCCTTCCCTACCAGTGAAATTTTTACAGTAATCAATGCATTTTTATAGCACTGATCGCTGTAAAAATGCCAATGGTCCTAAAAATGCAGATCGCCGCCATTACTAGTAAAACAAATAATAATAATAATAATAAAAATGCCATAAAACTATCCCCTATTTTGTAGTTGGTATAACTTTTGCGCAAACCGATCAATAAACGCTTATTGCGATATTTTTTTTTTTAGATATTTTTACAAGAATACGTATCGGCCTAAACTGAGGAAAAAAATAGTTTTTTTTTTATATAGTTTTTTTCTGGATATTTATTATAGCAAAAAGTAAAAAATATTCCTTTTTTTTCAAAATTGTCGCTCTATTTTTGTTTATAGTGCAAAAAATAAAAACCGCAGAGGTGATCAATTACCACCAAAAGAAAGCTCTATTTGTGGGGAAAAAAGGATGTCAATTTTGTTTGGGAGCTACGTTGCACGGCCGCGCAATTGTCAGTTAAAGCGACTCGGTGCCGAATCGCAAAAAGTGGCCTGATCTTTGGCCAGCCAAATGGTCCGGGGCTGAAGTGGTTAAGAGGATCTGTTAAGCTTTGTTCTATTACAATGGACATCTACATTCCTTGTAATAGGAATAAAAGTGACCCAATTCAGATTTTTTTTTTAAAACGGCGTCAAAAAAAAAAAAAAAGTTAAATAAATAAAACATTTTTAAAGTGCCCCGTCCCGACGAGCTTGCGCACAGAAGCAAATGCATACGTGAGCAGCGCCCGCATATGAAAACGACACATGTGATGTGTGATGTATTGCTGCGATCGTTAGAGGGAGAGCAATAATTCTAGCCCTAGACCTCCTCTGTAATTCAAAACATGCAACCTGTAGAAAACGTTGCCTATGAAGATTTTTAAGGGTAAAAATGTTTCACCATTCCTACCTTTTGTTATTCTGAAGCAAAGTAAATGTGAATGGGAGTGACTTTTTATAATTATCAATCGGCTGTTGCACCTGCAGGGTTCTAATGTGGAAAAGTTCCCTTTAGACGCCTTCCTTTGGGAGGATCTCACCAAAAATGTAACTCTTGTTGCAGAGGATGCCCAAAATATGACTTGTATCTTAGTGCAGACTTCAGGGAAAATCAGTGAGCCAATCACGAAGCAGGAAATTACATTTCTGGGAGGGGGCTTTCTTTACACCACCTGTGTAAGTTCTCAGGTAACTATATTGCATTTTACAGAAGATTACAGTGCTGCAGATTTAAAAAGGAAAGGGAATTTTTAATACATTCCCATAGACACCCTCCTAAACCTTGTGGACGGCCTTCCCAGAAGAGTTGAAGCTGTTATAGATGCACAGGGCGGGGCCAACTCAATATTGAACCCTACAGACTAAGACTGGGATGCCATTAAAGTTCATGGCCCAGATTCAGCTACATTTGCGCATTTATTACGGAGGCGCAGGGCAACGATTTTGCCCTGCGCCCCCGCAATTTTATTGCGCTGCCGTCGATTCACGGAGCAGAAGCTCCGTAAATTACGCGGGCGCGCCGGCAAAATGCCCGGCGCAAGCGTGCGCAATTTAAATGATCCCGTAGGGGGCGGGAATCTAAATTAGGCGCGTTCCCGCGCCGATCGTAGAGCGCATGCTCCGTCTGGAAACTTTCCCGACGTGCATTGCGGCAAATGACGTCGCAAGGACGTCATTTGCTTCAAAGTGAACGTGAATGGCGTCCAGCGCCATTCACGAATCACTTACGCAAAGTACGTAAAATTCAAATTTCGCGACGCGGGAACGACGGGTATAAGTAACATTGGCTGCCCCTGCTAATAGCAGGGGCAGCCTTACGCAAAAAACGCCGTACGGAAACAACGTAAATTGCGTACGCAGGGCTCGCGCAACGCTGTGAATCGGTGTTAGTATGCAATTTGCATACTATACGCTGAGCACAACGGGAACGCCACCTAGCAGCAATCGCAAGAATGCAGCCTAAGATATGCGGGCATAAGAGCCTTATTCCGCTCAGATCTTAGGCTGCAGTCGGCGTAATGAGGCTCCTGAATCGGGAGCATTCGTTACGCCGGGGCAAGTAAGCAATTGCGCTGTGTAACCTATGGTTACACAGGCGCAATTGCTTCTTGAATCCACCCCCATGTGTGTGTAAAGGCAGATGTCCCAATACTTTTGGTAATATATTGTATAAATGGTTTTACAAGATAGAGGGAAGAACAGCAGAAAAATAACTGAGAGGAGGAGATAATTGCAACGTTTACCGTATTTATCAGCGTATAACACACACTTTCCCCGATAAATAGGGGGGGAAGTGTGTGTGTGTTATACGCCAATATAGGCTGCCACGGAGGGGAAGGAGAGGACGAGCGATGCCGAAATAGACAGAGCCAGATCTCCTGTGTACAGCTCGGCTCTCAGTCACGTCCAGTCCCACCCCCTGGAAGGCTCCTAGCATTGACATACCGGCATTGGACTGGTGTTATGTCCATCATAGGATCCAGACCAAGGGGCGGGACTTGGCGTGACACCGAGCCGAGTACACAGGCCATCCGGCTCTGTCTATTCTGGCAATGGCAAGGCTGCAGATGGACACTGATCAGGCTGCAGTGAGGAACAAGGCTGCAGATGTGCAATGATGAGCAAGGCTGTAGATGGGCACTGATCAGGCTGCAATGGTGGGCAAGGCTACAGATGTGCAATGATGGGCAAGGCTACAGATGTGCAATGATCAGGCTGCAATGGTGGGCAAGGCTTCTGATGTGAAATAATGGGCAAAGCTCCAGATGGGCACTAATCAGACTGCAATGATGGGCGAGGCAGCAGATGGGCACTGATCAGGCTTGCAGATGGGCACTGATTAGGCTAAGATTAAGATGCCTCTTTTATACACCGATAAATGTGGTTTTTCTTTTTTTAAGTTGCTTTAACTCACATTGTATGCAGATCATGTCACCCCTTTGATCTGCTTATAATTAAAGCAGAGTAGATACAATCAGAGAATAATGTTACTATATTCTTATTTAAAGCTGGACTCCGGGATGTAATATTTCTGTACACTTAGGCCTCGTACACACGACCGAACATGTCTGCTGATACTGGTCCGTGGACCAGTTTCAGCGGACATGTTTGGTCGTGTGTACGGCCGACCGGACAAGTTTCCAGCTGACAAATGTTTCTTAGCATGCTAAGAAACATGTCCGCTGGAAGCCTGTCCGTCGGACATGTTCAGTCGTCTGTATGACTTACCGGACATGTCCGCTCGGCCAAAAGCCCTCGCATGCGTCGAAGTGATTCTCTGGAAGTGGGGAGCGGTACCTGTCAAAAACGGGCACCCATTCCCCCCTCCACCCTGAAAGGTGCCAAATGTGGCACTGGGGGGGGGGGGGAGAGACGGATAAGCTGAAGGTCCACTTTTGAATGGAAGTCTACTTTAAAAATTCAGCTGGTTCAGCGGCTATAGCCATTACTGTGGCATGAATGAAGGCTAAAAGAGCACTGACAGTAAAAAAAAGTCAAATAAAAAACTAAAGCAACAATACACAAATAGTGATCAAACACACACCCAAAACAAAGCAAACAAACACAAGGAAATAAATAACAGAGAAACAAAAGACTAGATTGTATTAGGCTTAGTGTACACAAACGTTTTACAACCTCTCCTGAACGATTTAACTTGACAGATAGTAATCAATGTTTAAAAATGTCAGTTTTGCCGCATTTAGGGCTCATGCACACAGGACGTTTTTTACAGCTGCTGTTAGGGGCGTTTGACTTTTTCTAACTGCCTCTAAACACCGCTCCATGGTAGCCAATGTGTCCATGCACACATAAACTGCCAGAGGTATTTGGAGGCATAAGCGTTTAGGGGCAGTAGAAAAAAACGACAGCCTGTGCTTCCAGGAGCAGTAAAAAAACGAAAAACACCAAAAAACTCCAAAAAATTAAGCTAAACCGCGTCAAGCTGCCTTTAGCCGTGTTTGATGTTTTGTGGCGTTTTTAATGAAAACATGCCCAAAAGCGCGGGAAAACGAGCAATAACGCTAATTTAAAAACATGGCTAAACACAAAAACAAGCGTGTTTTTTTTTAGCACTGCCATTTTTGAAAGGTTCTGTGTGAATGAGCCCTAAACGTTTGTTTACAAGCTGCCCGTACAGCAGTAGAACAGCCTTTAAAAAAATATTTTCACAGCATACATTCCATCTTCTAGTTGTTAGTTCGGAGAAATCGATGTTCATTTTCAACTGCAATGACGGAAAAATTCGAAGGAGCTGGAAGAATTTTTTTTCTCGAAAAAAATAAAATCCTAACTGAATGTGTGTTGTGTTTTTTTTTTTTTTTATACAAAATTAGTTGACTCAATGATGGAGAGATCGAATGTTTATTTTTTTAATTTATTTTTTACAAACGTTTGAACACAAATCAAACCATGTATGGTACCTCCATGTATCTACCTACAGATAGATATATAGGAATCACAAATGAAACAAATTTAGCTTTAAAGTACCTTTTGATCTTTTAAAATCCCACCTGCAATAATGAAAACTAACTGGTTTCTGAATATGCAACCACTGCGACAGCCAATCACAGTAATCCTGCGATCGTGTAGCTATTCCCGCCCCTCCCCCCTACAAATACCCTTTTAAAGGGATGCTGGGAAGGAAGGGGTTAAAGCGGAGGTTCACCCTAAGAATCAACTTTGTCTGACTCATACCAGCAGCCATCGAGTATGTATAATCCATTGTTTTTTTTGTTTTTTTATCGCATTGTTTACCTTGATTCAGGAGGATTTATTGTTGCTCCCATGTTCCTTTCCCCACGGGAGTGGGCGTGCTTTAGAATTCCCCGGCTGAGCGCGATGTCTCCTGGAAGTGATGTGTCGAGACTCCCAGGAGACGCGCTGTACTGTAATTACGCAATATCTCTGTGTAGTGTTGACGGTGCCCCCTCGCCGTCAACACTGCACATGCGCGGGAGAGAGCGGTGAATGCTGGGACATTCACCGCATCCCGGAAAGGATTTGCTTGTGGGCTTCAGAGTGCCCACAAGCAAGATGGAAGCGTCCATCCAAGAATTTTATAAAACATCTTTTGCGGCTGAAACAGAATGCCGGTGGCTATAGTATTAGGACACGCGACTACCATTTTATGTAAGGTGAGAGAGGCAGAAGGATCTGAAAAAAAAAAAAAAATAAACGTATTCCGCGGAACCCCCGCTTTAAGGATTATGAAGTTGCAATATGTTTTTTATTTTTGGATTTAATACTGATTTAACCACTTCCCGACGGCCGTACGACTATACAGGGAGTGCAGAATTATTAGGCAAATGAGTATTTTGACCACATCATCCTCTTTATGCATGTTGTCTTACTCCAAGCTGTATAGGCTCGAAAGCCTACTACCAATTAAGCATATTAGGTGATGTGCATCTCTGTAATGAGAAGGTGTGTGGTCTAATGACATCAACACCCTATATCAGGTGTGCATAATTATTAGTCAACTTCCTTTCCTTTGGCAAAATGGGTCAAAAGAAGGACTTGACAGGCTCAGAAAAGTCAAAAATAGTGAGATATCTTGCAGAGGGATGCAGCACTCTTAAAATTGCAAAGCTTCTGAAGCGTGATCATCGAACAATTAAGCGTTTCATTCAAAATAGTCAACAGGGTCGCAAGAAGCGTGTGGAAAAACCAAGGCGCAAAATAACTGCCCATGAACTGAGAAAAGTCAAGCGTGCAGCTGCCAAGATGCCACTTGCCACCAGTTTGGCCATATTTCAGAGCTGCAACATCACTGGAGTGCCCAAAAGCACAAGGTGTGCAATACTCAGAGACATGGCCAAGGTAAGAAAGGCTGAAAGACGACGACCTCTGAACAAGACACACAAGCTGAAACGTCAAGACTGGGCCAAGAAATATCTCAAGACTGATTTTTCTAAGGTTTTATGGACTGATGAAATGAGAGTGAGTCTTGATGGGCCAGATGGATGGGCCCATGGCTGGATTGGTAAAGGGCAGAGAGCTCCAGTCCGACTCAGACGCCAGCAAGGTGGAGGTGGAGTACTGGTTTGGGCTGGTATCATCAAAGATGAGCTTGTGGGGCCTTTTCGGGTTGAGGATGGAGTCAAGCTCAACTCCCAGTCCTACTGCCAGTTTCTGAAAGACACCTTCTTCAAGCAGTGGTACAGGAAGAAGTCTGCATCCTTCAAGAAAAACATGATTTTCATGCAGGACAATGCTCCATCACACGCGTCCAAGTACTCCACAGCGTGGCTGGCAAGAAAGGGTATAAAAGAAGAAAAACTAATGACATGGCCTCCTTGTTCACCTGATCTGAACCCCATTGAGAACCTGTGGTCCATCATCAAATGTGAGATTTACAAGGAGGGAAAACAGTACACCTCTCTGAACAGTGTCTGGGAGGCTGCGGTTGCTGCTGCACGCAATGTTGATGGTGAACAGATCAAAACACTGACAGAATCCATGGATGGCAGGCTTTTGAGTGTCCTTGCAAAGAAAGGTGGCTATATTGGTCACTGATTTGTTTTTGTTTTGTTTTTGAATGTCAGAAATGTATATTTGTGAATGTTGAGATGTTATATTGGTTTCACTGGTAAAAATAAATAATTGAAATGGGTATATATTTTTTTTTTGTTAAGTTGCCTAATAATTATGCACAGTAATAGTCACCTGCACACACAGATATCCCCCTAAAATAGCTAACACTAAAAACAAACTAAAAACTACTTCCAAAAATATTCAGCTTTGATATTAATGAGTTTTTTGGGTTCATTGAGAACATGGTTGTTGTTCAATAATAAAATTAATCCTCAAAAATACAACTTGCCTAATAATTCTGCACTCCCTGTATACGGCCACAGGGTGGTTCTACTTCTCTGGGGCGCCGTCATTTGACGTCCGCCCCTTTCCGCGTTCCCCGCGCGCGCTCCCGGGAACTTCTGTGCTGGCCGTGTCCCTTGGACACAGCCAATCACAGATCGCCATGAACGGCCAATCGGAGTGGCCGTTTGCTAGGCGATCTGTGCGGCCAATGAGAGATGATCTCGTATGTTTACATATGAGATCATTTCTCATTGCCGGCTCTCACAGACAGCGGTGCTGTCAGGGAGAGAGGAGACTAATCTGTGTCTCTTGTACATAGGGACAGATCGGTCACCTCCCCCAGTCACCCCCCTCCCCCACAGTTAGAACACTATATAGGGAATACATTTAACCCCTTCCTCACCCCCTAGTGTTAACCCCTTCAATGCCAGTCACATTTATACAGTAATTAGTGCATATTTATAGCACTGATCGCAGTAAAAATGTGAATGGCGCCAAAAATGTGTCCGATGTGTCTGCCATAATGTCGCCGTCCCGATAAAAATCGCAGATCGCCACCATTACTAGTAAAAAAATAAAAATAAAAAATAAACAATTCTGTCCCCTATTTTGTAGGTGCTATAACTTTTGCGCAAACCAGTCGCTTATTGCGATTTTTTTTTTTTTTTTTTTTTACCAAAAATATGTAGAATACGTATCGGCCTAAACTGAGAATTTTTTTTTTTTTTCAATTGGGATATTTATTATAGCAACAAGTAAAAAATAATGTATTTTTTTTCAAAATTGTCGCTCTTTTTTGTTTATAGCGCAAAAAATAAAAACCGCACAGGCGATCAAATACCACTGAAAGAAAGCTCTACTTGTGGGGAAAAAAGCCACGTCGCACGACCGCGCAATTGTCAGTTAAAGTGACGCTGTGCCGAATCGCAAAAAGTCCTCTGGGAAGGAAGGGGGTTTAAAGCGGAGGTTCACCCATAGAGAACACATTTTCCCCTTAGCTTCATGCTCATTTTGTCTAGGGGAATCGGCTAGTTGTTTTAAAATATGACCTGTACTTACCGTTTACGAGATGCATCTTCTCCGCCGCTTCCGGGTATGGGCTGCGGGACTGGGCGTTCCTTCTTGATTGACAGTCTTCCGAGAGGCTTCCGACGGTCGCATCCATCGCGTCACGATTTTCCGAAAGTAGCCGAACGTCGGTGCGCAGGAGCAGTATAGAGCCGCACCGACGTTCGGCTTCTTTCGGCTACGAGTGACGCGATGGATGCGACCGTCGGAAGCCTCTCGGAAGACTGTCAATCAAGAAGGAACGCCCGCTCCCGAAGACCCATACCCGGAAGCGACGGAAGAAGATGCATCTCGAAAACGGTAAGTACGGATCATATTTTAAAACAAATAGCCGATTCCCCTAGACCGAACGAGCATCCATCTAAGGGGAAAAGAGAAAAATAATATTAATGTGATTGGCTTAAACATCAATGTTACTTTTTATTATATATATATATATATATATATATATATATATATATATATATATATATATATATATATACACACAAATAAAAAAAACATTAAATAAAAATAAAATGATATATAATGTTTATTAATATTTAATTTTTTTCAGTTTTTTTTTTTTCTGTGTTAAAACCATTTATATGAGTTGTGAAAAGCCCATTCATGGGGAGAGAGATGCGATGTATCTGCCAGCCCCTGTACAATGCTCCCAGCCCTCCTCCTCCTCTTCTTCCACCCTCATGCAGCTCTCAGTAATAGAGCGTCACTCTGCTGTCAAACACACAACTACACCAGACCCCAGGCACATCAGCCTTTCCCTTTTACCTGCTCTGGATCTACAAAGCTGAATTCTCTGCAAGGCTTCTCCTAATTCTTGGATTTACATACACAGATGCCAGGACAGAGGACCTAATCCTCTCCATTCACATTGGAAGGTAAGGGCAATTGTTCTGCTGTCACCACAACTGATAGACTATCTGTGCAAGGCAAACACTTGGACAGATAAGGGTGAAAACTTGCTGCAGAAATGCAATGGTTTTCTAGAAAAGATCAGATGGAAATGTGTCAGTGTGTGCCTGAGGTCAGAGAGTGGATTGGTGACATTGTATTGCTCCTCCAGAACACTAATAGACCCTCCAGAGAGGGGTGAGTGGGTTTTGTATCATTTGGTATTAATTGGGAGAAAAGAAAACTTTACTAGAGGGCAACTTAATTACTGTACTTACACAAGTGTGCTTTCTGAGCCACAGCGAAGGCGGGAATGCTATTAACATATTGGCTCACTTTTAGATTGTAAGCTCTTTAGACCAGAGTTCTACTAAGCTTGTCTTGTAACAGTACTGTCTCCCTTTATGTTGTAAATTGCAAGCTCCTATGACCAGGGTCCTTCTAACGCTCTTGACTTGTAACAGTACTGTCTCCCTTGTAAGCTCTTGTGACCAGGGTCCTGGTAATCCTCTTGTCTCGTAGTGGCACTGTCTCTATTTATATTGTAAATTGTAAGCTCTTGTGACCAGGGTCCTACTACCCCTCTTGTGTTGTAATGGTACTGTCTCCCTTTATATTGTAAATTGTAAGCTCCTATGACCAGGGTCTTTCTAACCCTCTTGTCTTTAACTGTACTGTCTCCCTTTTTATATTGTAAAGTGTAAGCTCTTGTGACCAGGGTCCTTCTAACCCTCTTGTCTTGTAACAGTACTGTCTCCCTTTATACTGTAAAGTGTAAGCTCTTGTGACCAGGGTCCTACTACCCCTCTTGTGTTGTAATAATACTGTCTCCCTTTATATTGTAAATTGTAAGCTCCTTTGACCAGGGCCCTTCTAACCCTCTTGTCTTGTAACAGTACTGTCTCCCTTTATACTGTTAAGTGTAAGCTCTTGTGACCAGGGTCCTACTAACCCCCTTCTTTTGTATTGTAATAGTATGCTAGAGAGCGATTAGACTTAACAAACGTTCTTCCCAAGCAGACTTGAAGACAGAAATGCTATTAATGCATTAGCTTACTTTTAGATTGTAAGCTCTTATGACCAGGGTCCTTCTAACCCTCTTGTCTTTAACTGTACTGTCTCCCTTTTTTTATATTGTAAATTGTAAGCTCTTGGGACCAGGGTCCTACTACCCCTCTTGTGTTGTAATGGTACTGTCTCCCTTTATATTGTAAATTGCAAGCTCCTATGACCAGGGTCCTTATAACCCTCTTGTCTTTAACTGTACTGTCTCCATTTTTATATTGTAAATTGTAAGCTCTTGTGACCAGGGTCCTACTAACCCTCTTCTCTTGTATTGTAATAGTATGCTAGAGAGCGATTAGACTTAACAAACGTTCTTCCCAAGCAGACTTGAAGACAGAAATGCTATTAATGTATTAGCTTACTTTTAGATTGTAAGCTCTTATGACCAGGGTCCTACTAACCTTCTTGTCTTGTAACAGTACTGTCTCCCTTTATACTGTTAAGTGTAAGCTCTGGTGACCAGGGTCCTACTGACCCTCTTGTCTTGTAACAGTGCTTGTCTCCAGTTATATTGTAAATTGGAAGCTCATATGACCAGGGTCATACTAACCCTCTTGTCTTGTAACAGTACAGTCTCCCTTGTAAGCTTTTTGTGACCAGGGTCCTAGTAAACTTCTTGTCTCGTAGTGGCACTGTCTCCATTTATATTGTAAATTGTAAGCTCTTGTGACCAGGGTCCTACTAACCCTCTTGTGTTGCATTGCAATGGTACTGTCTCTTTTTATTTTGTAAATTGCAAGCTCCTATGACCAGGGTCCTAGTAACCCTCATGGCCTATAATCATAGGTGTGCGCACAGGGTGTGCCAGGTGTGCCTGGGCACACCCTAATCACCTTGTATGCTGCAGATGCAGGCTCCCAAAAAGAATTGAAAATAATTAAAATTGTAAATTAATAATAAATACATTTGAAAAAAAATAGATGCCCCCCTGTTTAGACCCATGATAGTTCACCAAAAATGTTTAAAAAAAATTAAAATTGTAAATAATATTAATAATAATAATATTTTATTATTAATATTATTATTTACAATTCTATTTTTTACAATTAAATAATTAAAAAAAAATATTGTATTATATTTTTTATTATTATTATTATTATTATTATTATTATTATTATTATTATTATTATTATTATTATTATTACAAAATACAATACAATACAAATTTTTTTTTTTTTTAATTTAATTGTAAAAAATAATAAAATAGTAAAAATAAAAACTACTGACACTGTCCTCTGCCCCACTGACACCAAACTCTGCCCTGCTGACATTGGCCCAGATTCAGTAAGCAATTGCGCCTGCGTAACCATAGTTACGCAGCGCAATTGCTGACTTGCGCCTCCTGATTCGGAGAACTCGTTACGCCAACTGCAGCCGAAAATCTGCGTGGCATAAGGCTCTTATGCCACGCAGATTTTAGGCTGCATTCTTGCGTTGACCGCTAGGGGGCGCTCCCATTGTGGTCAGCGTATAGTATGCAAATTGCATACTTACGCCGATTCACAATGTTGCGCGCCCCCTGCGTACGCAAGTTACCTCGGTTGCGTACGGCATCTTTAGCGTAAGGCTGCCCATGCTAAAAAATACCCGGCGTTCCCGCGTCGCGACGTTCGAATTTTACGTCGTTTGCGTAAGTGATTTGTGAATGGCGATGGACGCCATTCACGTTCACTTTGAAGCAAATGACGTCCTTGCGACGTCATTTGCCGCAATGCACGTCGAGAAAGTTTCCCGACGGAGCATGCGCTGTACGCTCGGCGCGGGAACGCGCCTAATTTAAATGATTCCCGCCCCCGGCGGGATCATTTACATTGCGCGCGCTTACGCTGGGCGATTTTGCCGGCGCGCCCTCGCAATTTACGGAGCTACTGCTCCGTGAATCGAGGGCAGCGCAAATTATTTGCGGGGGCGTAGGGCAAAATCGTTGCCCTGTGCCTCCGCAAATAATGCGCAAGTCGTACCTGAATCCGGGCCATTGTCCACTGCTCTACTGACACCGACCGTATATACTGTATACACATACACGCATATGTGTTTGAGCTTTGGGGTGCACACCCTAATGCAATAGGCTGTGCACACCTATGCCTATAATAATGCTTGTCTCCTTTTTATATTGTAAATTGTAAGCTCTTGTGACCAGGGTCCTACTAACCCTCTTGTCTTGTAATGGTATGATAGAGAGCGATGGGACTGCACCCACACAAACGTTCTTCCCTTGAAGACTGAAATGCTATTAATGTATTGGCTCACTTTTGAATTTTAAACTGTTATGACGGGGGTCCGACTAACCCTCTTGTCTTGTAACAGAACTTTCTCCCTTTTATATTATAAAGTGCAAGCTCTTGTGACTAGAATCCTACTAACCCTCTTGTCTTGTATTGTAATAGTATGCTAGAGAACGATCAGACTTAAGTCCTGCACCCACACGAACGTTCTTATCGAGCCTCCGTGAAGACAGAAACAATATTAACGTATTGGCTCACTTTTAGATTGTAAGCTCTTATCACCAGCGTCCTACTAACCACCTTGGGGTAGATTCATGTACCTGCGCTTCTTCTTACGGCGGCGCAGCGTATCGTATTTACGCTACGCCGCCGTAACTTACAGGAGCAAGTGCAGTATTCACAAAACACTTGCTCCGTAAGTTGCAGCGGCGTAGCGTAAATGGGGCCGGCGTAAGCCCGCGTAATTCAAATGTGGAAGGGGGGGGTGTTTTATGCTAATGTGTGATGACCTGACGTGATTGACGTGTTTTACGAACGGCGCATGCGCCGTCCGTGTACATATCCCAGTGTGCATTGCTCCCAAGTACGCCGCAACAATGTATTGGTTTTGACGTGAACGTAAATTACGTCCAGCCCTATTCGCAAACGACTTGCGCAAACGACGTAAAAAATTAAAATTTCGAAGCGGGAACGACGTCCATACTTAACATTGGCTGCGCCTCCTAATAGCAGGGGCAACCTTACGCCGAAAAAGCCTAACGTAAATGACGTAAATAAATTGCGCCGGCCGTACGTACGTTTGTGAGTCGGCGTATCTAGGTAATTTGCATATTCTACGCTTAAAACAACGGAAGCGCCCCTAGCGGCCAACGTAATATTGCACACAATTCTACGCCGCCGAATTCAAGTTACGTCAGCGGAGGAAGCCTATTTTTTTAGCGTATTTGCCTTTGAGAATCGGCGTAACGATACGCCGGCGCAGATTTGAAATTACGGCTGGAGATACGCCGCCGTAAAAGCTACATGAACCTTATCTTGTAACAGTACTGTCCCCCTTTATATTGTAAAGTGCAAGCTCTTATGACCAGGGTCCTACTAACCACCTTATCTTGTAACAGTACTGTCCCCCTTTATATTGTAAAGTGCAAGCTCTTATGACCAGGGTCCTACTAACCACCTTATCTTGTAACAGTACTGTCCCCCTTTATATTGTTAAGTGCAAGCTCTTATGACCAGGGTCTCACTAGCCCTCTTCTCTTGTAACAGTGCTTGTCTTCCTTTAGGTTGGATTCACGCCTATGCAATTTTTGTGCTTTTTGCATTTTGCAGATTTGCACTACAGTCCATGTAACATGGTTTCCTATGGAACACGTTCTGTAGTGCAAATCTGCAAAATGCAAAAAGCGCTAAAAATGCATAGATGTGAATCCAGCATTATATTGTAAAGTGTAAGCTCCTATGACCAGGGTCCTACTAACCCTCTTCTCTTGTAGTGTAATAGTATGCTATAGAGCGATCAGACTTAAGTCCTGCACCCACACAAACATTCTTTCCAAACTGCCGTGAAGACAAAGCTATTAACGTATTGGCTCACTTTTAGATTGTAAGCTCTTATGACCAGGGTCCTACTAACCACCTTGGGCCGGATTCAGAAAGAAGATACGACGGCGTATCTCCTGATACGCCGTCGTATCTCTGAGTCTGGCCGTCGTATCTATGTGCCTGATTCATAGAATCAGGTTACGCATAGATATGCCTAAGATCTGACAGGTGTAAGTGACTTACACCGTTGGATCTTAGGCTGCAATTCCAGGCCGGCTGCTAGGTGGCGCTTCCATATCTTTTACGCGTCAAATATGCTAATGATCATTTACGCCGATTCAGAAACGAACGACCGCCCGGCGCCTTTTTTTTTACGTCCTTTGCGTTCGGCTTTTTCCGGGGGAAAGTTACCACTGCTATAGGAGGGGTAAGTGCGGCATATCCTATGTTAAGTATGGCCGTCGTTCCCGCGCCGTGTTTTGATTTTTTTACGTCGTTTGCGTAAGTCGTTCGCGAATACGGCCAGACGTAATTTACGTTAATGTCGAAACCAATGACGTCCTTGCGACGTCATTTGGAGCAATGCATGCTGGGAAAATTTGCGGACGGCGCATGCGCTGTTCGATCAGCGCGGGGACGCGCCTGATTTAAATTGTATACGCCCCCTAGCCGTGGAATTTGAATTCTGCCGGGGGATTTACGATACGCCGCCGCAACTTTAGAGGCAAGTGCTTTCTGAATAAAGCACTTGCCTCAAAAAATTGCGGCGGCGTAACATAAATCAGATCGGTTACGCGGATCTAAAGATCCGCTAACCTATCTGAATCTGGCCCCTTGTCTTGTATTGCAATGGTACTGTCCCCCTTTTAATTGTAAATTGTAAGTTCTTATGACCGGGGTCCTACTATCCTTCTAGTCTTGTAACAATTCTGTCCCTCTTTAGGGCTGGTTCACACCACAAAAACACACACTAGTTCGGTTCTTAATGCGTTTCTGCATGAGCGTTTTTAGCGCGTTTTTTGTATGCGTTCCGGTGCATTTTTGATGTGTTTCCAGATGCTTGTTTTTTCTTCTATTATCCTGTTTTTTATTTATTTTCTCACTATACTAGGGTCCAGTGTGTTTTTGATGCGTTTTACTACATTCCAGTGCGTTTTTGATGCGTTTTACTACATTCCAGTGCAGTCCCATGCAGGAAAAATTCTGCATGCTCTACTTTTTTAATTTTTTCCCTGGAACTGAACACACTGGTGTGAACTATTCCATTAAAAACCATGTATCCTATTTTCCATACGTTTTTAATGCAGGAAAAAAAAACGCACTGGACTGCATGTGGTGTGAACTTGCTTTTATATTGTAAAATGCTGCGCACTGTTGCCACTATGGAAATCCTCTATATTATTGGGACAGCACAATGGCTAATGCCTCGTACACACGATCCGTTTTCCAGACGGGAAAACTGCGAGGAGAGCTTTTGGCCGGGAATCCTGGTCCGTGTGTATGCTCCTTGCAGTTTTTCCGATGGGAAAACTGGCCAAAAACTGGCGGTTTTTGGCAGTTTTCCTATGGGAAAAACCACAATGGAGCATACACACGGCCGGGATTCCCCACCAAAGCTCCATCGCAGTTTTCCTGTTGGGAAAACCTTTCGTGTGTAGCGGGAAAGACTGCCTGAGCAGGTTTTCGGCTTTCCGCTTGGGATTCCCGACGGGAACTTTTCCCGTCGGAAATCCCGCACGTGTGTACGGGGGCCGGGGCATTAGTGGTTAGCATGCCTGCCTTGCAGAACCAAGGTTCTCCATTCAAAGCATGACCAGGACGCTATCTG
Organism: Rana temporaria; assembly: GCF_905171775.1. Taxonomy (NCBI): domain Eukaryota; kingdom Metazoa; phylum Chordata; class Amphibia; order Anura; family Ranidae; genus Rana; species Rana temporaria. The sequence goes on along the minus strand of NC_053497.1, from coordinate 25,440,593 downwards.
CATGGAGTCTGCATGTTCTCCCTGTGCTTGCATGACTTTCTTCCAGAGACATGCCAGTAGGTTAATTGGATCCTGTTTAAACTGGCCCTAGTATATGAAGTTATGCATTAGAAATGGCCAGGTAACCTAAACCTAAACCAACCTTTAACCCTTCCAGTGCAGGGCTAACCTCCGTTTTTTCTTTTTCCAGGAGTCCAGCTTTTATCACGTGATCCCTGTTCACTGGACCTTCCCCCTAATATATGATTGCACTTCTTAATCCAGAATCTGAGCGTGTGAAACATTACCCCAGAGGTTATTCTTCAATGTTCAGCTTTGTAGCACTAGGGTCCCAGTATGATGCTGTCTGCATGGAGTTTGCACGTTCTCCCTGTGCTTGCGTGGGTTTCTTCCGGTTTCCTCTCACACGCCAAAAGACACGCATGTAGGTTAATTGGAATCTGGTACAATTGTCCCCTCTTATGTGTATGTATGCATTAGACGTTGCTGGGTAACCTAAGTATTTTAACCCTTGTAGTGCGGAGGCAGACTTTGTTTCGCCTTTTTCTGGAGTTCACCTGTAATTCTGTGATCCCTATTCACTGGAACATGATGAAATATAAGATGGCGCTTCAGAATCCAGCATTTGTGTGTGCAAAGCATTAACCCAAAGGTTAATCTTCTGTATTCTGCCTTGTAGCACTAAGGACCCAGGTTGTTGCTATCTGCGTAGAGCAGTGGCGGTTGGCAGCAAACAGTACACCCAAAACTGCACCCCCCCCCTTCCATCACGGTCAGTTCCGGAGCACTTACCCCATCTATGACAGGCAGGGGGCATTACGGGCAGCTTTCCCTTCCCCTGCTTACCTCCAAAGGCATCAAGGCAGCTTCCATCTCCTCTCTCCTCCTATATCCTCCTTGGCAGCCAATCGGAACGCTACTCCTTACGGGTCTCAGACCCACTTCCTGATTGACTGGGAGGAGAATCGGTGTGAAAATAACGAATATTCATTCATACCTCCCAACTGTCCCGGATTTTGCGGGAATGTCCCGCGATTCGCGTTAAATCCCGCAGTCCCGCGAGCAATGCTATTGTCCCGTGATTTCGTGGCCCCCCCCCCGCTCATCAACTTTGATCCGGCAACCCCCCCCGCTCAACAACTTTGATCCACGCCCCCCCCCACCCCCCGTTCAACAACTTCGTTTGGGGGGTATGCCCATTTGTCCCTCATTCTGAAGTTGAAGAGTTGGGTGGTATGTTCATTCGCTATTGTCACACAAAGGGGTGGGCTCGGTTCACAGTGCTCTGCCCCCCGAAGCCCAACTTTCTTTGAAGCCTATGGATCTAATCACATGGAATTCATGCATCCTGCATGGGGGCCCTTAATGGATGGACCGCCCCTGGCGTAGAGTTTGCATGTTCTCACTGTGCTTGTATGGGTTTTTTTCACACTCCAAAGACATGCCACTAGAATAACTGAATCCTGTGTATTTACAGTGCCTTGAAAAAGTATTCATACCCCTTGAAGCTATAATACTTGCTCAAAATGTAAATTTCTGGCCAGAATTGGTCAGTTTAGGGTTGTAAGCTCCTTTAAAGAAGAGGTTCACCCTAAAAAACATCTATATACCATTAAATCCAGCATACTTCCGACATGTACAGTTTGCTGGTATTTTATAATTTTTTTCGCTGTACATACCGTCTTATAGTTCTTTTTCACCCAGCTTCCGGGTTCTCACTCCCACGGGAAATAGGCGTTCCTATGAAGAGGCGTAGATGATTGACGTGCAGAAAAGGCGTGTCACGCGTTCTGAAAATATCCGAACTGGGACTCGGCTCTATACGGCGCCTGCGCACAGACTAGGAGCCATGTAGAGCTGACTGAGCAGGCGCCGTATAGAGCCGAGTCCCAGTTTGGCTATTTTTGGAACGGGCGACGCGCCTTATCCGCACTTTAATCATCTACGCCTCTTCATAGGAACGCCTACTCCCGGCGGTAGTGAAAACCCGGAAGCCGGGTGAAAAAGAACTATAAGACGGTATGTACAGCGAAATAAATAAATACCAGCATACTGTACATGTCGGAAGTATGCTGGATTTAATGGTATATAGATGTTTTAGGGTGAATCTCCGCTTTAAGAGCAGGGACATTAGTACAATATGTAAGGGCTCATTTAGGCTAATGCCGCGTACACAGGATCAGACATTCTGACATCAAAACCATGGATTTTTTTCCAGACAAATTTTTCACTCAAACTTGTCTTGTCATGGTTACACAAATGTTGTCAGAAATTCCGAACGTCAAGAACGCAGTGACGTACGACGAGCCGAGAAAAATGAAAAATTAAATTGGCTACAAACGATTGAAATTTCCGACAAGAACTTTTGTTGTCGGGAAAAATTGAGAACCAGCTCTCAAACATTTGTCAGAAATTCCGACAGCAAATGTCTGACAGAGCCTACACACGGTCCGATTTTACGGCAACAAGCTCACATCGAACATTCGTTGTCGAAAATTCCGACCGTGTGTACGCGGCATTAGTGTGTCTAATGCCCTGTACATACGATCAGGCTTTAGCCCGACCAGGGCTCAAGTCCTGCGGGAATGCATGGGAACGGAGTCCCTGCACTTTTTTCACAGCAGGAACGCAGTTCCCTTTGCAGGACTAGAGCAGCCGAGAGCAGCCGAGCCGCCCGAGCCAATCCTTCACCAAGCGGCGATGCCCAGCTCGAGTCACTGTCAGGGGCAGGCGAACCTTAGTAATCCTTTGTTACTGGTCGCTTCCTGTATATGGATTAATCGGGTAGTGTGCGGGTATTCCGTCACTTCCTCTATGCCGCAATGTCTTCTGGGAGCTTTTGTCATTGTTCCCAGGAGACATGGCGGAGGTCTGCCTCGAGTTATCGCGGGATTTATAAGGAACTTGCTTAAAGAAAAAAAAAACATGCGGTTTAGTAATTATGCATATGAGCGTATCATTTTTGTTTTTTTTGGTGGGGGAGTGGATCTTGGGTGGGAGTTCCCACACTTTTTTCCCCAGGACTTGACCCCTGAGCCCGACCAAACTCACATCGGAATTCCGAAGGAATTCCATCGGAGGAAAAGAGAACATGTTCTCTATGTAAACTCCGACGGAATTACTCGGAATATCCGATGGAAAAACTTTGATGGGCATACACACAGTCGGAATTTCCGATGGAAAAAGTCCGTCAGACTTTTTCCATCTGATATTCCGTTCGTGTGTACGAGGCATAAGCCGTCACTCCCCTGAAAGCGATTCACATTCAGATAATTTTTCAAAGCCATTTGACAGACGGTGAGGAGGCGATGTAAAGCCTCCTGACTGTTTTTTTGAATCCCATAATTGCTGCTCAAATGTGCCGAAACCTCAGTGGTCAAGTCCTGAGGAAAAAAGTGTGGGAACTCCCACCCAAGATCCACTCCCCCACCGAAAAAAAAAAATGATACGCTCATATGCATAATTACTAAACCGCATGTTTTTTTTGTTTTTTTGGATCCGCTGTACCTTAGTAATCCTTTGTTATTTGCTACTTCCTGTATATGGATTCATCGGGTAGTGTGCGGGTATTCAGTCACTTCCTCGTTGCCGCAATGTCTCCTGGGAGCTTTTGTCATTGTTCCCAGGAGACATTGCGGAGGTCTGCCGCAAGTTATCGCAGGATTTAGAAAGAAGTTCTTTCTAAATCCCGCGATAACTTCGCCTGCCCCTGACAGTGACTCGAGCCGGGCATCGCCGCTTAGTGAAGGATTGGCTCAGGCGGCTCGGCTGCTCTAGTCCTGCAAAGGGAACTGCGTTCCTGCTGTCAAAAAAGTGCAGGAACTCCGTTCCCACGCGTTCCCGCAGAACTTGAGCCCTGCGAAACCTTATGCATTGCGTGCAGTTGCAGTGCTTCCCCATTCGCTTGAATAAACTGCTTTCAGTGGGCTTGCTGCCTGCTGAGTGTGATTTTTGGAATCATTTTTTGTTGCAGACATCCCCGTCTGCTGCCATTGCTGTGTGGTGGGGGTGGTGGTTTGGGGGTCTAATGCAAAACACATAATTGCGAATTGGTGTGGCACTTAGGGTATTAAAACAGACAGTTAGAAGGTGCCATAACGCCTCCTTACTGCCTGTCAAATGCCTCTGGAAAGTAATCTGAATGCGATCGCTGTTCAGAGATGCATTAGTTCAGACACAAGTCTAAACTTAGCCTAAAGTGCTGTGTAAAGTGTCGCCGTTATATAAATAGCTGTAATAAAGAAATAATCTGTAGAACATACTAGAGCTGACTGCAATATGCAATAATCTGTATTATGGAATAGGAGATTAGGTTTATTGTTGAGGGGGGGGGGGGGGTTAGGTTTAGGAATGTACAGACAGAAAACATGCCAGGAGCCACACATACCCCAGGGGAACCATAGCCTATCATCTGGTTTGATGGGCTTTTCCTCTTAGACAAGTTGCCTGGAGCTGTCTGTTGACACAACGCAGAGATACCAGACATCCCTGGAGAAGATGTACATTTCGGGTGACAGCCATCAATTGTCTATGGATAGCTAAAAGACCAACTTTTTTGATAAAAGTGAATTCACCTTCTTTCTGACTCTGTCCTGGCCAGGAGACAATCAGCATGGAACTTGCACATTCTCTGTGCTTGCGTGGGGTTTCTATGGGTTTTCCTCCCACACTCCAAAAACATGCTGGTAGGTTAATTGGTTACTGTCTAATTGCATATGTGATAGGGACCTTAGATTGTAGGCTGTGTGAGGGCAAGCACTGCTTTCAATAAATTCAAAACGCGAGTTTCTTGGGAGCTTGGGGTGCCAAGGAACCATCTCTTTTGGGGTGTACCATCAGATAACACTAGATCAGTGGTTCCCATTGTCTGTTCTGAAGTACCGCCAAAATCATGTTTTCAGGACGTCCTTCACCTTCCTGAGATGCTTTAAATCAATGGCAATGGCTCTGTGTTTATGAGAGCTATTTTATCTAAGGGAAGTTCCCAAAACATGACCTGTCGCAGTTACTTAAAGTGGAACTTCACTCTCCCAATCAACATTGATTATTTTTAATCCTCATGCTGCTAGCTTTAGTAAATAGATAAGAAAGTATATCATATTTACTTTATACTTTACTTTTTTTTTTTTACATTTCATAAGTTAATTTCTGGTTTCATGCCTAGTCAAATGATTTCATACATGTCGGGAGTCTTCAGGAGGGGAGGAGGGGGTTTCTCTGCTAATCACACTCACTGCATGCATGCTTAATCTAAGGGCAGATGTATTCCAGAAGGTAATTGTTACACGAATAAAAAAACATAGGAAGTATGATGGAATAAAAAAGGATGAAGTGTAGAATGTGGAAATAGAATGGAGTAGAAGTAGGATGAAGAGAAGAATGTGGAAGTAGGATGGAGTAGGAGCAGGATAGAGAGTAGAATGTGGAAGTAGGATGAAGAGTAGAATGTGGAAGTAGGATGAAGAGTAGAATGTGGAAGTAGGATGGAGCAGAAGTAGGATTAAGGCTGGGTTCACACTATCTTCGCATGCGGTTCACAGCAGGAGTCTGGTGCGTTCCCGTTCACCATTTCAGATCCGATTTCAGCCCAAATTTTTGTCTGAATTTGGATCTGAAACAGAGCAAAAGACGCACTGGACTTCTGTGCAGATTCGGAGCCGCAGCAGAGATTTGTGAACCGGCTCCATAGAAAGCATCCAATTTGCAATAGTGTGAACCCAACCTGAGTGTAGAATGTGGAAGTAGGATGAAGTAGAAGTTGGATGAAGAGAAGAATGTGGAAGTAGGATGGAGTAGAAGTAGTTGGATGGAGTAGAAGTTGTTGGATGGAGTAGAAGTTGTTGGATGGAGTAGAAGTTGTTGGATGTAGGATGGAGTAGAAGTTGTTGGATGTAGGATGGAGTAGTACTTCTGGATGAAGCGTAGAATGTGGATGTAGGATGGAGTAGTACTTCTGGATGAAGCGTAGAATGTGGATGTAGGATGGAGTAGTACTTCTGGATGAAGCGTAGAATGTGGAAGTAGGATGGAGTAGTACTTCTGGATGAAGCGTAGTATGTGCGCCGTAAACTGACAACACTATAAAAATTCCTATAATAATAATACTCTGCTAACAAATTGGCCAGTATTTTTAGTCACAATCATTAGTGTGTCATATTGGCAAATAAGATATAAAATAGATGTTTTTGAATGTTAAATACTCCACATTTATTACCTTTTTTGATTGTAAGCTTTTAACGAGTAGGGCCCTATGATTCCTGCTGTATTGTAATGTAATTGTACTGTCTGCCCTTATGTTGTAAAGTGCTGCATTAAACTGTTGGCGCTATATAAATCCTGTAAAATAATAATAATAAATACATTCTGCAAATGGGGACCTTAATGAATGCATGAACAAGGGCTTTTTTTCAGGGGGAACTCAGTTCCACCACCTCTGGCTCAGACCCTTTGGTGCCTGCTCACCACAATCACTTGTAAACACAGAAGTCTGGTTTCTGTGTTTACAAGTGACAGCTTTGTAACCCCCTGAACTCTGCACTCTGTATGTAATGCAATTCTGGTATTTAATGCCCCTTTGAGACCCTTCTACTGTTTGTGAAATCTGAACGGGTCGTGGTTGAGTTCCTGCACCTATTTTCTGAAAAAAAAAGCTCTGTAGGATGCCTTTTATCTGATAGCATCCATTGGCTGTCTGAAAATCTGTGTGGGCAGCACGGAAAGTGTCTCTGCCGGCTTGTGCTACACTGTTAGTGTAACGCAAGCTGCTTCTAATTTTGACTGTCCTATCATCCTGGATCACAAACCTTCCTCACTGTGCTATATGTTTTCTGCTGCACCATTGGTATAGTTATATCTTCTTTAGTCCTCTCCATAAAATTATCAGAAATGTGTGCTTAAAGTAGAACTATAGGCAACACTTTTTTATTTTCATTTTTGGATAGAGTAAGGGAGAAATATAGAACCTGTCAGTTAATGTTTTTTACCATCCCTGTCCCATTGCAGAGATCTCCCTTCACCTCCTGCCCCATAGCCAGACAGGAAGTGAGAGGAAATCTATGCAAGTTAAGGAAATTCATTGCTCTATTTGTGGGAAAAAAATGATAAAAATTGAATTTGGGTAGTGTTGTATGACCGCGCAATTGTCATTTAAAGAGTGAGAGCGGTCAAAGCTGAAAATTGGTCTGGGCAGAAGGGGGGTTTAAGTGCCCAGTAAGCAAGTGGTTAGTAATTATGCAATGGGTTCACCTGTCTCTGACCAAAGTCCAGAAGTGAATGACTTGGCAAACAAGCAATAACAAGAACATTGTTAGCAGCAGTGGCGACTGTTTTTTTTGGGGGGGGGGCACAAACGAAAAAAAAACCACATCAATTGCAGCCTCACTGTGTCCATCAAACACAGCTACTGTGCCCATCAATTGCCACCACTGTGCCCATCAAACGCAGCCACTGTGCCATGCCATCATTTGTCACAACTGTGCCATGCCATCAATTGTCACCACTGTGCCATCAAATGCAGCCACTGTGCCATGTCATCAAACGCAGCCACTGTGCCATCAATTGTCACCACTGTGCCCATCAACTGCCGCCAGTTTGCCCCCTCAAAAACCGCCAGATTGCTGCCTCCTGTCTCCCAGCACTTAACTTTTCTTGGGTCAGCCATCCTCCCTCGATGTCTTCTCCTGAGTCCCGCCCTCGATGTCACTTCAGCCAATCACGTTATCGGTAACCAGACCCGGTGAACCTGATTGGCTGAGACACCTGTCAGTGTTAACCAGGGAACACACACCCCCTGCGTCCCCTGGTTAACTATTTGGAAGCCTAATCGAAAAGCCTATCGGAGCCATTGGCTTCCAAACACCAACAAACTGCTGTTATTCAGATGGCCGTCGCTCACCAGGGGGCCAGCCATCTGAATAGTGGGCGGCAGCACATAGAGATTCATGCAATGCATGAATCTCTATGTATTGTACACTTGAGTGACAGCGCAGGGTAGAGAGGGGGCGGCGCTCCTGCGCCCACTATGGACGCACCGCCGCTGGTTAGCAGTGGTGATAAAGTATCCAGCATGCTGGAAAATGATTGTCTTTTAACCATATATTTCATTTACAGAAATGATGACTACAATAATAACCAAATAATAATGATCACAAACCGATTTCTTATCAGCTGATGCACATTGTATAACAATTATTGGTGGGCAGTTATGAGGCCGGACAATTCTTGGTATTTCACTACGATTTGTTCTAAACAGATAGATTTTCTTTTTTGCAGTAATAATCTTATATAACGTACACTTTATTTTTTTAAATCAGCGCCAATTTCCTCGACTTATTGCTGTTCCAGATTGTACAGTATATGCAAATACATCACACTGTTCCCCGGGGAAAGCTGATTATTTATGTAACAGAAGTTCTCAGCGCAGTGAGATTTTTATATATATAACCCGCATGCTGAGTTGTGTATTTGTTTAATACGGTATAATCTGAAATAATATAAATATGCTTCTTTTCAGGCAGCATTCCAATCCGTTTTGTTTTCTGTATGTATATGCGTATTGGAAAATACACAGCAGACGTGCCATTAATAAAGGGGGCCATTAGCATGCAATAATTGCTTTTCTATATAAAATAGTATAATACTGCGCTTTTCCAAAATATCTTATAGTGGGCAGCCAACACAACAAAAGGATGATTGTGACAAAAATATAAACAAAAGTGCAGCGCCAGTAAGGAACTCACAATGATAGGAGTTCTAAATAGTAAAAGCTGAAAAAGCAATTCAACAATTACACCCTTAAAGTGAGGTATATTTACAACTTAAAATAATATAAACACATTGGGCCAGATTCAGATAGCCCGCCGCAAGTTTGTATGGGCGTAGCGTATCTCAGATACGCTACGCCGCCGTAACTTAGTGATGCTGGGGCTGGATTCACAAAGAACCTGCACCCTAAGTTACGGCGGCGTAGCGTACATCTGCCGGCGTAAGCGCGCCAAATTCAAATTGTCAAGAGGTGGGCGTGTTTTATGCAAATAAAACATGACCCCACGTAAATGACGTTTCTCACGAACGGCGCATGCGCCGGCCGTGAACGTATCCCAGTGCGCATGCTCCTAATCACGTCGCAAATAGTCAATGCTTTCGACGTGAACGTAATTTACGCAAAGCCCTATTCGCAAACGACTTGCGCAAACAACGTCAAATTTTCAACATTCGACGCGGGAACGACGTCCATACTTAACATTGGCTATGCCTCATATAGCAGGAGTAATGTTACACCGGAAAAAGCCTTACGCAAACAACGTAAAAAAATCCGCCGTGCGCACGTACGTTTCTGAATCGGCGTATCCAGCTCATTTGCATATTCTACGCTGAAAGCGACGGAAGCGCCACCTAGCGGCCAGCGTAAATATGCACCCTAAGATACAAAGGCGTAGGAGACTTACGCCGCTCGTATCTTAGCCTAATTTAAGCGTATCTGGTTTCCAGAATACGCTTAAATTTACGACGGCATAGATTCAGAGTTACGACGGCGTATCTACTGATACGCCGGCGTAACTCTACGTGAATCTAGCCCATAGCAATGTGATTTTAGAAGTGTCCATAGGTCTCCCTGTCGGAGATGTAAAGTTTGTGTACACAACGTAGTTGGAAGGAAGAAAACTACATGCTTTAAATCTACCCCTACCTCTCTTGAATATCCCATGAAACATTTCTTTACCTGTGCCACGAAGCATATTGTTTATCTACCTGTGCCACGAAGCATATTGTTTATCTTATCACCTGCCCTTGTGGAAAGCAGTATGTTGGTCGCACCATACAGACTTTTTCCACAGGGGTAGGTGAACATATCACCAGTATCAAGAAAGATCATACCAATCATGCGGTGCCCAGAGACTATTTTGAGCGACATAATAAAAATGCAGAGGGTATTAGCTTTCAAATCATTGATAGATTTGTTCCTCATTGGAGAGGGGAATCGAGTTTAAGGGGTGTATCCAAGCTCGAAACGTTTTGGATATACCAGCTTAAATGCTATGTACCCCATGGCCTTAGGCCTCTTTCACACTGGGGCGGGAGGCTTGGTGGCGGTATAGCGCTGCTAAAAATAGCGGCGCTATACTGTCGGATTTTCCGCGAGATTTGGCCGCTAGCGGTGCGGTATTAACCCCTGCTAGCGGCCGATAAAGGGTTAATACTGCCCGCAATACGCCTCTGCAGAGGCGTATTGCGGGCGGTATTGCCGCGGTTTCCCATTGTTTTAAATGGGAAGGAGCGGTATACACGCCGCTCCTCTCACCGCTCCCAAGATGCTGCTGGCAGGAGATTTTTTTCTCTCCTGCCAGTGCATCGCCTCAGGCTTTCACATTGAGTATGCAGTGCAGGAGTTTTTCAGGCGGTATAGTAGTGCTATTTTTAGCACTGTACCGCCTGAAAAACTCCTGAAAAGGGGTCTTAATGTAGACTAGGACTTTAACGCCTTTTATTAACCAGTCTTGAAGCACAGGACACTTTTGTTCAATTTATATACTCTTTCCCTCTCTGATGCAGTGTTTTTAAACATTTGTCAACTTTTGGGGGTTATATATCGCTACATTCCATTACTTTGAACCATGGGGTTAATGCATATTATACCCTGGGTTCTTTATAAATTGTTTATCATTGATACTTTTATCTGTGTGGGAGTGTTCGTAAGACCCTTCTCCTATTTAGATATGTTTTTTGTGCTCCGCTATTTTTTCTTTTAAATGAGGAAGAATTTGTTAACGAGTCCCTTTGAAAAGTCTGTGACCGCTCTGGAGGCGTAATGTTAGATTTATTATCCCGCCCCTTCTAATTTACTCTTCAAATGATCAGACGCGCTCCCACTGTGTGAACGGATGTATAATATGTGCACAACAAAACCATTGTCTCCTACTCTTTAAAGCGGGGGTTCACCCGAAAAAAAATGTTTAACATTAGATTGAGGCTAATTACGGGAAGCAGAATCGGGTGTTTTTTTTCAAATCAATGCAGTACTTACCGTTTTAGAGATAGATGTTCTCCGCCGCTTCCGGGTATGGGCTGTGGGACTGGGCGTTCCTATTTGACAGCCTTCCGACGGTCGCATACAGCGCGTCACAAGTTGCCGAACGTCGGTGCGACTCTATACGGCGCCTGCGCACCGACGTTCGGCTACTTTTGGAAACTCGTGACGCGCTGTATGCGACGGTCGGAAGGCTGTCAATCAAATAGGAACGCCCAGTCCCGAAAACCCATACCCGGAAGCCATGGAGAACATCTATCTCTAAAACGGTAAGTACTGCATTGATTTAAAAAAAAAAAACACCTGATTCTGCTTAGTAAAAGTAGCCTCAATCTAATGTTAAAATTTTTTTTTTTTGGGTGAACCTCCACTTTAAAGACTGGAATATGTGCAGGAGAGGAAAGCAGAAGGTATGGGAGTAAACATGTGCAGGAGAGGAGTGCAGAAGGTATGAGAGCAGACAATGGCCCAGATTCACAGAGAGCAAGGCGCACATTACGCCGCCGTAGAGTAACCAATGTACGCTACACCAACGCAGCGCAGAGAGACAAGCAATGCATTCAGCAAGCCAGTGCTCCCAACGCTGCGCCAGCGTGGCGTGGGATTCAAATGCGTACGCCGGCGTAGGTGGAAGTGGGCGTGACCCATGCAAATGAGGCGTGACCCCATGCAAATGATGGGCCGGGCGCCAGACAGATACGTATCACAAACTGCGCATGCGCCGTGACATGGACGCATCCACCTGCGCCTGCTCACAACCACGTCGGAACAACTGCCTAAACTACGCCGGATCACTGCGTATGGCGTGAACGTAACCTACTCCCAGTCAGACACACGTCCAACGTAAAATACGCCGGCTTGTGTTCCCTGGTGCAGACCTTTGCATGTCTGCTGCTGGGTTGCACCTCCTTTATGGGGAATAACTTTACGCCGGACGTACAACTTACGCGCACCTCGCGTAGCCTGCGTCGGGCGCACGCAGTTCGTGAATCGCCGTATTTCCCTCATTTGCATGTTTGAATGGCTAATCAATGGGAGCGGCACCATGCACCCAGCCTAAATGTGCGCCCACCCTACGCCGGCGTAAGCAAGCTACGTCGGCGGGGTGTAGACTGGTTTTAGGCGCATATCTGTTTGTGGGTCTGGCGCACAGATACGACGGCGCACATTTGCACTTACGTCGGCGTAACTTGTTATACGTCGGCATAAGTGGATCTGGGCCAATATGTGCAAGGGAGGAGAGTAAAGGGGAAGGCATTGACGTGTGCAGGAGATAAGAGCAAAGGGCATGATATCTTCAGTAGGTGCAGGAGAGGAGTGCAGAAGGTATGACAGTGGACAGTATGTGCAAGAGAGGATGCAGAGGGCATAGCAATGGACATACTGTAGTTGCACAAGAAAAATGTGGAGGGTATGGCAATGGGCATATGTGTAGTAGATGAATACGGAGGGTATAACGGTGGGCAGCATCTGCAGAAAAGTGTGGAGAGTATGAGTTGGTACTTCTGAACTAAATGTGTCTTCTTTCAACCTGACTAACTATGCAAGTATGTGCTGGAGAGGAGTGGGGAGTGCTGGGGAGAGAAGTCTGTTACATTTGTTTGGTAGTCAGCTGACAGGGTATGTTGGAAAAAGGGGGGTAACGTCAGCGGACGGGAGGGGGGAATACAATGTACACATGTTTTACAATGGGAAAGCAAGCGGGGTGAGCTTGGTAGGTCTTTAGTAGGCGTCAGTGGTGATATATGGCCAGTCATTGTAACAACCATCATATTATAAATATGGATATTATGCTAATGAGACAATGAAGAATGAGAATTCAAGATATATAATGAATGTGATTTGATTCAACAAATACCCTACATAAAAATGGCAAGGTCTCATGGGAATTCACCAGAAAATAAGTGATTATGACTGGTGACCTGATCGATCATCACTGCATTTTAGAGATGCCTAAAAGTTCAGGCAAATCCTAAGGTTCCACCAAAAGTTGCTAGGGGGTACCTTGAGCTGTGGCTAATCAACCTTCCATCTGATAGTGCCTGGGTAGTTCCAGGTCCAACACCACTTGGCAGAGCCAGCGGCATGACACCAGTTACCTTCTTTTTTTTTTTACCTGTTTGTAATGGAGGCATCCTTACCACCACTGTATGTGGTGCATTCTTCCCACTGACCCCAATACATTTTTGTAGGGTTCTTTGCAGTGGCAGCTGGTGCTCAAAATATTTGGGGGGGGGGGCGCAAACGAAAAAAAATTGCAGCCTTACTGTGCCCATCAAATGCAGCCACTGTGCCATCAATTGTCACCACTGTGCCATGCCATCAAACACAGCCAATGTGCCATCAATTTGCACCACTGTGCCATGCCATTAAACGCAGCCACTGTGCCATCAATTTGCACCACTGTGCCATGCCATCAAACACAGCCACTGTGCCCTTTAATTGTCACCACTGTGCCCTTTAATTGTCCCCGCTGTGCCCATTGTCCCCACTGTGCCTATTGTAGCCACTGTTGATGTCACTGTGCCCTTTAATTGTTGCCACTGTGCCCATGCATGCCGCTGTGCCAATTGTCCCTATTGTCGCCACTGTTGATGTCACTGTGCCCTTTAATTGTCGCCACTGTGCCCATTCATGCCGCTGTGCCAATTGTCCCCACTGTGCCTATTGTCGCCACTGTGCCCATTGATGTCACTGACTGTGCCCTTCATCGCCGACTCACCGCTGTGCCCTGTAAAGTGCCCCTTTCCCCCCCCGCCCGGCACTTACCTTTACTGGAGTCAGCCACCCACGTCCCTCGATGTCTTCTACCGCCCTCGATGACTGACTGGCGTCTCAGCCAATCAGGTTACCGGTAGCCAGAACCGGCCGACCTGATTGGCTGAGACGCCTGTCAGTCTTATCCAAGGAACGCACCCCGGTACGTTCCCTGGATAAGCATCCGGAAGGCTGTACTTGGAAAGCCTATCAGAGCCGCTGGCTCTGATGGGCACTTCCGTACAGCCAACCAGCTGCCGTTATTCAGATGGCCGGACATGAGCGCCGACCATCTGAATAGAACAGCGGCGATAATGACATAGATTCGTGCAATGCATGAATCTATGTTATTAGACTCAGTGACGGTGAGAGCCAGAGGGATTCCTCTGGGTTGAAAGGTTGAGAAAGGCTGATCTAGTAGATTAATTATCCATAGGGTTTGGAACATGGAGCAAACCACTACACATGTATTAACTATCATTTAGATGCTAAAAATAAAATGAATGCCTTAAAAATAAACCTGAACTTTCATGCAACATCTTTCTCATTCCCATGTTCATGAGATTGCATAGAAGTGATTAATGTCAGTGGGCAGGAGGTCAGAGATCAATTTTCATTGATTGATGAGGGTGACTGCACTACTCACATGTACAGTGTGAAAAGTGGGGGGGGGGCATTTGTATTCAGCCCCCCGGAGTAAATACTTTGTAGAACCTCCTTTCACTGCAATTACAGCTGCAAGTCTTTTTGGGGATGTCTCTACCAGCTTTGCACATCTAGAGAGGGACATTTTTGCCCATTCTTTTTTACAAAATATCTCAAGCTCTGTCAGATTGGATGGAGAGCGTCTGTCAACAGAAATTTTCAAGTCTTGCCACAGATTCTCAATGGGATTTAGGTCTGGACTTTGACTGGGCCATTCTAACACATGAATATGCTTTGATGTATGTTTAGGGTCGCTGTCCTGCTGGAAGGTGAACCTCCGCCCCAGTCTCAAGTCTTTTGCAGACTCTAACATGTTCTCCTTGCCCGGCCTGTCAATATAGGTGGACGGCCATGTCTTGGTAGGTTTGCAGTTGTACCATACTCTTTTTTTCCATTTTCAGATGATGGATTGAGCAGTGCTATGTGAGATATTCAAAGCTTGGGACATTTTTTTTGTAACCTAACCCTGCTTTAACCTTCTCCACAACGTTATCACTGACCTGTCTGGTGTGTTCCTCAGCCTTCATGATGATGTTTGTTCACTAAGGTTCTCTAACAAACCTCTGACATCTTCACAGAACAGCTGTTATACTGAGATAAAATTATACACAGGTGGACTCTATTTACTAATTAGGTGACTTCTGAGGGCAATTGGTTCCACTAGATTTAAGTTAGGGGTAACAGAGTAAAGGGGGCTGAATACAAATGTACACCACACTTTTCACATATTTATTTGTCAACAATTTTGAAAACCATTTATCATTTTCCTTCCACTTTACAATTATGTGCCACGTTGTGTTGGTCTATCACATAAAATACATGTTTGGTTGTAATGTGACAAAATGTGGACACTTTCAAAGGGTATGGATGCTTTTTCAAGGCACTGTATTAAAGCTCCCTGTGTCTATCTGTCTGTCACCAATCGTGCTCTCAAAAGATTATTATCTAATTTCCTGACACATGCACGTAATTTTGAACTCGCCGATTATTTACCAGATAATTAGCAGTACTTCTTAGAACAGAGGGAGGAAACCAGATCACCCATAGGAAACAAAATTATTCACGGCAGCAAAAGTCAGTACATTATAATCATGTTCTTTTGGTTGGAGAATCTTCTGTGTTTGATCATTTCGGAGAATACAGATAAATATGCAGTAGATATCAGTAAAAAAAAACTCACCAAATATTTTAAGTTCGAGCTGTATGGATAGTTTTGAGGGTAAACTACACCTGTCATTTTTGCCTATATAAAGGCTACGTTCACCTGTCCCAGAAAACAGTGTATGCACTCAAGGGGCCACATCCGGAACATCCATCACCAGCTCTCCCTTGACCAACCCTGGAGCTCCAGCCCCTGGGAAGTATCCACAGCCTGACTCTTTCCACTATACAATGTGAGTGCATTGTGTATTACTGATGTTTTTATCCTTATTCAAATAGTGTTGCACAAGGAGCCGGTGCGCTCAAGGGGCCCCAGTAGATATTGCAGGGGTTGTAAACCTTTGTGTTTTTTCACCTTATGGCATAGGATGCATTAAAGGGGTTGTAAAGGAATTTTTTTATTTTTTTTCATAATAAGCATCCTTTACTTGCAGACATTCCTCTTTTCACTTCCTCATTGTTCGTGTTTGCTCAGAAGTTGCTCTATTTCTTCTCTGTTCTGTTCACTTCCTGCTTGTCTGATTTTACTGACCACCGTGAAGGGAGTCTTTACTGCGGTGGTCAGTGACGTGCTCACCCCCTCCTGGGAACTACATCTGTGCGGCAGGACGCTCTCTACATGTTAGAGACTTCAAGGAGGTGTGAATTACTGGGCGTGCCGCAATTCATACTGGGAAATGTAGTTCTTACATGAACGAGCGATGCAAACCAGGAAGTGAATGAGAGAACAGAAAGTAGAATGCCGGAGGTGATATAGATGAAGGAATTTAATAGGTATTTACTCGTTTTTTAACAGAATCATTACACTATTCTGTCTGTATACCTTTTAGGCAAACATTTTTTTTCCTTTAGTGACCCTTTAACCACTTGACACCCGCCCGCCGTCATTTGAATTTCAATGCTCTATTGTTCCGACAGGACGTCATATGACGTCCTGTCATTTAAAGCTTCTAGGGCGCGCGCACCGCCTGCGGCACGTGCGCGCACCTGTCGCGTCACTGGGAACACAGTGCGCGTGCCCGGCGGCGGCTATGGCCGCCGGGGCACCCGCGATTGCCAAGTAACTAAGCAGGAACGTGGAGCTCTGTGTGTAAACACAGAGCTCCACGTCCTGTCAGTGAGAGAGACCGATCTGTGTCTCTTGTACATAGGGACACAGATCGGTCACCTCCCCCAGTCACCCCCCTCCCCCCACAGTTAGAACACACCCAGGATACACATTTAACCCCTTCCCAGCCCCCTAGTGGTTAACCCCTTCCCTGCCAGTCACATTTATACAGTAATCAATGCATATTTATAGCACTGTTCACTGTATAAATGTGAATGGTCCCAAAAATGTGTCATAAGTGTCCGATGTGTCCGCTATAATGTTGCAGTCCCGAAAAAAAAACGCAGATCGCCACCATTCCTAATAAAAAATAAAAATAAAAAAAATAATCATTATGTCCCCTATTTTGTAGGCAATATAACTTTTGCGCAAACCAGGTTATTGCAAAAGGACATCAATTTTGTTTGGGAGCCACGTCGCAAGACCGCGCAATTGTCAGTTAAAGCGACGCAGTCCCGAATCGCAAAAAGTGCTCTGGTCTTTGGGCAGCAATATGGTCCGGGGGTTAAGTGGTTAAGGTACAAAAACACCTTGCACTCTCTGACCCCCCCCCCCCCGAGCCCCCGTTTTACTTACCTGAGCCCTGAACTTTCGTGGGCGTGATCCCGCATCGCTTTCCAAACGGTTTGTCGGCTCTTCATTGGTTAGATTGATAGCAGCGCAGCCATTGGCTCCCACTGCTGTCAATCAAATCAATGACACAGCGCGCCCGAGTCATACACTTGGTGGCTTTGGCCGCCGAGTGTATCAACCGGGAGCACACCCGCAAAGTTAACCCCCTCAGGAGAGAGCTTCTGTCAGGGAAGCTAGTAGACCAGACTGTGTAACTGCATAGAGGAGACCAGAAACGCATATAAGTGAGAGAAAAAGGTATTTATTAACTACTTAACCCCCGGAACATATTGCTGCCCAAAGACCAGAGGACTTTTTGCGATTCGGGACTGCGCCGCTTTAACTGACAATTGCGCGGTCGTGCGACGTGGCTCCCAAACAAAATTGGCGTCCTTTTTTTCCCACAAATAGAGCTTTCTTTTGGTGGTATTTGATCACCTCTGCGGTTTTTATTTTTTGCGCTATAAACAAAAATAGAGCGACAATTTAAAAAAAAATTAATATTTTTTACTTTTTGCTGTAATAAATATCCCCCAAAAATATATAAAAAAACATTTTTTTTCCTCAGTTTAGGCCGATACGTATTCTTCTACATATTTTTCGTAAAAAAAATCGCAATAAGCGTTTATTGATTGGTTTGCGCAAAAGTTATAGCGTTTACAAAATAGGGGGTATTTTTATGGCATTTTTATTAATATTTTTTTTACTAGTAATGGCGGCGATCAGCGATTTTTTTTTTCGGTATTGCGACATTATGGCGGACACTTCGGACATTTTTGACACATTTTTGGGACCATTGGCATTTTTATAGCGATCAGTGCTATAAAAATGCATTAGATTACTATAAAAATGCCACTGGCAGTGAAGGGGTTAACACTAGGGGGCGGGGAAGGGGTTAAGTATGCCTGGGTGTGTTCTTACTGTGGGGGGGGGGGGGTGGCCTCACTAGGGGAAACACTGATTTTCTGTTCATACATTGTATGAACAGAAAATCAGCATTTCCCCTGCTGACAGGAACGAGAGCTGTGTGTTTACACACACAGCTCCCGTTCCCCGCTCTGTACCGAGCGATCGCGTGTGCCCGGCGGCGATCGCGCCCGCCGGGCACACGCACGGGAGTCGGGGGCGAGCGGGGAGCGCGCGCGCGCGCCTCCGGCGGCGCGCACGCGCCCCCTAGTGGCGGCTATACGATAGGACGTATAGCTACGGGCTCTCGCCCAGGAGAGCCGACCTGCCGCCGTATAATGACGGTGGCTGGTCGGCTAGTGGTTAAAGAGGTGACAAACAAGTGAACACAACCAGTGCACAACCACAACAAATAATATATACAAATGCAGGGGAGATACCGCAAACGTAATAAGCCAGGCCGAGGTCATACACCGGGGGATATCAGCAGCAGGGCCGGTGCAAGGATTTCTGCCTACACAAGCGAAGCTCCATTTTGGCGCCCCCCCCCCCCCCAACGGCCACCCACCTCCCTTGCAAAAATGTTTCCCCAACTTTACCTTTTCATAAGGGGGAAAAGGAGAAAATTCCCCCAAAGTTTGTAACACTTTCTCCTGTGTACGTAGATACCCTATATGTGGCCCTAAACTGTTACCTTGAAATACGACAGGGCTGACCACAGATAAAACAGTGATAACTCTCTGAGTACAGATAATGAAGTAGATGTGACCTGCAGACAGTCCTATGTAACACCACAGATAACACAGGTAGCATCTACTACATTATCTGTACTCTGAGGGTTATCACTGTTATCTGTGGTGTTACATAGGACTGCAGGTCACATCTACTACATTATATTTATTTGCTTGTGGGAGTTCTGGTGGCCGGTGGTGGAGTGTGGAAGTCGACTTATCCATCCCCCCCCCTTCTATTATCCATCCCCCCTGCTTCCATTATCCATCCCCCTTGCTTCCATTATCAATCCCCCTGCTTCTATTATCCATCCCCCCTGCTTCCATTATCCATCCCCCTGCTTCCATTATCCATCCCCCCTGCTTCCATTATCCATCCCCCCTGCTTCCATTATCCATCCCCCCTGCTTCCATTATCCATCCCCCCTGCATCCATTATCCATCCCCCCTGCATCCATTATCCATCCCCCCTGCATCCATTATCCACCCCCCCTGCTTCCATTATCCACCTCCGTTTCCATTACCCCCCTGCTTCCATTATCCATTCCCCCCCTGCTCCTTCTTCCATTATCCCCCACTGCTTCCATTAACCCCCCCCCCCACTCCTTCTTCCATTATGCCCTCCTGCTTTCATTATCAACCCAGTCTCCATTAACCCCCCTTGCTCCTCCTTCCATCATCCATTACCCCTGGGCCCTGCTCTGCTTCCACCATTCCTCCCCCCCCCACTCCTTCTTCCATTATGCCCTCCTGCTTTATTAATTATCCACCTGACCCAGTCTCCATTAACCCCCCTTGCTCCTCCTTCCATCATCCATTACCCCTGGGCCCTGCTCTGCTTCCACCATTCCTCCCCCCCCCCCACTCCTTCTTCCATTATGCCCTCCTGCTTTATTAATTATCCACCCGACCCAGTCTCCATTAACCCCCCCTTGCTCCTTCTTCCATCATCCATCCCCCCTGGGCCCTGCTCTGCTTCCACCATTCCTCCCCCCCCCCCACTGTGGGGGGGAGGAATGGCGGAAGCAGAGCAGGGCCCAGGGAGGATGGATGATGGATCATGGAAGAAGGAGCAAGGGGGGTTAATGGAGACTGGGTCGGGTGGATAATTAATAAAGCAGGAGGGCATAATGGAACTGGAAGGAGTGGGGGCCCCACTCCTTCTTCCAGTTCCATTAAGCCCTCCTGCTTTATTAATTATCCACCCGGCCCCGTCTCCATTAACCCCCCTTGCTCCTTCTTCGTTCTTCCATCATCCATCATCCATGATCCATCCATTCTTCTTCCCCACGCCACGACCCCACCCTCACCTCCTGTGCGCTTTTCTGCCATCTCAATCTTCCGGCGGCGCGGGACTGGGCACTGTGTCACCCAGCAGCGGAGGTCCGCCCCTTCAGTGACGTCAGACGTCCTCCTGCGCGGAGGAGGACGTCGTCACTGAAGTGCCGTGCAGTTACAGGCCCGGACCCGGCGTCATCCATCACCAGGCAGTAACTGGATTGGCTGCGCCCGGGCCACATTCAGTCAGCTACTGACAGGCGCTGCGGCGCATTAGCACACCGGAGCGGGACACCGGGCGCCGGAGGGCGGCGGCAACTCCGGTCCCCGGACAAAGTATAAAAAAAAAAAAATTAAAAAAATAAAAAAAAGGTAATTTTTTCGCCCCATCCCAGGCTGCGGACCTGCCCGCCCCAAGCGGCCGCTTGGTCCGCCTGGTGGTTGCGCCGGCCCTGATCAGCAGGATGGGGGACATGGAGCCAGACAAACAGGGAGAGTAAGGATGGATAGGCTGCGGGGCAGGGATCCAAAGGAAACCAGGATACAGACGGGACAGGTCCAGGAAGGGCTTGGGAAAAGGATCAGATCGAGTTGAGTCAGAAGCAGGCTCAGGGTCAGGAAGATAGATACCAAGGCGAGGTGATCTTGTACTTGCCGGGTATAATATAGATACCAAGGCGAGGTGATCTTGTACTTGCCGGGTATAATATAGATACCAAGGCGAGGTGATCTTGTACTTGCCGGGTATAATATAGATACCAAGGCGAGGTGATCTTGTACTCGCCGGTTATAAGTAAAGGTGTCAGTGATTAGGTTCAAGTCACACCAGAGCGCAGCAAGAGCCGTACGCTCCACACTGCCAGGATCCATCCGCTGGTGGAGACCAGTACTGCGTCCCAAAGGTGATATAACACCAGCAGGGAGAACTTCTCCTGACAGTTCCAAACTGCCAGGAGACACCTGCTGGTGAAATGCAGTACTGCGATCCAAACAATAATAATAAATATCACCAGCGGATAGAACCTTTCCTGACAGCTTCCCAGAGGGGGTTAGCTCTTACGGGGTGGAGCCGCCAGAGCCACCATGAGACCCCAGAAGAGGAGGATCGGGGGTACTCTGTGTAAAATGAACTGCACAGTGGAGGTAAGTGTAACATGTTTGTTTTTGTTTTGTTTTTTAAAACTGAACCTTTAGTATTCCTTTAAAAAACCGAGCAGCTTTGTAAAATGTTTAATTATAGTGTCAAAATTGCCCCAAAAAACTCCAGGTTAGCAACCTCCATGTCCTGGCTTGTTAGGATGTGAGAACTGTTACAGAAAGAAAAAATGGTTTTCAAGGCCTTGCAACAAGACAGGGTGTAGTGTATGCTACAGTGAATGAAGTTTTTTAGCCAAGGGATCCCAAATGTTCTACAGGTACAAGATTATAATTTAATACAGTAAAACCTTGGAATACGAGCAGAATTTGTTCCAGAAACATGCTTGTAATCCAAGGCTTGTATATCAAAGAAAAATGTCCCCATAAGAAATAATGAAAACTGTATCGCACTGTATTGACGAGGGTCTCACAACCAGAGGTCCTCTAAAAGTTCTTCACATGATCCCACAAGAAATCCCCCAGCCAGACAGTGTTTCAGAGGAGGTGTCCCACCCATCCAGTGGTGGCTTACAAGGAGTCACACCAGTAGGAGAAAATCCCCGCGTTCATGCTGGGGGATTTTTTGTGGGATGTGAAGACCCTTTAGAGAACCTCTGGTCGTGAGACCCTCGTCAATACAGTGTGATTGGTAATTATGCATTAGAATGTCTACTAACATCAGCAATATGCTTTTTAAATTACAAATTTGATTTACTGAATGCAATTCCTTCACAGCAAACCACTATCTTCTTAAGAAGACCCTGATGGGTCAAAACACATCAGTTTTATGCATTTACCGGCATTTGTTGATTTATAAAAGAAAAAGATGAGAATGGTGCGCTTATTCAATAATGTGTCAAAGTTATATACTCAAAAAATGAATATGATGACTATCCAAAAAAAAACAAATAAATAAATGTGAATAAAGTCCAACTAAAGTCCAATGGTAAGAGTTAGTTCATATAAAGGCAAAAATGTCATATGCATAAATTGATAGAAGAAAAAACAGATAAAACATCTATCCAAACATCAAAGCAAAGGAAGAGGCGCCTCTGAGTGTAGATGTTTAAGCGTAATTTTAATGTAAAAAAGAGTACATATAACTCACATTTTAGAGGTTAAAATAGACATTGTACAGGTTTCTTTACGGGTGATCGTCAGTTCCGTCACTTGTAGTTCTCCTACTGCTGGGCACTTGTGCTGAGCAAGGCTGTCTCTCGCTGCCGTGTGGTGTTAAGGCCGGCGGCGGTGGGGAGAAAAACTTATGAGCCAGTCAGACAAAGTGGAGATGTTATTGGCAGTATGATGGTACTGATGACATCACTGGATTTTTGCGACGCGTTTCCTAAGCGTTCGAACTGCGATGGTGCGGCAGTCGCGCTCCTTTATCAAGAGCTTGAGGAAACGCGTCGCAAAAATCCAGTGACGTCATCAGTACCATCATACTGCCAATAACATCTCCACTTTGTCTGACTGGCTCATAAGTTTTTCTCCCCACCGCCGCCGGCCTTTTTTTTTTTCATTTAACTTTTTATTAAATATTTTTCAACAAAAATTTAACATCAACATGACATTCTTACATTTATATACTAACATACATTTAACAACACATACATGGTCTCCTTAAAACCCCTTATTTTGGTTAACATAAGGTGACCCCTTTTTCCTTTTCACCTTCCTTCCCTCTTCTTTAGTAAAGTAAAGAGCGGAGACAAATACACCCCCCTCCTTCTCCCCCTCCCCACCTCACTTAGAGACAGGGGGGGCGACCTCTATGGGATATGTACTATTCAGTCCGACTAGGTCCCTAATACAGGTACTAATAGGGCAGGTGGGAGTAGGTAAGGTGCAGGAATGTAGAAAAGGGGGAGGGACAAAGATACAATAAAAGAAAAAGAGAAAAAGAGAAAAAAAAAAAAAAAAAGAAGAAAAAAAAAAAAAAAATAATAAAAACCCCCACCTCATTTTTAAACTGTGACTAGGTCATCCCTTACTTCAAGGGCCCTACTTTTTTAAATTGTCCTTTATATTTCTATGTGATAGCTACCTCCCATACCAATATGTGAATAAAAAAATAGGAATAAAAATAAAATAGTAATTATCCCTGTTGTGACCTTCCTATTTTACAATTTCAAAATTCTATTGCATTGTGGTTTGAGAAAGAGGGGGCTTCTACTATCCCCGTCCTCTTTCAGGAGGAAGATAGGGGAGCCCATAAAAAAAAGAAGATGAGGAGGTGATAAACCCCCCCCCCCACCCATCTTATATGTGTATGTGCCAAACCTTCTTAATTATAAGGGGGCAACCCCTGCCCCTACTTCCAACTCTAGTGAATAAAAAAAAAAAAAAAAAAAAAAGAGGGGGGGCATCCCTCCCCATTTATTAACTGTGTCTAAATCCTCCCTTCCATCAAGGGCACTACTTGTTTAAATTATACTTTATAGTTCTGTGTAATAACTACCCACCTTATAAATACATATATAAATAAAATAATAAAAAAAAAAAAAAAAAAAAGGAAAAAATTAAATAAATAAATAAAAAAAAAAAAAATAAAATAAATAAATATATACATAAAATAAACCAAATAAAAAGAGAAAAAAATAAGTAAATAGGGGAGGGGGAGAGTAATTAGGGGGGATCTACCCCATCTCCACCTCCCGCTCCCGCTCTCTCCCCCCCTCTCCCCTCCCTAAACCTCCTCCATCCCTCCCACACCCCCTCCTGTCCCCTCCGGGGGTTACCCTGGGATGCCCACAGGTCCTCCATCTTTCCAATTCTGTCTACTTCACGGAACCATTCCTCAATAGTGGGTACCTCTTTTTTTTTCCAGTTCCTAGGGATAAGCATCTTGGCTCCATTTAAAAGGTGCGGAACCATAGACCCCCTATATTTTTTCCTCGTCATTTCCGAGTTGTGAAATAGACATTCCCAGGGGTCATGTTTTACCTCATATCCACTGATCTCCTTTATCTGTGCCAGTACCTCCTTCCAATAGTCCTGGATCAGGGGGCATTGCCACCATATGTGGGCATGGGATCCTTCCATCCCGCACTCTCTCCAGCATAGAGGGGAAATCCCTCTATCTATCCTGTGCATTCTCGTTGGAACATAATACCACTTACACAGAAGCTTATAATTCATTTCCTTAACTTTAGCGTCCATTGACGTAGAGTGGACGTATTCGAGTATCTTCCTTTTTTTTTTTATACAGATTGTCTGGTTCAATTCTACCTCCCAATTTTCAACTACCTTCAATGCCTCCGGCTTGCCATTAGGTGTCAGAATTTTATAGATATTGGAGAGTCCCTGCTTTCCTATTCCTCCTCGGAGGGTACATTTTTCCCATTGACTTAAATCATTTGGGGCTCGTAATGGTTTCGGTAGTGTGTTTATGAAATGTTTAATTTGCCTATATCTCCAAGTATCTCCAGGGAGTGCACCATATCTTTCTCGTAATTCTGTAAGGGAACACATATCTGCCCCTTTCATCACATCCCTCAGTCTTAATATTTCTGATGTTCCCCACCTTTGGAATAAGCCTCCTTCCCTACCCGGCTTAAAGTAGTCTGTTCCTGTAAGATGCATCAGTGGACTGTTGTATGGCCATTCTTCCCTTTTACATATTCTATCATATATTCTATATGTTTCTTTTGTGATCGTTGGAGCATCCTGGGGCAGTCCCCTATACTTTTTCGGTACCCATATTTTCCCTCCTAGTTTATTGGCACTTAGACTTTCTTCTACTTCTACCCATTTCTTTTTCTCCCTTCCCTCCCTCAAGAACCAATCCGTCATCCTCCTAAGTACCGAGGCCTCAAAATACCGTTTAAAATTTGGGAGTAAGAGTCCTCCTTCATGCCTGGGTCTGTTCAGAATTTCTACTGCTATACGGGATTTCTTACCCCTCCATATGAATCCCCCTATTATCCTACCTAGAATTCTGAAAAAAGCTTCTGGGATTCCAATCGGGAGGGTTTGGAAAATATATAGGGCTTTAGGTAATATCATCATCTTTATTGTATTTACCCTTCCTAACCAGGACACTCTACTTATGCTATAGCCCTTTAGCTCTGATCTTATTTTGTTTAAAAGGAGAATATAGTTATCTTCATATATATACCTGTCGGTAGTAGATAGAAATACCCCCAGGTATCTCATTCTCCTCTGTTTCCACCTAAATGGGTATAAAGCCTCCAAATCTCTGCGCTCTCCATGACCCACCGAGATGCTCAAGATCTCTGTTTTCTCTTGATTGATTCTCAAATTTGAGATCTCCCCATATCTCTCATATTCAGCCAATATCGTCGGAAGTGTTTTCTTCGGGTTAGATACATACAACAGCATGTCATCCGCGAACGCAGAGATCTTATGCTCCTTCCCTCCCACTTCTATCCCCTCTATTTCCCTATTCCTTCTAATTGTCTCCATTAACGGCTCCAATGTCAGAACAAACAGGAGGGGAGAAAGCGGGCATCCCTGACGGGTCCCGTTGTAAAGTGGAAATCTATCTGACAGAGTGCCATTTACCCTCACCTGAGCCGAGGGGCAGGAATATAATGCCCCTATCCACCTAAGCATATTTGGACCCAAACCGACGTGTGACAGGGTGGCTAGCAAAAATTCCCAGTCCACCCTGTCAAACGCCTTTTCGGCATCCAATGAGAGAAACAATGTTGATTTCTTACTTTTTTTGGCCTTTTGTATCAAGAACAGGGCTCTCAGAATATTGTCCCTCGTTTCCCTCCCCGGTACAAATCCCGCCTGGTCATTCTCGATCAATTCGGGCAGAAGTGGTCTTATTCTCTCGGCCAGGATTTTTGAATAGATTTTTATATCCACATTGATCAGGGATATGGGCCTATAACTTGCACATAATGTGGGGTCCTTATCTTCTTTTCCAATCAGGGTTATGTGAGCCCCTAGAGCCTCCTCCCGTATTCTCATACCTCCCCCGATGGAATTCATATACTTTTGGAAGAAGGGCCCCAGAGTCTCCCCGAATCTCTTATAATAAGCTGAAGTGTACCCGTCTGGGCCGGGGCTTTTCCCCATCTTGATGTTCTTTATTGTTTGGCTTATTTCATCTTCTGTAATTTCCCCCTCTAGCCTACTTATTACTTCCTCCGATAGGCCCGGGATCTTTACCTTTTCTAGATATTGTTTAATCTTCCTTCTCTTATTCTGGATTTCAATTATACCCTGTTCTTGATTGGCCTTATATAAGTTTTGATAGTACTCCTGAAATATTCTAATTATTTCCTTCGTAGAGTGTCTCAGTTCTCCTTTTTTATCCTTTATTTTTAGAATAAAATGTTGTGAGTTTCGTGGTTTAATAGTCCTTGCTAAGAATCTACCTGGTTTATTCCCCAAAGCATAGAAATTATTATTCATTTTATTAAATACCCATTTTGTTTCCAGTTCTAACATGCTACATAGATCCTCTCTCTTCCTGCTCAATACTTTATAGGTCTCTTCTACCTGTGATCTTTTATGTAGCTGTTCTAAGCTCCAAATTTCCTCTAATAACTTTTGCTTCTGTGCCTGCCTAATTTTCTTTCTTTTAGCTTTTTCAGCGATCAACCTCCCTCTCATGAATACCTTGTGTGTTTCCCATAGCGTCGAGGGGGCGACGTTTTCTATGTCATTTTCCTGAAAGAATAGACACATATCCCTTTCCAGATCATCGGCTATCTTGTTGTTATTTAGAAGTGATTCATCTATTTTCCAAATTTTTAACTCCCTCGGAACCTCCCCTACATCTAGAGACATCACCACTGGAGCATGGTCTGACAATGTTATGGATTTAATATCTATACTTCTCAGTCCTTCCAGTAGCCGATGATCTAGAATGATATGGTCTATTCTTGAATATGACCTATGAACCGGTGAGAAGTATGTAAAATCTTTCTCCCTTGGATGCAGAATTCTCCATGCTTCTACCAATTGCATTTGGTGGAGTTTTTGTTTGATTGCCCTTAGGCATTTTCCCTCAGATCTCATTGACACCGGTTGGGTATCCAAAACTGGATCGAACACAAAATTAAAATCTCCTGTAAGAATCAAGTTACCTTCTCTAAATCTTTCTAATTTATACAGGATTTTCTTCAAGAATACAGCCGATCTCACATTAGGACAGTACACATTTGCTAGTGTATAT
This sequence comes from Rana temporaria, assembly GCF_905171775.1. Classification (NCBI taxonomy): domain Eukaryota; kingdom Metazoa; phylum Chordata; class Amphibia; order Anura; family Ranidae; genus Rana; species Rana temporaria. The sequence goes on along the minus strand of NC_053497.1, from coordinate 25,413,015 downwards.
TTCACATTCAACATAGAACCTTTTATAAATAGGTATCTACCCTCAGGGTCCATTGCTATAGCTTCTGGAATAAATTGTGTATTTCTGTCGAACCCGATTGCGGTACCTTTTGATTTGTTATTCGGGGAATAACTGTGATACCAAGTAGGGAAGTCTTTAGATTTTAGTCTTGTCTTTGACGTTGTTTTTAAATGAGTTTCTTGTAAAAACACTATATTGATTGAGAGTCTCCTCATTTCCTGCAATATCTGATATCGCTTATTTGGACTGTTCAAACCCCGTACATTGTACGTGGCAATTTTTAATGCTGCCATTCCCTATCTTTTCTTATCATGCCTGAAATCAGACTTCTGCTTGACATAGGGGAGACTCCCGATCAATTCTGAGGCCACCAATATCAACCAAAAAAAAAAACCCACAGTAAAACATACCTATATAGAATACCTTTCCGAGACCAAATTTACCACATATACCCCCCTCCCACCCTCCCCAACCCCAAATACATTGTTCAACAATGCTTAAGACTCCCTCGGTCTGCGCCCAATCAGGCGCCTGCCAAGCGGGCCTATCTAGGGGCCTCTAATATGTCCCACCCTCAGCCGGTCACCCCCCCTTAGCTAAGGGTGTCTCCCGGACCGAGAGGCGCAACATATTTACTCAGTGCTTCCCCCCCCCCCCCGCGGACCTAACCGGACCCCTTTTAAACATAATTCTTAACACACTCCTTCTCCCCCCCGCCGGTCCCTCCCTCCCCCCCCCCCTTAGAAGGGGGGGGGAGGGGAGGAGCAGAGGGGGGCCAGAACCAGAGGTACAAAAAAAAAACCCAAGCGCATACAAGCATATAAGCTTCCAACGACCAGAGCCCCCCAGAAGTACAAAAAGAAACAACAAAAACAAACCAAAAAAAAAAAAAAAAAAATTGTAAGTGAAACCCCCCTCCCTTGGAGGAAAAAAAAAAAAAAAAAAAAAAAAGAAGAAAGGGGGGGGGGGGGGTAGTCTCTCGGGTTCCTTAATTACTTATAGTTCATAGCCTGTATCCTGAGCCCTACGCTCTGTTCCATTCTTGATCCTTCCACCTCTTCCACCCTGCAGGTCTTCTTTCCCAGTTATCCACCTTAATACACTCTATACTTAGTTTACAACAGAATTCCTCTACATCCTCCGGAAACCGAATGTACGCCGACACACCCTGATTCTTAGCCGACAGGCAAGCTGGAAACCCCCATCTATAAATAATATTTTTTTCACGGAGATAGGTTGTCACTGGTTTCAGCGCCCTTTTGCGGGCCAGAGTTTCTGGGGATAGGTCTGAGAATATGAGCAATGGTAAACCTTTATAGTCCAATGTAACTGAATTTCTTGTGCTTTGGGACACTTGCTCTTTCTGATCGAAGTCCTGAAATCTTACTATAGTGTCCCTTGGTAAGTCCCTCTGGGCAGTATAAGACCTTTGTATCCTATGAACCCTTACCAAATGCATCTGGGCGGTTGGATCTCGATTAATCGCTTTGTTAAATATCTCTCTCAGTGGACCGCTCCGATGGTCCGCGCTGTGCACTGCCCCGCACTGCTCTGCAACTCACCGCAACACCGGAGGACCGATCCCCCTCCTCCTTTGGATCCAAGCACCGGACACGGCCGGATACACGAAAGGTAAGGGCACCTCCACTGCGCTCCCACCAGCTGCAAAGCCTCTTCCGAGGGTCCAGTCCACTGCCACTGGCGCTCTACCTCCCTCCTCTTAGCACTGCACACAGGGTACGGCCAGCTAGACCGTGAACACACGGGATCCTCAGTCAGGACGCAGGATAAGTCAGGACGCTCTCCGGATCTCCAGCGCTACACAAGCAACACACCAGCATACACCTTACTGCAGACCCGCTTGCTCAGTTTAATGCACCATCCGGCTCAATCAAAGCTTCATTGGTCCGGCCTTTTTGGTCTCAGCGTGGGGGGGTTGTAGGAGCTCTGAGCACGCCGCTCTCCTACGGCGCCATCTTAGATGACTCCCGCCGGCCTTAACACCACACGGCAGCGAGAGACGTCCTCCCAGAATCCTTCACTCGCGCGCCCCCTGCGGCGCGCTCCCAGAATCATCTGTGAGCGCCGGGTCTAGAAGACCCGGCGCATCACAGATCGCGGTAAATCGCCGCTGATAGCGGCGGTTTACCACGTGATCGCTCCGTCAAATGACGGAGCGATCACTTGTAAACAAACCGGTTCCTCCCTCTCCTCTCTGTACCGATCGGTACAGTGTGAGAGGAGGGGGGGGAGCGCGGGGTGTCAGCAGCTGCTGTGGGATGGATCTGTGACAAATGCAGTCACAGATCCATCCATCCCTCCCTGTGCAATACTCTGCAGTACCCCCCACACTCTGCAATACCCCCACACTCTGCAATACCCCCCCACACTCTGCAATACCCCCCCACACTCTGCAATACCCCCAATACTCCGCAATACCTGCTAATATGACAGAAACGAGAATTATTTTTTTTTACCGAATTTTCAGTGTTTTTTCTTTTATAGCGCAAAAAATAAAAAACCCAGAGGTGATCAAATACCACCAAAAGAAAGCTATTTGTGGGAAAAAAAGGACAAAAATTTCAGATGGGCACAATGTTGTATGACTGAGTTATTGTCATTCAAATTGTGAGAGCACCGAAAGCTGAAAATTGGTCTGGTGAGGAAGGGGGTTTAAGTGCCCAGTGGTCAAGAGGTTAATACTTCTATATATGGGAGAGCATATGTTGTGTCCTGTCAGTGGATAGTACCAGTACCCTCAGTGACCAGTGTTCATTGTATGTGTATTAACCCCTCTGTGACCATTTTCAAGTCTAAACACATTAACCCCATTGTAATCAGTCTTCAGTGTACAAGATAGACCTGGAGCAAATAAAATCAGAAAATACAGGTGCAAAGTCCATATGACAGAGTTGAAGGGGGGGGGGGGAGGGGCCTGTTGTTTTTTTATGGGTTTAATGACTGAAGGGAGGTTAGGTAGAAGGCACTTATCACATTGGAAGGCTGAGGCATGGATGGCATGAAGGAGGTGAACATATCTTTAGCTGTAGCTCTGCTTGCGTCATGTGAGCTTCCTGCCCTTTATAACTGGATGTAGCAATTACCTGATTGTGGCAGCTTGTAAGTGGGTTGCAGGGTCTCTGAAGGCTGTCAGTTTGGAGACAAGAAATGGTTTAAGAATTCATCTTGGGTATGGTAACTTTTTCTTTGGGGTCAGTTTGCAGTGAATTGATAATGAACAGAATCGGGATGTATCTGCGGTCAGTTTATAAGATATAACGGGTGCCTCAACGCTTGATGGGATTTTTTGGTTGCATCCCTGAAACGTGCTGAGAGAAAGTTGCCATTGCTGACCTCCTCCTATAAATTGTCTGGCTGTCTTTTGGCATCAATACTTTCTAATTCAATGAACAAAAAGAAAAGCACAGATCGAGAGTATTGACTTTGCTTTTGATTTTAGTTACCAGTGATTTAAAAAGTACAGTCGTAAAAGACATCCAGGCATTCAGTATTTAGGGGATAAAATGGGAGAATATGATTTATGTAATGCACTGGCTCTGGATGCTTCAACTATTAATACAGCACGTGAAAAGGTCAGGCAGAGTTCAGGCACATTTAGAAGGCAGAGTTGGGGTTTCCCTGAGAAATGCCTCCTAGTTTTGGAGAACAAAGGATTCTGGAGTCGCACTGCACCAAGACAGTGGGGTAACTAAAGGCTAATTATGCTGGAAAAAAATAAAAAATCAAGGAAGGCAGTGGCTATTTTATGTTGTTTTAACCACTTAAGCCCCGGACCATATTGCTGCCTAAAGACCCAAGGTGTTTTTACAGTTTGGGACTGCGTCGCTTTAACAGACAATTGCGCGGTCCTGCGACGTGGCTCCCAAACAAAATTGGCGTCCTTTTTTCCCCACAAATAGAGCTTTCTTTTGGTGGTATTTGATCACCTCGGCGGTTTTTATTTTTTGCGCTATAAACAAAAATAGAGCGACAATTTTGAAAAAAATGCAATATTTTTTACTTTTTGCTGTAATAAATATCCCCCAAAAACATATATAAAAAAATTTTTTTTCCTCAGTTTAGGGAGATACGTATTCTTGTACCTATTTTTGGTAAAAAAAATCGCAATACGCGTTTAAAGATTGGTTTGCGCAAAATTTATAGCGTTTACAAAATAGGGGATAGTTTTATTGCATTTTTATAAAAAAAAAATTTTTTTACTACTAATGGCGGCGATCAGCGATTTTTTTCGTGACTGCGACATTATGGCGGACACTTCGGACAATTTTGATACATTTTTGGGACCATTGTCATTTTCACAGCAAAAAATGCATTTAAATTGCATTGTTTATTGTGAAAATGACAGTTGCAGTTTGGGAGTTAACCACAGGTGGCGCTGTAGGATTTGGTGTACACTGTGTGTGTGTTTACAACTGTAGGGGGGTGTGGCTGTAGGAATGACGTCATCGATCGAGTCTCCCTATGTAAGGGATCACTCGATCGATGCAGTGCCATAGTGAAGCACGGGGAAGCCGGGGGGAGCTCCGGGGAGCGATCGCGACGGAGCGGCTAAAAACAAATAGCCGCGCCGTCGTCCCGGATCGCTCCCCGAGGGGACCCGACCGCCGCAAGTCGCGGGGGGGGGGTCCTGATCGGACCCCCGACCCACGTCTAGGCAGGGACGTACAGGTACGCCAATGTGCCTGTACGTGCCATTCTGCCGACGTATATGTACATGCGGCGGTCGGGAATGGGTTAAAATAGTTTATTTTAAACCATAGTTAAAAAAAAAAATTTTAACCACTTAACGACCCCTTCACGCCGATATACGTCAGCAGAATGGCACGGCTGGGCACAATCTCACTTACCTGTACGTGATTATTTAAGCCCAGCCGTGGGGTCGCAAGCGCGCCGGCGGTGGCGCGCTCACGACCCGGTCCGAAGCTCCATGACCGCGCCCGCGGACCCGATCGCCGCCGGTGTCCCGCGATTGGTCACCGGAGCTGAAGAACAGGGAAGAGGTGTGTGTGTGTGTGTGTGTAAACACACCTTCCCCGTTCTTCGTTGTGGCAGTGTCATTGATCGTCTGTTCCCTGATATAGGGAAGCACGATCACTGACGTGACACGTCCAGCCCCGCCCCCTACAGTTAAAAACACATATGAGGTCACACTTAACACATACAGCGCCCCCTAGTGGTTAACTCCTAAACTGCAATTGTCATTTTCACAGTAAACAATGCATTTTTATAGCACTTTTTGCTGTGAAAATGACAATGGTCCCAAAAATGTGTCAAATGTGTCCGCCATAATGTGGCAGTCACGAAAAAAATCGCTGATCGCCGCCATTAGTAGTAAAAAAAAAAATATTAATGAAAATGCAATAAAACTATCCCCTATTTTGTAAGCGCTATGAATTTTGCGCAAACCAATCGATAAACGCTTATTGCGTTTTTTTTTTTATTTTTTTTACCAAAAATAGGTAGAAGAATACGTATCGGCCTAAACTGAGGAAAAAAAAGTTTTTTTTATATATTTTTGGGGGATATTTATTATAGCAAAAAGTAAAAAATATTGAATTTTTTTCAAAATTGATGCTCTATTTTTGTTTATAGCGCAACAAATTAAAACCGCAGAGATGATCAAATGCCACCAAAAGAAAGACCTTTTTTTGGGGAAAAAAAGGACTCCAATTTTGTTTGGGAGCCACGTCGCACGACCGCGCAATTGTCAGTTAAATCGACGCAGTGCCGAATCGCAAAAAGGGGCAAGGTCCTTAACGGTGCCCTCTTAAGAAGAAAAAATGTATATGCATGCAAACTGTTTAGAGCCAACAAATGATTCCCCCCATGGTTACTGATAAGGTTATGCATGTAACTAACTGCCTAGTCTAGCTTCACCCCTGTGATAAAATAACAGCTGACCTCGTCTAAAAATAAAAACCTATCCTGCGTCTGCGGTGAGTTTTTATTCGGAGATCTGATTTTGTCTCTTTTGATATATTACACAGCGCTGGAATTGCTGTTGTGTGTTGTCACAGCAGAATACAAATGGCAATAAAAACACAATTTATTAATTTACTGTTACTATCGCTGTTATTACTTTAAAATAAAAAATGGTTTGCTATATCTGGATAGAGGATAAAAACAAAAAGACAAACAAACCTTGAATAAACCTAAAGGGCAAAGCACTAAAGCTACTGTAATAGCTGATGCACACAAAAGAAAAATATATTCAAAGATGTCGGGGGGTTAAAACAATGCTGCACAGTGCCAAAACCTGGAAAATGTTTGGTATTATTAAGATGTCTTTGGGGGATTGCAGTTTATTAACCACCTCCATACCAGGCCAATTCTGGCACTCCTCTCCTACTCCTTCAAATCTGCGCCGTCATATCTTTACGCCGATTCTCAAAGGCAGATACGTTTAAAAAATAGGCTTCCTCCGCCGACGTAACTTGAATACGCCGGCGTATAATTGTGTGCAATTTTACGCTGGCCACTAGGGGCGCTTCCGTAAGATTTCAGCGTAGAATATGCAAATGACCTAGATACGCCGATTCACAAACGTACGTGCGCCCGGCGGAAGTTTTTTACGTCATTTGCGTAAGGCTTTTCCGGCGTAACGTTGCTCCTGCTTCTATGAGGCGTACACAATGTTAAGTATGGACGTTGTTCCCGTGTCAAATTTTGAATTTTTTACGTCGTTTGCGTAAGTCGTTCGCGAATAGGGCTGGACGTAATTTACGTTCACATCGAAACCGATACGACGGCCTGCGCTGTCGTAACTTAGGATGCAATTTTTCCGCTGGCCGCTAGGTGGCGCTTCCGTTGAGTTCGGCGTAGAATATGTAAATGACTAGATACGCCGATTCACGAACGTACGTGCGCCCGTCGCAGTAAAGATACGCTGTTTACGTAAGGCGTTTTCCGGCGTAAAGTATGGGCGTCGTTCCCGCGTCGAAATTTGAATTTTTAACGTCATTTGCGTAAGTCGTTCGCGAATAGGGCTGGACGTAATTTACGTTCACATCAAAACCGATACGTCCTTGCGGCGTACTTTGCAGCAATGCACACTGGGATATGTACACGGACGGCGCATGCGCCGTTTGTAAAAAACGTCAATCACGTCGGGTCACCGCCCATTTACATAAAACATGCCCCCCTCATCCTCATTTGAATAAGGCGCGCTTACGCCGGCCCCATTTACGCTACGCCGCCGTAACTTAGGAGGCAAGTGCTTTGTGAATACAGCACTTGCCTCTCTGATTTACGGCGGCGTAGCGTAAATACGATACGCTACGCCGCCGTAACATTGCGCGCCCCTACCTGAATCTAGCCCTATATAGTTTTTTTTTTAACAGAGAACTTAGGGAATAAAATGGCGGTGATTGCAACTTTTTATTTTTTGGAAAAAAAAAAAAAAAAAATTCATTAATAGAAAAAAAAAAAGTTAGACCAATTTTTTATATAATGTGAAAGATGATGTTATGCCGAGTAAATAGATATCTAGCGTGTCATGCTTTAAAATTTTGCACGTTTGTTTAATGGCGCCAAACTTCGGTAAAAATCTCCATAGACAACGCTTACATTTTTTTTACAGGTTACCTGTTCATTGTTACAAAGGAGCTCTCGCTCTAACGTTCGTAGTGATACCTCACATGTGTGGTTTGAACGTCGTTTAGATATGTGGGTGCGATGTACGTATTTGTTCGCTTCTGCGTGTTGTTTTGATTTTTATTGTTTTGGTTTTATTTTTTTAATTTTATTTTTTACACAGGTCCTCTTTATGGAGATATATAGGGGTCCATAACACCCCCACATCTCTCCTCTAGGCTTGAAAGCCTGAGATAAAAAATAAAAACGATCTCGGCTTTCCCACCGAATACACGGTAGTGTTTACAACTGCCGAGGCCGGACGTCACGTGATTGGGCGTTTTTGAGCTTTTTACATTGGTGACCTTTACAAAATCGCTGCAAAATAACGCCGCAAAAATTGCGCTAAAATCCTGCAACTTTGTGCCTGAAAACGCTATGCTCAGGTGTGAATGGGGCCTTATTGTTCTTATGGTGTAGGATAGCGTTTGACAAATTTTCTTGGAATCTAGGAGCCAGCTAAAAAAGGTAGGAGACAAAAAATGCACCCAGTCCCGCCAAGCTCGCGCAGAAGTGAACGCATATGTGAGTAGCGCCCGCATATGTAAACGGTATTCAAACCACACATGTGAGGTATCGCCGTGGTAGAGCGAGAGCAATAATTCTAGCCCTAGACCTCCTCTGTAACTCAAAACATGCAACCTGTAGAATTTTTTAAACGTCGCCTATGGAGAATTTAAAGGGTAAAAGTTTGTTGCCATTCCACGAGCGGACGCAATTTTGAAGCGTGACATGTTGGGTATCAATTTACTCGGCTTAACATTATCTTTCACAATATAAAAAAAAATTTGGGCTAACTTTACTGTTGTCATACGGTGTGACAGAAAGTATTGCAACGACCGCCATTTTATTCGCTAGGGTGTTAGAATAAAAAATATATATAATGTTTGGGGGTTCTAATTAGAGGGACGGAGATGGCAGTAAAAACACATTGGAACTGCTGTTTTGCTACTTGTAATGCCAACGGCCGGCACAAGATGGTGCCAAATCACAGAAGGAAGCTTAGGCCTGCAGTAGGTCGCAAAGCCGCGGCCTCAAATACCGGCCGGCCGGTAATTGATGCGGCGGCTTTGCGGCCTTCTGCAGGCCTAAGCTTTCCCAGGCGCCAGGTCACAATTTCTTGTCGCGATTGCGATCAGGTTTTGTCGAGCCCTGGTGTAGGGAGTCACCAGCTGAAAATGAGGATATCTGAATGATGCCTGTAGCTTCACCCATCATTCAGATATACCCAATCAAAGCCCAGGACGTCATATGACATACAGTGGGAAGGAAGTGGGTAAAGGAATATTTTCCCCTAATGGAGAAAATTGGATCATGCTTTATTGGGTTTTTTTTTTCCTTTGTCTGGATCAACTGTGGTTATTGGATAGTGTATATGGAGGTTTTCTTTTTGGCTGTGCTGGTATTCTTTTTTTGTTGTTGGTTGAGCCGGGTGGACTATGTAACTATGTAATGTAAGTTTGTTTTGTGCAATATTTTTAAACTATGGGTTGGGACGTATTTGTTACAAAGTTATAGTCAGGTTGGAAAAGACTCAAATCCATCTTGTTCAACCTAAATAAAATAAATAGGAAAATAAAATTAAAAAGGATAAAAGAAAAAAGATATAAATACATAATAATTAAATACATAAATAAGAAAAAAATTATAAATACACAAATAAGTATAAGGCTCCATGCACACTGAAGCTGATAAACTGCAGTTTATTGGCGTTTTGGCTTTTTTTTTTAAAGCCCATAAACTGAACTCTATCTTAGCCTATGCACACCTGGGCGTTTTTTAGTGTTAATGAGCTTTGGAGTTTATTGGCTTTTTTCTGAATGCCCAAAATTTGCGTTCAAAGTGACGTTTATTGGTGGAAAAAAACGCTCAAAAACGCAAAACGCAGAAAAACGCTGGATTAGCGTTTTTTAATCCATTGAAAAAAAAAAGAAAAAAAAAAAAAAGCTACACTGAAAAACGCTGATTAAAGCTATTGCAAAAATGCTAAAAAAAACATTGAAAGGCTCCCTGCAAAGCTACTGGCGTTTTTGTTATAGCTTTTATCAGCTTCAGTGTGCATGGAGCCTAAAAAGAAATAAGAAAAAATGAAATGAGGAAAAAGATATAAATAAAAAATTACATATTATACATATAATGCACAAATAAGTATAAAATATAAATAAGAAAAAATAAATGAGGAAAAAGATATAAATAAATAATAATTACATATTATACATACAATACACAAATAAGTATAAAAAAATAAATAAAATAAAATAAATACACAAATAAGTATAAAAATAAATACACAAGAATCTAAAATATAAATAAGAAAGAAAAAAATAAATGAGGAAAAATATATAAATAAATAATAATTACATATTGTACATACAATACACAAATACGTATAAAATATAAATTATAAAAAAATAAATACACAAGAATCTAAAATATAAATAAATAAGAAAAAAATACATACAAATAATAAATACTCAAATAAGTATAAAAAAATAATAACATAAGATAAAAAAAAAGGAAAAATACATACATACATATATAAATATATCGGGGCAGATCCACAAAAGAATTACTCCGGGGTATCTATTGATACGCCGACGTAATTTTAAATGTCCCGCATCTGGGATCGATCCGACAGGCGTACGTCTTAGTACGCCGTCGGATCTTAGATGCAATTTTTCGGCGGGCGCTAGGTGGCGTTTCCGTCGAATTCCGCGTCAAGTATGTAAATTAGCTAGTTACGGCGATCCACTAACGTACGTCCGGCCGGCGCATTTTTTTACGTCGTTTGCGTTCGGCTTTTTCCGGCACATAGTTAAAGCTGCTATACTGAGGCGTACTCAATGTTAAGTATGGCCGTCCTTTCCGCGTACAATTTTGAATTTTTTTAC